>NC_133324.1:842463891-843063891 GCF_042186555.1 Aquarana catesbeiana
TCATGTTTGATTCAAGAGCTATCATTTTAGCATGAGACATAGTATTGTTAATTCTATTCACTGCTTCATTAATAACCAAGTCCTGAGTTCTCCAGGCCTTTGCCATGGTTTGTTTGGCTGCTGTGAAAAATTTAATTAGCAGGTTAAATTGGTAATGTGTTGAGTATTCCGGTTTTAAATTAAGGAGAGCCATTACAGGATCAATAGGGATATCCTTCTTAAATAATTTAGATGCCATGTTAAATATTTCTTTCCAAAAAATTTGTGCTTTAGGGCATACCCACCAGGTGTGAAAGTATGTGCCTAGATCTGAACAACCACGGAAACATTGTGCTGAGCAATTCTGCACATATTTAGCAGTCCTGACTGGTACTAGGTACCATCTAGTTAACACAGGGGTCCTCAAACTACGGCCCGCGGGCCACATGCGGCCCGCCAAGGACATTTATCCGGCCCAATCCACCCAGGGCCGGATTCCCGACAATCCAGGCTCGGGCCGGGGCCAGGTCGGCTCGGCTTCGGCAGGGAGCATATCCGCTCCACTCAAGCCGCCTCCCCCACACCAGTAATGGAGGGCTCCGTGTGCCGCGCTGCATGCTGGGAAGTGTAGTTCCCAGCACAGTCCCGCACGGAGACAGGAGGCGCGAAGAGTGACAGCGCCTCTGTCCCCCTGTCCACCCCTCTGTCCCCCTGTCCACCCCTCTGTCCCCCTGCCCCCCCTCTGTCCACCCCTCTGTCCCCCTGTCCACCCCACTGTCCCCCTGTCCACCCCTCTGTCCCCCTGTCCACCCCTCTGTCCACCCCTCTGTCCCCCTGTCCACCCCACTTTCCCCCTGTCAACCCCACTGTCCCCCTGTCCCCCCTCTGTCCCCCTGTCCCCCCTCTGTCCACCCCTCTGTCCCCCTGTCCACCCCACTGTCCCCCTGTCCACCCCTCTGTCCCCCTGTCCACCCCTCTGTCCCCCTGTTCCCCCCTCTGTCCACCCCTCTGTCCCCCTGTCCCCCCCTCTGTCCACCCCTCTGTCCCCCTGTCCACCCCACTGTCCCACTGTCCCCCTGTCCACCCCACTGTCCCCCTGTCCACCCCTCTGTCCCCCTGTCCACCCCTCTGTCCCCCTGTCCATCCCTCTGTCCCCCTGTCCACCCCTCTGTCCCCCTGTCCACCCCTCTGTCCCTCTGTCCCCCTGTCCCCCTGTCCACCCCTCTGTCCATTCCACCCACTGTCCCCCTGTCCATCCCTCTGTCCCCCTGTCCATCCCCTATATATATATTATTATTTATTATTCATTCTTTTATTCTTTTGCACTACAAAAAAGATGTGTGCATAGGAATTTAGAAATTAGTTCATATTTTTTTTAAACTATAGTGCGGCCCCCCAACAGTCTGAGGGACCGTGAACTGGCCCCCTGTCTAAAAAGTTTGAGGACCCCTGAGTTAACACTTAGTAGTTGGTCTCAACCGCCATTACATTGGGGGAGATTGTTTTTGTTATTGACCAGAAACTCTTCCTATCTTCAATTTCTAATGTTCTTTCCAAGTCTAACTCCCATTTTTGTACATATGAAGGTTTTCTCAATTCAGGTTGCTCTAGTATCTGGGAGTATAATAGCGATATTATACCTCTAGTATGTGGGTCATTTTTACAAATTGTTTCAAAGCTAGTGAGTTGATTAAGTAGGGTATCAGAATTTAGGTAGGGTGTAAAGAAATTTTTTATTTGGAGATAACGAAATAGTTCAGATTGGGGCAAACCATAAGATTCACAAAGATTTGGAAAGGGGAAAAAAAATGAGGAGTTTACGAATGTATGCATTGTCAAGAAGTTAAGGGAGACCCATTCCCTAAATGATTTAGGAGAAATCCATGCAGGGTAAAAAGCTGGATTTTTGTAAAATGAGAGGAGAGGATTATGCATTGACTGTAGTCGGTTCCTGATTTTAGTTTTATCCCAAAGAGAAAGAAAATGTTTGGTAATAGGATTACGTAAGTTTTTACGGTCTTTCTGGGAAATCCAGAGTAAATTGTAAATCAACAATGGGTCACACTCTGCAGCTTCTATGTGTACCCATAGAGAAATTTCATAATTTGCATGATATTTGGTAATGCTAGCCAGATGAGCTGCCTTATAATAATGTGCAAAGTTAGGGCATGCCAAACCCCCCTTTAATTTAGGGAGAAATAATGTGTATTTCTGTATTCGCGGTTTAGAGGAACCCCATACGTATGACAATATTCTATTCTGTAAAATTCTCAGAAAGTATGCAGGCACCGGAATTGGTAATACTCTGAATAAATATAACATTTTGGAAAGTATTGTCATTTTGATTGCATTTATTCTTCCAAACCATGAAAGTGGTATGTGAGACCAGGATTTCATTAGGTTTGATATATTTTTCAGAGTTGGAGGGTAATTTAGTGAAAAAAAATCTGACAATGATGCAGTAAGATTAATCCCTAAATATGGGATTGACTTTTCATTCCAATTAAATGGGAGCCCTTGTTTTGCTGAGGTTAATTCCAATTCTGTAAGTGATATATTCAATGCTAAGCATTTTTTGGGGTTGATAGATAGGCCAAAAAAGCAGCAAATTCATTAAGTACAGGAATAAGATTGGGGCCTGAGACTTGTGGGGAAGAAAGAAATAATAATATATCGTCTGCAAAAAGACGTATTTTGTGCTGGTAAACACCTAATTCAATGCCTGTTATAGTATGATTTGATCTTATTAATTGGGCAAGTGGTTCAATTAAAAGCGCAAATAATAAAGGGGAAAGTGGGCATCTCTTTCAATTTTAAACAATTCAGACTTATATCCTGCATATTTTACAAATGCTTGTGGTTTATTGTATAATGCCATGATCCAATTTATATAATTAGGACCAAAGCCCCATTTTTGCAATGCATAAATCATATAGGGCCAAGAGATAGAATCAAAGGCTTTCTTTATGTCTAGCGAAATAAAACATGCAGGTATATGTTGTGTTTTTGCAGTATGGGCTAGCAGTGTTGCTCTGCACATGTTGTCTCCCGCTTGATGTTTAGGCATGAATCCTACTTGGTCTTGATGTATTAGTGATCCAATAATTCTATTTAGGCGAGATGCTACAATTTTTGCTAGAATTTTGATATCAGTGTTTAACATAGAAATTGGACAGTAATTAGAACAAGACGTTTCATCAGAATTAGGTTTCGGAATCATGCAAATGATTGCCATTAATGATTCTGGTCTAAAAGATTTTTTATCTAATAGATTATTAAATGCATCCGCCAACACAGGAGAAATGATGTCTGCAAAAGTGCGATAATAATGTGCTGTATATCCGTCAGGGCCCGGTCTTTTATTTATTTTTAGATCCTTAATGGCAACCATTACATCCTCTGTAGATATACGTTCATCTAAAAGATTCTTATGAGAGGAAGCTATTTGAGGAAGATTTATATGTGAGAAGAAGGATTCAGCTTCTATAGGTTTGAAAGGGTTTTGTTTCAGAGTATAAGGACCATAAGTTAGATCCAAAATATTTCACTATTTTGAGTGGGTTACTGGTGTAAGTGTTTTTAGCTCATTTAAGTTTAGTTGGTTTAAAAAATGTATTAATGGATTTTAGTGCTCGAGCTAAGTATGTGCCCGATTTATTTGATATAATATAAAAAGCATGTTTGATACGGTACAGTGATTTATCAGCAGAGTTTGTAAGGAATAAATCATATTCCAATTGTACCTTTTCTAGTTTTGTTTTTGTTGCCAGGGTCAGATTGTTTTGGAAATTTATGAAAGAGGAATTAAATTCAGTTTCTAGTTTCCTTGCCAAATTTACAGGTTCCCATTTGAGTTTTCCTGACTGTTGTTGAATTATTCCTCTTAGAACGGGTTTGTGTGCTTCCCAAAGAGTCAATGGGGAACAGGGCCATCTTAAGAGCATTATAGGCCCCCGGGCAATACAGTGCACTGGGGCCCTGTCTACACTACACTATATCCACTGACCACTACACTACACACCACACTAAGCTACCTGATTCCTATACTGACCACTACACTACACACCAACCACTAGACATGTGCATTTGTTTTCGTCCGAATGCATTTTCGTCCGAATTTCAGGTATTTTCATTATCGTTTTAACAAACGATAACGAAAGTGCAGAATCCGAAAAACAAAAGATCCGACATAAACAAATGCTTTATTTTCATTTTCGTTGCTACAACAGTTTGATATAGATAGGAGATTCGACATGATGATGACAAGAACAATCTGTGTCCATAAAACCTGTGGTTGAATGTGCCTAACCTTAACTCTATTAGTCCAAGATTATTCTACATAGAGAGAAAAGATTCGACATAGAGAGAAAAGATTAGACGCAGGGGAGAAAAGATTTGACGTAGGGGAGAAAAGATAAATAATGATGATGATGATGAATGTTATTGGCTGATTGTAACCAAAAAGGAGGAGCAGTAAAATAAGTACACACGTACTTTGGCTTATGGTGTCTGTTGAAAGTTCTAAGAAGATTCGACGGAGCAGGTAAACTATACGGCGTCGTACAGTTTAGCTGTTCCATCAAATCTTCTTTGAACATTCGACAGACACCATAAGCCTTTAATGACAGATTCAACCTTAATTTGGATTTTCGGACGAATGTAATTTTTAACGAAAAACAAAATAAATAAAAAAGAATTTCGGGAGTAACTAAATTTATTTTTCGGACGAAAACGAAATTCTGAAACAAAATATTTCAGTGTGCACATGTCTACTGACCACTACACACCACACAGACCACTACACTACACACTGACCACTACACACATCACCCTACCTGATTTCTATACTGACCACTACTACACAAACTACACTATCCACTGGCCACTACACTACTACACAATACACTACCCACAGACCACTACACAATACACTACATACTGACCGCTATACAATACTCTACCCACAGACCAATACACCACACACACACACACAATACACAATACACTACACACAATACACCACACACACAATACACTATACACTACACACACATACACACACACGCTACACTATACACTACACACACAATACACTATACACTCCACACAACACAATACACTATACACTGACTTTATGGCTGCTCCCTCTCCCCAGACCTACTACTCCTCCCCGGGCCAGCAACAAAACTCACGAGTGAGTCTCTTACCTTTTTATCTTTCATAATCTGCTCTGCCTCTGCGCCGCTGCCTGTCACACTGCCAGACTGCCTGCCCCGGTGGGGACATGATCGGTGACCTGGAGAGGAGGAGGAGGAGAGGAGGAGAAGAAGACATCAGGCACAGACTGCCTGCCCCGGTGGGGACATGATCGGTGACCTGGAGAGGAGGAGGAGAGGAGGAAAAGAAGACATCGGGCACAGATTGCATGCCCCGGTGGGGACATGATCGGTGACCGAGAGGAGGAGAACGGAGAATAACACAATACACTATACACTGACTTTATGGCTGCTCCCTCTCCCCAGACCTACTACACCTCCCCGGGCCAGCAACAAAACTCAAGAGTGAGTCTCTTACCTTTTTATCTTTCATAATCTGCTCTGCTTCTGCTCCGCTGCCTGTCACACTGCCAGACTGCTTGCCCCGGTGGGGACATGATCAGTGACCTGGAAAGGTGGAGGGGAAGAAGACATTGGGCACAGATTGCATGCCCCAGCGGGGACATGATCGGTGACCTGGAGAGGAGGAGGAGGAGAAGACAGCGGCCACAGCTCACAGTGAAGGCCAGCCCTGCTCTCCTACGATTAAGGACAGGCCAACCCCACATGCTGCACATGACCCCTTTCACCCAATCACAGAGCGCCAGGGGCCGGCCTGAGACTGGACATGGTGGCCGGAGCGCAGGGTCACAGAAAATTGGAGAGAGGGTGACACATAGATGCTTGGCTGGGGTCACTGGGCAGGTGGGGGCCCCCAGGCATGTGGGGCCCCCGGCAACTGCCCAGCGTGCCCAATGGAAAAGACTGCCCTGATGGGGAAATGTGTTGTTTTTTAAATATTCTTTTAAGGCTATTTCTATTGATATGCGATGAGATGGGTGTTTTAATAATATGTTTGGGAGGTACCATGTATGATCATGCGTTTTGGGTATAGTAGACGCTATAGAAGGAAAGACTGCATTATGGTCGGACCAAGGAATTGGAATTATATTGGATACAAGTATCTCTGGCACCATTCCTATAGTCAAAAAGATATGCTCAATACGACTGAAAATTTGATGCGGATGCAAAAAATATGTGTATTTTCTTTTAGTAAGATTATTTTCTCTCCAAGAGTCCACTAAATTAAATTTAGAGAGGAGCTGAGAGAAAGATTGTTTATTGGGATGAGTAAAAGGGGTCTTGTCCAAAAATGGGAGAATGACCTGGTTGGAATCTCCACATATGATAAGTGATCCTATTCTATTAGAATTTATTACTTGAAAAAGGTGTGACAGAAAGGGTAAAGGTTTTTTATTAGGCGCATAGTACAAAACAATAGTATTGGCCGTGTCCATAATAAATACGGTAAGTATTAGATATCAACTTTCCGGATCTTTAAATTCGTTTTGTATTGTAAAAGGTGTAGACCGATGGAAAGCTACAAGAGTACCACGTTTCTTGGTATCAGCTGAAGCTGTGAATACCTGGGGGTATGAAGAATTATAAAATTTGGGTGTTGAATTTTTTGTAAAGTGTGTTTCTTGTAAGCACACAATGTGTGCTTTTTTGGCCTGAAAGGTTCTTAAAGCTTTCGTACGTTTTTGCAGAATAACAATAAAGATATTAAAACAGTCAAGGTTTACCCGTGATGTAGGATAAAATCCTCCATCAGGGGGAATGTTTCCAACACTGAATCCCCTCATAATATAACTGGGGTTCCAGCGAAGGCGAATTGGGATCTTCCCGTGAGCAGAACACCCGTCTCAAAATATATTAAATATAAACATCATAACGACATTTGTTAATAAACCCATTCAATATTTTGTTAATTTGAATATTAACTAAATTAACTAAATTTACCCCAAAAAGGGTGAATTTACAAAAGGATAGTTATATCTAATATTAATAATGAAACGAGGAATTCTAATATGGATAAGTAGGAAAATAAAGACCAAATTTTAAACTATATAGTCTATCTTATCCTATGCATATGAGTTATTTAGTTACTGCAAAAAGAAAATAAATAAAACATGCCACCTTATGGATGAAACCCATCCATGATAATTAAAATCAAGATTAATGTATAGTCTCAAAAAATATAAATCAAAAGGACCATAAAGGTCAAATTGGAAAAGTGGATATAAATATAAATTGAAATTTACAAATTAAAAATAAAAATAAGATCTAAAAATAAAAAATAGGAATAAAAATTAGAAATTAAAATATGTTAATAAAAAATAAAAATAAAAATAAAAAATAAAATTATGACCAGGTTCTGGGATAATTCAAAAATGTGTAATCCATTTGTTATTGGGAGTAAGTTTCTCTACCAATGGTAATGGATTTTCAGAAATTCTCTTCCATTCAGGGATTATAGTTGCAACTTCGCTCTTTGTGATTTTCATCTCATAACATCTTCTTGTTCTTGAGGTGGGGATGCATGCCTACTTCTATTGTGTTGGTGTTGTTTTCCATTTTTCTCCACAAAATGAGATGTATTTCTTTGTGAGAAAGAAGATGCTGTTCTTCTTCTTGAGGCTGATACAGTTTGAGGAGATTCAGTCAGCTTTAGATCTTGTAATGCTTGTTGGAGTTCTTCAGGTGATATGAAAATGTGTTTGATACCTTGGTGGGTAAATCTTAGAGAAAAGGAAAACCCCATTGGTATTTTATATTGTTTCTTTGCAGTTCCATTAATTGTGGTTTCATTGCATGCCTTTTGGAGATAGTTGGGAAAGGTCCGCAAATAACTGGTAATTATGACCCTGAAAGACTGGATTAGGTTTTTCTCTAGCAGCAATTAACAATTGTTCCTTTGTTCTGAAAAAATGGAATTTAGCTATAATATCTCTTGGGGGGCCGTCTGCTTTTTTGGGCATGAGAGCCCGGTGCACTCTGTCCATTTCCAATCTTTCCAATGGTATTCCTGGTAATAATTCTTGACATAGTGCTGTGACTGAGGATTGTACATCTATAACGGATTCTGGAATCCCTCTGATACGCAGATTTGATCTTCTAGCTCTGTTCTCATAATCCTCTAATTTGTTCTGTAATACAATATTCTCTTCTTTAAGTATATCTTTTTCTGTCAGGAATTCTTGTGTTGAATTTTCAATATCTTCCACTCTAATCTCAAGTGCTTCTGTGCGGTGTCCTAATTCCCTAATCTCCTTAGTGAGATTTTCAGTGATTTGTTCTGAAGTTTGTTGTAGCACTTTATGTAGCATTTTTTCAAATTGTTTCAAAATATTTTGAGGAGAAGTAGTTTCTTGTGGGGCTGAATGAGATACAGATAACTCATTATCAGATTCTCCTGAGGAAACAGGCTGTATTAAGTTCAGTTAAAATTTTTGTTTAGTGCTGCGCTCTGAGGTGTTTGAGGCTGCTTCTGAGGTGATTTGCGCCATTTTATGTGACACTCGCGCTTGTGTGCCTCCTAACTTGGATTTTGACTTAATGCGGGCTCCTCCAAGCACCATTTTTAAATTAAAATGTTCCTCTCACCTCTCTGGTATATGTGACGATATCACCGCTAGTTAAATGTTCACCGGGTTACCTCTATTCAGCGGGTAATCTCCTCACTTAGCGGAGCTCTAGCTGAGCATAACCATCCCGCCAGGCTCCGCACATGCGCCCTCATCATAATTTCTAATTTTAATACCACAATCATTTTATCTCTATATGAACATTTATAATTTATATAATTTTACTTTTTATAAATGTTTTAATAGGGCCTTTGTTAATCCAAGGGACATAGTTGGTGATATAAACTTCATATAATAAATATATTAAATTATGTTTAGCTTTAATAAATTATCTAGACTATTTAGGAAGTTGTACATTAGTTATACAGTATACCCCAGACCTGGCAACATTTTAAGTTCTTTATTATTGCATACTTAATTCATATAGCTAATCAAGGGTCTTTATGGTGATTTTACTGGGGATTCGATTTAAGACTTTCTGCATATAAAGCAGATATTCTAACTACATATTAACTACTGATAGCTACACTATGCAACATGAGAGCTTCCATAAACATATTCTTTATTATGGCATATTTTATTTATATAACTATTTCAAGGCCAATTTTGAAATAGTTTTATCATTTGTACCAGTTCTAAGGATCAATAAACATTTTTTGTCGGTTTTACTGGGGACTGAACCTAGAAGCCACTGCATGTAAAGCAAATGCAATCGTTTCTACAGTATAACACAGGAAGCCCCATCAACACATTATTTTATAGCAATGCATTGTTGCCAATACGAGAGTATTAGTCATGCTGCGTGTGCTGCAGCAATGGTTGCAGAGTGCTTAATACACCACAACAAACTGAATTGAACTTTATTATTGAAGCACTTAGAGTGCCAGAGTGAAATATAGGTCTAATTGTGGTGGAGGAAACAAATGCCCAAGCAATGGTGGTGTCAGTTGGAGGAAAATGCTGCAATAGTCTTGATGTCAGTGAAAAGAACAAAGGTAGGAAAAGCAGGGGTTAGAGAGAGGGTGAAAGGGAAGAATAAAGGTAGAGAGGGAAGCGGTGAGAAGGAAAGAAGATGTAGGAAAGAGAAGGTGCGGGGAGGAAGAATAAAGATGAAGGGAGATTGGGTAAGTCAGGATTTTCCGACGGAAAATGTGTGATAGGACCTTGTTGTCGGAAATTCCGACCTTGTGTAGGCTCCATCACACATTTTCCATCGGATTTTCTGACACACAAAGTTTGAGAGCAGGATATAAAATTTTCCGACAACAAAATCCGTTGTCAGAAATTCCAATCGTGTGTACACAAATCCGACGGACAAAGTGCCACGCATGCTCAGAATAAATAAAGAGATGAAAGCTATTGGCCACTGCCCTGTTTATAGTCCTGACGTACGTGTTTTACGTCACCGCGTTTAGAACGATCGGATTTTCCGACAACTTTGTGTGACCGTGTGTATGCAAGACAAGTTTGAGCCAACATCCGTCGGAAAAAATCCTAGGATTTTGTTGTCGGAATGTCTGAACAAAGTCCGACCGTGTGTACAGGGCATTAGAAAGGCAGATGGAAGAGGGAGAAAGAGAGAGCGATGGAAAGAGGGGGACAGAAAAGAGGAGAGAGAAAGAGTTGATAAGAGTGGGGGAGAGCAAGCAGGAGCATAAAATGAAAAGAAAAAAATATCAGATATATCAAAAAATCTCAGTAGCCAGCTCCATCTTCAAATCATGCTTGTTCTGCTAAGACTGGTATAACCTTCTTGGTATTGCAGTGTGACCTCCACCAGAAATATATCCACATTGCAGTTCCTAGCTTTGTCCACACTGTAGCTCGAAAGAAGATAAGTCCCAGGAACTCACTTCTCCAGCTTCTTTTTTGTAATGTATGAAAAAGAAATGCATAGCATGTGAGATATAAATTAGACCAGAAAATAATTGATTATCTGTCTACAATCCAGTTCTGACTACAATCCATCCAAAACCTCAAATATAAGTTTTGGACTGGCTCTTAAAAATTCCTTAAAGTATTTGCAAATCAGTCTCTTTATGTACTGTAAGTCTAATATAAGTAGATTGATGTGCACAATGCAAAAACTTTACTTGTAAGTTACAGTGTCCCCACTATTTAAGGTAAAAGGCTTCCCCAGGCTCTGACTGTGCTGTGTCTAGTTTGAAATTAGATGCTTGAGTAGGAGGAAGACACTTGCAGGAAAAGTAAAATGTGCCTTGATGATGATGCTGTATGAATTTCAGTCCTAATTGGAGTAAGGGCACCGTGTCGCAACGAGTCTGCGCTTGGTAGCACTTGGTAGAATTGGAATCGGCTATGTCTGAAACTACCTATGCACAGTCTGCCTTTTCTGGAGGAGTGATACTGGTGATAACAGACAGCAGAAAAACAAAATTTTTCAACAGACAGTGCAAGATTTAGTGGATGATTGGCAATCCTGGAAGTGGGATGAAATCAAGGACAGTAATAAAACTTGATAGACGTATTAACCAATATCCAATAAACTATAAAATAACTATTATGGATATTCGGATGGGGATATTATTCAACTTGGAAGACCAAGGACATTAAGTAGCGGAAAGGAACAACTGGGAAGGGGAAGGGGGCAGCTTCAGATTGAAGGTGAGTGTTGCAGTTAAACATGTTTATTGGTTTTAGTTGTCCTGCACATCTATTTTTATTTTTATTTTTATTTTTTAATTGACTCCTACTTTAAGTTGTAGAGGTACCATGTGGTTTGCAACTATGCAAATGCATTGTATTTTCCTCTTTGCAGATAATCTCACCAAGCTTGGAGTATATATCAGGTCCAGATGTGGAAGATTAAACAATTTTTTTAATTTCAATCATACCAATTAGCTATGAATGGCATTTCAGGGCTACTGCATCAGCACACAAAAACAAGCTGTAGACAGTAGATGTAATGAGTCTGCACATGAATTCATTGTAGGGAAAGGTCCTTTATCTTCAGATAAGTTTTATATTTCATGGAAAAATATTAATTGTCTCCGCTGTAGGGTTTTGCACAATTTATGCTTTTGTCAAGAACAAATAGCCAGGATTCAATTATACCAGATCTATTCTGAGCCCAGAGACTTATTCACTTGGCTCTTCCCATATCATTTATTTTGTCCCTGTGTATGATAGGGAGTTGTAAAAATGGATATTGCTTGTAAGGCTCACAATATCATCCTTAAATTGCAATGTAGCTTAAAATGTTCCTTCTCTCTTATTTGAGAAACCAGAACACTGAAATGTCTCTCAGCCTTGTGCTCATTTGTCAGCTCTATGAGTTTATCATCCTAGCTTTGTGCTGCTCACGTACTGAATAACTCTACTCTATTTTTCCCCTTTCGTGAAGTCTGATTCTATCCCTTCATCTTAAATACCATATTGCATGCTAAATCCATGTGCCGATTTTTCAAAAGTGAAGTCAAAATTGAAATATGTTTCTCTTTTAATTTTCACACTAAAATATCTGCTTAAATAGCATAAAACGGACCTTAACTCAGAGATCTAATTTTACTCATTTTCATTCTAGACATTCTCACCATTCATCAAATTGCACTGAGTCAGTTTAGATCAGCGACTTTCCTGTACAGTAGCTGATGGTCCGAGGAAATAATTAGGAAAGCTGCCTTTTAATGTACTGTACATATTAGAATATGCAATGGTGCTGTAAGAGTAATACATTGTCAGACAAGCTGTGCTAATAAGGAAAAGGCAGTGGAGAAAGGGAGTTGAGTCATCAGCCTGTAGAAGACTGTAAATCTTACCTACTAATTTAGGCAGCAGCATGCCATTGATGATTAGTTGTACTAGTCAATCACAGATCTTGAACTTCTAACGCTTCTTCTATAGTGTCAGCAGGTTTGAACTGAGTTATAGCCTGACATCTGGGAAGAGAAGACATTCACTTTATACCAAAGTATGGGTAGGAAGGTCAAGACTCAGTCCCACAAACCCTCCAAACCTACTGATGCTTCATTTACCCAGTAATCACATAGAAGAAATATTAACTTTACTATAAGCAGGGGCATAACTAAAGAAATATGGCTGCCATGGGGCCCAAGGGGGAGTGGAAACTGGTCTAAAAACTTTCCCCATGTTACATCTCTGACAGCTGCAAGCCCTGTAATCCTGCCTACACCAAGAGAAACAGCTTTTAAAAAACCATGCCTTTACATTGGTGGTTCCATGTGTGGTTGGTGGGGTTAATGCCACACATTCCTTTTAGTGCTTGAAAATACAGTCAGGTCCATAAATATTGGGACATCAACACAATTCTAATCTTTTTGGCTCTATACACCACCACAATGAATTTGAAATGAAACAAACAAGATGTGCTTTAACTGCAGACTTTCAACTTTAATTTGAGGGTATTTACATCCAAATCAGGTGAACTTTTTAAGGGACCAAAAGTAAAGGGACAGAATAACAATCATCCATCAAACTTTCACTTTTTAATACTTGGTTGCAAATCCTTTGCAGTCAATTACAGCCTGAAGTCTGGAACACATAGACATCACCAGGCGCTGGATTTCATCCCTGGTGATGCTCTGCCAGGCCTCTACCGCAACTGTCTTCAGTTCCTGGTTGTTCTTGGGGTGTTTTTCTCTTCAGTTTTGTCTTCAGCAAGTGAAATGCATGCTCAATCGGATTCAGGTCAGGTGATTGACATGGCCATTGCATAAAATTCCACTTCTTTCCCTTAAAAGACTCTTTGGTTGCTTTCACAGTATGCTTCAGGTCATTGTCCATCTGCACTGTGAAGCGCCGTCAAATTAGTTCTGAAGCATTTTGCTGAATATGAGCAGATAATATTGCCCAAAACACTTCAGAAATCATCCTGCTGCTTTTGTCAGCAGTCACATTATTATTAAATACAAGAGAACCAGTTCCATTGGCAGCCATACATGCCCACGCCATGACACTACCACCACCATGCTTCACTGATGAGGTGGTATGCTTTGGATCATGAGCAGTTCCTTTTCTTCTCCTTCCCATCACTCTGGTACAAGTTGATTGTGGTCTCATCTATCCATAGGATGTTGTTCCAGAACTGTGAAGGCTTTTTTAGATGTTGTTTGGCAAACTCTAATCTGGCCTTCCTGTTTTTGAGGCTCACCAGTGGTTTACATCTTGTGGTGAACCCTCTGTATTCACTCTGGTGAAGTCTTCTCTTGATTGTTGACTTTGACACACATACATCTACCTCCTGGAGAGTGTTCTTTCTTGATCTGGCCAACTGTTGTGAAGGGTGTTTTCTTCACCAGGGAAAGAATTCTTTGGTCATCCACCACAGTTGTTTTTCTTGGTCTTCCGGGTCTTTTGGTGTTGCTGAGCTCACTGGTGCGTTCTTTCTTTTTAACCACTTCAGCCCCGGACCATTATGCTGCCTAGGGACCAGAGGACTTTTTCCAATTTGGCACTGCATCGCTTTAACTGCTAATTGCGCGGTCATGCAATGCTGTACCCAAACGAAATTTGCGTACTTTTCTTCCCACAAATAGAGCTTTCTTTTGATGGTATTTGATCACCTCTGCCATTTTTATTTTTTGCGCTATAAATGGAAAAAGACTGAAAATTTTGAAAAAAAATGATATTTTCTACTGTTTGTTATAAAAAAAATCCAATAATCTCAATTTTAGTCATACATAAGGCCAAAATGTATTCAGCCACATGTCTTTGGTAAAAAAAATGTCAATAAGCGTATATTTATTGGTTTGCGCAAAAGTTATAGCGTCTACAAACTAGAGTACATTTTCTGGAATTTACACAGCTTTTAGTTTATGACTGCCTATGTCATTTCTTGAGGTGCTAAAATGGCAGGGCAGTACAACCCCCCCCCAAATGACCCCATTTTGGAAAGTAGACACCCCAAGGAAATTGCTGAGAGGCATGTGGAACCCATTGAATATTTATTTTTTTTTGTCCCAAGTGATTGAATAATGACAAAAAAAAAAAAAATATTTACAAAAAGTTGTCACTAAATGATATATTGCTCACACAGGCCATGGGCATATGTGGAATTGCACCCCAAAATACATTCAGCTGCTTCTACCTGAGTACGGGGATACCACATGTGTGGGACTTTTTGGGAGCCTAGCCGCGTACGGGGCCCCGAAAACCAATCACTGCCCTCAGGATTTCTAAGGGCATACATTTTTGATTTCACTCCTCACTACCTATCACAGTTTTGAAGGCCATAAAATGCCCAGATGGCACAAACCCCCCCAAATGACCCCATTTTGGAAAGTAGACACCCCAAGCTATTTGCTGAGAGGCATGTTGAGTCCATGGAATATTTTATTTTTTGACACAAGTTGCGGGAAAGTGACAATTTTTTTTTTTTGCACAAAGTTGTCACTAAATGATATATTGCTCACACAGGCCATGGGCATATGTGGAATTGCACCCCAAAATACATTTAGCTGCCTCTACTGAGTATGGGGATACCACATGTGTGGGACTTTTTGGGAGCCTAGCCGCGTACAGGGCCCCGAAAACCAAGCACTGCCTTCATGATTTCTAAGGGTGTAAATTTTTGATTTCACTCCTCACTACCTATCACAGTTTTGAAGGCCATAAAATGCCAAGATGGCCCTAAATGACCCCATTTTGGAAAGTAGACACCCCAAGCTATGTGCTGAGAGGCATGGTGAGTATTTTGCAGCTCTCATTTGTTTTTGAAAATTAAGAAAGACAAGAAAAATGTATTTTTTTTTCTTTTTTCAATTTTCAAAAGTTTGTGACAAAAAGTGAGGTCTGCAAAATGCTCACTATACCTCTCAGCAAATAGCTTGGGGTGTCTATTTTCCAAAATGGGGTCATTTGGGGGGGGTTTGTGCCATCTGGGCATTCCATGGCCTCCGAAACTGTGATAGGCAGTGAAGAGTGAAATCAAAAATGTACGCCCTTAGAAAGCCTGAAGGCGGTGCTTGGTTATCGGGGTCCCGTACACGGCTAGGCTCCCAAAAAGTCTCACACATGTGGTATCCCTGTACTCAGGAGAAGTAACAGAATTTATTTTGGGGTGTAATTTCACATATTTCCATGGCATGTTTGAGCAATATATCATTTAGTGACAACTTTGTGCATAAAAAAAAAAATTGTCTTTTTCCCGAAACTTGTGTCACAATATAAAATATTCCATGGACTCGACATGCCTCTCAGCAAATAGCTTGGGGTGTCTACTTTCCAAAATGGGGTCATTTGGGGGGGTTTTGAACTGTCCTGGCATTTTATGCACAACATTTAGAAGCTTATGTCACACATCACCCACTCTTCTAATCACTTGAAGACAAAGCCCTTTCTGACACTTTTTGTTTACATGAAAAAATTATTTTTTTTTTGCAAGAAAATTACTTTGAACCCCCAAACATTATATATTTTTTAAAGCAAATGCCCTACAGATTAAAATGGTGGGTGTTTCATTTTTTTTTTCACACAGTAATTGCGCAGCGATTTTTCAAACGCATTTTTTGGGGAAAAAACACACTTTTTTAAATTTTAATGCACTAAAACACACTATATTGCCCAAATGTTTGATGAAATAAAAAAGATGATCTTAGGCCGAGTACATGGATACCAAACATGATATGCTTTAAAATTGCGCACAAACGTGCAGTGGCGACAAACTAAATACATTTTTAAAAGCCTTTAAAAGCCTTTACAGGTTACCACTTTAGATTTACAGAGGAGGTCTACTGCTAAAATTACTGCTCTCGATCTGACCTTCGTGGTGATACCTCAAATGCATGGTGCAATTGCTGTTTACATTTGACGCCAGACCGACGCTTGCGTTCGACTTTGCGCAAGAGCAGGGGGGGGGAGAGGGGTGCTTTTTTTTTTTTTTTGCTTTATTATTTTTTGGATTTTTTTATCTTATTTTTAAACTGTTCCTTTCATTTTTATGTTTTTTAATCATTTTTATTGTTATCTCAGGTAATGTAAATATCCCCTATGATAACAATAGGTAGAGACAGATACTCTTTTTTTAAAAAATTGGGGTCTATTAGACCCTAGATCTCTCCTCTGCCCTCAAAGCATCTGACCACACCAAGATCGGTGTGATAAAATGCTTTCCCAATTTCCCAATGGCGCTGTTTACATCCGGCGAAATCTAAGTCATAAAATGCTCGTAGCTTCCGGTTTCTTAGGCCATAGAGATGATTGGAGCCACTCTGGTCTCTGATCAGCTCTATGGTCAGCTGGCTGAATCACCGGCTGCATTCTCAGGTTCCCTGTTGAGACAGGAGAGCCAGAGAAAAACACGGAAGACGTTGGGGGGGGCATTCCCTCCCACTGCTTGTAAAAGCAGTCTAGAGGCTAATTAGCCGCTAGGATTGCTTTTACATGAAAGCCGACCGCTGGCTGAAAAGAATGATACCAAGAAGATACCTAAACCTGCAGGTATCATTCTGGTATAACCACTCAAAGTCCAGCAACGTCCTTGTTGGGCATATATTGTAAACTTTTTTTTCATGCAGCCTATGGGCTGAATGAAAAAAAGATATTGATCGGTGGGTATGCCCACCATTAGAATACCTCCCTTCATCCACCCACTTCTAATGATGGGCATACATGCACCATTTATATATGCCGAAGCATGGGGGCATCCTCCCGCAAAAGGCAGGAGCAAATCGCTCCTCCACCCACTGCTGCCCCCACGCTTCGGCATATATGCTGAAGCATGTAACTGTGGTGGTGAAATCACCTCCGACAGCGCTGGAGTCACGGCTTTATATATCGTGGGAGCAAACGCTGTTGCTGTCAAGATAAATAAATCCGCGCTGCAACTGAATGGCGTACCTGCTAAGCAAATGATGGTTAACAATAAAACAAAGTATGTGTGCTTAGTGTTTTGTAAGTGTCAGTGATCGATCGATACTGCACTTGGGTGGGCTGGGCTGGGCTGGGTCGAGGAGCAAACGCAGGTGCTAGCAGGTATCTGGGCTGATCCCGCTAACACTGCGTTTATGGGAACCCTAAACTACTGGGGACGCTAGTATAGATCTGATCGGATCAGATATCCATCCGCTCAGATACTATAGCACTAAGGGAGGTGTATGCTGCGTGCATGGGTTTTAGCGGTACTGGCGCTAACCTGACGCTGCCTGGGGCGATGCAGACCTTATCTGAACCTAAAAACTATAAAAAAACAAACAAACTAACCAGCGTCACCCGTAACACTTATACGGTGATCGCTGGTGAAAGGGTTAACTAGGGGGCAATCAGGGGGTTAAAACCTTTAGTAGGTAGTATATGGGGGTCCCTGTCGCTATAAAACACTGACAGCGAACCTATATACTTACCTCCCTAACTAGCGTCACCTGTGTCACTAATACAGCGATCAGAAAAACGATCGCTTAGCGACACTGGTGACGGGGGGTGATCAAGGGGTTAACCTTTATTAGGGGGGATTAGGGGGGTACCCTGGACCTAAAGGGGGTGCCCTAGACCTAAAGGGGGCTAACCTAACTGCCCTAACACTTATAACTGTCAAACTGACACCAATGCAAAGAAAAAAACTGCTATTGGTGTCAGTGTGAGAGGGGGTACAGGGGGGTGATCGGGGGGTGAATGGGGTGGTGATGGGGTGGTGATGGGGGGTGAAAAGTGTGCCTGGAGTGTTCTACTGAACGTGTTGTGTTGGTGCACTTACTTGAATGTCTTCTCTCCTCGGCACCGGATCGAAAAGACCGGCTCGAGGAGGGATGACATCACTTCCTGTGCCTCTGTTTACATTACAGTTGTCACTAAATGATATATTGCTCACACAGGCCATGGGCATATGTGGAATTGCACCCCAAAATACATTTAGCTACTTCTCCTGAGTACAGGGATACCACATGTGTGGGACTTTTTGGGAGCCTAGCCGCGTACGGGGCCCCGAAAACCAATCACCGCCTTCAGGATTTCTAAGGGTGTAAATTTTTGATTTCACTCTTCACTGCCTATCACAGTTTCGGAGGCCATGGAATGCCCAGGTGGCACAAACCTCCCCCAAATGACCCCATTTTGGAAAGTAGACACCCCAAGCTATTTGCTGAGAGGCATGGTGAGTATTTTGCAGCTCTCATTTGTTTTTGAAAATAAAGAAAGACGAGAAAAAACATTTTTTTTTTTCTTTTTTCAATTTTCAAAACTTTGTGACAAAAAGTGAGGTCTGCAAAATACTCACTATACCTCTCATCAAATAGCTTGGGGTGTCTACTTTCCAAAATGGGGTCATTTGGGGTTTTTTTTTGCCACCTGGGCATTCCATGGCCTCCGAAACTGTGATAGGCAGTGAAGAGTGAAATCAAAAATTTACGGCCTTAGAAAGCCTGAAGGCGGTGCTTGGTTTTTGGGGTCCCGTACGCGGCTAGGCTCCCAAAAAGTCTCACACACGTGGTATCCCCGTACTCAGGAGAAGCAACAGAATGCATTTTGGGGTGTAATTTCACATATTCCCATGGCATGTTTGAGCAATATATCATTTAGTGACAACTTTGCGCAAAAAAAAATAAAAAAAATAAAAAATTGTCTCTTTCCCTCAACTTGTGTCACAATATAAAATATTCCATGGACTCGACATGCCTCTCAGCAAATAGCTTGGGGTGTCTACTTTCCAAAATGGGGTCATTTGGGGGGGTTTTGAACTGTCCTGGCATTTTATGCACAACATTTAGAAGCTTATGTCACACATCACCCACTCTTCTAACCACTTGAAGACAAAGCCCTTTCTGACACTTTTTGATTACATAAAAAAATAATTTTTTTTTGCAAGAAAATTACTTTGAACCCCCAAACATTATATATTTTTTTAAAGCAAATGCCCTACAGATTAAAATGGTGGGTGTTTCATTTTTTTTTTTCACACAGTATTTGCGCAGCAATTTTTCAAACGCATTTTTTGGGGAAAAAACACACTTTTTTAAATGTTAATGCACTAAAACACACTATATTGCCCAAATGTTAGATGAAATAAAAAAGATGATCTTAGGCCGAGTACATGGATACCAAACATGACATGCTTTAAAATTGCGCACAAACGTGCAGTGGCGACAAACTAAATACATTTTTAAAAGCCTTTAAAAGCCTTTACAGGTTACCACTTTAGATTTACAGAGGAGGTCTACTGCTAAAATGACTGCCCTCAATCTGACGTTCGCGGTGATACCTCACATGCATGGTGCAATTGCTGTTTACATTTGACGCCAGACCGACGCTTGCGTTCGCCTTAGCGCGAGAGCAGGGGGGACAGGGGTGCTTTTTTTTTTTTTTTTTCTTTATTATTATTATTTTTTTATCTTATTTTAAAACTGTTCCTTTCATTTTTTTTTTTAAATCATTTTTATTGTTATCTCAGGGAATGTAAATATCCCCTATCGTAGCAATAGGTAGTGACAGGTACTCTTTTTTGAAAAAATTGGGGTCTATTAGACCCTAGATTTCTCCTCTGCCCTCAAAGCATCTGACCACACCAAGATCAGTGTGATAAAATGCTTTCCCAATTTCCCAATGGCGCTGTTTACATCCGGCGAAATCTAAGTCATAAAATGCTCGTAGCTTCCGGTTTCTTAGGCCATAGAGATGATTGGAGCCACTCTGGTCTCTGATCAGCTCTATGGTCAGCTGGCTGAATCACCGGCTGCATTCTCAGGTTCCCTGTTGAGACAGGAGAGCCAGAGAAAAACACGGAAGACGTTGGGGGGGGCATTCCCTCCCACTGCTTGTAAAAGCAGTCTAGAGGCTAATTAGCCGCTAGGATTGCTTTTACATGAAAGCCAACCGCTGGCTGAAAAGAATGATACCAAGATGATACCTAAACCTGCAGGCATCATTCTGGTATAACCACTCAAAGTCGTGAATGGCGTACCTGAAGACAAAAAAATGGTTAACAATAAAGCACAGTAAACGGTAAAGTATAAAAAATTGCATACCTGAAAAGCAAACATGATAAAACATAATAACAATAAAACATTGCAGAATAGAATACAGTAAAAAAAGAGCAGAACAATAGAGAGAATAGAGAGAGAAAGAACAATAAAACGACAACTATTATTTTTTATTTTATATTTTTGTTTGTGTTTTTTTTTTTTTTTTTTTTTTACACTTTTTTTTGTAACTAACTTTTATGGTTCAATAAGTTTTTATTGATTTTTTTTGCAAGAATATAAAGAGTATAAACATCGAAAAAAAAAGACAAAATAAAGGAGTGTAAACAGTGTCAGTTACCTGACATATAGTCTCCTAATAAACAGTTATATCTTTTAAATATTGAAATAGTGCAAACGCTTACAGGTATCAGGGTTATTATATGTGAAGTAATACTTTGAACCCGTACAACAGGTGTATGTTAACATATAAGCATTAACTACTCTATGTTGGGATGCCCCTTTGGGAGCCTGCTGCACCCCTAAACATAGGTAGTCTAGAATAATCAACGTGTGCATAGGTTACATCGGTATGGTCAGTATCAAAGATTTGGTTCTCCATTTCCATGGGAGATCCTATATTTATATTGCATCTAAAAAGATTATATCGGAGATCTAGAAAAGGGGAAAGGTAGGAAAGACAGAGTAGAAAAAGGCGGAATGGGTATAGAATAGAAAGAAAATAGAAAGGGGAGGGGGGTGGGGGGGTAAGGAGACAGCGAGCTTCGGTCTATGTATATATAGGGTCTTTACTATAAATAAAGAGTATAATGGGTAAGGGTTGTTCAATCCTTATGAGGGGTTCTTAGCCGAGAGTCTTTGTTTGAGTTTGTCTGAGGTAGAGTAACTCCTCCAGATACTCCAGACAAAAGAGAATTTGGCATACTTGTCTAGGGCTTGGGCCTGCATTTCCTCCATTAGCATGTAATTGTTTACCTCTCTGACCCATTCTATTAAGGAGGGGGGCGTAGTAGTTTTCCAGTGTCTGGGTATGAGTTGTCTACCAGCACTAACAAAAAATTTCAGAAGGCAGTTTTTTTGCGATTTGATTGTCCCTGGGAGGATGGATAGGAGGGCTATAGAGGGTGATGGTAATAGTGGCTTGTTATAGACTTCAGAGTAAATTTGAAAAATTTGAGTCCAGAATTGGAGAATACCATCACATTCCCACCAGATGTGTATATAAGTACCTTCCATTGTGTTGCATCTCCAGCATCTGTCTGAGTTAGATGGGAACATGATCCTGAGAGTGGTTGGGACCCGATACCACCTCGACATCAATTTGTAGTTTTTCTCTTGTGTATAACTTGATATGGAGGTTTTGTTCGTGAAGAGGAAGGCTTTCCCCCATTCCGCCTCAGTTATATCTTTCCCGACCTCCGCTGACCATTTAGTGGTATAGTTAGGTAGAGCTTCGTGGGAATGGTCTATAATTGATTTATATATCAATGATAAGGTGTGTCGTGGAGTTTCAGGGAGGGTACATAGTTGTTCAAACCCAGTCAAGGGTCTATGTATTTGTCTGGAATCATGTAGGGTCTTACAATAGGAGTTTAGGTGTCCGCGAGAGAGCCATGTTATCTTGGAGTAGACGTCTGTGGGGGTGGATAGAAAGGTGCCTAGGGTGCAGTCGACAAATTGGCGGGCAGTGGGCCATAAATCTCTATTGTATACGTCTAAAGAGTGGGTTGAGTGTCCTTCAGGAAGGTTTGGGTTGTCAAACAAGGAGGTAAGGGGGCTAGGTTCCGAGGATAGTGAGAGTGTGTCTCTTTTGCGGTACCAGATTGTCAGTGCATCTCTAGTAAGGGGGGATAATGTCGATAAGGATTTATATATCCTTCCATAGCCCCAAAGAAGCGCTCGTAGGTCGTATGTAGATAGGTCCTGTTCTACCGTTGTGGCTGCTTTGGTCCTAGGGCGAGGGAACCACTCAAGGATACGGGATAGGACTGCGGACGTATGATACATTTCAAAGTCAGGTAGGCCCAAACCCCCTTTGGTGATAAGAGTTTTTGTTTCAGTCTTGGGTGATTGCCTTTCCAGATGAATTTGGTAGCCATAGAACGGAGGGTGCGGAGGTACATAGAGGGAAGAGTGATGGGTAGGGCTTGGAATAGGTATAATAACTTAGGGAGTATGTCCATTTTTAATGTGTTGATACGTCCTATCCAGGATAAAGGTAGGTCTGTCCGTTTTTCGGTCAACTTCCTCAGTTTTTGGAGTAAGGGGCTAAAGTTCAGGGAATATATGTCGGAGGTTTGTTTGGGTATAGCTGTGCCTAAATAAGAGATGGAATTATGTCGCCATTGAAACGAGAAGTTAGATTTGAGGGAGGCGAGGGTAGCGTGTGGTAGTGAAAGGTTTAGGGCTTCCGTTTTAGATATGTTTAGCTTATAATTACTAAGACTACCAAATCTCGGCCAATATGGAGGGTATGCTGATGTGGGGTTGTGTGACGTAGAGAAGGAGATCGTCGGCGTATAAGGAGAGTTTACAGTGGGACGAAGAGGTTTGTATCCCCTGTATATTAGGGTTAGATCTTATGGCCTGTGCTAGGTGCTCAATTACTAGGGCGAACAGGAGGGGGGAGAGAGGACAGCCTTGTCTGGTGCCATTAGATATCATAAATTTTTCTGACTGGATACCATTTACTAGTACTGTGGCGGAGGGTGCGGAATAGAGGGACATGATACGTGTCAACATTTTCGGGCCAAGACCCAGTTGGGAAAGGGTAGCTCGGAGGAAAGACCAGCTGACCCTATCAAAGGCCTTCTCTGCGTCACAGGAGAGAAGGCAAGCAGGAATATGGTGACGGTGAGCATATGTGATCAGATGGATGGTCTTGGTGGTATTGTCCCTGGCTTCACGGCCAGGAACGAAGCCCACTTGGTCTTTATGTATAGTTTGTGGTAGCAGAGGGGAGAGGCGATTTGCAAGGATCTTAGCATACAATTTTAGATCAACATTTAGAAGGGATATTGGTCTATAATTGGGGCAAATGGAGGTGTCTTTTCCGGGTTTAGGGATGACAACTATCTGGGCTTGGAGTATGGATGGGGACATGGCGATGTTTTCATCAATGGCATTAAACGCCTTTGCTAGTAGTGGGGATAGTTGCGGCGCAAACGTTTTATAGAAGCGGGGAGAGAATCCGTCTGGGCCCGGACTCTTGCCGTTCTTAAGATTTTTAATAGCGAATAGAAATTCCTCTTCGGACAGGGAGGTCTCAAGGTCCTCCGTATCCGAAAGAGGAAGAGATGGGAGTGCTGTCTCTTGGATGTAGGAGGACAAGTCCTGTGGGGTAGGCGTAGTACGTGGATTCTGGGGGGTGAGATTATAAAGAGCGGAATAGTATGTGCAAAATTCCTCGGCAATTGCTGAGTTCTGCATGAGTTTACCTTTAATGGGGGAGTTTATTAGCGGTATAGGTCGCCTGGTTTGGCGTGGTTGGAGGGTGTGCGCTAGGTGTCTGCCACATTTATTGGCTTGTGAGTAATGGTTGAACCTTCCCTTGTCTCGGGCGATAAGAGACTTTCCTGCGAAAATAAGCAGGAGGTCTCTTCTCGCGTTGGTGAGTTCTAGGAGAGATGAGCTAGTTAGGTCTGTTTTGTGCGATTCTTCTAGTTTGGCAATGGTGGAGAGAAGTCGTGTTATATCCGCAGTGCGGGCATGTTTCAGTCGGGCTCCATGTTGGATTAATTTGCCCCTGAGTACGCATTTAAGCGCCTCCCATTTAGTGAGCGAGTTGGTGGTATCTTGGGCATGATCCGCGATAAAGTGTCTGATGGTCTGTATAATGTCCTGCGAGCATACGGAATCGAATAATAAATTATCGTTAAGTCTCCAGGAGGAGCTCCGTTTGCGTGTTGGAATATGTCCTAGGCTCAAGTGTATGGGGGCGTGGTCTGACCAAAGGGTGAGACCAATAGAGGCTGAGGGTGAGTAATCTAATAAAGATTGGGAAACGAAAAGGTAATCCAGTCTACTGTAGGAGTTATGTGCAGGAGAAAAAAATGTGTAGTCTTTGGTGTTAGGATGTAGCATCCTCCATGTGTCTACTAAGGAAAGGTCAGATAGTAATGCTCTGATGTTGGTCAGGGAGGTCGGGGAGATCGAGGACTTACCGGTGGATGAATCAAGACGAGGTATCAGGGCGGCATTGAGGTCCCCTCCCAGGATCATGTTGACCGTGCAGAATCTTTTCAGACGGAAGATCACTGATGAGAGGAATTGTTGTTGATTCTGGTTGGGAGAATATATGTTAATGACAGTGTAAATGGTATTCAGATAAGACAATTTAAGAAAAATATATCTTCCCAGGAGGTCAACATATTTGTCGAGGACATCTGGAGTGAAGGAGGCGTGAAATGCTATTGAAACCCCTTTAGATTTTGCGGAGGGGTTGGTACTATGGAACCAAACAGGATATTGTTTATGGAGAAGTTGTGGACATTTGTCTGTTCTAAAATGAGTTTCCTGTAGGAGGAGGATTTGGGTTTTTATTTTATGAAAATGATATAATATTTGTCGTCTTTTCTCCGGGACGTTGAGACCTCTGCAATTAAGCGAGGAGATCTTTAGGGAGGGTTGTACTGCCATGTAAGAATAAATTTACTGTGTGTGTAATAATAAGGACCATGGAAGCTCGCTGTCTCAAAAGTATGGGAGGTGGGGGCGAAAGAGGGAGAAGGGAGACCTCTAGTGGCGAAACTAGAGAAGAGAATTAAGTGGAGAAGTAAGAAAAGAAGTGTAGAAGAAAAGGGAGGAGAACGAGGCCGAAAAAGCCTCACTAGTAGTGTTGTTAACAACATTTCAGCTAATACCGCTGTGGGCGCTGAAGGGCCTAAGTAGGGGGTACAGCGGGTTATGCACAGAGGAGCCCGCACACGCCGGGCAACATTTATCAAAGATTCAGAATATAAGAACTATAAACATAACTTCTCAAGACTCTGTGCTGCTACGTGAATACTGAATAGGTACACATCACAGCTAAGGAGGACCTATCTCATAGAACATCTCAGCTTATAAGCAGCCCAGAGGGCTTCCATATCTAGCTACAAAATATTAACAGTTTTAATAAGGGATGCATGGGGGGAGGGGAAGGAGAGGGATGAGAGGGGGGAGAAGAGAGGGATGGGGGGGGGGTGGGGGGGATGGGGGGAGGGGAGCGGGGAGGGATGGGGGGGATGGTAAGGTTGAAGGTGATTAAGGATTGGGGAGGTATGTGGCCTGTTATCACAGGCAATCTCCCCTCACAGGGAGCAAGGGGGATGGAACATTAACATAAAACCTATGTTTTAAGGAAAGAGAAAATGGGTTAGTAATAAAGTGTTCCAACAGTAACTGCAAACAGGGACGTCTTCACCGGTCTGGGACCTGTGAGAAATCTATGGAAATAAGTCAGACATCATTAAACTGAGTTCAGCCGTCTGTCGCAGTGGGGAAGTCCGGTTTGGATCTCTTGTTCTTCTTCGTGCGTTTCTGCCATCCTGCTGCAGTTTGGAAGCCAGGGGTGGCTGCGTGAAGTGGCCAGTCTGGGATGGAGATCTGTGGTAGTTCAAAAGTTCAGAGGAACCTAGGGAGATCCCCCAGCGTGCGAAAAATCGCAGATTTCCCTTCATGAGATGCAAACAGATTAAAGGGGAACCCCCAGCGGTACTTGATTTGTTTTGCTTGTAGGGCTCCAGTCAGGGGTTTTAGGGCGCGTCGCATGTCCAGAGTCAGTTTAGATATATCAGGGAGCAGGGACACAGCGGTGCCATTGAAGTGTACTGCATTTTGAGAGCGTGCAGCCTGCATGATGGCGTTTTTAACTGCATAAAAGTGAACTCTGCAGATCACATCTCTTGGGTGTTCTAAATTCGGATTCTTGGGGCCAAGGGCTCTGTGGACTCGATCAAGTTCCAGAGGGGCGTCCTTGTTTTTCTGGAGTAGCTCATTGAACATGGCAATTACTGCAGGGGCTAAGTCCTTAGTTTCAACCGATTCGTGTAGGCCGCGTATGCGTATGTTGTTACGTCTGGCCCTATTTTCCTGGTCATCTTGATGGTACATCAGTTGTTGGATCTGGAGGGTATGTTCATGCAGGATAGTGTCATGCGCATGCAGGGTGGCTGTATTTTCTTCTATATTGTGTTCCGCTTCCTCAATTCTATTGGTGAAATCTCTGCGCAGTTCAGACATTTCTTGCTTATATGAACGTTCCATTCGTTGCACACAGGCCTCAAAATCGTGTCTGGTGGGGAGTGCTTTAATGTATGCCTCCATGTCCCATCCATAGGATCTGTGGGATTCAGGGGAATGCCCTGTAGAGCGGACCGAGCCTGTCTCTGAGTCAGGGGGGGACCTAGCACGCTGCCTGGTCTTCATATGGGGTGTGGAGCGCTGCGACATTGCTCCCTGTGAGGCCGCATGTGTGCCTGGGGTCCGGGCCGGCGCCATCTTGGACGGGGGGGGTCGGAGCGGTTATGGCCCAAATGGGTGAAAAAACGATCGATATCACCTGCAAGATGTGGATCGGAGGAACGCTGGATGTCTCCCCCACCTCTCCTCCCCATATCAGGCCTGGATGGATGTGCTGGGAAGCGCTGAGAGCCTCTGTGTGTGCGGCGTGTGCGGGAGCTCCAGGAACAAGCGTCCTACTTCCTCATGTGCTAAGCCACGCCCCTGTAACTAACTTTTATAACTGTAACCGGTTCCAGGTTCGGGTCTCTCAAAATGCGATGGCATCTTGGGAGACCCTGTGAAAGTGTGCCTAGTCTGTGCAATGCTGTACCCTATGCTAATACTCAACTAGTGAATGGTAGCGTTCAAAACATTCACCAATGCAAAGACCAGGATTGTCAGGACAGGAGAGACAATAATAGCGGGTGTCACGCCTATATCCGCGCTTGCTGCAGACACGACATCTTTTTTGGGGGGGTTCGTTGGGTAGGGGTACTCGGGAGGACATAAAGAAAATGCCTCTCATGCAGCCGACTGCATTTGGTTGGGGATGTGAATGGGGGAAGTACGGGCGCTGCAGAAGTGGTGGGTTCCCAATTAGGATTGGCGAATGCAGCAGGAAGGGCATTATGGGCACGACGGGCCTGTGTTTGTCTTTTTGGTGGCAGCGGGACACTACTTGTGCTTGCCACCTCACCAGCTTGAACTGCACTTATGGGACTCGCCACGTCACCAAGTGTTACTGCAGTGCGGGTTTGACTACGACCGGGGTGTACTAGGCCGCTGGTGCTTGCCAGTTCACCAAAACGCTACAAAAAAAACTGTTAGCGATCGCAGGGATC
Source organism: Aquarana catesbeiana (assembly GCF_042186555.1). Taxonomy (NCBI): domain Eukaryota; kingdom Metazoa; phylum Chordata; class Amphibia; order Anura; family Ranidae; genus Aquarana; species Aquarana catesbeiana. The sequence continues at coordinate 842,491,767 of NC_133324.1, forward strand.
AGGCCTGACTCTGCGAACGCTGCAGTTATGCGTTTAGTGTTTTGTAAGTGTCAGTGATCGATCGATACTGCACTTGGGTGGGCTGGCTGGGCCGGGCAGAGGGGCAAAACGCAGGTGCTAGCAGGTATCTGGGCTGATCCCGCTAACACTGCGTTTGTGGGAACCCTAAACTGCTGGGGACGCTAGTATAGATCTGATCAGATCAGATATTGATCCGATCAGATACTATACCACCAAGGGAGGTGTACGGTGCGTGCGTGGGTGTTAGCGGTACTGGCGCTAACCTGACGCTGCCTGGGGCTTGTGCTTGCCAGTTCACCAAAACGCTACCAAAAAAACTGTTAGCGATCGCAGGGATCAGGCCTGACACTGCGAACGCTGCAGTTATGCGTTTAGTGTTTTGTAAGTGACAGTGATCGATTGATACTGCACTTGGGTGGGCTGGGCTGGGCTGGGCGGGGGGGCAAAACGCAGGTGCTAACAGGTATCTGGGCTGATCCCGCTAACACTGCGTGTTTGGGAACCCTAAACTGCTGGGGACGCTAGTATAGATCTGATCGGATCAGATATTGATCCGTTCAGATACTATACTACTAAGGGAGGTGTACGGTGCGTGCTTGGGTGTTAGCGGTACTGGCGCTAACTTGACGCTGCCTGGGGCTGGTGCTTGCCAGTTCACCAAAACGCTACCAAGAAAACTGTTAGCGATCGCAGGGATCAGGCCTGACTCTGCGAACGCTGCAGTTATTTGTTTAGTGTTTTGTAAGTGACAGTGATCGATCGATACTGCACTTGGGTGGGCTGGGCTGGGCCGGGCGGAGGGGAAAAACGCAGGTGCTAGCGGGTATCTGGGCTGATCCCGCTAACACTGCGTTTTTGGGAACCCAAAACTGCTGGGGACGCTAGTATAGATCTGATCGGATCAGATATTGATCCGTACAGATACTATACCACTAAGGGAGGCGTATGCTGCGTGCGTGGGTGTTAGCGGTACTGGCGCTAATCTGACGCTGCCTGGGGCGACGCATATCACCGCCGGGCGATCAGGGGGCTAAACCTTTATTCGGTAATAAACGGCGGGTGCCCTGACACTATAAAAAATAAACAAACTAACCAGCGTCACCCGTAACACTTATACGGTGATCAGTGGTGAAAGGGTTAACTAGGGGGCAATCAAGGGGTTAAAACATTTATTAGATAGTATATGGGGGTCCCTGACGCTATAAAACGCTGATGGTGAACCTAAATATTTACCTCCCTAACTAGCGTCACCAGCAACACTAATACAGCGATCAGAAAAATGATCGCTTAGTGACACTGGTGACAGGGGGTGATCAAGGGGTTAAAACTTTATTAGGGGGGGTTAGGGGGGTACCCTAGACCTAAAGGGGGCTACCACTCACTGCCCTAACACTGTAACTGTCACAAACTGACACCAATCAGTAATCAGAAAAAAAAAAAAAAAAAATACTGTTTGCTGTCAGTTTGTGACAGGGGGGGGGTGGTTGGGGGGGGATCGGGGGGCGATCGGGGGGGGGTCGGGGGTGTTTTATGTGCCTGGCATGTTCTACTGTGTGTGTGTAGTGTTTTGTGCACTTACATGTCTTCTCTCCTCGGCGCTGGAACGGAAACTGCCAAGCCGAGGAGAGATGACATCACATCCTCTGCCTGTGTGAAACTACACACAGGCAGGGGAGGATTCCGATTGGCTGGTAGCGATCGCGAGGGGGGGGGCACGATCGGATGGTCTCCCCCTTGCCTCCCAACGCTCCCAGTGAAATGCCGACCGCCGCTGGCACCGGGGGGGGTCCGATCGGACCCCCCGCCCGCGGGAGGCAGATCACGTACAGGTACGTGATTCTGCCTGCCCGTGCCATTCTGCCGACGTATATCTGCGTTAGGCGGTCGGCAAGTGGTTAAGGAATATTATATAAATGTTTGGTTGTTTAAGGATTGATACTGTATATCCCTATTATTAAAAAAAACAAAAAAAACAAAAAAAAAAACAAAGTAAGGATGACGCTAGAATAAATGCATGAAATAAATGCAACATTTGCAATGGACTCTGTATTTAAGTAAATCTGTTCTACAATCGGCACACTAAAGTGTTTGCTCCCAACTTAACTGTTGTCCCAGTCTGAAGCACCCCAAAATGTTCACTATTTGCAGGTATGAGGCACACGCATACACTTCCCCTGTCAGCCAATCACCAAGAGTTGTAACACTGTGGGCTTGGAATGTGAGCAGCCTTACCTAAATTCTAACTTTTAGCGCCGGTTCACATTAGAAGCGGCACGACTTGCAGGTCGCCTCACCGAGGCGACCTGCACACGACTGCCGCGGCGACTTGCAAGACGACTTCTGTATAGATGTCTATGCAAGTCGCCCCCAAAGTAGTACAGGAACCTTTCTTCTAAGTCGGAGCGACTTGCGTCGCTCCGATTAGAACGATTCCATTGTACAGAACGGGAGGCGACTTGTCAGGCGGCTAGGTCGCCTGACAAGTCGCCCCCGTGTGAACCGGCTCTTAGAAAGATATTTGCATACCAATTTTGAAGTATTTGTGCAGCAGATGACAGAATGAAAGCATGGTTAAAGTAACTAATTAAAAAAAAAGAGACAAACTGGAAAGGAAGCACAGTTAAAGTAATTCATTAAAAATGTGAATAAGTCCCTTAACCTGGACTCTGTTGGACATCTCCTTAGTGCTGTAAGACCTTTATCTTTTCTTCAGAATTCTCCTTGTGACAGGGTGAGTAACCTAGTCCCTACGGTGAATGATGTTGAGGATGTTGTTTTCAACCACACAGTTCCCTTTAGAGGCACTTTTTTACCTTTTGGGTCTCTCAATTCTGTAGCCTGCATTCTAGGGATGAAGATTTGTGCATGTGTGTGTGCTTTATCTCCTGCATGGCAGGAAGAAACCATATTTGGAGGATTTTCTTAGTTTGTAAACAAACACTGCAATCCAACTGCAGACACTCCCTTGGGCAATAGCAAGCATCTGGGGGTCCTCATGAGTTCAGATTATTTTTAGTCAGGTCCTATTGTGGTTGATTCACAACCTCTATAGAAAGTTATGCTAACATCCGCTATGCTCCTGTCCTTAAACAGTGAATAGTTTTCACTCTCTTGCTAAGGTTCCACCCCCTCACTCAATATCAGTAGATGCTTTGCTGGATTGTGGTGATTTGAAGGACTTGTATTTCAGTGTCTTGGATCAGGCCCTGCAGGGGGCTCTAGTAATACCGCCAGGCATACTTTTGGACATTTCTTCTGCTCCTACTGTTTGCTGGTGTTGCTGCGCCATGATGGGGTGGTGGTCTTTCCACTTCTGTGTTTTGGTGAAGGGGTACTTCTTATACCATTATCCTTTTTTTTCAGTCTCTCTGACCTAAAATTGTTTAATTGTTTTTGTCTTCAACACCTTAGGTTCTTGACCATCCCCTTGGGGTATTATGCTAGATATTTCTCTATCTTCAATGAATTAATATTCAATTGGATGGTTTTTCTGGATATCCCTTCTCCTTCTTAAAGTTTTTCTTCCCTTTTGCTTAGGATGCCTTAGGCCTTTTGTAATCTGTGGACCAGCTGGTCTTACCTTATGGACCTATCACCCCTTAGGGGTCTTTTTTGAGTTTGGAAAACCTTTCAGTACTCCCATTGTTGATAATTCTTGTTATTGGTATGTTCTCCCTATCCATGTAGTTATATCACTCCACCTGTTGGTTATTTCTTGGATCACATCATCTGCTGTTGTAGACTCAGTGTTCTTTGAGGTAGTCATCCCCCTTTGGATTCTTGTCCTATTCTTAGCATCAGGTTGATCCTCCATGGCCTTCCCTGGGATGTTAGCAGTTCCCCTGTCCTGTTGAGAACTTCACATCTTCTTTCAGATCTGAGATTTGAGCATAAGTTTTTCAGTTTTTTGTAGACAACCCCTTGTTCTAGCTTATATCAGTCAGTGGCCGTTGCCCACCTCTCAGTACTGCTTTTAGGAGTCCCGATTTTTTTCAGATATACTGTGTTTCTCAATGGACAATAACAAAATATATATTTTTGTACTCCTTTTCTTGAAATCCATTGAAGGACAGTCCCACCACTCTGTGCTTTTTTACTGCTTGCTCATAAAAACTGAGACTTAATGTTTAGAAGTGGCTGGCTTTCAATGTATTTCTTCAGTTTGCTTGTAATTAAACTTCCTGTAGGCAGCAGTGTATAACCTGACAGTTCCTGGATTCCTGTGTCTCTCATAAGACTTTTTAGTGAGCATAACGTGGCTGAGAGATCAGGATCTCAGCTTTATATCAATGAGTAGAGGTAAACTGGCAATTAGTGCAATATGTAAGTCTCCAACAGTGTTTTTTTTTCTGTCAGGAGAACCCAGAGGCCATCATTCTGAAATAAGAGGGAAAATCACTCTTTACTGCATCCTTACATACTGTAGTGGACTGCTGGGTACATGAAATCTACTGTGTCCAGGCCCAGAACGTGGAAACTCAAGCCTCTGGGCATATAAGAGGTAGGAAAAGAGCTGCTGGATTGTAACTGCATGAACATTTTTGTATATTTAATGTTGTATTTTTGTAACTTTAAACTGGACCTTTCAATAACTTTAAAAGCCTGTAAAAATATATAGCAAAAGTATATATATTTTTAAAATCTATCTTTTATAATTATAAATCATTCCTTAAGGGAAAAGGTCACCTTTTAAGAAAAAACAATATTAAATGCACATATTTTTGCAGAAAAAAATGTGCATTTATTATCTTTCCCTGCAGGAGCCTGGAAAGCATTGCACCCCTGATCAGTGGATCAAGGGTGCAATTTTAGGCTTCTGCAGACAAGCCGTGCAGCTTTCAGCCCATACCCCTGTACTGGCTGTCAGATTGAAAGCTGCAGGGCTTGTGAACGAACTACAAGGGCACTCAACAGCACCGTCGCAGTTCAATAAGAACTACGTGTTGTCTGCTGTGGTGGCTGACTTGTACTTGTAGTTCATTCATTCACAGGAAACTGTGAATTAATGACGTAGCCATGTGGATGAAGCCCCAAACGACCGTGCTGTTTTTGAATTGTGACAGCGGGAGGGGGGAGAAGATCTCTGTCACACTGAGGAGGGGAATGGGGGGGGGATCCGGCAAGAGCTGGAACATGTTACATGTTCCACCTTAAGTATGGGTGGAACATGTAACATGTTCCAAAAGTTGAATTTATCCTTTAAGCTCCAGGTGAGCAACCTTGTCTAGGAAGAGATGGTCTTATCGGTTTCTTGCAGGCAGGCAGAAGCATTTTCGCAGTCTCCTCCACCCTAGTGATTAGACTGAACCATTGCAACTTTGTAGCAAGTTGCAAGGTGAAAGGGAATGACAGGGGAATAATCAGTGCCAGACATTTGTGTACTCAGCAACAAACCGCACCGGTTCTAAGAGTTTTATGATTTTGTCATCGCTCAGCAGTGTTGTTCAGCAAGTAAATTCTGGCTCATCCTGAATAAAAAAAATTTAATGAAGATGGTAATGCCATTCTAGAAAGAATTGCAAATAGATGTATTGTCAGGGCTGTACTGATTGCCAAAAAATATTTTTGCTGCTAGGCCTACCTTAGTCCATCACCCTTTGTTAGCCTGGAGGAGAAGTAAAGCTTACCGTACTTCTAATTTATAAACCAGCATCAGTTTATTGCCTGCTAAATCTCCTGTTAGCCAGCTGTCAGAGCAGGCAGCAGATGATGGATAGGTGGAGAAACAAGAAACCACATACACTTAACATTCAAATACTGTGGTATCTACCAGAACATAAGTAACGCATATGGAATGAACCATATATACACCATCTATTGTATATAAAGCTGTGAAATATAATCCTACTATTAGTTTGCTGACAATTATAAGTTCCTGCAGAATGTATTGCATTTAAAAAATGTTCCTTACAAAAAGGTGCAAGAATACTTGTAAAAATCAAGTGAGCAGTCATGAGGATAGATAGTGAGCAATTGAAAGTTAAACAAACATCTAAGGACATTAAAGAAAGTTTACAAAGTATGAGGCTAAGCTTGTCTACTTCATTACTTTGTTTTTTTTTTTTAATTGTTTATTTATAACATTTTTCAAAAAAATTATACACTGCAATACAAAGAGAAAGCATTTCAACGTTTAAAAGTACAGAGCATTGTATATATAAACTCATGGAACTGAACGTAGATACAGGTATGTTCATATACAAGCATCTTCCAATAGTGGATCATTCAAGTATAGTTATCATACCGTATCATATGGTAAACAAAATGAGAAAAGGATACATAGTTTTGAATAATAACAATACAAAAGAGAAAAGGAAGCAAGGTACAACATAATCAAAAGATGGCACCAGGGGATTCAAGAGGCTTGAAGGTTATCAGATTCAAGGGGGCAGAGTCGTCCCATGTCCCATGTCTTCCATATTTTATAAAAGAAGGGTAGTGTGTTCTCAATTTTAGCAGTCAAGTGTTCCATCCTACGTATATCTGCCATTATGGAAAGAAAGTGATGAAATGTGGGGGGAGAAGTGGAGAGCCAATGTCTAGGGATAGCTCTCTTTGCGGCCAAAAGAATAAAGGACATAAGTTTCCGTGACGCTTCAGATATTCCCGGGAAAGGGAGGTCTAGAAGGAAATGCATGGGATTCAAAGGTATGGGTGTAAATAATAACGTCTGTAGAAGATCTTGAATCTTAGTCCAAAAAGGGCCAATGAGAGGGCAATCCCAAAATATATGAAAATGAGAAGCTATGGACTCGCTGCATCTCCAGCAAACATTGGAGGTGGCTGGATTGCAGGCATGCAACAAGTCCGGGGTCCTGTACCAAAACATCAAGATCTTAATGGCAGTTTCCTTCTGCACTACACAATGTGACATTTTTGACGTAGATTCCCAAATTTTCCCCCAATATAATATAGAGATTGGTCATTGCAGTATGTAAGACCATTTTTTCATGTAGTTATGTGTGAATTCCGTTAAAGGTGGGGTTTCATGCAAAATTTTGTATATAGAAGAAATCTGTTTGGGTTCATAGGGGCCGTTGACACACAGGACCTCAAAATCAGTAGGTTTCTCCAATGAGAGTGAGGGGGAGTTAGAGTGGAAGAAATGTTTAATTTGTATGTATGAGTACAGAAGGGAGGCAGGGAGTTCATATTTCGCTTGCAGATCTGAAAAGGACATAAGTTTGCCTGTGGCCGGGTGTATGAGATGTCGCAACTGAAAGATTCCCACCTGAGTCCAAGGAAGCATCCTCATATAGGACAATCCATCAGGTATGTCCGGGTTGAAAAGTACATTCAGGAATGGGGAGCATTTGGAGGATAGGGAAAACCGCTCCGCACATCTCTTCCAAATAGCTAGGGTAAAAAGCATCGGTGCCAACAGAGGGATCTCAGTTGAGGCATAAATTTAGCTGAGGAAGGCTCATGGATGTGCTGGAACAGTAATCCCCATTTCAATCTCAGCCCATCTACTTGGAGCTTTTCTACAGATCCAGGAAGATAATACCCGAAGGTGAGAGGCATAATAATATTTGATGATATCTGGTGCAGCCAGTCCTTCTCTATTCTTTAAAGCGTAAACTACTGAACGTGCAATCCTATGGGATGCGTTATTCCATATGAACTTGAGGCATTTTCTCTGGAGAAGTTTCAATTGGGACAGTGGGACTGGGATTGGAAGTGTTTCAAATAGGTACAACAATTTAGAGAGTATCAACATTTTAAGGACGTTAATTCTACCGAGGAGAGGGATAGGAAGGGAAGTCCAAAGATTTAAGAGACGGTTATTTCTGTAAATATAGGGGGAAAGTTGGCCTGATAGAGGGAAGAATACGATGGTGTGAGATGAACGCCCAAGTACTTTAATAAAGAAGGACACCAACAATATTTGAAGGTGTGTTGGAGAGAATTAAGCAGGGCTGGAGGAATGTTGAGTAGGGCCTCCGTTTTTGACTGATTAATTTTAAACCCTGATAGAGATCCAAAGGTGGAGAGAGTGTCAACAAAATGTCATCAGCGAAAAGTGATCGCTTATAGAGACCCCCCGGATGTCTGGATGGGACCTAATGGGCAATGCCAGAGGTTCTAGGCTCAGAATGAACAACAGGGGTGACAAAGGACACCCCTGCCTGGTGCCATTGCTGAGGGGGAACCATTGTGACAAGTATGAGGACAACTGAACCTTAGAGGAAGGTTTAGAATATAGAGCCTGTTAGGCTTGTATAAAAGGGCCTGAGAATCTGTATCTGGAAAGAACCGCAAACATGAATGGCCAGCTTAGGTGGTCAAAAGCTTTTTGTACGTCCAAACTTAGGACGATGGCAGGTTGTTTGGTTTTAGTCAAAGGGTCTATCAGGTGTATAGTCCGTCTCGTATTGTCACCCACATGTCTCGTTGGGATGAAACCTACTTGGTCTTTGTGAATCAATGTCGTTAGTAATGGAGAAAGTCTATTGGCCAGTATTGTAGTAAAGATCTTGTAATCCGAATTTAATAATGCGATAGGGCAGTAGTTATCTGGTAGTGACGGGTGTTTACCTGGTTTAGGAATGATAGTTATATGAGCGTGTAGAAACTGTGAATGTGGGATGGAACCCTTGAGCAAAGAGGAATATAAAGTCTGCAGATGAGGGTTTAGAATTAGAGAGAAGATTTTGTAATAAACATAAGGGAGCCCATCCGGGCCTGGGGATTTGTGAGCCGGTAAGGCTTTAATCACCTCTGCTATCTCCTTTACAGTGACAGGGGCGTTGAGCGTAGAATTTTGTGCAATGGACAATTTGGGTAGATCTAAGGAAGACATAAAATCGTCAAATTTTGTCTCTGAGAATTGGGGTATCGAATCTGAGCTTAAGCAATTAAAAAGTTTCCTGTAAAAATCACCAAATACCTGGGACATAGCCTTAGGGCAGTATGTAGGAATGCCATCTGGTTGCATCAAATGGTCAGGTATCGAAAGGAAGTGGTTTCAATCTATTAACAAGCATTCTATGTGGTTTGTTAGCAAATTCGTAGAGCTTTTGCCTGGCCCATAACATAGATTTGGATATCCTATTCATGTCAAATGATTTGATGCAGTTCCGGATTGAGGTAACTACTCTCAGTCGTTCCACCATAAGGGATGCAAGTAGGTGCATCTCTGCGACTTCCAATTGAGCGAGGAGATCAGCTTTTAATTTTGTGGAGTCCCGCTTAAGGCGAGACCCCGCAGATATGCATTAACCCCTGAAAAAAGCCTTATGGGCTTCCCACAAGGTGGAAACTTCCACAACCGATCCATCATTTGTTGAAAAAATTCAGATAATTTTTGTTGCAATTGGGTTTGGATCACTGGGTCTTTGATCAGGGATTAGTTAAGATGCCAGTGACAAGTTTTGGGGGTAGAAGCCGTCAAGACAATGTCGAGTTCAATGGGTGCATGATCTGATCAAGTAATGGGACTGATCTCAGAAGAAACAATATAAGGAAGAAGGGGGGCAGTTACAAAGAAATGGTCCAGTCTGGAATATAACTTGTGAGAGGAAGAGTAAAATGCATAACTTTTCTGAGTAAGATGTTTCACTCTCCATGTATCAAAGAGGTCATGTGATCTAGTCAGTTTACTAAAAGAGGTGGAAAGCTTCTGGACAGCGATTCGTGGGTTGTCTTGAAATAGGGCTTGTCTATCCTTGGTCGGGGACATGCACACATTGAAATCTCCTCCTATGATCATAAAAGGTTGAGAAAATGATTGTAGTTCCTCTAAAACTTTCATAAGAAAACTAATCTGTCCCACGTTTGGGGCATATGTATTAGCCAGAATGAGTTGAGTGTTCAGGTGACTACAGCTCAGGAGCACAAAACAACCGCCGGAATCCTGATAGGAAGAAAGGACATGTATTGGGCAAGAACATTTAATGAGAATTGCCACACCGGCTTTCCCAGAGGGATCAGAATCCATATAGGGCGAGGGAAAATGTTTAGAAGAAAATTTAAAGGATCCACCTGGTTTGAAATGGGTCTCCTGAACCATAACCACCTCCGCATTGGAAGACCTGAACTCCTTCAAAGCTTGCCATCTCTTCCTGATGGAATTCAGGCCCTTTACATTACAGGAGTATATTTTAAGAGTCATACTAAATCAAATGTGTATATAGCTATCGTAACATAAACTTTAAACGAACAGCAATATAACCATGGTGCAACATACATAGACACATGTAAGAAATTAATTTGAAATGGTGCCAAAAAAAAAAGCACTAGTAACCAAAGTGAGATACTAAAGATACTAAAAAACAATAAAAAGAAAAAAATTGAAAAAAATACTTGAAAATATATTTGAAAATATTTTTGAGAACCCTGAAGATAAACAAAAAACTTCAGGGAACCCAGGCAACAGCCCGGGGTTTTGGTGAGGGGCATGGCAGCCTGCAAGATCTTATGGTAGGTTCCCGTCTCTTCAAAGAAAGCAGCAACATCATTTAGTAGAGGGCCAACAGTATAACAAAAGGGATGTAATCTACTGTAAGATTAGCAAGGTTGGTAATTGCTTCAAAACAGGATTTAAGAGAGAATCACTATTGAAAATAGAGTGACCCAGTTCCATAGGGTCACTTGCACAACCAGATGAAACATCGTCCAGCCGTGGTAAAGGAAAAGGAGAACATTGAAGAGGGAGCCATTTCAGGTAGGAAATCTGGTGGGATTAGCTCGTTGAGGAGTAGGGAAGGTCTTCTGCGATCTCCGTTGAACGGGGGTCCAGATCTTGGCTGGTGTCATGAAAGGCTTGGGGTTCTGGGCAGGAATCTGAACATCCTCCTCAGGGATGGGTGGGAGACCTAGGTTGCGGATGAAGGCTTTACTTTCATAAAGGTCTCGTAGTGAGAATTGGACACCATCTTTAGATACAGACAGACGAAAGGAAAATCCCAAGCGATAAGGCACTTGATGGTTTTGTAAGTGGGTGGTAATCGGGTAAAAGCTGCATCTTTTCACCAAAGTGATAGGGGAGAGATCACTGAAAATTTGGATCTTGGCTTGTTTAAAGTCAATGCTAGATTTGTTGCGAGTTGCAACAGTGAGGGCTTCCTTACTTTCATAATAATGAAAACGGACAATGATGTCCCTGGAGTTAGAGCCAGGTGGAGGTTTAGGAGCCAAAGATCTGTGAGCCCGGTCAAGGCGCCAATCAGCGTCTGGGATGTGGGGGGCTAGAGTGACAAATAGGCCTAGGAGATATGGGCGAAGCTCCTTGTCACTGATAGATTCGAGTACCCCTCAGATTCTCAGGTTCTGAAGTCTTTCTCTGTTCTCCAAATCTTCCTGTTGTAACTGGAGTTGGGAGACTGTGTGCTTCATAGCATTATCTTCCTCTAGGGCATGTACATATTGGATCAACTCATCAAATTTGTTCTCCAAGGTGTCTGTATGTTCCCCAAATTGATTTATTTCCCCTCTGAGTTCATGCTCTATTTTACCCACCTCTCTAACTATATTGTGGGTCAGGTCCTGGAGCAGCGATTGCAGTTTAAGGTCCAACACAGCTACTGTTACCACATCTGTAGTATCAGATACTTGGGATTGCTATGACCCATGGTCCATCGGTGGTGCTTTTTCGGCTGTTAGGCATGATTCGACGGGGTCCGGCGGGCCGGCTGCAGTACTCAAGGCCGGGGATTACAGCCTATACAGGTAACGCTCCATGGTGTGGTTAGGTGGCAGTGGGACAAATCCGTGATAGATTGCTTTCTGGAGGCCATTTTTTCCCATAAGATGCCCGGGACTAGCTGGCAGCTGGGAATAGGGAGACGGGGACCAGAGCCCTACATGATCTCCATCTTACATGCCGCACATGAGCCCCCGAGTTCTAGAATCTTTGCAGAGGGCGATCCAAGCTCAGGGGGGTTAGAAAAGCCCTAATAATTCTGCTGCCGGGTGGAGCAAGATGGCCGCTGCACGTGGCTATAGGGACTGGGCCCCAACCTCCACCTGTGCTGCTGAAGGAGTAGGCACCACTGTAATCCCGGACCAGGGTCTGGCTTTGTATGGTCAGGATGGTCTTGTTGTGCGGTGCAGGGCGGGTCGGGCCCAGGAGAGAAGAGGAGGCTGCTGGCCTGTGTCAGGGTGTAGTAAAATGGCCGCTTCCCACCTGTGTCTTTGGTGTCCTGTCCAGAGGGCCCAGGAGCGGATTTTGCGGGGTCCACCAGCCGCGGGTGTAAGGCTGAACAGCCCTGGTCTGTTTGTGGAGAGTGAGTCCGGAGTGTCTGGATGTGGAGATGGTGTTGCCGCCGGGTGGACCAAGATGGCCACCGTTCCCCACGAGTAGGCCGGAGCCACGGGTTGTCCTTCGGAAGGCCGGGGAAAAGACACGGTCAGCACCCACAGGACCCGGCGGTCCCCCGACAGGCTGACGAACGCAGGGATCCGAGCCGAGATCCAGGCAGGGCTGTTGGGGGTCACTACCCCTTCTCAAAGGCCTCTGGAGGGCTGGAGCTCCTCAGAAGCACATCTGCTCTGCTCAACGTCCAGCCACGTCCCCCCTTCATTACTTTGTTACTGCCTCCTCTTGGCGTCTTTGTGTGCAAACACCTTACAACAACTTTGACCACAGGATCAATATGAGCTTACAGATTTAAATGCTTGTTGTTGCTTCCTTGTCATAAATTTGTGTGTGAATCTTATTAGTTGCTGTTCTTGTCGATACCTAATCTTTCATGTGCCTTTAGCTTCCATGGTAGTTTGTATATACAAACCATATACAGTAAAACCTTGGATTGCAAGCATAATTTGTTCCGGGAACATGCTTGTAATCCAAAGCACTTGTATATCAAAGTGAATTTCCCCAAAAGAAATAATGGAAACTCAAATGATTCATTCCACAACCATTTATTCATAAGTCCTTCAGTTTATAGTCCATATAAAAAGATTACAGCAATGTGATCGGTTGTGTAACCATAAAATGTCCATCCACAAATGGAATCCTCCACAAGGGGATTAGAAGCAAAATCTAGCAGGAGCTACAGAGTATATAAGAGAAGAGAGGCACCACTAAGTGTAGCAATATTACGTTTAATGAAGGTACAACATTTAGCAACTCACATGGTTGAGGATTAAAACAGGCACATCTAAGTATGCAGGCATCCGGGGTAAAGCTGTCCACATAGACTATCCCCCGCACCGCCGCCTCTTACTGCTGTCAGTCTGCAATTGTGACCAGGAAGACTACCCTGCAGTAGAGCGATCTGAAAGTGAGGCTTGAAGCGCTCGTGGAGCACAGCGTGAAAGGGACGACATTGATGGTGGTGTGGAGGATGGTCTATGAGGACAGCTTTACCCCAGATACCTGCATACTTATATGTGCCTGTTTTAATTATCAACCATGTGAGTTGTTAAATGTTGTACCTTCATTAAATGTAACATATTGCTACACTTAGAGGCGCCTCTTTTCTCTTTTATACTCAGTTGTGACATGGCTACTTGTATATCAAGACATCGTTTGTATATCAAGTCAAAATGTATTTCAAAATTTAGCTTGTCTTGCAAAACGCTCTCAAACCAAGGTTTTACTGTATTGGTATCTTAAACTGCTGGAACCCCAGCAGAAAGCATTGCTGTGTTGTTGTGGTATTTGGCTAATACACAGTGTATAAAGCAACAATCGCTACAATATGCAGGCGTCAAGTGTGCCAACAAATTGGTAATCATTTCAATAAATAGGTAACAAACAGCCAATCATGAGAATACACATTTAAAAAAAAGAAAATCATTAGAATAGGCTAGCAAATACAGTTAATCATGACAATATACAGGCAGAGACCATCACAGCGACAATAGGTTTAAAAAGCAATGACAATAATTGGAGCCCAGTCTGTCTTCCCTTCCCCACCTTACATTTACTTCAGACCTTCGTAAAAGACCACTGCTGCATTTTGCACATAACTTCCACAGAGTCAGGTTTATCTGGGTGAGGCAAGATTAGCTGCAGACCCCTCCCTCTTCCTGAACACTGAATATTGGGACTCAGGAAGTTCTTTAGAGTGATGTCAGTGCACTGCTAGTCCACAATCAGTGCCTAGAATGGAAGAATGAGGTATATAGTAACTTCAAAGCTGTGATTTATGTTTATTTAAAATATGATTGTTGTATTTAAATTGTTAATTCCGCACTAAGGTTGGTATATATGGAGATAGATGTGGTTGCTGCTTACCCCAAACCTCCACTAGATGGAGTTGTTGAAATAGTATAAAATGATGATGGAGGGCCAAGATGGCGCTGCAAAATGTGAAAAAATAAATATGTGTGTATGGTGCCTTACATAACATCCTCTACGTGCTCAGTGTAAGTGATGATCCATATAAACTAATAAACATCATCTATAGCAAATATCATAATATAATAATATATAAAGTGCAAAGTGCTTGTAGTGTAAAGAGTGACCATCAAAATATTTCAGTTCATCAAATTGGAATAAATTCTTTGAGACAGTAAAAAGTATAAATAAAAGCTTGTTCTCTGGTGCAGATAACAGTCCAAAACACAGAAAAAAATGTGTCTTATGCCCTGTACACACGATCGGACATTGATCAGACATTCCGACAACAAAATCCATGGATTTTTTCCGACGGATGTTGGCTCAAACTTGTCTTGCATACACACGGTCGCACAAAGTTGTCGGAAAATCTGATCGTTCTGAACGTGGTGACGTAAAACACGTACGTCGGGACTATAAACAGGGCAATAGCCAATTGCTTTTGTCTCTTAATTTATTCTGAGCATGCATGGCATTTTGTCTGTCGGATTTGTCTACACACGATCAGAATTTAAAGGATCGGATTTTGTTGGCGGAAAATTTTATAGCATGCTCTCAAACTTTGTGTGTCGGAAAATCCGATGGAAAAAGTCCGATGGAGCCCACACACGGTCGGAATTTCCGACAACACGCTCCGATCACACATTTTCCATCGTATAATCCGACCGTGTGTACGGGTCATTAGTGTCATAACTTCCAAAGTGGCTTATGCCTGAATCTGAAACAGCTTCCAGTGCAAATAGGTGATTAACTCGTGCTCCCCTCCTGGTTCCACACTTACCAGAAAGATGTACCCCTGCAGGGGTAAAGCGCATTCAAGCAGAGTTGCCTCTGATCTCAGTGCCAATATCGCTTCCTCCTAGTCTATATGGGATGGCAGATCATGATAGGAGAAGAAATCTGCTTCACACTCCTCGCTATCACTTCTCTTCAAATCATTTTGTATCTCTTTTCACCTTCTAATAACTTTAAGATATACATAACAATGCAATATAATATATATTGCATCACTTCCAAAGATGTATTCTGTCTTCTCTGTCTTCTCTGACGAGAATTTTTGTAACTTTAGCAACTTTATTAATTTTCGATAGGAGACTAGCATGAAAAAAAAATGGACAATCATTCATCCGATACATATCATATCTTACTAGGCATTAGTAAGATTACTGTCACTGATTCTGTAAGTCTAAGGGCAGAGGGAACTCCTGGAGTAAAATCCAGAGAGTTCCCAGTTTTGACTAACATTTCAGTGTTTAAAGTGGCTGTAAACCCCAGTCATCAAATTTGAACTAAGCACATATATCTGCAGTGTTTACTTGTCTCTCTCCAAAGCTCTGAGTGCCATTTCTCTCTAGTGCTTCATTCCTCTGTTATCAGCATGAGCCCCATCTGAGAAATTTTCCCCACACATGAGATAAAATTTGTGTCACAGAGAGAGATAAGCACACAGCTTGTCTATTCAGAATTCAGTTCTGCATGTTCCTTCGTTCCTCTGCCTATGTGGAGGGGGTGTCCCTTTCCTCCAATCAGCTCTCACACAGTGTATAGGTGCTATAACTGCATCTCTCCACCCCCTCCTCTGTACTCCTCACAGATGCAGAAGGATTTTATCACAAACCTGCACTTTTGAAGGGTTGTAGACAAGAAAACACTGCAGATAAACAAGTAAAACTTATGTAGGATGATTGGTTTCATCTCTGAGCATCTGGGGCTATTCACTGCATTGGGTATATGTGAGGGAATTACAACCACCCTCAGCTGTTTGTACACAATCTTTTAATGTTCATCCAGTATAAATAGTTCAGGAAATTATTATTTTTACCTCATGTGCCACACTGGGACTTAAAAATTGGAAAAATCAAAACTTTGCTTCATGCAAAAATGTAAACTTTGCATACAAAACTACCTAATAATGCTAAGTGCCCTGTATATGTGCCTTATTAAAAAATATGCCATTCTATACCTTATTTCCTAGCACGCTCAGTGCTCACATGAGCGGACAGCTCTCTCCTCCCCTCCTCCTGACTGACATCAGCGGGGAAATTCTCGACCCCTCCCACTTTAGCTGTCAGATCGAGAGAGGGGAGAGGCAGCCAGTTAAGTGAGTGCAGAGCGGTGCTAGGAAATAAGGTATAGAATGGCATTTTTTTAATAAGGCACATATACTGGGCACTTAGCATTATGGAAGACAAGGGATCACCTGATAATTACTAAGTAGGTTTACAACCACTTTAAAGGGATCTTCGGTTTATTACCAGATTTGGCTACACGTAGAATACTTTGACCAATGGAACATGAACAATTTCGTAATCTTTGGAAGAGTTAATTTTTCAACATTCCTTCTAATAAAATTAGCAGGTTCCACCAGAACATAGGTGGCATGAAGTTGGAAGTTTTTATATATTGATAGTCTATAAACCATTTTGCTTGATTCAGTTTCAATGCTATCAAAACATGGTAAAATTATTTTTTTATAATATATCTTATTAAAAAAAAAATTCAGCAAAAAATTGGTTACAGACATACAGAGAGTAGACAGACATAAGGGATAGTCCCTTGATACAATCAGAAGTCTGAGAAACAGAGCAATGTAACTAAAAGTTTGCACGCAGGCTATACAGGAACGGTAAATAACTTAGGTGGTAAGACTTGGACCCGATGTCCAGGGTTCCCATAATAGTTATAACTGAAACTTGTATCAGATTATGAATAATCCTCTCCTTCCCCTCATGAATCACACCGCTTCAGCCCTGGAGTGGGTAGTGAAAGGAGGGGGAGACAGCTAGGCAAAGGGGTGTAGGGAGGAGGAGTCACATATGATAGAGGAGCATCTATCATCCTGCTCCCCTGACTATGGGCAACCTTGAGGAGGTGAGACAGATAGAGAAGCCCTGAGTAGGGATGAGCCGAACACCCCCCCGGTTCGGTTCGCACCAGAACCTGCGAACGGACCAAAAATTTGCGCAAACTTTAGAACCCCATTGAAGTCTATGGGACTCGAACGTTCGAAATCAAAAGTGCTAATTTTAAAGGCTAATTTGCATGGTATTGTCCTAAAAAGGGTTCGGGGACCCGGGTCCTGCCCCAGGGGACATGTATCAATGCAAAAAAAGTTTTAAAAATGGCCATTTTTCAGGAGCAGTGATTTTAATGATGCTTAAAATGTAAAAAAAAAAGTGAAATATTCCTTTAAATATCGTACCTAGGGGGTGTCTATAGTATGCCTGTAAAGTGGCGCATGTTTCCCGTGCTTAGAACAGTCCCTGCACAAAATGACATTTTTAAAGGAATAAAAGTAATTTAAAACTGCTTGCGGCTTTAATGTAATGTCGGGTCCCGGCAATATGGATGAAAATCAGTGAGACAAACGGCATGGGTCCCCCCCCCCAGTCCATTACCAGGCCCTTTGGGTCTTGTATGGATATTAAGGGGAACCCCGCACCCAAATTAAAAAAAAGGAAAGGCGTGGGGGCCCCATACCCTATATACTCTGAACAGCAGTATACAGGCGGTGCAAACAAGACAGGGACTGTAGCTTTGTTGTTAAGTAGAATCTGATGTAATTTTGAACATTTTTAAAGTGTAGCTCCAACCAAAAAAATCTATTTTTAAGATTTTTGGAAAACATAGGGAAGGGTTATCACCCCTGTAACATTTGTTTTGCTGTCTGTGCAAATCTTCAGAAGATTTCACCTCACTTTCTGTCCCAATGACAAATGTTTTTAGAAAATTTGGGGTTTTTAGTGAAACAAGGATTGGTGATAAAGCATCAGTGAGGAGTAGACACGTTTTTCCCATATTAACTTCTACAGGAGAAAATTTCCCATCTTAAGGGCCGTGACGCGCAACTCAAATTTGGCGCAAACGGCCCATTTCGTTCACAATTCGACGAACAGTCGAACAGGCGATGTTCGAGTCAAACATGGGTTCAACTCGAACTCGAAGCTCATCTATAGCCGTGAGATTGGAGACAATGGATGGATTGAAGTCAGCCTATGCTACCAGAGAGAGTAACACGTTGACAATAGAAACTAAGAATATCAATGAACAACTGAGGGGAGATGCTGGGGGGGGGGGGGAGAGACCATACATGTATAAAAGTTCTCAAGTAGTATTTCTAGGGTGTCCTCTTAACATGAAGATAGTAACTTGTGAAGTAGGATAGAGAAGTACATCCGCATGTCAGACTGTAGGTCAATGGGAGACGCGTTTGGGACCATCAGTGGGAGAAGCATCTTTAGTGGGGGAGTTGATGTGAATGTGTGAATGTTTGGAGATAGGTACGCAAGTTGGTCTTTGCTTGGGAGAGTCTTAGTGATAAAGGGTAACCCTTTGAGCTGTAAGCGGGATAACGTGCTGGTGGATGACAGATCGGCAACGGTAAAGTTTTCATGGAGATACAAGATTAGCTTTATAACAAGACATAGAAAAAAATCTGTGTCAATATTTTATATATAATTATCATTCTGTCCTGCTGTTTATATAGCTGTCGACTCTGGTGTTGTTGACATCTCTTTATTCCGTGCTCATGTCCTGTGGTCATTATTAAGGGTCTTACTCTCACTATTTTTGTTAACCTCTTTTATATTGTAAAGAATGGAGCAGGAGGAATGGGCCATTCTTACCACAGCCGAAGGATGGAGATACCATTGCAAACATGCATAGTTTCAGATCGTCTTATTTGGAGAGATGTCTGTCTTTTGCTTCTTGTTAATTTCCTCTTTTGTCCTCATTTGTCCCTCTTATCAGTCTCATCGATTGACCTCCATAAAAATCTACTATTTTGCCAACAAAATTGCTACACTAGACTAAACATAAAGTGGCTGTAAAGCCTTTACAACCACTTTTTTCTACAGGTAAGCCTGCACGGTTTAGGAGATATCCCCTGTATTTGCATGTGCTGACGTCATTGGCACATGAGCACTGAAGCAAACTGAAGCAATGGCTACGCATACTAGCTCATTATGCCTTTGTCTTGCAGGTTTTTTTTTGTTTTGTTTTTTAGGGTTTACAACCACTTTAACATTTAGCCTCAAAAATATTGCACCTGAGATTTCGAAAAAACAGTATAAGAATGGTGTAGTGATGAAATCAAGTAGTAATGATAATGATGTAGTGATGAAAAAAGAGGACTTGTTGGTTTAAAACAGAACTCCAGCAAAATCTAACAAGCTGAAAATGAATAAATAATTTAACAATAAAAAAGCAACTTTTGCTTCAATAATCACCTTCAACCCAGTGCTTTCCTCTGCATTACTCCATTTTCATATCTAGATGGCCTCAGTCTGTTGGCCAGCATCATTCTACCCTCTTTTCTTTAACTTCTTCTGGACTGCCCGCAGTACATTTACCTGTACCTGTATGTCAAACAGCCTGTTCTGGGTTAGGGGCGTGCTGATCTGCACTGACCATTGTGTCCACTGGACACAGCAGATCACAATTACTAGTAACTGGGTACCAGGTGTCATTTGATTGCTATGATATCAATGTAAACAAACTGCCATGAATGGATTTTCATTCATGAATAGCTTGCTTACAGTTATGACCCGTCATTGGGCCACAGCAATCACATGGTACCTGGCTACCTGTACCATGTGATTAGCTGTAGACAACCACAGATCATGACCATAAACTAGCTGTTCATGAATGTTAACACATTCATGACAGCTAATCATCATAGTGATCATCACTGTATAAGCAATAACAGTATAAACAAAAAAAAAAAACAGGTAATCCCCCCAGCGTCACTATGGTGACACTGAACTACAAACTAAAAAAAAAGTAAAAAAAAAAGAAAAAAGTTCAAAAATGAAATAAAAAAATATATATTTTTTCACATACTGTCACCAGTCAGTATCCCTGATCACTGCCACACCAGACATATGCTGCTGCTGTACTGCACTGGTGACAGTGTGTAAAAAAAAAAAAAAATAATAATAATACATTTCTTAATTATGCAGAAAATGTGACAACTTCAAAAAACTCACCATGCCCCTTACTAAATACCTGACTGTCTACTCTCCAAAAAGGGGTCATTTGGGGGGTATTTGTACTGTCCTGGCATTTTAAGAGCCTCATGAAATTAGATAGTCTGTCAGTACATCAGTTTGCAGGTTGCTCTGCATTATATATTTTTTTTTTTTTCCTCAGTACATCAGGACTGATCAATTTTCGAATATATACTGTATATACACCATAATTTAGGCATGGCAGCAGGTAGGCGGAACCTATATGCATTTATAATTCAGTGACAGGAAGGGAGCCTCTATGTCATGATAAAGTTCAGGGGAGGAACGAAACATATGTAGACAGACCAGACACAGGAATGGACCCCCCTGATATGCCGCATGCCTAACCACGGGAGTCCCCAATCATGAGACTTTCTGGCAATTGGATGGTCTGTGGCCCACTCCTCTGTTGATGCTTGGCTGGATTGCTTAGAATGTCTCTCCTTGCCTTTCACTATCTGGGGAATATGGTCCAACATGGGAATTGCATGTCTGCAGCATTCACACAGGATAACCACCTGCACTGAATTATCTGTTTGACACAAAGCATCGCAGATTTGACCACACTCAATGAGCAGTAACATTGGGGTGACTATAGATTGTGGAAAAGAGAGAATATAAGAAAATATATATATTGCATACAATATATATTGTATGCAATATATATTGCATACAATGTAAAATAAAATAGAGCATTCCATTTCACATATCCGAAGAATGGCCGGGTCATGAGATACCCAAAACAAGCGAAATAGGCAAACCAAAAAACGATGGGGGTGTACACAACATTATATTATTCATGTGGCAAGGTATAGGGGAAAGAAAAGAGGCACATATTGCCTATAAAGGAATACCCCCATATATGGATAACCGGGGTCGTGTCAGGTGTCATAACTATAAAAAGAACCTATATACTTAGAAATGCCATAAAAAGTACACTTACTATATAGTAGATCATATAGACTTGCAGCTAAAAACAAACAAAGCGCATGGTAGCTGCTGAGGAGTCGAGTAATACCATCAAGGAATGTGTAATAGGGTATACAAAATCTATAACAGACAGTAGCATAGACAAATCAGGGAATGATCAGTGTAGATACTAATTATAGGTAACACTAAGGGAGCATAGCCAAAACAGTTATGTAACACTTCAGTAAGTAAAAGCCAGCAGGTACAGATGGAGGGATGGATGTTGGTTGACAAAATTAGGGGTAAAGTGTAATATATATTGACAAGAAACACTTCCAAAGTATTCACTTTTTAATAACTAATGCCAGTGAATAAAGATACCGTCAATGGCCAAAAAGCAGACAGCTACCTGGTCCCTATCGCGCCAACACACTGCATACTAAGAAAGCATGCAGGATGTTCCGCTGGGCAGCCACATAGTGTTGGAAAAAATCAGGATCGCTGACGGAGAGTGCCAAGACATGAGGCCAACAAGGGAAGGGAAAAATGTAAGGCCACATAAAACAATGCAAGTTACCAGTAATTGAATTACAATAATGATGGATAAAGTGTCAAACATAGTACAAATAGTAAAAAACGCATCAAATAGATGAGTAGTAACTTGTGTGTCTACTCAGTATCTAGTATAATCTAATGTTGTAAATATAAAGTAGTAAATAGATGCATGATTTAAAGTAGAAATAAAACAATATTAAATTGTTCGCTTTGAGGGCTTAAACGTGAACAGGAAATATAAAGAATAAATGTACTATATTCAATGTAAAGAACCCTGCCAATTGTAACTGATTAACAAAAAGTTATGATCCAAACTACATAGTGAATGAGGTGAATTTGCAAGATGGATGCAAAATAAAAGGGAGCACATGATGCAGCTTAATTTATAAAAAAGGTTTGTATGACTGAGCCTCATTGATGCCAGAAGCGTGTGTGGCATCAAGACGCTCAATCCAAGTGGTTTCCTTATGGAAGATAAGTTTATCCCATTCACCTCCTCTGGGGTTCTTGGGGATCACAGCCAGAGCAATGAAAGTAACCAAGGACACATCAAATTTATGGTAGAGATCCAGGTGCCTACTAACCGTGGCCACCAAAAATGGTGGTTTGAAGGCACCTGGGACGTACACACTTATACACACTGGGGTTGATTTACTAAAGGCAAATCCACTTTGCACTACAAGTGCATTGCAAGTGCACTTGGAAGTGCAGTCGCTTTAGATCTGAGGGAAAGATCTAAAATTAGGGGAACTCTGCTGATTTTATCATCCAATCATCTACAAGAAAAAATGCTGTTTTCTTTTTTTATCTTGCATGTTCTCCTCAGATCTACAGCGACTGCATTTCCAAGTGCACTTCCAAGTGCACTTGCGGTGCACTTTTAGTGCAAAGTTGGTTTGCCTTTAGTAAATAAACCCCATTGTCTTCAGCGTTCTATCTGGCTGCATCCACCATTGTGTTATTGCAGCTCCCATCTAAGGTACTTCACATCGCAGCCATTTAATGGCCGCTTCTACTTTTGGTTGGAGACTACGGGGGTTATTTATGAAAGGTAAATCCACTTTGCACTGCAAGTGCACTTGGAAGTGCACTGAAAGTGCACTTGGAAGTGCAGTCGTTCTAAATCTAAAGGGTAGATCTAAAATGAGTGGAAGCTCTGCTGATTTTATCATCCAATCATGTGCAAGCTAAAATGCTGTTTTTTATTTTCCTTGCATGTCCCCCTCGGATCTACAGCGACTTTACTTCCAAGTGCACTTTTAGTGCACTTTCAAGTGCACTTACAGTACAAAGTGGAGTTTTTAGTAAATAATCCCCTATCTCTATAACAGACTTCTTCTTTTTTCTTTCTGTGTTCTCAGATTACCGAGCATCCTTCTTGGTTTAGGGGGCTGTCTGCTTTTTGGCCATTGACGGTATCTTTAACCACTGGCATTAGTTATAAAAAAGTGAATAATTTTGAAGTGTTTCTTGTCAATATATATTACACTTTACCCAGGGCTTTTTTTCAGGGGAACTTGGTGGAACTCAGTTCCACCACCTCTGGCTCAGACCCTTTGGTGCCTGCTCACCACAATCACTTGTAAACACAGAAGTCCGGTTTCTGTGTTTACAAGTGACAGCTCTGCACTCTGTGTGTACCCCCCCTGAACACTGCACTCTGTATGTAATACAATCCTGGTATTTAATGCCCCTTTAAGACCCTCCTACTGTTCATGAAATTGAAACTGACCACACCCACTATTTATTGTAATTTGGAGGGTGTGTGTGGGTGGAGGGGTTTTGGGGGGTCGTGGTTGAGTTCCAGCACCTATTGTTTGAGAAAAAAAGCCCTGACTTTACCCCTAATTTTGTCAACCAACATCCATCCCTCTGTCTGTAGCTGCTGGCTTTTTCTTGAAATCGTGAGTTTTACTTGCTGAAGTGCTACATATCTGCTTTGGCTATGCTCCCTTAGTGTTACCCTATAATTGATTTGTCTATGATACTGTCTGTTATAGATTTTGTATATCCTATTACACATTCTTTGATGGCATTACTCAGCTCTTCAGCAGCTGCCCTGCACTTTGTTTTTAGCTGCAAGTCTATATTATCTACTATATAGTAAGTGTACCTTTTATGGTATTTCTAAGTATATACAGTATCTCACAAAAGTGAGTACACCCCTCACATTTTTCTAAAAATTTATTATATCTTTTCATGTGACAACACTGAACAAATGACACTTTGCTATAATGTAAAGTAGTGAGTGTACAGCTTGTATAACAGTGTAAATTTGCCGTCCCCTCAAAATAACTCAACACACAGCCAATAATATCTAAACTGCAGGCAACAAAAGTGAGTACACCCTTAAGTAAAAATGTCCAAATTGGGCCCAATTAGCGATTTTCCCTCCCCGATGTCATGGGACTCGTTAGTGTTACAAGGTCTCAGGTGTGAATGGGGAGCAAGTGTGTTAAATCTGGTGTTATTGCTCTCGCTCTCTCATACTAGTCACTGGAAGTTCAACATGGCACCTCATGGCAAAGAACTCTCTGAGGATCTGAAAAAAAGAATTGTTGCTCTTCATAAAGATGGCCTAGGCTATAAGAAGATTGCCAAGACCCTGAAACTGAGCTGCAGCACCGTGGCCAAGACCATACAGTGGTTTAACAGGACAGGCTCCACTCGGAACGGGCCTTGCCATGGCCAACTAAAGAAGTTGAGTACACATGCTCAGCGCCAGATCCAGAGGTTATCTTTTGGAAATAGACGTATGAGTGCTGCCAGCATTGCTGCAGAGGTTGAAGGGGAAGGGGGTCAGCCTGTCAGTACTCAGACCATACACCGCACGCTGCATCAAATTGGTCTGCATGGCTGTCATCCCAGAAGGAAGCCTCTTCTAAAGATGATGCACAAGAAAGCCCTCAAACAGTTTGCTGAAGACAAGCAGACTAAGTACATGGATTACTGGAACCATGTCCTGTGGTCTGATGAGACCAAGATAAACCTATTTGTTCCAGATGGTGTCAAGCATGTGTGGTGCCAACCAGGTGAGGAGTACAAAGACAAGTGTGTCTTGCCTACAGTCAAGCATGATGGTGGGAGTGTCATGGTCTGGGGCTGCATGAGTGTTGCCGGGACTAGGGAGCTACAGTTCATTGAGGGAACCATGAATGCCAACATGTATTGTGACATACTGAAGTAGAGCATGATCTCCCCCTTGGGAGACTGGGCCACAGGGCAGTTTCCAACATGATAACAACCCCAAACACACCCGCAAGATGACCACTGCCTTGCTAAAGAAGCTGAGGGTAAAGGTGATGGACTGGCCAAGCATGTCTGCAAACCTAAACCTTATTGAGCATCTGTGGGCATCCTCAAACGGAGGAGTGCAAGGTCTCTAACATCCACCAGCTCCATGATGTCTTCATGGAGGAGTGGAAGAGGACTCCAGTGGCAACCTGTGAAGCTCTGGTGAACTCCATGCCCAAGAGGGTTAAAGCAGTGCTGAAAAATAATGGTGGCCACACAATATATTGACACTTTGGGCCCAATTTGGACATTTTCACTTAGGGGCATACTCACTTTTGTTGCCAGTGGTTTAGACATTAATGGCTATGTGTTGAGTTATTTTGAGGGGACAGCAAATTTACACTGCAAATTTAAAGCTGTACACTCACTACTTTACATGGTAGCAAAGTGTAATTTCTTCAGTGTTGTCACATGAAAAGATATAATAAAATATTTTCAAAAATGTGAGGGGTGTACTCACTTGTGAGATATTGTAGGTTATTTTTATAGTTATGACGCCTGACACGATCCGGTTATCCATATAGGGGAGTATTCCTTTATAGGCAATTTGTGCCTCTTTTTTTCCCTATACCTTGCCACATGAATACTATAATGCTGTGTACGCCCCCATAGTTTTTTGGTTTACTTATTTTGCTTGTTTCTATCCCATTCTTGGGATATGTGAAATGGAATGCTATGTTTTATTTTACATTGTATGATAAATATATATATATATATATATATACTGCATATTTTCTCATATTCTCTCTTTTCCACAATCTATAGTCACGCCAATTCTCCTCAAGAAGTGCATGGCGCATAACATGTAGAGCAAGATCAAGTTTACATCGCTTCACTGTAATATAACCAAGCTCTGGGATTTACTGTTACTATAAATCATTTTCTTTCTAAATTCCATGTAGTTATATTATGGTTATAGACAGTTGCATTTTTAATTATTGGTTGATCTATTAATGTGGATTTTAATATACACCTATTTGTTATGTCTATATAATAAACAATTATTTTTTACACATTTTTGTTTTGTCATGCCTAAAAAGTCCAAGCCTATATACTCTTAATCTTCTTTAATCTAAATGGAACATGGCACAGTATATTCTATGGAGTTTCCACATTACCACGCTGTGGTAATACAGTAAATTGCCTATTAACAGGTGTGGAATGATCAATGGTGTCCCAACTTAATATCCAGCATCCTGTTGGCTACATGAACTTCCTTGTTGCCTTTTTCCTAGAGATAGGTTTAGGCAATCGCCAATACCCACACAGGCGGGATTAGGCAATGTGACCTGCCATAAGAGGAATATTAACAGAGGTGGCCACCGACCTATGGGGTTGTTTCCCAGATTTACCTGTGATGGAAGTGGCTACTGTATTCACCCGTTGTGGCTGCAAGGTGTAGAGCCTTCCATTCAGGTTCCTGGGAGGACAACTCACTTGTATCATTATTTGCAGTGGTCCCTTGCCTGCAGGTGCATATATGAGGGGTACCATCTTAGCTTACACAGTCTCCTGGTTCCAGCTCTGAGGGGGAGGCCTCCCGCAGCACCAACATGATATAATATAAATAGAGGGGAAGGAGGGATAGGTGTGGGACACCCACTATAGGGCTGGGGAGGGAGGGCACTGGTCATTGGGAGACACATGGGGGATGGGGGGTGAGGGGCTATTTTTGGAGAGCTATATCATGTGATGCTGTTCTATATTTCAATAAACTAGCTATGAGGAGATAACCTCTGGATGTACAGACAATTATTTATTTTTTATTTTTTTTGTGGAAGTTTACCCTATGTACACACCCTACCATTATTTATGGTGGTACCCTCATTTACTCAATATTTACCAGGTTCCCAGTTTTTACTTTTTATTTTTTATTTTCAACATACCATAGTTTGTAGACGCTGTAACTTTCACATAAACCAATAAATATACACTCGTTGGGATTTTTTTTTACCAAAGACATGTAGCAGAATATGTTTTGAATAATTTTATGAAGAAGAAAGATAACAGCGCTCTCTGCAGGGACAACTCAATCCATACACCAGGTCCACTCACAGGTGCCGAAGCTCGATGTGTCCCAACACACTCCAATGCAACAGTAATAAGGAAAGCCGGCAAAACTGTAATCCTTGAAGTGTCGTTTATTGGTACATCAGAGTGATAATAAAACAATAAAGCTGACGCGTTTTGGCAATAGCCTTAGTCGTAGCTAGTTTGAAACAGATATGGCAAAACATATATATACTCACATACACACAGGCAAACTCCACCTCTACAAAATTGGCCTATCAGGTTAGTGTCACAGAAAATTAACATATTTGATTGATACCACCAATTATTCAAGTGGTTAGTGACTACACCCGTTTTTAGCCAGTATGAGAAAAGGGAGAGGAAAGAAAGGCAATATAAAAAGTTATTTTGTTGAGCCAAAAAGAAGTGTGTAGAAAAAATGCTACATGAGATATTAGGACCTCATTACTCCAAGATAGAAATATATTCCTTAAAAGAAGGGAAATTGTTCAAAATGTTCAAATAAAATACTTTGTGGTAGCAACAGAATCTAAAGTCAAAATTAATGGCAGGATCAAAAGAAGAAAAAAAAAAAGGAGGGGGATTCAATTTATGGTGGGATCAAAAAAGAAGGATACAATTTATGGCAGGATCAAAAAAGAGGGGGATTAAATTATTATTATTTTAGACGTCAACAGGTTTGTTCGCAATATTTTGTTAAAAAAACACTTTTCCACCACCACTGAGACACCTGTGCCTGCCCCCCTTGAGGTTCATGACGGCATAGACTCTCTAGCCAATTTTGATTTTCAAAATCTCAAGGCTAAATCTATACTGGAGAGCCTGCAGTCTGAATCCTCTGGGGGCATGTACGGCTTATCCAAAGATACTACCTATACTGGTGATAAGTTTTTTTATCCTGTACATTCCAGAGGGAACGCAGTAGACATCTTTCAACAGGTTGTGGAGAAGGAACTCCTGTCTTTGAAAGAAACGATTGAAAGTACTGCATCTTGAACATTTAACAACATCAGTACGTCTGAAAGACAGGCTCTTGCAGATCTTAAAAATCGCAAAGATATTGTAATTCGAGAGGCAGACAAAGGGGGCGCTATAGTGGTACTTAATGACAGTGATTACATAATTGAAGCCTTGCGGCAACTTAATGATTCTTCAATGTACCGCCCCCTTAAATCTGATCCCACTCCAGTTTTCAACAGTAAACTCAAACATCTCTTGGACACAGGTGTGGAAATGGGAGTACTGACAAAAAAGGTCACGGAGCACCTTTTAGTTGAACATCCAGTTGTCCCTGTGTTCCATCATCTCCCTAAGATACACAAACCTGAGAGACCTGTAAAGGTCGTCCAATACTAGCAGGCATCGGTTCACACCTAGAGAGATTAGGTGAATGGGTAGACCAGTATTTGCAACCTTTAGTGAAAAGACTGCTGGGCTATATAAAAGACACAGCATCAATCCTAAAGTATATAAATGAAGTACAATGGGCAGAGCATTTTTTGTGGGTTACTTTAGATGTTAAGTCTCTCTATTCATGAATACCACATCATCTTGCTCTAGATGCACTACAATATCACTTGTCCAAATATAGCTTTTATGATCCTTAGCTCAAAGAATTCTTTATTATGGCTGTTACCTTTTTATTACAACACAATTACTTCTTCTTTCATGATTCCTTCTATGTACAATGCTGTGGAGCCTCCATGGGAGCAAAATTTTCTCCACCATTATCTATTATACATGGGATGATGGGAAGAATGTTTTCTTTTTTCACATCTCAATATCTATGCACCGCACATCCATTGGTATGGGTGATACATAGACGATCTGATCTTAATTTGGAACCACACTGATTCCTCTTTAACTTCTTTTGTTTCATACCTCAACAATAACAGCCTTAATCTTGAATTCTCTTATGTGAGCAATAAGATCATGATTGATTTTCTAGATATCACACTCAGGGGTGACCCCAGCACTGGTCTTATAAATACTGGAACCTTCCGCAAACCTACTGCCGGAAATTCCTTACTTCTGGCCTCCAGCTGCCAAACACCTTATACTATTTGTTCCATTCCGATGGGTGATGCCGCGTACACACGAGCGGACTTTATGGCAGACTTTGCCCGGCGGACTTTTCGACGTACTTTATGACGCACTTTCTGAATGAACGGACTTGCCTACACACAATCCACCAAAGTCTGTCAAATTCGTACGTGATGACGTACGACCGGACTAAAACAAGGAGGTTCATAGCCAGTAGCCAATAGCTGCCCTAGCGTGGCTTTTTGTCCGTCGAACTAGCATACAGACGAGTGGACTTTTCGACCAGACTCGAGTTCGACGGATTGATTTAAAACATGTTTCAAATCTAAGTCCGTCCAACTTTTGAGAAAACAAAGTCCGCTGGAGCCCACACACGATCGAATTGTCTGACGAAATCCCGTCCGCCGGGCAAAGTCTGCCGTAAAGTCCACTCGTGTGTACGCGGCATGAGTTTATTGGAGCTAAGCGCAACTGCTCCACCCTGGAAAGTTTTCAGCTAGACTGCTCTAACGTCTCAAAACGATTAAGCGCTAGAGGCTATCAGAAGTGGTATATTAATAGAGCCATTTCCATAGCCTCAGAGAAGGACAGGTACAATCTATTGCACAACAGAGAGAAATACCCTTGCTCTTCAAAATATACACAACATAAAACTTAAAAGAACAAGGACAAAAGTTCCCTTACCTTTGTCACCACTTTCTCCAGTGAGTTTAATCAGATCAAACAGATTGTAAGTAAACATCTTCCAATTCTTTATGGTAACAAGGACCTAATAGATGTGCTTTCTAAAGGGTGTAATTTCTCTTGTCGTCCTGCTCCAACTTTAGGTAACTCATTGTCGCCCAGTCTACATCAAATCACCACTATTTCCAAAACATGGCTCACTACTAATGGCTCGTATAGTTGTGGTTTAAATACTTGTAGGTATTGTAACAAACATAACAAGAATCACAAGTCTATCACCTCGTACCATAATAATAAGGTATTTCCTATTAAGGATTTTATAAATTGTAATACTCAATATGTAGTCTACGTGATAGAATGTGATGTTTGTAAATTACAATATGTAGGATGCACCACTAGGCCCCTTCGCACAAGGATTAGCGAACATTATAATGGAGCAGCATATAGTAATGAGAGAAGGTTATCCAATGTATCTAAACACTTTAAATGTATACATGATGGTAACATGGATTCCTTTTCTTTCTCTGCAGTTCAAAAAATCAAAATGTCGGTACGTGGAGGAGACAGGCACAGAAGGCTACTGGAACAGGAAGTTAAGTGGATCTTCCTGGTGGGGACACGCATCCCCACAGGCATGAACCACAGATGGGATGTGGATCTATTTCTCAAATGACATCATCCTCTTCAGTTTTATTGTCACTTGCTTCAGTATTTGTCTTTTTGCCCCAGTATGTTTCTTCTGTGCTTGTTTTCTGCCCTCTATATTTTTTTTTTCCTCCTTCCCAACAAAGGGAATGGGAAAGGAAAAGGAGAGGTGAAGGAGAAAGGAAAGAAGAAAAGGGAAAAAAGGAAATTATTATTTTTTTTTTATCCTGCCACAAATTGCATCCCTCTTTTTTCATTAATTGTACCTTTTTTCTTTGTTCCTGCTATAAACTGAATCCCTCTTTTTTGATCCTGTTATAAATTGAATGCTTCTTTTCTGATTCTGTCATAAAATTAGATTTTTTAATTTTTTTGATCCTGCCATTATTGCGTTCCTCTTTTTTCATGAATTGTATCTCTGCTTTTTGATCCTGCCATAAATTCAATCCCCCTTTTTTGCGATTGCGCCATAAATTTAACCCCCCTCTTTTTTGATCCTGCCATAAATTGCAATCCTCTTCCTTAATAGTGCCATAAATTCCATCCCTCTTTTTTCATTAATTGTATTTTTTTTTTATCCTGCCATAGATTCCATCCCTTTTTTTGTGATCCTGTCATAAATTTAATCCCTCTCTTTTTTGATCCTGCCATAAATTATATCCTTCTTTTTTGATCCCGCCATAAATTGAATCCCCCCTCCTTTTTTTTTCTTCTTTTGATCCTGCCATTAATCTTGACTTTAGATTCTGTTGCTACCACAAAGTATTTTATTTGAACATTTTGAACAATTTCCCTTCTTTTAAGGAATATATTTCTCCCTTGGAGTAATGAGGTCCTAATATCTCATGTAGCATTTTTTCTACACACTTCTTTTTGGCTCAACAAAATAATGTTTTATATTGCCTTTCTTTCCTCTCCCTTTTCTCATGCTGGTTAAAAATAGGTGTAGTCACTAACCACTTGAATACTTGGTGGTATCAATCAAATATGTTAATTTTCTGTGACACTAACCGGATAGGCCAAATTTGAAAATTTTCAAACTAGCTACGACTAAGGCTATTGCCGAAACGCATCAGCTTTATTGTTTTATTGTCACTCTGATGTACCAATAAACGACACTTCAAGGATTACAGTTTTGCCGGCTCTCCTTATTACTAATTTTATGAAGAAATTAGATTTTGTTGGATATTTTAAATCAGAAATAAGAAAATATTGTTTCATTTTTTTTCTTTCAAGAATTTCAGTCTTTTTTCATTTATATAGCAAGAATTAAAAATCCCAGTGCTGATTTAATACCAAAAAATGCTCTATTTTTGCAAAAAAAAAAATGATATACATTTCAATGGTATACTGTTTTGCATGACCATGCAATGGCAAGTTGAAGGACCGCAGTGCTGATTAGCAAAAAATGTCCTGGACATGAAAGGGATAAAACAATGACTGAACAGTAAAAGGAGAAGCAGCGTAGTGATGAGCTCATCTTTGCAACTCTGCTTCCCACTGCTATCAGCATGTCCTTTCAGCATGTGAACTTATTGGCTCCTTGTTTTGCTTTTGCTTTTCACACTCCAACTCCTAGAAAAATACTGGGATGAATTCTGGTATTTATATTGTCTGCACCTAAAAAATGCATTTAATGATGTATTCATATAAAAACAGCTAAATTAATGTGTGTCTTAATATCTGCCTGGAGTTCAATTTTTTAATTAATTGTGTTTCACTTCTTAATGGTCTGTGTAACTGGGGTCATGGCAGGCATGTGTCTTTTCCTATATACTTTGTGATGAATGTGTCGCTCTTGGGGCTTGAGATGTGTGCAATTGTTAAATCAGACTCCAGCCAAACATTTTTAGTTTAAGGTAGAGTAGGAAAAGATAAAAACCTCTATGAGGTGTTTATTTGGGGTAGCTGCTTCCTTTGCAAAGGCTTCCTTCACGTAGTTATGGGAATACCCTGCTGTGGGGACACAAGCTGATGGAAAATGTTTTTTTTTAGTACTGGGCACCTAAACCCCCCTCTTGCTCAGACCAATTTTCAGCTTTTGGTGCTGTCACTTTTTGAACAACAATTGCGCGGCCATACAACACTGTACCCAAATTAAATGTTTATATTTTTTTCCTACAAATTGAGCTTTCTTTTGGTGGTATTTGATCACCTCTGGGTTATATAATTTTATATACAAAACCGTTTTATATTTTGTTAATAAATTCTGCAAACAGGTAGTTTTTCTCCTTCATTGATGTATGCTGATGAGGCTACACTAATGGGCACTGATAGGCTGCACTGATGGGCACTGATAGGCTGCACTGATGGGTACCGATAGGCTGCATTGATGGGCACTGATAAGGCGGCAATGATGGGCACTAATAGGCGATACTGGTGGCCACTGATGAGGTGGCACTGGTGGGCACTGATAAGTGGCATTGGTGGGCACTGAGAGGTGGCACTGATGGGTTGCACTGATGGGTGGCACTGATGGGTAGAACTGATGGGCAGCACTATAGGGCATTAATAGGTGGCACTGAAGGGCACTAATAGGTGGCACTGATAGGTGGCATTGACAGCTGGCACTGATGGGCCCTGTGGGTGGCAGTGATGGGGACTGATGGGTGGCAGTGATAGGCACTGATCGACACTGGTAGGTGTCACTGATAGGCAACACTGCTAGGTGGCAATGATGAGGCACTGATTGGCACCACTGGTGGGCATTGATAGGTGGCACTCATGGGCATTGATAGGTGGCACTGATTGCTGGCACTTATGTACTGGTGGGCACTGATTTGTGGCACTGTGGGCACTGATTCGTGGCACTGGCAGGCGGTACTAGTGGGCACATATGAGGTGGCTTTGCCTCTTCCTCTTGGGGACTGCTGTTCCTTCAACAGAAGCCGGTGATCGGCTTTTTTTTCTCCTCACGCTGTCAGCGTGAGAAGAAAAAAAACTATTACCGATCTTCTGTTTACATCACATGATCAGCTGTCATTGGCTTACAGCTGATCACATAGTAAGGGGCCGAGATCGACTCCTTACTCCGATCTTTGATCACCTGAGTCTCATTGACTCAGTGATCACAGCGCACACCGCAAGCGCCCTGCAGGGGGGGGCGCGGGGAGCGTGCAAAGGGGTGGATGTTTTTTGACGGCCTCCCGGCAAAGCAGACCTGCACTGTAGCTGTCATTCAGCTATAGTGCGGATCTGAAGGGGTTAAAATGAAGACGGGTTAGAATTTCTGTCAGGTGAATGTTATAACATTACTGTCTGTGTTTTCCTGTCCCAGTGATAACTGCTCCTCAAAAGAAACAGGAAAATCAATAAAAAGATTATGGAAGTATTTACTTTTCCTAAGTCTATCCCAAACAAAAACAAAAAACTTGGGCTATAATTGGGCTTTTTGAAGCCAGTACTGTATTGCCAACAAGAGTGCACCCTTAAGTACAATATTAGTTAAAATGGAAAAACCTGCTTAGCTGCCATAATAATTGCATTTGATGTTTCTTTCTTAGGCTGTCTAAGAAGTAACCAACACCTTGTTGTTGCTTTTTACTTTCAAAGCTAAATTACAGAGTTTGGAAGCCTGATCCCCAGTCAGGCGACCTAAAGAAATGGGGGCATATTGGACTATTGCAGTACAATAAACATTGGTAATAATATAGAAAATAAATCAGTGATATGAAATTGTATAGTAGATTTTATTGATGCAGAAATACAAATCTTGATAATACAATACAGCATGATAGAGTTAAAAACATAGCACCAGGTAGGGACATAGTTGTGCAATAAAACAATTGATCTCAGAAGTCAATTCCTCGACTAGTTTCGCGGATATAACCGCTTCATCAGGAGGGAGTCTGAGGATGGTTTATTATAGCTAAACCTAACAAAGTAAGAAAAAGTACAATGTAATATGCCAAAAGAACATCTACAGTAAAATTGCATCATAGTTAGAGACATATAATAAAGTTTAGCAGGGGGAGAAAGGACAAATCTGCTTACCCATGTCCCAGTTGACCCCAAGCGCGTTGCTTCACCACCCTGGAGTGGTCTCCTACGGCGACCCAGGGGAGCTACAACAGTGACGGGGATAATAGGGAAGAGAACGTAAGAATAGTGAGGTATACTATTTTGCCAATATAAAACAAGTGAAAAAGTGGCACTGGAAGGTGAAGGAAGTAGATTGGTAAAAGTGTGGGGACTACTGTGAGGATTGCAAATTGCAAACCAAGGGAGGAAAACATAAGAATTGTAATGACCATAGTGAAGAGGTGGGAACAATAGTGGGATATAGTGTGGGAAAGTAAAGGTATGGGGGGAGGGAAAACGAGGGAAGGGAGGACTGGAGAAGTGGGGGACCAAGATAAGGGTGATGGAGACGAGAGGAAAGGCTGGAAGGTGAAAACATTGGGGGGAAAGGGAGGGGAGGGAAAGAGGGGAAAGAGGGTTTTGGTGGAGTGGTTGAGGACATAGTAATACCTGATGCTGAGGTAAAAACAAGGGGAGGTATCCGGGAAGGCACCCAGAGAGGGGCCAATACCATATGAGGCCGAAGAAGGGCTATTAAGGGTTACAGGCAGCAGGCGAAAGCGGGGTACGGCATATTCGCCCATGCCTGGAGCATCTAAAAGGAAGAAAATGTACGATCATTATACACCCAAGCTGGTACCCTGAGGTACGGGACAGCAGGATAATAGAGTAAATAGAGTGATCCCTTGTAATTTACTGTAAGCTGGCCATATTGCACAATGCCCGGAACCCGGAACCAACCGTCAATGAATGGACAGGCAAAGCCTGCCTTTAATAGCTCCCAACCGAGCGACGCTACCACACGCCGGTGGAACGCCGGCGCATGACGTCGCAGGGTCAGGGGTCCCGCATCGCGCGCGCAGGAAATAGTCGCGCGCCCGCGCATGCGCACCAGCCCTGAGGCTACGGGAACAGAGTCCCTGCCAGGACGAGTACAAGAGGAGGGGGCGGTCCCAAATCTGAGACCGACCTCCCCGCCATTCCTGGATGATGGTACATGTCTATAGTTTTTTACCTTAATACTTTATTATAGAGGCCACCTATTTATATATACATTTTGGGTGGATAACACACCCGGCACCTATGTTGAGTGGGAATCATTGAGTGAGCTGCTTGAGTGGATAGGGCTATTGGTCTGCCCTCCACCTCCCTGGCCCCAATTTTCCCACCCCTCATTTTTAATCAACCCCCATCGACCACTTGTTTGTTTCTTTGGGGGGGCCTCTTTCATTATTCATCATTATTTGCTGCATACTACTAGCTTTTATTTACTAACCCTGATGCAACCCTCCATGACAGACGCCCATCAGGCCGAGCAGACACAATTAATTTGGCTACCCGCCCAATCTTTCACATGGCTGTACCCAACCATGTGATAATCGTCCTCGGCCCCCACTGTTATATACTGCATCATGTAGTTTAATATCTATGGGTCTATGTCATGCCGGTGAATTGCATCAGTTTTAGGGTTTTCATTAATCCCTAACCTTTCTATTTTATGTCTCATTATGGCATTTTTCATTACACTGTTTATTATCAATGTGTTACTTTTTACCAATGTTTCTTTTTTCAACTGGTTATTCATTTTGTATACTGGGACTTTTCTGCTTCCCCTTCCTTGCCCCCGGCCCTGGCGCTGGTGTGCGGTCCTCCCCCTGTGTTTTTCCGCGGCGGCCCGGTGGGGTCCCTGGCGGGGAGGTCGGTCTCAGATTTGGGACCGCCCCCTCCTCTTGTACTCGTCCTGGCAGGGACTCTGTTCCCGTAGCCTCAGGGCTGGTGCGCATGCGCAGGCGCGCGACTATTTCATGCGCGCGATGCGGGACCCCTGACCCTGCGACGTCATGCGCCGGCGTTCCACCGGCGTGTGGTAGCGTCGCTCGGTTGGGAGCTATTAAAGGCAGGCTTTGCCTGTCCATTCATTGACGGTTGGTTCCGGGTTCCGGGCATTGTGCAATATGGCCAGCTTACAGTAAGTTACAAGGGATCACTCTATTTACTCTATTATCCTGCTGTCCCGTACCTCAGGGTACCAGCTTGGGTGTATAATGATCGTACATTTTCTTCCTTTTAGATGCTCCAGGCATGGGCGAATATGCCATACCTTGCTTTCGCCTGCTGCCTGTAACCCTTAATAGCCCTTCTTCGGCCTCATATGGTATTGGCCCCTCTCTGGGTGCCTTCCCGGATACCTCCCCATGTTTTTACCTCAGCATCAGGTATTACTATGCCCTCAAACACTCTACCAAAACCCTCTTTCCCCTCTTTCCCTCCCCTCCCTTTCCCCCCAATGTTTTCACCTTCCAGCTTTTCCTCTCGTCTCCATCACCCTTATCTTGGTCCCCCACTTCTCCAGTCCTCCCTTCCCTCGTTTTCCCTCCCCCCATACCTTCACTTTCCCACACTATATCCCACTATTGTTCCCACCTCTTCACTATGGTCATTACAATTCTTATGTTTTCCTCCCTTGGTTTGCAATTTGCAATCCTCACAGTAGTCCCCACACTTTTACCAATCTACTTCCTTCACCTTCCAGTGCCACTTTTTCACTTGTTTTATATTGGCAAAATAGTATACCTCACTATTCTTACGTTCTCTTCCCTATTATCCCCGTCACTGTTGTAGCTCCCCCGGGTCGCCGTGGGAGACCACTCCAGGGTGGTGAAGCAACGCGCTTGGGGTCAACTGGGACATGGGTAAGCAGATTTGTCCTTTCTCCCCCTGTTAAACTTTATTATATGTCTCTAACTATGATGCAATTTTACTGTAGATGTTCTTTTGGCATATTACATTGTACTTTTTCTTACTTTGTTAGGTTTAGCTATAATAAACCATCCTCAGACTCCCTCCTGATGAAGTGGTTATATCCGCGAAACTAGTCGAGGAATTAAATTCTGAGATCAATTGTTTTATTGTACAACTATGTCCCTACCTGGTGCTATGTTTTTAACTCTATCATGCTGTATTGTATTATCAAGATTTGTATTTCTGCATCAAGAAAATCTACTATACAATTTCATATCACTGATTTATTTTCTATATTATTACCAATGTTTATTGTACCGCAATAGTCCAATATGCCCCCATTTCTTTAGGTCGGCTGACTGGGGATCAGGCTTCCAAACTCTGTAAATTATTCATTCCTGGATGATGGTACATGTCTATAGTTTTTTACCTTAATACTTTATTATAGAGGCCACCTATTTATACTTTCAAAGCTAAGACATGTTTGTAAATGCAAAGCATATTTAGAAGAACATGTAAAGTCAATAGATTATTTTCTAAGTTAACAAAAGCCACATAGTGTTATATTGTAGAGAAGCACATTTCATCTCATTCCAAATATCCATCTTGCGTAATAACCAGATACCAGAAACTTGTTTCACCCATGCTCCTTATAATGGAAAATATGAAAAACTGATATTTCTGCTGTAAAAACAAGTATTGGTTCAAGTCAGAAATATAAAATTGTCTGTGATATATGACGCATCAAATTATTACTGGGGAAACAAATTGAAAAGCAATACAATAGCCTGTGTCTAAGACCATTATTAATCCAAAGTTACACTCAAAAAGAGTAGCGGTGACAAATATAAATGTCAAAATAAAAAGTGTAAAAGGGTGTTTGCTTTGAACTGGAAAAAATATTCTGTCTTTAAAAGAAAAACAAATAAATAAGCCTTACATTACTGAAAGCCCTCTTGACTCTTATTGCTTCCCAAGTTGTATAAGATCCAAGTGGGTTACCCTGCATCTGTTTTATCAACCTTTCCATGGCAACTGTATCATCTGCACTGTCCTTGTCAAAAAACGTCCTTTCTTGCACATCTTGTTCATGCACCTTTGGGAGGTTGTGTGAGGGTGTTAGATGGGCAAAAGTGCCTTCAGCAAACTTGGTTGCTAAGAATTCAGGAATTGATGGAGCAGAAACGGTCATTAACATAAATCTGGAAGAAGGCATTTCTCATTTGGGAATACATAGTTACATAGTAGGTGAGGTTGAAAAAAGACCATCAAGTCCAACCTATGTGTGTGATTATAAGTCAGTATTACATTGTATATCCCTGTATGTTTTGGTCATTCAGGTGCTTATCTAATAGTTTTTTGAAACTATCGATGCCCCCCCCCGCTGAGACCACCGCCTGTGGAAGGGAATTCCTGGCTGCTCTTACAGTAAAG
This sequence comes from Aquarana catesbeiana, assembly GCF_042186555.1. Classification (NCBI taxonomy): domain Eukaryota; kingdom Metazoa; phylum Chordata; class Amphibia; order Anura; family Ranidae; genus Aquarana; species Aquarana catesbeiana. The sequence goes on from NC_133324.1 coordinate 842,530,440, forward strand.
AAATCTCTACGTAGTTTAAGGTTAAACCTCTTTTCTTCTAATTTTAATGAGTGGCCACATGTCTTGTTAAACTACCTTTCGCAAAAAAGTTTTATCCCTGTTGTGGGGTCACCAGTATGGTATTTGTTAATTGAAATCATATCCTCTCTCAAGCGTCTCTTCTCCAGAGAGAACAAGTTCAGTGCTCACAACCTTTCTTCGTAACTAATATCCTCCAGACCCTTTATTAGCTTTGTAGCCCTTCTTTGTACTCGCTCCATTTCCAGTACATCCTTCCTGAGGACTGGTGCCCAGAACTGTACAGCATACTCTAGGTGTGGCCAGACCAGAGTCTTGTAGAGTGGGAGAATTATCGCTTTATCCCTGGAGTTAATCGTCTTTTTAATGCATGCCAATATTCTGTTTGCTTTGCTAGCAGCAGCTTGGATGCCATTGTTGAGCCTATCACCCCCAGGTCCTTTTCCATCTTATATTCCCCCAGAGGTTCTCCCCCTAGTGTATAGATTGCCTTTATATTTTTGCCACCCAAATGCATTATTTTTACATTTTTCTACATTAAATCTCTTTTACCATGTGGTTGCCCATCCCATTAATTTGTTCAGATCTTCTTGCAAGGTTTCCACATCCTGTTATTGCCCTGCTTAGCTTAGTATCATGCGCAAATACAGAGATTGTGAGTGAAAATGTGTAGCTCTAAAAGCATATAAGTCTAGAAATAAACCTAGGGAAAGATGCACATACACCTCTAGGATTATATAAACATTATCAGGGTGATAAAACCAAAATAATCGAAATATATGAAAAAAAGGGAATTTGAACGAATTCCAAATACAAGTTCAAGCCTAAACCAAACAACGTAAATAAGATATTACTATAACAGCCGACTTAACTGAATGCAGGCATATGAGGTAATATCTAAAGTTCACGTGTATACACATCAATGTTCAGATAAACAGAAACAAAATGTGATAAAGTGATAAGTGCAAACAAATGGGATTTCAGGGAATAATCCACAAAGGGAATCTTTAGTAGAGTGAAAGATGTTAATATATCCCAAAAGATTTCAGATGATGATATTAAAATATTCAATATTAGACGGCACCCAGGACTGTGCTTTCTCCACCCAGGGGAGTGGTAGGTACTCTTAACATGAGTTGTGGACACCACACCAGCTGCGGTGAGTCATACAGGCAAAGATGCAAACATGGATTGTAGATTACGATCTTGTCAGGAAAGGTTCCCTCCACTGGTAATATCTATTACTTGACGTGCAGTACTGAGGTCCACCAGCAGGTGTCTCCTGGCAGTCTGGAACTGTCAAGAGAGCCTTTCCCTGCTGGTATTATGTGATCTTTGGGCTGCAGTACTGGTGTCCACCAGGGGGTGGTTCCTGGCAGTGCAGGGCCGACATTACCTCTTGCAATCAGGCATCACCTGAGTCTGATTGAGATGTGTATAAATACCCGGCAAGTGCACACACACCTTGCCCTGGTATTGTCCTTGTGCCCTGACCTGTAGCCTGTTTATCTGTGATCCTGATCCTGAACCCTGATTCCTGATTCCTGATTCCTGTATCCTGAACCTGTTTGTATCTGTTCCCGTATCCCTGGATCCTTGCCCTACAGCCTGATTCCTTCCATCTTGTTCCCTGTCTGTTTACTTCTGGCCCCCATCTGCTGATCTCCTGTTTATGACCCTGGCCTGGCTTGACTATGATTCTGGTACCCTCTTTTGAAATATATGCTCTTTGGTTTATCTTACGTAACCGGATGGCCCCGCCCCCTGACACCACGTGGGAAGCCAAGGGTTGCCCCCATTCCAGATTCCGATAAGCCCCCGCCTGCAGGCCCCCACAACCACCGGGCAAGAGTTGATGAGGCCCTTGTCCCCATCAACATGGGACAAGGTGCTTTGGGGGCTACCCCAAAGCACCCTCCCCATGTTGAGGGCATGTGGCCTGGTACTGTTCAGGAGGGGGGAGATCTCTCGTCCCCCCTCTTTTCCTGCCGCCTGCCAGGTTGCATGCTCGGATAAGGGTCTGCTATGGATTTTGGGGGATCTTTATGCCATTTTTTTTTAATTTGGCGCAGGGTTTCCCTTAATTTACATATCAGACCCGAAGGCCTGGTATGGATTTTAGGGGGACCCCCACGCAATTTTTTTTTTATTTTGGTTTGGGGTTCCCCTTAATATTCATACCAGACCCAAAGGGCCTTGTAATTGACTGGGGGGGGGATCCATGCTCTTTTTTTCAATTAGTTTTATCTATATTGCTGAGACCCAACAATTCATTACAGCCGCGATCAGTTTTACATGACAATTTTTCCTTTAGAAATGTCATTTTGCTGTGGTACTGTTCTAAACACTGAAAAAATGTGCCACTTTACAGGCATACCATAGACACCCCCCAAGCACAATATTTAAAGGAATATTTCATTTTTTTTGTTTCACTTTAAGCACTGCTCCCGAAAAAATGTCCATTTTAAAAAAAAAAACTTCTGCATTGATGCATGTCCCCTGGGGCAGGACCCAAATCCCCAAACACTTTTTATGACAATAACTTGCATATAAGCCTTTAAAATTAGCACTTTTGATTTTTCATCTTAGTGTCCCATAGACTTTAACGGTGTTCCGGCAGCTTTCGAACACTGTTTGGTGAACACCCGATGTTCGAGACAAACTTACATTCGACTCGAACATCGGGCTCATCCCTATTTATGGGGAACTGTGTCAAATGCTTTTGCAAATCCAGATACACCACGTCTCTGGGCCTTTCTTTATCTAGATGGCAACTCACTTCCTCATAGAAGGTTAATAGATTGGTTTGGCAAGAATGATTCTTCATAAATCCATGCTGATTACTGCTAATGATGAGCTGAACATCCCCTGGTTCGGTTCGCACCAGAACATGTGAATAGGCAAAAAATTTTATTGAACAAGCGAACACCATTAAAGTCTATGGCACACGAACATGAAAAATCAAAAGTTCTCATTTTAAAGGCTTATATGCAAGTTATTGCCATAAAAAGTATATGGGGACCAGGTCCTGCCTCAGGGGACATGTATCAATGCAAAAAAAAGTATTAAAAACAACAGTTTTTTCAGGAGCAGTGTAAGGAAACCAGCAGAAATCGCCTGGCGCGCACTGGTGCACATGCGTGCGCACACGGGAGACCAAAGATGCCTGTGCACGCTTATGCACGTGCGCGGCGTGCGCGCGCAGGAGCTCTCCCTAGCACCAGTTGGTGCCAGTGGGCCTATTTAAAGGAGGCCCCAGCAACTGATCGGTGCTGACTGGTCTTCAGCTGTGTCCCTATTACTTTGAACCTGTGTTATTCTGCCTGATTCCTGTTGCTGACCTTGGCTCCTGTTTACTCAGCATCGGACTCTGTTATACCTGATCTCTGGTTCCTGATCCTGGCTTCCCATCTGACCCGTCTCTGCCTAATGTTCCGGTACCCTGCTGCCCGCCTGTTGGTGAAGCCGGCTATCCCTGTGACCTGGCCCTGGTGCCCAGCTTGGCCCAGCACAACTACCCAAGTGTCTGCAACTACAGTCCTGCAACCAGCTGCGACTTGATGCAACAGTTTTCCTTGTTTCCACCTGCAGGCACTCATGTGCCTCCTGTTCCTTGGCTCCTTCTCTTTCACTCTCAGCGGGACCTGGACTGAAGATACAAGAGAGGCCGACCTCATCAATTCAGTCTCCCTTCAGGTACGTGACAAGCAGTGATTTTAATAATGCTTAAAGTGAAACAATAAAAATGAAATATTCCATTAAATATCGTGCCTTGCGGGATGTTCTTAGTATCCCTGTAAAGTGGCACATTTTCCCGTGTTTAGAACAATACCACAGGAAAATTACATTTCTAAAGGAAAAAAAGTCTTTTAAGACTGCTCGCGGCTGTAATGAATTGTCTGATCCCGGCAATATAGATAAAAAATCATTGAAAAAAACGGCATGGTCCCCCCAGTCCATTACTAGGCCCTTTGGGTCTGATATGAACATTAAGGGGAACCCTGCACCAAAAAAAAAAAAACACTTTTGTGGGGGTCCCCCCAAAATTCATACTAGGCCCTCCAGGTCTGGTACGGATATTAAGGGGAACCCTGCGCCAAATTTAAAAAAAATGACATAGGGGTCCCCCCAAAACCCATACCAGGCCCTTCAGGTCTGGTATTGATTTTAAGAGGAACCCTGAGCCAAAATTTAAAAAAAATGGCATAGGGGTCTCCCCAAAATCCATACCAGATCCTTATCCTAGCATGCAACCTGGTAGGCCACAGGAAAAGGGAGGCAATAGAGTGCCCCCTCTCCTGAACTGTATCAGGCCACATGCCCTCAATATGGGGAGGGTGCTTTGGGGTCACCCCAAAAACACCTTGTCCCCATGTTGATGAGGACAAGGGTCTCGCCCCCACAACTCTTGCCCGGTGGTTGTGGGGGTCTGCAGCCAGGGGCTTATTGGAATCTGGAAGCCCCCTTTAACAAAGGGACCCCCAGATCCCATTCCCCCATGTGAATGGATGTCGGGTACATTGTACCCCTATACATTCACCAAAAAAAGTGTCAAAAATTGTAAAAATGACAGTAGACAGTTTAGGACAAATCCTTTAATAACAAATAAAAATGTCCCACAATGTAAATCCATCATCCATCATGCTGCCCGTCGAACCGAAAAATTCCCCCAAAAAACACAACAACTCCGCCTCCATGGGAGGCTCCCGCCGACTGAAGTCTCTTCGTGATGACAGCTGTGATATAGCTGATAAATGTAAATAAATCAGCGCGTATATGTGAAAACTACAAAGCAGCTGTACACCAGGGTCAAACAATCAAATCCCTTAGTTCAAATGTATAAAAGAGGGTGCAGCGCTAAAATAAAAAATAAAGTAAAATAAAATCTCAAGGGACAAGATGCGGAAATAAAAACGTCCAGTACGTCAATATAACATAACATATCGTATAGTCCTTTGATTAATAAATGAGATAAAGCAGTGGTAATGTCCAAATAATTAGTGAGGTTCCTCCACACGTGACAGCATGCCAATGAAGTGATTAATAAGTGTGCCCAACACCGATACACTGGATGGCCTCTCACCTGATGACCAGGACCCTTAAGTTATAGAGGGTCAATAAAGCATTCCCATATGGGTCAAACAACAGGAAATCCAATTGCCTAAGATTCCATCAGGTAACACTGGGCTGTGGGTGAGGATGGCTCTCACATGGCATATGCAATATAAAAAAGGACAAAATAGTGCTCTCCGTATGGTCCAATTTATTAATAAAGGATAAAAGTATGCACTTACATGAATGGCACTTTTACGTCCTGGCTCTTGTGAAGTGCCATTCATAAAGGAAATTATGTCATCTCTCCTCGGCTCTGTATTTTCCGTTCCGGCGCCGAGGAGAGTGCACAAACACTACACCTCACAGGAGAACATGCTAGGCACACAAAACACCCCCGATCCCCCCCCCGATCGCCCCCCGATCACCCCCCAATCACCCCTCCCCCCCGTCACACTGACACCAAGCAGTGTTTTGTTTGTTTTTTGTTTTTTTTTCTGATTACTGCATAGTGTCAGTTTGTGACAGTTAGGGCAGTTACTGTTAGCCCCCTTTAGGTCTAGGATACCCCCCTAACCCCCCCTAATAAAGTTTTAACCCCTTGATCACCCCCTGTCACCAGTGTCACTAAGCGATCATTTTTCTGATCGCTGTATTAGTGTCGCTGGTGACGCTAGTTAGGGACGTAAATATTTAGGTTCGCCGTCAGCGTTTTATAGCGACAGGGACCCCCATATACTACCTAATAAATGTTTTAACCCCTTGATTGCCCCCTAGTTAACCCTTTCACCACTGATCACCGTATAACCGTTACAGGTGACACTTGTTAGTTAGTTTATTTTTTATAGTGTCAGGGCACCCGCCGTTTATTACCGAATAAAGGTTTAGCCCCCTGATCGCCCGGCGGTGATATGCGTCGCCCCAGGCAGCGTCAGATTAGCGCCAGTACCGCTAACACCCACACACGCAGCATACGCCTCCCTTAGTGGTATAGTATCTGTATGGATCAATATCTGATCCGATCAGATCTATACTAGCGTCCCCAGCAGTTTAGGGTTCCCAAAAACGCAGTGTTAGTGGGATCAGCCCAGATACCTGCTAGCACCTGCGTTTTGCCCCTCCGCCCGGCCCAGCCCAGCCCACCCAAGTGCAGTATCGATCGATCACTGTCACTTACAAAACACTAAAAACACATAACTGCAGCGTTCGCAGAGTCAGGCCTGATCCCTGCGATCGCTAACAGTTTTTTTGGTAGCATTTTGGTGAACTGGCAAGCACCAGCCCCAGGCAGCGTCAGATTAGCGCCAGTACCACTAACACCCACGCACGCACCGTACGCCTCCCTTAGTGGTATAGTATCTGAACGGATCAATATCTGATCCGATCAGATCTATACTAGCATCCCCAGCAGTTTAGGGTTCCCAAAAATGCAGTGTTAGGGGGATCAGCCCAGATAACTGCTAGCACCTGCATTTTGCCCCTCCGCCCGGCCCAGCTCAGCCCACCCAAGTGCAGTATCGATCGATCACTGTCACTTACAAAACACTAAACGCATAACTGCAGCGTTCGCAGAGTCAGGCCTGATCCCTGCGATCGCTAACAGTTTTTTTGGCAGCGTTTTGGTGAACTGGCAAGCACCAGCGGCCTGGTACACCAGTGCAGTAACACTTGGTGACGTGGCGAGTCCCATAAATGCAGTTCAAACTGGTGAGGTGGCAAGCACAAGTAGTGTCCCGCTGCCACCAAGAAGACAAACACAGGCCCGTGGTGCCCATAGTGCCCTTCCTGCTGCATTCGCCAATCCTAATTGGGAACCCACCGCTTCTGCAGCACCCGTAATTCCCCCATTCACATCCCCAACCAAATGCAGTCGGCTGCATGAGAGGCATTTTCTTTATGTCCTCCCGAGTACCTCTACCCAACGAACCCCCCCAAAAAAGATGTTGTGTCTGCAGCAAGCGCGGATATAGGCGTGACACCCGCTATTATTGTCCCTCCTGTCCTGATAATCCTGGTCTTTGCATTGGTGAATGTTTTGAACGCTACCATGCACTAGTTGAGTATTAGCGTAGGGTACAGCATTGCACAGACTAGGCACACTTTCACAGGGTCTCCCAAGATGCCATTGCATTTTGAGAGACCCAAACCTGGAACTGGTTACAGTTATAAAAGTTAGTTACAAAAAAAAGTGTAAAAAAAAAAAAAAATATTTAAAATAAAAAAAAATAGTTGTCGTTTTATTGTTCTCTCTCTCTCTACTCTCTCTCTGTTGTTCTGCTCTTTTTTATTGTATTCTATTCTGCAATGTTTTATTGTTATTATGTTTTATCATGTTTGCTTTTCAGGTATGCAATTTTTTATACTTTACCGTTTACTGTGTTTTATTGTTAACCATTTTTTTGTCTTCAGGTACGCCATTCACGACTTTGAGTGGTTATACCAGAATGATGCCTGCAGGTTTAGGTATCACCTTGGTATCATTCTTTTCAGCCAGCGGTCGGCTTTCATGTAAAAGCAAGCCTAGTGGCTAATTAGCCTCTAGACTGCTTTTACAAGCAGTGGGAGGGAATGCCCCCCCACCACCGTCTTCCGTGTTTTTCTCTGGCTCTCCTGTCTCAACAGGAACCTGAGAATGCAGCCAGTGATTCAGCCAGCTGACCATAGAGCTGATCAGAGACCAGAGTGGCTCCAAACATCTCTATGGCCTAAGAAACCGGAAGCTACGAGCATTTCATGACTTAGATTTCGCTGGATGTAAACCGCGCCATTAGGAAATTGGGAAAGCATTTTAGCACACCGATCTTGGTGTGGTCAGATGCTTTGAGGGCAGAGGAGAGATCTGGGGTCTAATAGACCCCATTTTTTTCAAAAAAGAGTACCTGTCACTACCTATTGCTATCATGGGGGATATTTACATTCCCTGAGATAACAATAAAAATGATTAAAAAAAATGAAAGGAACAGTTTAAAAATAAGATAAAAAAGCAAAAAAATAATAACTAAAAAAAAAAAAAAAGCACCCCTGTCCCCCCCTGCTCTCGCGCAAAGGCGAACGCAAGCGTCGGTCTGGCGTCAAATGTAAACAGCAATTGCACCATGCATGTGAGGTGTCACCGCGAACGTCAGATCGAGGGCAGTAATTTTAGCAGTAGTCCTCCTCTGTAAATGCAAAGTGGTAACCTGTAAAGGCATTTAAAGGCTTTTAAAAATGTATTTAGTTTGTCGCCACTGCACGTTTGTGCGCAATTTTAAAGCATGTCATGTTTGGTATCCATGTACTCGGCCTAAGATCATCTTTTTTATCTCATCAAACATTTGGGCAATATAGTGTGTTTTAGTGCATTAAAATTTTAAAAAGTGTGTTTTTTCCCCAAAAAATGCGTTTGAAAAATTGCTGCGCAAATACTGTGTGAAAAAAAAATGAAACACCCAACATTTTAATCTGTAGGGCATTTGCTTTAAAAAAATATATAATGTTTGGGGGTTTAAAGTAATTTTCTTGCAAAAAAAAATAATTTTTTCATGTAAACAAAAAGTGTCAGAAAGGGCTTTGTCTTCAAGTGGTTAGAAGAATGGGTAATGTGTGACATAAGCTTCTAAATGTTGTGCATAAAATGCCAGGACAGTTCAAACCCCCCCAAATGACCCCATTTTGGAAAGTAGATACCCCAAGCTATTTGATGAGAGTCATGTCGAGTCCATGGAATATTTTATATTGTGACACAAGTTGCGGGAAAGAAACAATTTTTTTTTTTTTTTTTGCACAAAGTTGTCACTAAATGATATATTGCTCAAACATGCCATGGGAATATGTGAAATTACACCCCAAAATACATTCTGTTGCTTCTCCTGAGTATGGGGATACCACATGTGTGAGATTTTTTAGGAGCCTAGCCGCGTGCGGGACCCCGAAAACCAAGCACTGCCTTCAAGCTTTCTAAGGGCGTACATTTTTGATTTCACTCTTCACTGCCTATCACAGTTTCGGAGGCCATGGAATGCCCAGGTGGCACAAACCCCCCCCAAATGACCCCATTTTGGAAAGTAGACACCCCAAGCTATTTGCTGAGAGGTATAGTGAGTATTTTGCAGACCTCAATTTTTGTCACAAAGTTTTGAAAATTGAAAAAAGAAAAAAAAAAAGTTTTTTCTTGTCTGTCTTCATTTTCAAAAACAAATGAGAGCTGCAAAATTGCATGACCGCGCAATTAGCAGTTAAAGCGACACAGTGCCAAATTGGAAAAAGTCCTCTGGTCCTTAGGCAGCATAATGGTCCGGGGCTGAAGTGGTTAATATTCATACCAGACCCAAAGGGCCTGGTAATGGACTGGGACTGTTCGGCGAATAGGTGAACACCCGATGTTCGAGTCGAACTTAGGTTGACTTGAACATCGGGCTCATCCCTACTAATGATACCATTTTCATTACTAAAATCTTGTATATAGTCCCTTATCATCCGCTCCAAGAGCTAGCATTGTATCGATGTTAGGCTAACTGGTCTGTAATTCCCAGGGATGTACTTTGGGCCCTTTTAAAATATTGGTTCTACATTGGCTTTTCGCCAATCCGCTGGTACCATTCCAGTCAGTAGACTGTCAGTAAAAATTAGGAACAACGGTCTGGCAATTACTTGATTGAGTTGCCTAAGTACCCTCGGGTGCAAGCCATCTGGTCACGGTGATTTATTAATGTTAAGTTTCCCAAGTCTAATTCTAATTCTGTCCTCTGTTAGCCATGAGGGTGCTTCCTGTGACATGTCATGAGGATAAGCACTGCAGTTTTGGTTACTAAAGCCCTCCAATTCCCTCGTGAAGACCGAAAAGAAAAATTAATTCAATACATTTGCCATCTCCCCATCCTTTGTAACCAGATGTCCTTCCTCATTCTTTATGGGGCAAATATGGTCTGTCCTCCCTTTTTTACTGTTTACATGCTTAAAGAATTTCTTGGAATTTTTTTTTGCTCTCCTCTGCTATGTGTCTTTCGTGTTCTATCTTAGCCGCCCTAATTGCACACTTATATTTCTTATTGCATTCTTTATAAAGTCCGAATGCTGATGATGATCCCTCAACCTTGTATTTTTTGAAGGCCTTCTCCTTTGCTTTTATATGCATTTTTACATTGGAGTTAAGCCATCCAGGAATTTTTTTCGCTCTTTTACATTTTTTACCCAAAGAGAATGGTATGCACTGGCTAATGCCCTTTTTTAATATGCTCTTAAAGTGAACCCATCTCTCCTCCATTTTCTTTGTTCCTAAGATTTTATTCCAATTTATATCTTCTAGCAAGGTTCGTAGTTTAGGGAAGTTGGCTCTTTTGAAATTTGGTGTCTTTGTATTCCCCTTATGTTTCCTATTTGTGTGATTTATATTGAAGCCAATTGACCTGTGATCGCTGTTTCCTAAATTGCCCCGTATTTCTACATCCGTGATCAGGTCTGTATCAGGTCTAGTAATGATCCCTGACCCATGAAATTGTCCTGCAAGACATTTAGGAACTGGCGAGCCTTAGACGAATGCGTTGTTCCCTCCGCCCAGTCTATATTTTTAAATTAAAATCCCCCATTATGATGACACTTCCCATCCTTGCTGCTAATCCAAATTGTGATAGGAGGTCCACCTCCACCTCTTCCCTCAGGTTAGGGTGCCTATAGCATACTCCCAGTATTATTTTCCCCTTAGCTTCATCCCTTTGGAGCTCCTCTCTAGCTCCCTTAATGATGTCATCTCTCACATTTACTTGTACATTATTCTTGATATATAGACATACCGCTCCCCCTTTTTTACCCTCTCTATCCCTGCAATAAAGGGAATACCCTTGAATAGTTGCCAGCCAATCATGAGAGCTGTTGAACCAAGTCTCTGAAATTCCCTCAAAATCCAAATCCTCCTTGAACAACAGTATCTCTAGTTCACCCATCTTGTCTGCCAGGCTTCTGGCATTGGTGAACATGCCACATAGTTTAGCCACTTAAGGACCAGCTTTGTTTTGGATTTTAGGTGTTTACTTGTTTAAAACAGGTTTTTTTGGTAGAAAACTACTTAGAACCCCCAAACATTATATATTGTTTTTTTCTAACACCCTAGAGAATAAAATGGCTGTCATTTCAATACTTTTTTTCACACCGTATTAGCGCACTTTTTTTGGAAAAATTCACTTTTTTGAATAAAAAAATAAGACAATAGTAAAGATAGCCCAATTTTTTTTATATTGTGAAAGATAATGATATGCTGAGTAAATTGATACCCAACATGTCCCGCTTGTGAAATGGCAACGTTTAAAAAATTCTACAGGTTGCATGTTTTGCGTTACAGAGGAGATCTAGGGCTAGAATTATTGATCTCGCTCTAACGATTGCGGTGATACCTCACATGTGTGGTTTGACCACCGTTTTCATATGCGGGCGCTACTCACGTATGCGTTCGCTTCTGCGTGCGAGCTCGTCGGGACGGGGGGTTTTAATTTTTTTTTTTTCTTGTTTATTATTTATTTTACATGATTTTATTTATTTTTACACTGTTTAAAAAAAAAAAAAATGGTGTCACTTTTATTCCTATTACAAGGAATGTAAACATCCCTTGTAATAGAAAAAAGCATGACAGGACCTCTTAAATATGAGATCTGGGGTCAAAAAGACCTCAGATCTGATATTTACACTAAAATGCAATTAAAAAAAAAGTCATTTAAAAAAATGACATTGAAAAAAATGTGCCTTTAAGACGTATGGGCAGAAGTGACGTTTTGACGTCGCTTCCTCCCAGCAGTGTCATGGAGATGAGTGGGCGCCATCTTAGCCTCACTCATCTCCAGGCACAGCAGGGGATAGATGTGATTGCCTCCGCCGCTACCGACAGCTCCGGTAAGCGGCAGAGGGTACCGGATCGCGCCGGGAGGGGGGCCCCTCTCCCACCACTGATAAAAGTGACCACTGCAGAGACCACTTTTATCTGAAAGCTGACCACCGCACGAAAACGGGGATACCGGGGTTATGGCAGCTAGCTGCTGCCATTACAACAATATCCGCTGCCAAACTTTGGATGTTTGGCGGCGGATATCATGTCCGGTCCGTCACGCTGCCGCTCTCTGGGGAGGGGGCCCGGTCCTCTGCATGCTTCCCTGCATGCTCCTCTGCCCGCTGCTCCCTCTCACTCCCCACTTCCTCAGCACTGGTTTCCACGCCAAAGCAAAACTCTGCAACAGCGCAACCATGTTGTCATATGCAGCTCTCTATTATCAGAGTTAGAAGCATGTAGGCACTGAGGATCAAGCTGGTAGATGATACAGGGTCCGAAAATGAGCTTAATGTGTGCTTAAAGTGTGTGCAACCCTAATATTATCTTTTGGTTTGTTAAATATACCATATATCTTTTACATGAAATTGAAAAAAAAAAAACTTTTGATCATATCAGAACTTTACAATTGTACTGTGACTTGGACTCACTTTGCGAGTTATCACAAGTAGATTAATTAGCTTTCCTTATAACTTGGGACAATGGAATAATTAGTCTATGTGTTGTAGGGAATAGGACATCAGTGAGTATGAGTAATGTAGCAAAAGAAAACTGGACAGGGCTGACATCACAACAGGACTTAGGAACTGAGTGGATATTTGACAGATCAGTGGGTATTATTTTTCTGTACTTTAAGGGTCTTTAAAACTTGGGGAAATTTTCATATATTGTGGAGATGTACTGCACTGGCTTTTACCTGACATACACTTTAAAATGTATATTAAGACAAAAAACTCTTTTCTTCTTTTGGAAGAAGTGCCAAAAAATTAAAATGCTGCAGGTTTTTTACTACGTATCTGAGGCTCCAAAGCAAATATTGCCCTCACATCCTGTCCTGGAGACAAATGAGTTCTAGCTTTCGCCCGCTTTACTAAGGAAAGCATTTTTATGTGTTGCTGTTGAAGAGTTCTCTTTCCTAGCTTGTCATCAGAAAAGGAAATGCGGATAAACTGTAAGCTAGCAGAGCACAAAAAACTGACAAGGGTTCTTACCACTCTATTCAAAACTGTCCAAATATTTTTGGGCAAAACATATCTCATCTCATAAACTTTGGATGTTTACTTTGTGGGTGAATCGTGATAAGCATTATTAAGGGAATTCCATCCCATGTGAGATACTGATCAATCTGATTCCAGAAGAGCTCTTCCTAGGACCAGATTTATTGTATTTAAGCTTTTAAATGCAACTTCCTGCCACAAGTCATTTTTTTTAACAGAACATTTTTTTCTTATATTGTAAATTGACAATGAAAGATAAATGTTGATCAGTTAATCATGTTGATGGCTACCTAGTTTCTATACTCCAAATGTAATATACAGTATATAAAGTATTATTATTAATAATGAAAGCTGTACTTGGAAAAAAAAGTCTTAGAACTTTGTATCTTCTTAGTAATATCTTACACTTTCTCTTTGACATACATATGCTGATAACTGCCATTAGTCCTGATAAATTTGGTTTTAAATGGAATTAAAATTAATAAGAGAAATAATGAGGCACTGCAGGATTTCTACATTCAAAGAAGTCTGTATCTCTTAGATGGTTTCCAGCAGTGAAGAATATATATATATATTTTATGCTACATATCTATTTTTTTCAATGATCTGGGAAGCAATACAATATCCTTGATTTTATACAGTACATCATAAGACATATAAAGTATGCCCATTTGTTAAATAGGATACACTTATACATTCCTGAAAAAAATCTTGGTGATATGAAGGAACAGAATGTTCAGTGTTTAGTAATATGGTGAATGTACACTAAAGTACAGCACGGCATAAACTGTGCAGCGTTTTGAGGTATGAACTGTATAGCACAGCAGATAGATTGAAGTGGTCCAGAGTATGTAACAAGCAGCACAGCATACAGAATGCAGATTATGTAATGATAAGTGAAATTTACAGAGACCAGTGCCCAAGGTATGTAGCATAGAAAGCTGCAAACCCCGTGTAGTGATCTGTAGTGGCCCAGAAGTGCCCCCTTACATTAGTAGTAAGTATAGTATCCCTTACATTGGTTGTCACTGGTCAGTGGAGAAGTGCCCACTTACATTACTGACCAGTGAAGGTGTGTTATCTTATACTGGGGGTCAGTGGAGATGACCAGACTGCTCGTTGGAAGCTAAACAGTGGGGGCCTTGAGTGGAGAGTGAACAAGTCTTGCTTTTTGACTGCTGGTGATTGCTGGGTTGCATTTTTAGGTTCTTTTGGGGCTTTTCCTTGTAGCTTTTTAACACCCTTTTCTGACACTTTTTAAACAGCTTTTTGTCTTTGCTTCCTTTAGCCTACTAATTAAGGGGAGTAGTTAATTGCTCACAGGTGCTTGAGGCCTATAACCTTGTGTAGAACTCATTGTGAGCCTGCTCATTTTTGAGTCTGCTGGAACTCTGTCCATGTGGAACTGGTCTAAGTGGTGAGTTAAAACCAGAGTTGAAAACAGGAGGTTATAACAGGGGTCATAGTACCTGTGTAGTGTGAGTACCTGAGTGTTGTCTGAGTAGTGCGTGGGTGGATCCTTAGTACTTGTGTATTGTGTACTGTATACATGTGTATTGTGAGTGCATGTAGTTCTGTGAGTGGTCTGCGAGTGCACGTAGTTCTGCGAGTGGTCTGCGAGTGCACATAGTTCTGCGAGTGGTCTGCGAGTGCACGCAATTCTGCGAGTGCACGTAGTTCTGCGAATGGTCTGCGAGTGCACGTAGTTCTGCGAGTGGTCTGCGAGTGCACGTAGTTCTGCGAGTGCACGTAGTTCTGAGAGTGGTCTGCGAGTGCACGTAGTTCTGCGAGTGCACATAGTTCTGTGAGTGGTCTGCGAGTGCACATAGTTCTGTGAGTGCATGTAGTTCTGCGAGTGCACGTTAGGTGTGCAGAATTTAATCGCTGCATCGATGTATCGCGATTCGGGTGTCCCCGATGCGGCATCAATGCATGCGACCTGAAAAATCGATGTCGGGTGACATCATCCCGACTTGCCCCGCCCCTCCTGAGCGTGTCTGTCAAATTAACTGTTTTGTAATAAATGCAGTTATAATCCATTAAGTGGCCACCGCTGTATGTGCTTTTTAAAATATATGCAGCTTCATACCTCATTTCTTAGTGTGTGTATAACTGTATATTCCGCTCATGTCACTGCTTGGTCTGGCCCGCCTCTCTCCTCTCATGTCTCTCCTGACATAAGCCCCACCCACTTCTCTTCTGATCTGATAGCTACAGTCGGTGGGCGGGGCTGAGAACTCCCACTGACATCAGGAGAGATGAGAGATGTGAGAGGAGAGAGGCAGGCCAGACTGAGCAGTCACATGAGTGGCATATACAGTTATACACACACTAAGCACCACTAAGCGCCACTAAGTGCCAAGCACTTACAGCTTGGCACTTAGTGGATATAACTCTGCATTTATTACCACACAGGTATTTTAACAGCAGTACGTAGAGTACAAATGTGTTTATACGCTACACGAGCTCTGTGCTGACATTTCCCCGCCCCCCCATTTGCACATTCCACTGTGTTAACTCCTGGTGTGCTGGAAGGTGCAAACGGGGGAGCCCAGAGAAATGTCAGCACAGAGACAGTTGTACAGGGAACTTCAAAGGGCTGTTTGTCAGTTGTGGATTCTAATCCCTCCTGACCTCCCAGCAGCTTTGTGTGAGCATTCCTGTACCCTGTAGTGCACCAGATTAGTGCATTTTGCAAAGCGGAGTTCCACCCGTTTTTTAGTTTATTAAAAGTCAGCAGCTACAAAAAGAAAAGTAAGGGGACTAGGGGAAAAAAGGGGGACAATGGGGACTTTATATGAAACACATCACTAGGGCAGGCTGAGTCATCAGCTGTAAAAAAATGTAAATTTATTGATACCACATGAATATAAAGTCCTAACCTATACCTCTTGTTTCAATATTAATATGGGATGGAAACACACACTAAATACTATATATACCATTGCTGTGGTCTTGTGTCATATGCCTAGTTATTATATTTACTTGCTATCACTGGAATATCTTTGTTTTATCCTAGTCATGTTATCTATCCAGGTTGATACTCGGGGGGTGGATCCTTTCCATCCCCGGGAGCTGCGACGCGCACCGTTGCTATCCCCCTATCCCCCTGATCCACCAGTCATGGGATCGGGGGCGGGTGTCCGCTGCGCGTCGACGCCACGCCCCGCACGTCGGCACATTTGGCGTCAATTGACATCACGTGCCGTCGTGACGCTGTTTCCTTCTGGCGTGCATACTGATGGAGGCCGGAGGTTGCCTATATAGGCGCTAGTCTCCTTAGTGGGCTGCTTCCTCTCCTCCCTCCTAGCACGTCTTAGCGTGACGTTGGGGGTTCACCTCGTTGGCTGGCGGGCTGAGACTCTGTCATCTTAGGTACCGGAGATCTCCTTGCACCATGCTTTCTTCACCCCCCTTACACACCCGTCCTCACTTAACCTGCCTTGCACTATCCCTTCACTTTGTTCGCTTGGTGTTGTGGTGGGCTCTCTTTGTTCTTTCATTCCACCGGTCTCCCAGACACTTTCTGTCTGTTTTTCCTATGTTCACTCCACTGTCACTTCACCTTGTCCCACACTTGATCTTCCACCTAGTGGTCATCCAACATTACCTGTTTTTTACCTATACGTATTTTATTTTATTTATCTACAGTTACCTTGGGCCAATGCTCTATCTTACCCCAACTTGTTGGAAACCTAGGTGAACTTTTTCACTACCCATTGCTCTACGGCGTCCTGAGCTGCCTCGCCCTGCCGCCTCTTGGTTGCCTCCTCAGCTCCCGTGGGGTTGTTGTGTCCACCCCTGATTATATCCTACCATCATGAACTTTTCTATATATGCCCTACTACTATTATACCATATATCTACAGGTAAGAGTGTTAGGACTAGCGGTTTTGCTTCCCCTCTTCCTGTTGTAATTAAATATTATTAATTACTACTTTATACGTTACTTTAGATATTTCCAGATAGCTGCTCCTGATGAGTGGACAAACTTCCACGAAACGCGTCGAGCAGTACAACTGAACATTCATAACTTCTTGACATGTCACAACGAATATGTATCTACCATGGGCATTTTAGTGTTTTAGCCATCAGTTGGATTTTAATACAATATGAATTACGTATACACATGTGGGGTGTAATTTTGATGATGCTGCAATCTATCTATGTTACAATGTATAACATGTTACTATGCTACTATTATATGTTCTACTGCCATGTTTTACATACTTTGTACCTTATCTATTGATTATATGCGAGTATCATCTATTGCACCTTGTTTCTCATGTGGTATCAATAAATTTACATTTTTTTACATCTGATGACTCAGCCTGCCCTAGTGATGTGTTTCATATAAAGTCCCCATTGTCCCCCTTTTTTCCCCTAGTCCCCTTACTTTTCTCAGATATAATTGGATGGAGACCTGTGTACCGGATGGTCATGGTCTCATATAAAGTCCTAACCTATACCTCTTGTTTCAATATTAATATGGGATGGAAACACACACTAAATACTATATATACCATTGCTGTGGTCTTGTGTCATATGCCTAGTTATTATATTTACTTGCTATCACTGGAATATCTTTGTTTTATCCTAGTCATGTTATCTATCCAGGTTGATACTCGGGGGGTGGATCCTTTCCATCCCCGGGAGCTGCGACGCGCACCGTTGCTATCCCCCTATCCCCCTGATCCACCAGTCATGGGATCGGGGGCGGGTGTCCGCTGCGCGTCGACGCAACGCCCCGCACGTCGGCACGTTTGGCGTCAATTGACATCACGTGCCGTCGTGACGCTGTTTCCTTCTGGCGTGCATACTGATGGAGGCCGGAGGTTGCCTATATAGGCGCTAGTCTCCTTAGTGGGCTGCTTCCTCTCCTCCCTCCTAGCACGTCTTAGCGTGACGTTGGGGGTTCACCTCGTTGGCTGGCGGGCTGAGACTCTGTCATCTTAGGTACCGGAGATCTCCTTGCACCATGCTTTCTTCACCCCCCTTACACACCCGTCCTCACTTAACCTGTCTTGCACTATCCCTTCACTTTGTTCGCTTGGTGTTGTGGTGGGCTCTCTTTGTTCTTTCATTCCACCGGTCTCCCAGACACTTTCTGTCTGTTTTTCCTATGTTCACTCCACTGTCACTTCACCTTGTCCCACACTTGATCTTCCACCTAGTGGTCATCCAACATTACCTGTTTTTTACCTATACGTATTTTATTTTATTTATCTACAGTTACCTTGGGTCAATGCTCTATCTTACACCAACTTGTTGGAAACCTAGGTGAACTTTTTCACTACCCATTGCTCTATGGCGTCCTGAGCTGCCTCGCCCTGCCGCCTCTTGGTTGCCTCCTCAGCTCCCGTGGGGTTGTTGTGTCCACCCCTGATTATATCCTACCATCATGAACTTTTCTATATATGCCCTACTACTATTATACCATATATCTACAGGTAAGAGTGTTAGGACTAGCGGTTTTGCTTCCCCTCTTCCTGTTGTAATTAAATATTATTAATTACTACTTTATACGTTACTTTAGATATTTCCAGATAGCTG
Source organism: Aquarana catesbeiana (assembly GCF_042186555.1). Lineage (NCBI taxonomy): Eukaryota > Metazoa > Chordata > Amphibia > Anura > Ranidae > Aquarana > Aquarana catesbeiana. The sequence continues at coordinate 842,549,070 of NC_133324.1, forward strand.
CTCCTGATGAGTGGACAAACTTCCATGAAACGCGTCGAGCAATACAACTGAACATTCATAACTTCTTGACATGTCACAACGAATATGTATCTACCATGGGCATTTTAGTGTTTTAGCCATCAGTTGGATTTTAATACAATATGAATTACGTATACACATGTGGGGTGTAATTTTGATGATGCTGCAATCTATCTATGTTACAATGTATAACATGTTACTATGCTACTATTATATGTTCTACTGCCATGTTTTACATACTTTGTACCTTATCTATTGATTATATGCGAGTATTAGGGATGAGCTTCGTGTTCGAGTCGAACCCATGTTCGACTCGAACATCGGCTGTTCGATCGTTCGCCGAATTGCGAACGTTATGGGCCGTTCGCGCTAAATTCGTGTGGCGCGTCACGGCCCATAATTCACTGCGGCATCGCAGTGCATTGCTGGCTGATGATTGGCCAAGCATGCACTATGACCCGCATGCTTGGCCAATCACAGCGCTGTCAGTAGAGAGAGCTGTAATTGGCCAAAGCCAGGGTGGCTTTGGCCAATTATGGCTCAGGGGATTTAGTACACACCCCACACTATATAAGGCCGCCTGCACGGCGGCCCTGTGTAGTGTGTGTTCCGGTGTGCTGAGAGATAGAGAGAGAGAGAGAGAGACAGTGTCATTTGATTTGAGTTAGATAGATTAGGCAGAACAGTCAGTCAGTTAGCTGCACTTACAGTGTATTGTGTATATATATGCATCCCAGGTGTTGCATATATATATATACACTGTATTCAGTTTAGCTAGATCTGTTCCTGTTATCTTCTATCTAGACTATTTACATTTAATGCAGTGCGTCCTGCTCACAGTGTTCAGCTAGATCCGTTCCTGTTAAATTCCTACTGACCGGCAGGCTTGTCTGGTTACAGTATATAAAGCTACCTGAAGAAAATTACAGGTGTTCTATTTGATCCTATTAGTACCACGGTCAGGCAGCTAGACTATTTACATTTAGTACAGTGCGTCCTGCTCACAGTGTTCAGCTAGATCCGTTCCTGTTATCTTCCTACTGACAGGCAGGCTTGTCTGGTTACAGTATATAAAGCTACCTGAAGAAAATTACAGGTGTTCTATTTGATCCTATTAGTACCACGGTCAGGCAGCTAGACTATTTACATTTAGTACAGTGCGTCCTGCTCACAGTGTACAGCTAGATCCGTTCCTGTTATCTTCCTACTGACAGGCAGGCTTGTCTGGTTACAGTATATAAAGCTACCTGAAGAAAATTACAGGTGTTCTATTTGATCCTATTAGTACCACGGTCAGGCAGCTAGACTATTTACATTTAGTACAGTGCGTCCTGCTCACAGTGTACAGCTAGATCCGTTCCTGTTATCTTCCTACTGACAGGCAGGCTTGTCTGGTTACAGTATATAAAGCTACCTGAAGAAAATTACAGGTGTTCTATTTGATCCTATTAGTACCACGGTCAGGCAGCTAGACTATTTACATTTAGTACAGTGCGTCCTGCTCACAGTGTACAGCTAGATCCGTTCCTGTTATCTTCCTAATGACAGGCAGGCTTGTCTGGTTACAGTATATAAAGCTACCTGAAGAAAATTACAGGTGTTCTATTTGATCCTATTAGTACCACGGTCAGGCAGCTAGACTATTTACATTTAGTACAGTGCGTCCTGCTCACAGTGTTCAGCTAGATCCGTTCCTCTTATCTTCCTACTGACAGGCAGGCTTGTCTGGTTACAGTATATAAAGCTACTTGAAGAAAATTACAGGTGTTCTATCCCAGCTTAGTGCAGCTACAGGCCATTAGTATGTCTGGAAGGCCAAGAAGGAGAGGCAGACAGTCACAAGCCAATAAGAGAGGGCAAGCAGGCTCTGTGTCTAGTGCTGGTCGTGGAGACGGTGCATCCTCATCAGCACGTGGCCATGGGACACGCTTGGCCTTTTTTTCGGCAGCTGGCCATGTTGAGCCGCAACATGCGGAAGACTTGGTCGAGTGGATGACCAAGCCGTCCTCATCCTCCTCATCCTCTCTCACCCATGCCCAGGGTGCTTTGTCTGGCAAAGCAGCGGCCTCTTCCCTCAGCTCAATGTCATCAGTGACTCCTTCCCTAGCTCCACCATGTCCTCATGAGGATTCCCTCGAACTGTTTGACCACAGTGTTGGGTACATGCTCCAGGAGGATGCCCAGCGTTTGGAAGGCTCTGATGACGATACTGAGCTCGATGAAGGCAGTAACATGAGCGCGGACAGAGGGGGTGCCCAAGAAGGACAGCAATCTGGCAGTCATGCTCCCCCTGCTGCAGCATACTGCCAGGTTTGCTCCAGTGATGAGGAGGGAGGGGATGATGAGGTCACTGACTCAACGTGGGTGCCTGATAGGAGAGAGGAGGAGGAGGAGGAGGAGGAGGAGGAGGAGGAGGCGGCAGCACATCACCAACGAGGCAGGATGCCCTCCAGGGGCCAGCCTAAGGGCAGCACATTGACTGCATCACACCCCAAAGCTCCACATGTGCAGGGCGCTGCAGTCTCTGCGCGTTATTCAAAAAGTTCTTTGGTGTGGGCCTTTTTTGAGACGAGTGCATCAGATCGCACCGCTGCTATTTGCAACATATGTCTCAAGCGTATCTCGCGTGGCCAAAATATCTCCCGCTTGGGTACCACATGCTTGACCAGACATATGTTGACCTGCCATGCAGTTCGTTGGCAAGCGTATCTAAAAGACCCACACCAAAGAACAAAGAGGATCTCTCCTTGCTCCTCATCAGCTGAGATTTCCAACCCCACTAGACCTTCAGTCCTCTCTGAGACCTGCAGTGAGAGGAATGAAGGTGTAGAATTAGGTGTGTCACAGCCAAGTACTTGTGGGCAATCTGCTTTTGGTACACCGACGTCAGATTGTACCAGGCAAATTTCCCTGCCCCAGCTGCTGCACCGCCGAAAGAAGTTTGCTCCCAGCCATCCACATGCCCAGCGGTTGAATGCTAGCTTGGCAAAATTGCTAGCACTTCAACTGCTGCCTTTTCAGTTGGTAGACTCTGCCCCCTTCCGTGAGTTTGTGGAATGTGCGGTTCCTCAGTGGCAGGTACCCAAACGCCACTTTTTCTCACGGAAGGCGATTCCGGCTCTCTACCGGCATGTGGAAGGCAATGTCCATGCCTCGCTGGACAGGGCGGTCAGCGGTAAGGTGCATATTACCGCTGACTCATGGTCCAGCAGGCATGGACAGGGACGTTACCTAAGTTTCACGGCGCATTGGGTGACTCTGCTGGCAGCTGGGAAGGATGCAGGACAAGGTGCAGTAGTGTTGGAGGTTGTTCCGCCACCACGCCTCCAAAATGCTGATTGTGACACACCTCTCTCCTCCACCCCCTCCTCTTCTTCTTCCTCCATGGCCTCTTCCTCGGAACCAGCGGTGCTCCGTAGGCGTTCAAGGGGCTACGCAAGTACGCAGGCCAAAAGATGCCATGCGGTGCTTGAGCTGGTGTGCTTGGGGGACAGGAGCCACACTGGGGCAGAGGTTCTGTCAGCTCTGCAGGGGCAGGTTCAGAGGTGGTTGACGCCACGCCAACTTAAGGCAGGAATGGTGGTTTGCGACAATGGCACCAACCTCCTCTCTGCCCTCCGACAGGGACAAATGACCCATGTGCCCTGTTTGGCTCACGTCCTTAACTTGGTGGTGCAGCGGTTCTTGGGCAGGTACCCGGGCTTACAGGATGTCCTGAGGCAGGCCAGGAAAGTCTGTGTGCATTTCCGCCGGTCATATAATGCCAGTGCTCGGCTGACGGACCTCCAAAAGGAGTTTAACCTGCCCAAGAACCGCCTAATCTGTGACATGCCCACCAGGTGGAACTCAACGTTGGCCATGCTGCAGCGGCTGCACACGCAGCAGAGGGCCATAAATGAGTACCTGTGCGACTATGGCACCAGGACAGGGTCAGGGGAGCTTGGTTTTTTTTCCCCACGCCAGTGGGCCATGATCAGGGATGCATGCACTGTCCTGTCACCATTCGAGGAGGCCACGAGGATGGTGAGCAGTGACAGTGCATGCATCAGTGACACTGTCCCCCTTGTCCACCTGTTGGAGCACACGCTGCGTGGAATAATGGACAGGGCACTTGAGGCAGAACAGAGGCAGGAAGAGGAGGACTTCCTTAGCTCTCAAGGCCCCCTTTATCCAGACAGTGTTCCTGCGTGCCCGCCGATCACACAGGAAGAGGACGAGGAGGAAGAGGAGGAGGAGGAAGATTGTGTCAGTATGGAGGTGGAGCCTGGCACTCAGCATCAGCAGCAGTCTTTAAGGGATCAGTCCCAAGAAACACATGGACTTGTACGTGGCTGGGAGGAGGTGGCTGCGGACCATGTCGTTCTTAGTGACCCAGAGGACTCCGGACCGAATGCCTCAGCAAACCTACGCTGCATGGCCTCCCTGATCCTGCAAAGCCTGCGTAAGGATCCTCGTATTCGTGGTATCAAGGAGAAGGACCAATACTGGCTGGCAACCCTCCTTGATCCACGTTACAAGGGTAAGGTTGCGGACCTTATCTTGCCATCGCAGAGGGAGCAGAGGATGAAACATCTTCGGGAGGCCTTGCAGAAAGGTCTGTGCAACGCGTTCCCAGAGACTGGGAGGTTACAAACTCCTGTTTCTGGACAACGTGTTGCTGAGGCTTCGGTCAGTCAAAGAAGGAGCGGTGGAGAAGGTGGCCGTCTGACCGATGCGTTCAGACAATTTTTTGGTCCGCAGCCCCAAGGTATGATCGGTTCCAGCAACCATCGCCAGCGTCTGTTTTACATGGTGCAGGAATACCTAGGGGCAAGATCAGACTTGGACACCTTTCCCACCGAAAATCCTCTGGGTTACTGGGTCTTGAGGATGGATCACTGGCCAGAGCTTGCACAGTATGCAATTGAGCTACTGGCCTGTCCTGCATCCAGCGTTCTTTCGGAACGCACATTCAGTGCTGCTGGAGGCGTGGTAACCGATCACAGGGTGCGTCTGTCCACCGACTCGGTCGATCGGCTGACCTTCATAAAAATGAATGAGTCTTGGATCACCACCAGCTACCAAGCACCTGATGCTGATGTAACCGAATAATTTTTTTTGAAATCTCAGATCCCTTCAAAGACTGCCTATGCTGATGCTGAGTGACTATCCCTGAGTAATTATCCTCTTCCTCCTCAATCATCACGCTGATAGCTTGTTGCAGTGTTGTGGCACCAGCACCAGTGCCTAAGGCCCAATTTTTCTGCCCCTGTCTAACAGGGGCGTGTAATTACAATTTTTGATGCAATACTTTGCAGCAGGGCTCGTTCCTGCGTTCCAACTAGAGTGTCTGTGAGGGGTTGCAGTGTTGTGGCACCAGCACCAGTGCCTAAGGCCCAATTTTTCTGCCCCTGTCTAACAGGGGCGTGTAATTACAATTTTTGAAGCAATAATTTGCAGCAGGGCTCGTTCCTGCGTTCCAACTAGAGTGTCTGTGAGGGGTTGCAGTGTTGTGGCACCAGCACCAGTGCCTAAGGCCCAATTTTTCTGCCCCTGTCTAACAGGGGCGTGTAATTACAATTTTTGAAGCAATAATTTGCAGCAGGGCTCGTTCCTGCGTTCCAACTAGAGTGTCTGTGAGGGGTTGCAGTGTTGTGGCACCAGCACCAGTGCCTAAGGCCTAATTTTTCAGCTCCTGTTCAACAGGGGCATGTAATTACAATTCTTGATCTAATATTTCACAGCAGGGCCCTGTGAGGGCTTACAGTGTTGTGGCCACAGCAACACCTAAGGCCCAAATTTCTGCTGAGTATATAGGGCAGGACCCTACTTTCAAACATCTAACTTACAAACGACTCCTACTTGCAAACGGAAGGAGACAACAGGAAGTGAGATGAAATCTACCCCTAGGAAGGGAAATTCTCTCCTGTAAGAGTTAATATGGGAAAACAAGTTCTCCTTTCCACTGATGCTTTCCAATCCTTGTTCCACAAAAAAACCCAAATTTTCAAAAAACATTTTTCATTGGGACAAAAAAGTGAGGTGAAATCTTCTGAAGAGGAGGAAAGACAGCAAAACAAATGTCACAGGGGTGATAACCCTTCCCTATGTTTTCCAAAAAGCTTAGAAAAGATTTTTTGGCTGGAGCTAAACACGTTAAAAATGTTCAAAATTACAAACAGATTCTACTTAACAACAAACCTACAGTCCCTGTCTTGTTTGCACCGCCTGTATACTGCTGTTCAGAGTATATAGGGCCTGGTGGCCCCACACCTTTCCTTATTTTAATTTGGGTGCGGGGTTCCCCTTAATATCCATACAAGACCCAAAGGGACTGGTAATGGACTGGGGGGTACCCATGCCGTTTGTCTCACTGATTTTCATCCATATTGCCATGACCCGACATGACATTAAACCCGCAAGCAGTTTTAAATGAGATTTTTTCCTTTAAAAATGACATTTGGTGCAGGGACTGTTCTAAACATGGGAAACACGCGTCACTTTACAGGCATACTATAGACACCCCCCAGGTACGATATTTAAAGGAATATTTCACTTTTTTTTTTTTACTTTAAGCATCATTAAAATCACTGCTCCCGAAAAAACGGCCGTTTTTAAAAGTTTTTTTTGCATTGATACATGTCCCCTGGGGTAGGACCCGGGTCCCCAAACCCTTTTTAGGACAATACCATGCAAATTAGCCTTTAAAATGAGCACTTTTGATTTCGAACGTTCGAGTCCCATAGACGTCAATGGGGTTCTAACGTTCGTGCGAACTTTCGGTCCGTTCGCGGGTTCTGGTGCGAACCGAACCGGGGGGTGTTCGGCTCATCCCTAGCGAGTATCATCTATTGCACCTTGTTTCTCATGTGGTATCAATAAATTTACATTTTTTTACATCTGATGACTCAGCCTGCCCTAGTGATGTGTTTCATATAAAGTCCCCATTGTCCCCCTTTTTTCCCCTAGTCCCCTTACTTTTCTCAGATATAATTGGATGGAGACCTGTGTACCGGATGGTCATGGTCTCATATAAAGTCCTAACCTATACCTCTTGTTTCAAGCAGCTACAAAAAGTTTAGCTGCTGACTTTTATTAAACTGACACTCACCTGTCCCATGGTCCATTGATGCGACCGCACGGAGCCCCGCTCCTCTCCCCCTCCTCTCCTCGGCACCGTCGTATCTACTGTGGGAAGTGGCACCCGGCTGTGACAGCTTTTGGCTTCACGGCCGGGCACGCATGTGCTCTGCCATTAGCCAGCCAATCTTCTGGGACCTGTGTTGTGTCCCAGAAGATTGCTGGCAGGGAGGGGCCGCCTAGGGTGAGAGGAGGGGTCAACTAGGCAGCCGGGACAGGAAGTCCCACTAAAAAGAGGACACACACTCCCCCCCAAAAAAATGACATGCCAAATGTGGCATGTCAGAGGGCGAGGAGTGCTTAAAGTGGAAGTTCCACTATTGGGTGGAACTTCGTTTTAAGGGAGTGAGATTATTTTTAATTCAAAGCAGAATTCCAGTAAATTTTTTGTTTATTAAAAGTCAGCAGCTACAAAAAAAGTGTATCTTCTGACTTTTAATAAAAAGACACTCACCTGTCCCACAATCCAGTGATGTGGCCACCCAAACCCTCCATTCTCTCCCCCACCTGTCTACAGCGCTGACAATACTACTGTGGGCATCTGGCTGTGACAGCTTGCAGCTTCAAAGCCGGGTGAGCATGTCTCACTGCGCTGTGCTGCATAGCCAGGCAACCTTCTGGGACTTGTGATGTGTCCCAGAAGATTGCAGGGAGGCAGGGCCGCCTAGGCGGCCCAAATGGAAGTGGGAGCACGTCAGTAATCATGATGCATCGTGATGCATTGCGATGCATTGAATCGAATTGTTGACCAGATAATTGTAATCGAATCGAAACGTGAGACCAGTGAAGATGCGCACCCCTAGTGCACGTAGTTCTGCAAGTGCACGTAGTTCTGTGAGTGGTCTGCGAGTGCACATAGTTCTACAAGTGCACATAGTTCTGCGAGTACCTGTGTATTGTCTTATTGAGTACCTGTGTATTGTCTTGAGTATTAGTGTCAGGAAGCTAGTTGTTAGGTTATTTGGACAGGGTATAATCCCCAATCCTCATTAAATTTAATAGGTACGATGCCCGGTGGGTGTGGAGAGGTGAGCGCATTGTTTCCCTGGAAGCCCAGGTTCTGAATCTGGGGAGGCAACTGTCAGCAACTGTCAGCACTGAGAAGTCCCTCCATACTAAAGGAGAGCCAGGAACGTACACAGCAGGCTCCGGCAGGGGCCAGCACAGAGGTGAGTGGAGACAAAGAGGTGCAGGCACTAGCAAAGAGTAGATGGGTGACAATCAGGAGGGGTAGAGGGGGAAATGCCAGGGAGGCTGATCCAGGGCTGGAGCTTTCCAATAATTACGCTCCATTGAGTGACATTAGTGAAATCAGTCAGGGACCAGCACTGCTGGAGCTGAGGGACTCTCCTAGCTAGGAAAGAACTCCTCCAGTGAGAGTGGGGGGGAAGCGAAGGGAAAGGAAAGACAGATTCTGGTGGTAGGGGACTTAATTCTTAGAAGGACAGAGAGGCCAATCTGTAAAAAAGACCTGAGGAGCCGAACAGTATGTTGTCTACCGGGCGCTCGGGTTCGGCACATCACGGATCTGGTGGACATATTACTGGGAGGGGCTATATCGAGCCACACCAGATAGGCAGAGGGAGATTAGGGAAGTAAACAAGTGGCTGATAACCAGTACTATAGAAGGGACGAACTGCACCTAAATGAAGAGGGTGCAGATCAGCTGGTAATGAGGATGGCTTAAAGTTAGAGGGGTTTTTAAACTAGGTGATGGGGGGAGGGTCCAGAGGTAGAGATAGTCAGCGTGGAACACATTCCAGAGGGTAGTATTGGGGGCATTAGTGGTAGGTTGACCAAAGCACATAGACCCAAGGTAAGTATAGTATCAAGTCCTAGTTGCAATCTTGGAACACCCAATAAGAGGATAATATGCAACCGGTCTAAACTACGTGGCATGTTCACCAATGCCAGGAGCATGGCAGACAAGATGGGTGAACTAGAGATACTGTTGTACGAGGAGGATTTGGATTTTATTGGAATTTCAGAGACCTGGTTCAACAGCTCTCATGATTGGCTGGCAAACATTCAAGGGTATACCCTTTATCGCAACAAAAGAGAGAGGGTAAAAAAGGGGGCGGGTATGCCTATATATCAAGAATGATGTACAAGTGAATGTGAGAGATGACATCACTAAGGGAGCTAGGGAGGAGGTGGAATCCTTATGGGTAGAGCTCCAAAGGGATGAAGCTAAGGGGAAAATAGTACTGGGAGTACGCTATAGGCTCCCTAACCTGAGGGAGGAAGGGGAAACAGATCTCCTATCACAATTTGGATTAGCAGCAAGCATGGGAAGTGTTATCATAATGGGGGATTTTAATTATCCAGACTGGGTGGAGGGAACTGCACATTCATCTAAGGCTCGCCAGTTCCTAAATGTCTTGCAGGACAATTTTATGGATCAGATGGTAGATGCACCAACTAGAAATAAAGCGTTACTGGATCTACTGATAAGCAACAATACAGACCTAAAAATGTATGTGGACATACGGGGCAATTTAGTTAACAGCGATCACAGATCAATTGGCTTCAGTATAAATCACACAAATACGAAACATAAGGGGAATACAAAGACACTGAATTTCAAGAGCCAACTTCCCTAAACTACGAACCTTGCTAGAAGGCATAAATTGGGATAAAATCTTAGGAACAAAGAATACGAAGGAGAGATGGGTTTGCTTTAAGAGCATATTAAATAAGGGTATTAGCCAATGTATCCCATTGGGTAATAAATTTAAAAGAGCGAACAAAAGTCCTGGATGGCTTAGCTCCAATGTAAAAATGCATATAAAAGCAAAGGAGAAGGTCTTCAAAAAATACGAGGTTGAGGGATCATCTTCAGCATTCAGACTGTATAAAGAATGCAACAAGAAATGTAAGGGTGCAATAAGGATGACTAAAATAGAACATGCAAGACACATAGCGGAGGAGAGCAAATAAAATCCTAAGAAATTCTTTAAGTATGTAAACAGTAAAAAAGGGAGGACAGACCATATTTGCCCCATAAAGAATGAGGAAGGACATCTGGTTACAAAGGATGGAGAGATGGCAAAGGTATTGAATTTATTCTTCTCCTCAGTCTTCCGAGGGAATCGGGGGGCTTCAGTAACCAAAACTGCAGTGTTTATCCTCATGACACATCACAGGAAGCACCTCCATGGTTAACAGAGGACAGAATTAAAATTAGACTTGAGAAATTTAACATTAATAAATCACCGAAACCAAATGGCTTACACCCGAGGGTACTTAGGGAACTTGGTAAAGTAATTGCCAGACCATTGTTCCTAATTTTTACTGACAGTCTACTGACTGGAATGGTACCAGCTGATTGGAGAAAAGCCAATGTAGCACCAATATTTAAAAAGGGCCCAAAATACGTCCCTGGGAATTACAGACCAGTTAGCCTAACATTAATAGTATGTAAAATCTTAGAGGGGCTGATAAGGGGCTATATACAAGATTTTAATAATGAGAACGGTATCATTAGCAGTAATCAGCATGGATTCATGAAGAATCATTTTTGCCAAAGCAATCTACTAACCTTCTATGAGGAGGTGAGTTGCCAGCTAGATAAAGGAAGGCCTGTAGATGTGGTGTATCTGGATTTTGCAAAAGCATTTGACACAGTTCCCCATAAATGTTTACTGTACAAAATAAAGTCCGTTGACATGGACCATAGAGTGAGTACATAGATTGAAAACTGGCCACAAGGGAGAGTTCAGAGGGTGGTGATAAATGGGGAATACTCGGAATGGTCAGGGGTGGGTAGTGGGGTCCCCCAGGGTTCTGTGCTGGGACCAATCCTATTTAATTTGTTCATAAACAACCTGGAGGATGGGGTAAACAGTTCAATCTCTGTATTTGTGGACGATACTAAGCTGAGCAGGGCAAAAACTTCTCTGCAGGATGTGGAAACCTTGCAATAAGATCTGAACAAATTAATGGGGTTGGCAACTACATGGTAAATGAGGTTCACTGTAGAAAAATGTAAAATAGTGCATTTGGGTGGCAAAAATACGAATGCAATCTATACACTGGGGGGAGAACCTCTGGGGGAATCTAGGATGGAAAAGGACCTGGGGGTCCTAGTAGATGACAGGCTCAGCAATGGCATGCAATGCCAAGCTGCTGCTAACAAAGTAAACAGAATATTGGCATGCATTAAAAAGGGGATCAACTCCAGAGATAAAACAATAATTCTCCCGCTCTACAAGACTCTGGTCCGGCCGCACCTAGAGTATGCTGTACAGTTCTGGGCACCAGTCCTCAGGAAGGGTGTACTGGAAATGGAGCGAGTACAAAGAAGGGCAACACAGCTAATAAAGATCTGGAGGATATTAGTTATGAGTAGGGATGAGCTTCGAGTTCGAGTCGAACTCATGTTCGACTCGAACATCGGCTGTACGCCAGTTCGCCGAACAGCGAACAATTTGGGGTGTTCGCGGCAAATTCAAAAGCCGCAGAACACCCTTTAAAAGTCTATGGGAGAAATCAAAAGTGCTAATTTTAAAGGCTTATATGCATGGTATTGTCATAAAAAGTGTCTGGGGACCTGGGTCCTGCCCTAGGGGACATAGATCTATGCAAAAAAAAGTTTTAAAAATGGCCGTTTTTTTCGGGAGCAGTGATTTTAATAATGCTTAAAGTGAAACAATAAAAAGTGTAATATTCCTTTAAATTTCATACCTGGGGGGTGTCTATAGTGTGCCTGTAAAGGGGTACATGTTTCCCGTGTTTAGAACAGTCTGACAGCAAACTGACATTTCAAAGGAAAAAAAGTCATTCAAAACTACTCACGGCTATTAATGAATTGTCAGTCCGACAATACACTTAAAGGTAATTGATAAAAACGGCATGGGATTTCCCCACAGGTGAACCCGGAACCAAAATTTAAAAAAAAATGGCGTGGGGGTTCCCCTAAATTCCATACCAGGCCCTTCAGGTCTGGTATGGATATTAAGGGGAACCCCGTGCCAAAATTTAAAAAAAAATGGCGTGGGGGTCCCCCTCAAAATCCATACCAGACCCTTATCTGAGCACGCAACCTGGCAGGCCACAGGAAAAGAGGGGGGATGAGAGAGCGCCCCCCCTCCTGAACAGTACCAGGCCACATGCCCTCAACATTGGGAGGGTGCTTTGAGGTCCCCCCCAAAGCACCTCGTCCCCATGTTGATGGGGACAAGGGCCTCATCCCCACAACCCTTGCCCGGTGGTTGTGGGGGTCTGCAGGCAGGGGGCTTATTGGAATCTGGAAGACCCCCAGATCCCAGCCCCCCCCTGTGTGAAATGGTAAGGGGGTACAAAAGTACCCTACCATTTCACAAAAAAAGTGTCAAAAATGTTAAATATGACAAGAGACAGTTTTTGACAATTCCTTTATTTGAAGTCTTCTTCTTTTCCATGTACTTTCTTCTATCTTCTATCTTCCTCTGGTTTCTTCCTCCATCTTCTTCTTCCTCTGGTTCTTCCTCCAATCCTCTGCTTCTTGCTCCGGTGTTCTTGTCCGGCATCTTCCTCCACGGCGTCTTCTTCCCTTCTTCGTTCTCAGGCCGCTCCGCATCCATGATGGGAGGCTCCCACTGTGTGACGCTTCTCGTCTTCTGACACTTCCTAAATAACAGAGGGCAGGGCCACCCGGTGACCCCGCCCCCCTCTGACGCACGGGGACTTCCCTGTGGCATTCCCCGTGATGTCAGAGGGGGGCGGGGTCACCCGTTATGTAACGGGGAATGTAACGTAATGGGGGAGAAGAGCCTTGGTGAGAGAGGTTAAGAAGAGCTGGCTGAGCTCCAGAGATGCAGTCGGGAGATGGGAGAAAGTTGTAGAAATTCAACCATCACTGCAGCCCTCCACCAGTCGGGGCTTTATGGCAGAGTGGCCTGATGGAAGCCTCTCTTCAGTGCAAGACACATGAAAGCCCGCATTAAGTTTGTTAAAAAACACCTGAAGGACTCCAAGATGGTGATAAATAAGATTCTCTGGTCTGATGAGACCAAGATAGAACTTTTTGGCCTTAATTCTAAGCGGTATGTGTGGAGAAAACCAGACACTGCTCATCACCTGTCCAATACAACAGTAAAGTATGGTGGTGGCAGCATCATGCTGTGGGGGTGTTTTTCAGCTGCAGGGACAGAACGACTGGTTGCAATCGAGGGCCAAGTACAGGGATATCCTGGACGAAAACCTTCTCCAGAGTGCTCAGAACCTCAGATTGGGCCGAAGGTTTACTTTCCAACAAGACAATGACCCTAAGTACACAGATAAAATAACGGAGGAGTGGCTTCACAACAACTCCGTGACTGTTCTTGAATGGCCCAGCCAGAGCCCTGACTTAAACCCAATTGAGCATCTCTGGAGAGACCTAAAAATGGCTGTCCAGCAACGTTTACCATCCAACCTGACAGAACTGGAGAGGATCTGCAAGGAGGAATGGCAGAGGATCCCCAAATTCAGGTGTGAAAAACTTGTTGCATCTTTCCCAAAAAGACTCATGGCTGTATTAGATCAAAAGGGTGCTTCTACTAAATACTGAGCAAAGGGTCTGAATACTTAGGACCATGTGATATTTCAGTTTTTCTTTTTTAATTAATCTGCAAAAATGTCAACAATTCTGTGTTTTTCTGTCAATATGGGGTGCTGTGTGTACATTAATGAGGAAAAAAAATGGAATCTCAATTTTAATACCTCGAGAGGTTATGGTAAAGGAATTCCTGCTAAATCCAAAGTGAGTGACCTGACAATGAAGAGGTTTCCTTTCTCATTAGATACTATTTTCATTCCAAATAGTACTTTCTTAGTAGGATGGTGATTTTACATATGGCAGTAAAGTAGACAGATTCACTGCAGTTTGCAAATTCAAACAAATAATAAATCAATAAATATAAAATACTTCCAGGTCATAACTATGCATTATAATGAGCAGCATTGTGCAAGTAGAATTGTGGATCTGTTTTTGGCTCACAGTGGATCAAGAATTGTACTATTGGGCAAAATAAAACCTAAAATTAACATTTTTCAATGGCTAATGATAGTGGATATTTGAATCAGCTTTTAGGGTTTTAGGTTATATATACAAAAAGAGATTATGATTGCTATTAATGTTAGCCAGTAAATGCTTTATTTGCAGTTATCTGTTATTTTGACCAAAATGGATTTCTTAAACAGTGTAATATCATTTAGGATGCATGTTCTACGTAATAATGTATTGTGTCCTTAACTAAACTAAAATCATGCCTCTTTGATGTTTCAAAAGCTATGAATGTGGAGATAAATTCAACATTAAAGTGAAGGGAACTGTAATGCTGATTGCACAAATGTTCTAATGTTTACCTTATTTTACTTGATGGACCTGATATCTGCTTGGCATCACAGCTATCTTGGGACTCTGTATCAGTACTGAGTGAAAGGGTGGTTTGAAAGATGGGTTGAAAAGATTTTTGGGCAGAAATAACATCACACAGCACACTTGAACATGACTGGTCTTGGTAGTGCAAGAAAGACTTTCGTGGATGAGACCTGCCAAAACGTAACCCCATATAAGGTAGAAACATTTATTACCTAAATTAAAATCATGCCTCTTTGAGGTTTGAAAAGCTATCAATGTGGTGATAAAATCAACATTACAGTAAAGGGAACTTAGCTTTATGCCATGGTTGTGCTAGAGGGCATTTACACAAATGCTCTAAGAAGCACAATCCGCCTAATGTATAATTTATCTGTATTATACTTGATCTGCCTGGCATCTGTTTAGCATCATAACAACATGGGGATTCTGTATCAGTACTAGAAAATTTTACAATGTAGCTGTTTTTTTAGCTGATGTTTTTAGATTAAGTACATATTGGTACAACCCTTACTTAGATCTATGGGTGGTATGAAGTTTGCATGTCATGGTTCATTATCCACACTGCAGGAACTTGCTATGATTCTCCCCTCTGATTTTGCTGACCTTCTGTTTAGATTATATGTACAGTATATATTATATTGAGAGTATATGTACAATGTAGGGCAGTTTCCATTTATACAGATAAAGGGGAATGACAAGCAGATTTTCCAATGTGGTAAAACAATTATTGGGCAGTAATAACTATAAACACTTATGAGACCTACCAAAATCCACCAACATGCAAGGTAGAAACACTCTTATTAACTAGAATAAACAAAAAACTTCTGGATTAAAACAACATTCTATCTATAGGATGGAACTTGATTGCTTTGATGATTTGTGAACAGCAAAATACATGACTTATGCTTTCTGTTTCTATGGCAAATTTATTAACAGCATAAAAGAAAAAAAGAATATGCAATGTGAAATAGCCCATTCAGTGTAAATATAATTGGCCCAGTGGTGGATTAAGTGCCTCTGCAGACATCCCCTGGCTGACAATTTAGAATGGATTTTCCCAGATGTTTGCATTTGTTTATCAGAGATATACCATAGGTTAGTATTCAGTTTCTTTGGGGATGTGAAATGAAATGAAATGTGAGAGGCATGATTTTACCTTTCTCTTTCTGTGGTCATCTTGCTGACAATATAAAATAAAATTTAAATAAAAAGAATTTAAAATGAATATGATTTTTTTTTCATTCAATGTACATGTATTTGTTCTAGTGATAGATCAGGTACACTTTGGTGCTAGGGCTGTTTTTTAGTTTTGGCTCTCCCAGTCTGATCTTACTGAATTCAATGAATGCTAAAGAAGCAGGTGAGAGGGCTACGGAAGCTTCCATTTACACTGAGACTAGAGGCAACTCTTGCTCCCTGTTCTGTGAAAGCACATGCCTCACATGTCAGATGATGATCTTAGTAATATTTTTTTATAGAAATAAAGGATTTTCTTATTTTTTTTTTTGCTGTGATTATACAAGTTCGAAAAACAAAAAGAATACAAATGAAAATGATTACATACAAATGATAAAAAAAACAATAATAATAATAATAATAATAATAATAGCAAAGGAAAGAGTTCATTAGCTAATTAGAAAAAATAGAAAACAATGGGTTAATAATTATTAAATAGCCTGGAGAAGATATACTTTGGAGATTGTGCTGTATTAACATTTCTGATACATGCTGGAGGTTTAATACGGGAAGCCTTGGTGATTATTTTCCTAAATGCTCTGCTTGACTGCTCAAGTCTTTGAGGGTCAACACCTTTGGGTAAGCAGTTTGGCTCACTCACTATTGGTGCCGTGTGGAAAATTGCTTGCAGAGTGGTGGATCATTCTGGGACTCGTTTTTACTTTCAAGTTTATTTATTTAATTGATGCGTTTCCTATTGGGACTATTTGAATGGAAACATTCTTTATTATATTTCAATTGAATTGATTGGAATTTGTGTTTATTTCATTTATGGTTAATTTTTATGTTTCTTTATATGTTTAGTGCTATGTTTATTTCTGGAATGTTGTTTCTTGTTTTGTGGTCAGCAAATTGTGTCAACATGTCACTACTAGCACTGAGTTGCAGAGTGGTCTGTAAACCAACATCAGCCAAGGATCT
This sequence comes from Aquarana catesbeiana, assembly GCF_042186555.1. NCBI lineage: Eukaryota > Metazoa > Chordata > Amphibia > Anura > Ranidae > Aquarana > Aquarana catesbeiana. Next base: position 842,565,709 of record NC_133324.1, read on the forward strand.
GTCATTTTGCAGCACTAGCGCAACTGCAAAAAAAAAAAAATTCCCAGCCAGCTGGCAATCAAAGCAGCAGCTGGCTGGGATCTGTCATTTTGCAATTTTAGTGCATTGGATTAACATTGTGGCAGGTTATCGTGTCAGTGGGTTGAAATTGTTAGGCTTTAGTTTGCAGTGGTGGCAGATCATTGTGATTGATGTAGATCTACATTGCTAAACAATGTGGGGATTAATCCCTTGTTCCCTTAACATAGGGACAATGTTCCTTGTAAGGGGAGAGACTTTGCAGTCCCATGGCAGGTTACCCTCCCATTGTGGAAGGTATGTGGTCTGGTCTGGCTTAGGAATGGGGACTGCATGCTCATCTGATTTCAACTTTATGTGGACCGGCATGCCAATTTTCTCTTTTTTAATATGTGTACCATGCCTTTAAAAACAAAATATAGCAGGGGGTTCCCCCTGAAATTCATACCAGAACTTAACCCAGTAATGCAGCCGCTGTGGCCAGGAAAGGGAGAGCAGGGAGCATGCAGCCTAACTGCTGAACCACACCAGGCATGCCTTCCACACTGGAGGGGTATTTTGAAAGAGTGGTAGCAAAAGCTTCTGTCTTGGCAAGGCATTTTGATCTATGTTAAGGGGACAAGGGCCTCATCTCCACCTAATGCTCCCCAAGAGGTTTGTAAGGGGGAACTCATCAGGAAGCGATCTTTATAATAACAGGTCCCCTTAATATCCTCCCTCCAAGGGGAAAGAGTACATAGTAACAAAAAGGATTGTGGTGGGTGGACAGTAGTATCCACCCTTCAAAAAGTGGTTACCTACAGGGACTAGGCAGCAAAATCCAGATTAGTATTTAACAAATCAATTTTATTTATCAATTTAAAAAACATCACTGTATTGCAGTATCAAAATACAAAAGGTGAACTCCTTACATCCATCCACATAAAAAAGAGACAACATTGTCTTCTCACCTAGTATCCCTCCCCCTTATAACATCATGGGATGGTCACAAAAAGTGAGTGGATGGGTCAGGGACTATGGTACCTAGGCCTGAGACCCCTCAACACTCCTGAAAAAAAACCTCCAGAAGAGCATAAGAATACATAAGGGCTTGCTGGAACAATGTCCAGTATAAATTGGTAAAGATGAGAGGGATACATTGCATCAATGTAAAGTTGTAAAAGATGACATTGGTCTATTGTTCAAACAATGAAGTTCCCTTTGTGAAGGGCAGCTGTGGTGAGGGCAGACTAAATGTTCACTGCATAAGTAGCTGGGTTGATGAGATTATAGTAGATAAGCAGTTTTTAACACAGAGTGTCATTTTCTTTCCCATGTCAGCTCAATGCTGCTCAGTCAAGTAGTTAGCAGTGTTGTATATGATGTACCTAAGCTTGACTCCTCACTGGTTAGTTTATAAGGCTTTCTGAGGTGGCTGCAATTGTGTGAGTATAACACCCACTCAATGGGGATATACCCGCCACTGAATAAACATTTTGTCTGCTTCGGTATTCAGAAGGTAATATACGTGTGCAGTGATGTAGTTTGCTGTTCATTAAAAGCTTTAAAATTAAAGGACATAAATAAAAAACAAGATTCCGCTTGCATAGATAGCAGATGTAGGCGCTATGTTTGGGGTTTGCAAACTTCCCACCAGGTTCATTCAGCATTCAGTGAACTGAACTTAGCTCATCCCTAGTGGAGGAATGTGGATTAAGGTAATTATTACCCCCCCTCTTATTCCATTCCCTTGACAAAACAAGCACTTGATCCTTCATCCACTGTGAAGAGGAAAAGTTCTTCCTGCATGGAATTAGGTTTTAGTTATATAGATTTAAGTAATTTAATGTTCAAAAAATATAAATCAAATGATTTATTGGAAATGTTCACTTTAAGCACAGCTTACTACATAGACCTGCCTGTGTTCTATGAAGCCAGTGCAGCAGATCATTGAATTCTATGTTGCATTTAATGCGGTATGAATTATAATGATGCACTTGGTTTCTTTTTGTATTGGCATAAAAACAAAAGGTACAAGTGATGGGAAATGTATTTGCTTAACGCCAGCTTACTAACCTTTGTCTACAATGCAGAAATAGAAATGAGGTTGCTGACTGAAAACTTTAGTTGGACAAACACTATCACTTGTTATACACTCTGGTGCCCATAGTTATTTTATTTCAGGCAAACAGATGGTGAAAGAGAAAAATAAAGCTGTGTAAGCTCCATTGAGACTGAATATCTCTTTCATTTTTTATTCTGTTTTCTTCTTGCAAAGTACACAGGGGAGGGCTCTACCTTACATTTTATAGGCCAGGTGCTCTATTAAACAAGAGTATGCAAAGGCAAAAACACCTTGATTTGTCAGAAAAACACTCAGCCTACCAATGAACTATTTTAGAATTTTATAAAGACATGGAAATGAAAAGATATTCTTTATGGAAAAGGTGCTAAATTCATTATTTTTTTAAGAAAAACGATTTATGTGAAATTAATTCTGATAATTATGCAGACTGCCTTCTTTTTTAGAAATCATGTTTTAGCTGCAGAGGTTCTTTTAACAATAACTGAGATTTTGCTTTCGTTCTCACCAAAGTAGATAGGAGCATGAGCCATTATTTCATTGCACTTGAGGCAAACTGCAATATATCATACTTTACAAATGTCAGTGCCATGAGCTAGTTTTAGAGGCTAAATCCACTCAAAAGAGACATGTCAGCATTGGATGAAAGCCAGCATGTGAAAAGAAAACCATCATAAATTTGCCTACATATATAGGTTTTTATATTGTAGTCAACTTGATTCTGGAGTGTATAAAATACATATATATATATATATATATATATATATATATATATATATATACACACACTGAGCAAAATTATTATAAACGCCACACTTTTGTGTTTCCCCCTATTTATCATTAGCTGAATTCAAAGATCTCCAACTTTTTCTATGTACACAAAAGGCCTATTTCTTTCAAATACTGTTTACAAATCTGTCTAAATTTATGTTAGTGAGCACTTCTCCTTTGCCGAGATAATCCATCCATCTCACAGGTGTGGCATATCAAGATGCTGATTAGACAGCATGATTATTGCACAGGTGTGACTTAGGCTGGCCTCAATAAAAGGGCCACTCTAAAATGTTCAGTTTTATCACACAGCACAATGCCATAGATGTTGCAAGTTTTGAGGGAGCGTGCAATTGGCATGCTGACTGCAGGAATATCCACTAGAGCTGTTGCCCTTGAATTGAATGCTTATTTCTCTACCATATGCTGTCTCCAAAGGTGTTTCAGAGAATTTGGCAGTACATCCAACCGGTCTCACAACCGCAGACCATGTGTAACCATACCAGCCCAGGACCTCCACATCCAGCATCTTCACCTCCAAGATCGTCTGAGACCAGCCACCCTGACAGCTGCTGCAACAATCAGTTTTCATAACCAAATATTTTCTGCACAAACTGTCAAAAACCATTTAAAGGAAGCTCATCTGCATGTTTATCGTCCTTATCGGGGTCTCGTCCTGGCTGCAGTTCGTCATTGTAACCGACTTTAGTGGGCAATGCTCACATTCGATGGCGTCTGGCACTTTGGAGAGGTGTTCTATTCACGGATGAATCCCAGTTTTCACTGTACAGGGCAGATAGCAGACAGTGGGTATGGCATTGTGTGGGTGAGCGGTTTGCTGATGTCAACGTTGTGGATCGAGTGGCCCATGGTGGCAGTGGGGTTTTGGTATGGGCAGGCGTATGCTATTAACAATGAACACAGGTGCATTTTATTGATGGCATTTTGAATGCACAGAGATATCATGACAAGATCCTGAGGCCCATTGTTGTGCCATTCATCCACGACCATCACCTCCTGTTGCAGCATGATAATGCATGGCCCCATGTTGCAAGGATCTGTACACATTTCCTGGAAGCTGAAAACATCCCAGTTCTTGCATGGCCAGCATACTCACCGGACATGTCACCCAATGAGCATGTTTGAGATGCTCTGGATCGGCGTATATGACAGCGTGTTCCACAAAAGTGTTGCATTGATAATTTTACTCAATATATATATATATATATATATATATATATATATATATATATATATATATATATATATATATATATATATATACAAATGTAGTAGGGGAATGTACTCACAACTATGTATTGTATAGGCCTACCTAAACAATCCATTCCGATGGAATAAACCATCTCACTCCATATTTGATTCTAAAAGTTGCCCCTAGCTCCTCCAAAACAAATATGGCTGTTTATGGCCAAAACTAAAAAAACAGATAAAGTAGACTAGTTGGGTACCTATTTTTAAACATTCAAGGATCCTAATTTTCAGCCAAGCTGTCTGGTTTCTGTAGTAGTGAGCCCTTGTAGAACACCAACCTGAGCTTCCATAGGGCGCAGAGTCTAAGCCACAATGTGCTTCCACACCAGGGACTCTGAAGTTTGGGATAAACTTGCAGCAAGCTGGCCCCCAGGAATCCCAGCTGACAATACAGAGACTACTCATGAATGCAGATTACAGATGGCAGGAGACAGAAGAGGATCTGGAAAACAAGCCGAAGTCTGGGCGGGTGGCAGACAAGCACAAACAGAGGTGAATTCGGGGTCAGTACATGGGAAGTCAGCCACTGCATACACTAAACACTAAACACTAAGCAAGCAGGAGCTTAGAGAACTAGGAAGTTGCTCAGACACTGCGGGCTGCACTGAGCATGTCTTATATAGGGAAGTAAACTAGGAGGCAGGGGGGGCGTGGCCGAGCGGGGAATGGAGTAAGACGTGCACTACACAGCTCCGCCAGGAATCCTGACAAATCCTGTCAACATCACCGCCATCCTGCTTCACAGAGATTTGGCTCTGGGTGCATTGTATTCCCCTGACTGCCCGCTATCCACTGAGGGGTAAATCGGCGAAATTATGATGTCCAGACACGGACCCGCGGCATGAACAGTACCGGACACCCCTGGCCATGATGGTGGCCTCCCGCCCCGCAGGGCGAAGGAAACGGCCTGGCGCCTATTTGGCTTTAACTCTGTACAGAACGACCCCTCAGCAGGTCTCACGCCTGATCCCGAGGAAATGGAGGCTGATGGAGGCTGTTATGGGCTCCCTGGATGGGATCCCTCCTCAGCTTTCAGACCCAACGGCCTCCACAATTGTGAGTACTCTCCCGCATTCTTCCAACATGGCGCCCATATCCCTGCAGCATGACACTGACCCTGAGCCCACACTGCATGATATCTTTGCTGCAGTTACATCTTGCAGCTCATCTATAACTGCATTAACTGGAGAAGTGAAAGGTATGAAGGGAGAGATTTATCTAATAAGACATGATATGCAGAAGCTACGCAAACGCACAGCTGCCCTGGAGGGCAGACTGAGTACATTGGAGGATGAGTGGCAGCTCTTGCAGAGGGATGTGCGACATGCGACATCGGTGGCGTCTGCGAATGCGGCCCGATTGGAGGATATGGAAAACCACCTATGCAGAAATAACATGCGGGTGGTCAGTATTCCAGAAAGAGCTGAGGGCAAGAACCCAGTGGCTTTTATTGAATCTTGGATTCACCATGTTTTCTACTATGCTTGCGGTTGAAAGGGCCCACCGAGTCCCCTCGCGGCCACCACCACAGGGTGCCCCACCGCGCCCTTTCATTTTTCGGCTCCTCAACTACAAGGATCGGGATGCCATCCTGAGTAATGCTAGAACAGCTGGGGTCCTGAAAGTGGACAATGCCACAGTCTCATTATTTCCCGATTTCTCAGCGGAGGTGCATTGGCAAAGATCCAAATTAATTGATATCAAGAAAAGGCTAAGGATCCTGAATCTCCAATATTTTATGTTGTATCCAGCGAAGTTGAAAGTGATTGCTAATAGCACTTCCCATTTTTTTGAAAATCCCACAGGTGCTATGCACTGGTTGGATAGAGAAGAGCGTGCTTTAGCACAATGTCTTACATAAGTGCAGTTTCTCCCTCCTTAACTGCACCTTGTTCAAGCGGTGCTCTGTTGAAATTTGATCCCATTTTTTTTATGGCAGAGTTGGTTCTAACCCCTTTTATTTTTGCAAAAATATTTTTTCTACTTTTGAGTCTTCCCTTTTGCACGTCACTTTTGTATGCTGATACTTTGGCATTAGTAACATACTATTATAATTTTTGATGGTGTAAGGTTTGATAATATTTCATGCCCCTTGGGCTATGCAAGAGCCCCCTCTACAGAGTCCCGAGAGGACTGAACCCCCCAAATTGTTGGGGTTTACTATGGTTATGTGTGGCCATGTTGGTCAGACACTTTGCTTACTTTAAGGATGCACTTTTCCTTTTCCCCTCTCCAGGTGTGACCCTCCTACAGGTTGGACGTTTATATGACTGTTTAATTTCATTCCTACTTACACCCTCCAAGCAGTGGTGGGAATTGCTGAATAGGAATATTGTGGTAATTAGGGCAGGCTGGGATGTTTACTGTTTGAAAAAGGTAATGTGACATAAAATGCATGGTAGCTTGATGATACTCTGGATTGATGTGGGCGCAACAGCCCTCAATTTTGCTTCCAAAACAGATCGGGAATGGCGAATCAAGTAACTGGGGGTTAATGCTCCTTTCTTGGAATATTAGGGGACTGGGGGACAAAACAAAACGGAGTGCAATGTTCAAATATTTATCTAGGATGCAGCCACATCTGGTTTGTCTTCAGGAGACTCATCTGCAGCTCAATTCGATCCACCTGTTGAAATCACGTAGGTATCCTACTCAGTTTCACTCAGTGCACTTCTCCTACTCCAGGGGGGTTAGTGTACTGATCTTTGGGAGGATATCTATTGAATGTCTGCAGCAGAGGATTGATGGGGAAGGTAGATTTGTGTTTCTACTGTGTAAGCTCAATGGATTTGTATGTATTGTTGCGGCCATGTATGTTCCTCCCCCATACTCCTCGGACCCTCTCAAGAAATTTGCCCAGTTCATGGCCTTATACCCTAATACTCCTGTTCTAGTGTTGGGAGACTTCAATAATGTGTTAGATACACGCTTAGATAGAATATCCTTAAACCCTAGACAAATTGGCCGCTCCCTGGGTAGTACCCCATTTGTACTTATGCTTACTGAATTGGGTCTGAGAGATGTGTGGAGGGAGAAGCATCCAATGGTTAAATGTTATTCATGTAGATCAAACACAGATGGGATAGCTGATGCCTTGAGAGAGTTGAAAGAGTTCCTATGTTTCAACAGAGGATCGCGAGCACGGCTGTTGTTTGGGACTGTCTGAAGGCGTTCCTGCGAGGATGCCTGATCTGAGGCATTAATGGAGTGAAGAGAAGATCGGGAGAGTGGGAATCCAGGGCTAGAGATGATTTACACACTAGAGAGCAGAAAATGATTTCAGACCCATTCCAGGAGAATAGGGAGGCATGGATTGAGGCCCACTCATTATACAACTCAGTAGTCTTATCAGCGACCAAGAAACGGAGGTTCTTCCTACAACAGGAATATTATGAAGAGGGCGAGAACACGGGTCATCTCCTAGCCTTATTGGCCAGGGAGCAGAGAGACACGGCTTCCATTGTAGCTATTAAATTGGGGACAGGGGAGACTTACTCCACGAAGACCGACATTATGCAGATATTTTAACAATTTTATATGGACTTATATTCCTCTAGGACTGCAGCCAGTTCCTCTGAGCTGGATTCATTCCTACAGGATTGTCCCTTCCCCCAGGTCTCTGAGTCTGAGAGGAATATGTTGGGTGCTCCAATAACTATGGAGGACTTGGCGGAGGCCCTCCAGGGGGCTAAGAATCATAAGTCCCCAGGCTTGGATGGTTTACCTGCTGAGGTTTATAGGAGATATAGTGATGTTCTACTTCTACCGCTGCTACAAACTTTCTCTGTTGCGGAGGAGGAAGGATCCCTGCCGGATAGTATGCAGGAAGTCCTCATAGTTGTGATCCCTAAACTGGGTAAGGACAAACTCCTACCGGATTCATACAGACCCATATCCCTCTTGAACCTAGATGTCAAACTTCTAGCACGAGTACTGGCGAATAGGTTATCCAAGGTGATCGGGGGGTTGGTGCATAGAGACCAGTCCAGGTTTATACCTACTAGGTCTACAACTAATAATATTAGACACCTCTTTATGAACCTGCAAATCCCAGTGGATAATCCTGGAGGTAGGGCCATATTATCCTTGGATGCCGCTAAGGCTTTGGATAGTGTGGAGTGGCCCTAGTTCGTTTTGGCCTGGGGGACAGGTTTGTTAACTGGGTGAAGATTCTATACTCAGCCCCTAGAGTGTGGCTTTGCATTAATAACTCCCTTTTCCAATCCTTTGCATTACACACAGGCACTCGGCAGGGGTTCCCATTGTCACCCCTGCTGTTTGCTTTGGCAGTTGAACCATTGGCTATCATGATCCGTAGTTCCTCTGAGATAGTGGGATTCCGTAGAGGCCTCTCAGAGGAAAAGATCTCACTTTACGCTGATGTTGCACTGTTATACCTGGGAGATACAGATAATTCTTTGAGGATACTAATGTCACTTATAATTAAATTTGGAGGATTCTCAGGTTTTTCAATAAACTGGTCCAAATCTATTCTGATGCCTCTAGACCCTATAACTAAACCCATGCCCCAGGAGGAAAGACAAATCACCATCGCCGAATCATTTCGATATCTAGGATTGGTGGTGACTCCGGACACCTCTAAGTACCTTAAACTAAATTTGGAACCCCTATGGGAGAAACAAAAAGAGAAATCCCTTAGCTGGTGTAAACTTCCCTTATCGGTCATTGGGAGGGTAAAACTAATATAAATGATTTGGGCCCCACAACTATTTTATGTCACTCAAAACTCCCCTGTGTGGATTTCTCACAAGTGGTTCAGAAAAATAGATACACAGATGCGGGGATCTCATCTGGAAAAGGAAGGGCGCTAGAATCAGTTTCAATACCCTACAATATTGTAAAGACAGAGGAGGTCTAGTGGAACCACACCCCAAACTATATTTTTTGGCCTCTCAAATGCAGCAGCTAACAGTGTGGGGGAAAGATGATATCTCAGACGATCCCATAGTACGTTTAGTGGTCCGTGCAAACCCGGACTTGAAGGCTAGTTCCCATTTAGAAATGGACCTCCTCGGTTTACCCCTGAATTCACCAACGGCGGATCTTCTTAGAAAAGTGTGGGGCGCAGTTCGAGATGCACTGAAGGTCGTGGGCCCCTTGGAATGCAACCCAATATGGGATAACCCAAGATACCCAGAACTTAATAAATTAGAGGTATTCACCCTGTGGAAGCGTAAGGGAATCTGTTTTTTTTCACAGATATATATAGGAAATGTATTAAAATCTTTTGCGCAACAGTGTTCGGAATTTGTACTCCCCAGTGGATGCTTTTTTCACAACTCCGACATGCCCTACAGGCCCAGGGTCGGGTAACCTCCATGTCAGTAACGTTATCCCCACTTCTGAGGGAACTGTTGCATGCGACTGTTAGAAAGGGACTGATATCTACAATATACTCAGCATTGCTTTCCTCCATTTAGGACCATACCTCCTTAAAATGCAGAGCTAAATGGGTCATAGATATTGGAGAGATTGATGTTGATCAATAGGATATGGCACTGGAATCAATCCCTAATATCTCCATTTCAGCCTCTCATAGGTTGTCGCAGCTGTTTATTCTGCATAGAACTGCATCGAACGCCAACTAAACTGTTTGCTTGGGGCCTGAGAGATTTACCCCTGTGCCCAAAATGTAAAATACATCAGGGTGACCTCATACATATGCTCTGGCGGTGCCCAAAGCTTAATAGATACTGGAATGAGGTCATACAGATTGTATCCTGGTTGGCGCAGGTACCAGTGCCCTCCACTCCTCTGGTGTGCTTACTAGGCGTGATTGATGAAGAGATGTACCAGAGGGGAATGTACATAATGCTTACCAGGCTATTGTATCTGGCTAGAAAACTTATAGCTCGACACTGGATGGCGCACACTGTACCAACAGGGAAGCAGTGGATTGGATATGTAAACTCACTCCTGATCAGGGAACAATTAGCATACCGTCATAGAAATGCTGGCAATAAATTTGAAAAGGTATGGGAGCCCTGGTTGTCTGACCCAGCTCTTGCCCTCCCACAGCTTGTGATGGATAGACTGTTACGAATTTAGTATGAAGAATGTGCAGCAAATGAAGGGGGAGGGGAGAGGTGAGGGGACAACACCCTACAGTTTTATGTTAGGTACGTTAAACACCTGTTACGTATTATTCATTAGCAGACAAAAGAAGAAAGAGATGATGTCTTAGTACATAGTTACTTAACTAAAGTGTTCAGTAATAATTGATTTTTTATGCGCTGATGCAGTATAAACTTTTATTCAGATGTATGCAGACTTGCATTGTATAATTTTTGGTTGGTATCTGATTTCTTTAACCCTTATTACAATCTGTATTATCTTTGTATGATTATTTTCTGCATCGGAAATTAATAAAAAAAGTTTTGATTAAAAAAAAAAAACTAGGAGGCAGGCCAGGAAGTGAAAGGGGTTTTAGTAAATAATAAAAAAGATCGACAGAGGTTTTTACACTATTACAATTTTTGTGCAATATTTACTGTTTTGATTTAATTTTAAAACAAAGTCTTAACCACTTCACGCAAAATCACGCACCTGTACATCATTTTGTTGAACTTGTTATACCGGGGTGATGCCTGCAGCCAGAGGCATCACCCCGGTCCTTTTTTTTAGAGCAGATGGTCAACTTTCATGTGATAACAACTGATGCAGTTAAGCAGCCGCTCGGCCGTTATCACAAGCAGCGAAAGAGGATGTCCCCCCCAACGGTTTCCACCGTTCTGCCCGGATCTCTCACCGGGCGACCCGAGTGATCAGCCGGCATTTCCTCTGGCTGGATGGAGTCCCAAAAAAACCTGGAATTGGCTTTGATCGGGTCTCTGATGTAGTAACCCTGAAGCGACATCACAATGTCACTTCTGGTTTACTCAGCAGCTAACGGCACTGATTTTAAAAAATCCAAGGTATTCAAAAATGCAGATTTTGGTGTTTTGAATACTTTAAAGTGCAGAGGAGGGGGTTGGGGTCTTTTAGACCCCAGATCCCTTCATAAAGAGTACCTGTCACTGCCTATTACCATCACAAGGGATGTTTACATTCCTTGTGATAGCAATAAAAGTGATCAGAAATGTTTCTTTTTTAAAGGAGCAGTGTAAAAATATAAAAAAATAAATAAATAAGCAAAAAACAAAAAACTTTAAAGTGCCCCCTGTCTCTGCGCGCTCACGCATCAAAGAAAATGCATACGTAAGTCGCTCCCACTAATGTATACAGTGTTCAAATCACACATCTGAAGTATTGCTGCGATTGTTATAGTGAGAGCAATACTTCTAGCAAAAGACCTCCTCTGTAACTCTAAACTGGTAACTGTTAAAAATTTTTAAAGCGCCACCTATGGAGATTTTTAAGTACCGTAGTTTGTCGTCATTCCACAAGTGCGTGTAATTTTAAAGTGTAACATGTTAGGTATCTATTTACTCAGCATAACATCAGCTTTCACAATATACAAAAAAATTGTGCTAACTTTAGTTTTTTTAATTCAGTGAAGTGTATTTTTTCCCAGAAAATTGTGTTTGAAAGACTGCTGCGCAAATACGGTGTGACATAAAATATTGCAACATTGTCATTTATCATTGTATTCTCTAGGGTCTTTGTTAAAAAATTATATATAATGTTTGGGGGTTCTAAGTAATTTTCAAGCAAAAAATACCGATTTAACTTGTAAACAACAGAAATTGGCTTGGTCTTGAAGTGGTTAAAGAATGCTAGTAGCAGGAGTTGGGAAGTCAAAATAATGGGTAAAAAATGAATACATATTTACAGTGTGAAGATATAGGAAATATAGGAACCATATCTTTTACTTATCCAGAGTTCCTCTTCAATATGAAATTGTATTTTTGCATTTAACTTGTTTTTCTCTTTTGTTTCTGAATTCTTTGGTATTGCAACACATGTGGCTGACCAGTTGACATTAAAATGTTCTGCCAATGATATGACACAATTCTCGGAATATGAGATAGGGAAAGATGTTGACATAGAAAGTCCCTGTCCAAAAGTCAACTTAACTTCTTTCCAAGTAATTATTCTTACAATTATTTCTCCCTTTCTGTCAAAATAACTTGACAGTTGAAATTAGCCAGGTCAAAGTAACCCAGAAAACTCAGAACACTGGCCAAGAACTGTGTTGAAATACTGAGTGAAATACTTATTGAAATGCGTACTTGTGATGTGTAACTTTGGGCTTGTGCCCACCATAAGATTACTGTATAACCATTCTCTATAAAACCCCTACTGCCTTGTAAACTTCATCGCATTGTTACAAAGAAGTGCGATCCATTCTGAAGTAAACATACATGAGACATGCAGCTGGCGTTGATGTCCTTTATTTCAAGGTTCAACTTTACATTTGGTGACCCCGGACGTTTCTTCTTGACTGCATCTCCACCACCGGCTCCCCACCTTCTCCAGGACAGACAGCAGCAAAGAGGCCTCAGGTGAGAAAACTTTTATTTTCTCATGATAAATACTGTCTTTTCTGTGCGGTGTGGAGGGGTCGGTTGGGGGAGTGCAGCCACAGAAGGTAACACGTTTCCTATTTTTATTTTGCTTGCATTTTTGTCTCTGCATGGTTACTGAGAATGTTAAAGGTACCTATTATAATTTAAAGCATGCTAAGTAATGATCATTTTAAAGCGCTTGTCTTTTTCTCCTTGTCTCCAGAAAAGACTATATATATATATTTTATGAAGGGATGTAAAAGTGCAGGTACCACAATTTCTGAATAGTGAGTAGAAGTTGGTGGTGTGTTGAATTTTTTTTGTATAAACGTTTGTGGTCCTAAGGCAGATAGGTATTGCCTTCAGCGGATATCCACAAATGGGTGAATGATGTTTTTTGAACGTTTGTGGTCCTAAGGCGGATAGGTATTGCCTTCAGCGGATATCCACAAATGGGTGAATGACCTGCTGTGTGTTCTCTGGAATAGGGAGTCTAGATAGGGACTAGCCTATTGCCACTCAGAAAGGAGACGTCCTTCTGAGAGTAGAACGAGCGAGATATCTCAACTTATGTACTGGGCTGCTGGTACACAGCCATAATGTTAAACGGTGGAGCTCTCAATCCCGGAGTTCCAAATTATTGTCATTTCTGAAGAGATTATTGAGAAATTGTGATAAATATAGGAAATTTAATTGAAAAAAAAATGTTTTGCTTGTCATGAATACATTTGGATTAACAAAAGAGGAAAAAAAAGTTATTGAAAATAGCAAAAGCAACAGGGCTAAGTATTGCTATATTACAACCAAGTGCTCCTATCATCAGAATGATGGTGAGTGGAGACTCAGATGCCCTGAAACATCATGTAAAATGGTAAAATGGTGTAAACTAACAAGAAAGGAGTATAAAAAGGACCCATCTAAATGGTGGCCGCCAGAAGGGTCTTTGGATACACCTACAATTGATGCATTGTTTAATTTGCTTTTTAAAAGGTCTGATTGTGGGGGGATTGAATGTTTAGCAGCCTGGGAAGAATTATCTAGGAAAGATATAAAACCACCCCCCTATAAAATATGCTCAGAGAAAGCTGCTTTACATGTAGAAGATGAGGATAAAATACCCAATGCTTGGGTTTCCCCTTATGACTCAATAAGAAGGGAATTATTAGGAGCATCTGCACCTATGGTATAACAAGTGGAGACTACAGGAGGGGAGTCAGCTAATGGGGATATAGGAGAGGCATCTGGTTATCAGCAGACCACTCCAAGTATTATGATAGAAACCCCACAGTGTAGACTCATAGGTAAACTTGTTAATAAACAGTATTCCCCACATTACCGTAGAGAACAATCATTCTATGATGTAGATGGTACAATGACATTTGAAAAAGATAGGGAACTGTGGCAGTACACTCCAGCAAGAGCAGATGCCTTAGCAAGATTTAATAAATTAAATTAGGTACTAATACTCCTCCAGCAGGGAGTTTTAGGGATCATGCCTCACCTGTATTAACTAGGCAACAGGTGAAACGGATGGGATTACTACCCCAGCGTACCCCAGAAGATAGACAAAGGGCAAAAGAGTATTTTAAATCCAAATTAGAATCATTTGGACGAATGCCCTTGAGAGAGGTAGCTTTACCGGGGGAGGAAGATGGCCAGGGTAATTATACCGCAAGAATAGGAAAAGTTTATGTCCCCTGGAAACTCAATGAAATTAGGGCAATTGTTACTGATCTGCCCAACTTAGAGAAATGTCCAAAGAAGTGGTATAAAAAGTTGATGTGGATAGAGAAAACGCAACAAGCTATATATATTGATATGTGGATCTTGATTGATTGTGCTGTGCTAGAGAAGTATGTGGACGTATGGAATGTATTTGCAAGATATGCGAGCATTGATGGATGTTGTACAGAAGAAAGGTGAGGATGTGTTAGATTACTGGAACAGATTCAAAGATGCTATTCAGAAGCATACTGATTGGATTTCAGATAATGAGAGTGATATGAAGCGAGCAGAGTTGGTGAATGTATTGGTGGATGGAATGTAGCCTGAGATTAGGGAAGAAATAGAGCTTCATACAATGGGATGGAGAAAGAAACCTGCCCCTGAATTAGTTGAAATAGCTTACGAAGTGTTAAAAAAATGGAAAGACAAGGTAGAAAAGAAGGAGAAAACAAAGATGATGAATATACAACTGCCAGAGGCTAAAGAAAAAGCCCCTGAACCTAAGGGGGTACCAGTATCTACAGTACAGGTAGCACCTCAGGGTGTACCGGTAGCGCCCCCCCCTTACCCACCTTCGGGAGTGGTATATATCTCTAATTATGGGGCGCCATGGCAAAGCGTGTTAATTGGAGACCAAATGAGGGACAATGCATAAACCCTAGAATTCAGTCCCGATACCAACAAATCATCCCAAATAGAGTAAGATTTCCAACTCTGCAGCCTCGTGCCCTCTCCACTTGCTACAAGTGTGGATTGAGTGGGCATATAGCCAAGGACTGTAGGGAGCGCTAGGATAAGCTGGGATGTGGTGACAATATAGATGACACATTTTATCAAGCTTTAGCAGTAATTGAAGTTGATTCTGTTGATGAACCAATGGTTGAAATAAATGTAAACGGTATTGATTTGTGTGGTCTTATAGGCACAGGGGCTTCACGGTCTCTTTTAAATGTCTTTGACCCTAACTTACCACTTTCCAATGAAAGAGTTTATTTGGTGGGAGTAAGTAATAATATAATCTCAGCAAGGGTTACACAATCTATGCCGGTGACATTGGGAGAGCATTCAACGGAACACTCGTTTGTATTGTCTCCACATTCCCCCTGTAATTTTTTAGGAAGAGATCTACTTTCTAAAATGGGGGTAACCATTGCTTTATCTCCAGATAAAACTGTCATTGACATACCGCATAGGTTAAAAGAAGAAGCAACTGATCTGTTGTTCATGTCTTTATTAGTAGCTGATATGGAGGGAGGAATTCCAGAAGAGGCCAAACAAAAAATTAACTCCTCCATATGGGTAACAGGAGTAAACACTCCTGGCCTTATGAAAGTTGCTCCTGTACGGTTAAATAGAGACCCTACATTGCCAGTACCTAGACTACTTCAATACCGCTTATCTCCTGAATCAGTTGAAGGTATTAAGCCAGTAATAGGGAAGTTACTACAGGAGGGTGTTCTTACTCCTTGTAGGAGTTCAGCTAATACTCCTATTTATCCAGTTCCCAGACCTATAAAAACAGGAGAGGATAGCCGTCGATGGAGGTTGGTGCATAATTTGCGTGCAGTCAACAAGGTAATTATACCATCAGTACCTGTGGTACCCAACCCCTCTACTATACTGGCAACAATACCTCCTTGAGCAACTCACTTTACTGTAATTGATCTTGCCTCAGCCTTCTTTAGCGTTCCTGTTCATCTAGATGATCAATGATTGCTAGCTTTCACCTTTGAGAAAAAGCAACTTACCTGGACTAGATTGCCAATGGGATATCATGATTCCCCCAGTTGCTTTTCTCAGGCGCTCAAGAGTAAATTAGATGAGTGGCAGCCATCCATGGGATCAGTATTAGTGCAATATGTGGATGATCTCTTGCTAGCATCCTCTGATGAACAGGCTTGTACTGAGGATTCAGTATAGGACAAAAAGTAGAAGCTGAAAAAGTGCAATGGGTTAAATTAAAAGTACAATACCTGGGCCACTGTGTCTCCCAAGGTATCAAACATTTGACAGCCAAAAAGGAAAAAGGTAATTGCAAAGCAACGAATGCCCACAACTCTAAAACAGTTGAGAGCATTCCTTGGATTAGTGGGATATTGTAGACAGTTTTTACCTCAATATTCTACAATTATAGGTCTTAGCTGTTCAAAGTAGAAGGGAAAGATGAGCTAAGTCTAGCAGAACTAAGATGTATGTTAAGACATGCCCCAAGAGTGGGGGCTTAGGTTCAGCAGATAGTGGAGTATGGTGATTTGATTATAATGAAAATTTCATTCCTTCCCTGAACTTGCTGTCTTGAATTTGGGACAAAATACGGGGTGGGAGATGGGCGGAGCCTAGCGGAGCAGACATGCATTGTTAGAGCTCCGCACCGCTGAGGAGAGAAGAGAAGGACAAAGCGGAGCCTGCAGGTTCAAAAGGTATCCATTTGAACCTTTTTGCCCCGGGAACAAACTGTGAAAGTTTGGGCAGGAAATATGGTACTGGGAGGAAACCGTGGCAGAAATAAAAATCACCTCACAAAGAGCTCACAGGCACTCACTGCAACTAAAGCAGCTCCAGTCACCTCACAAGATACAGCATCAGGGCGCTCTCACAGACAGAAAATGTCACAGCAAGACTCTCCATTTGAGTCAGATACAGAACAAATCCTCTCACAAACTTCTCCACAAGCCTCCTCAGCATCCCCAGTAATATTATTACAATTTGAAAAGATGCTTCATAAGGCTTTAAAACAAACCTCAGACCAAATAACAAAAAGCCTAACCAAAGAAATAAGAGAGCTGGGAAAGCGCACCGCAGCCCTAGAAATAAAAATGGATGAAATTGAAATTACAACCCAAGTAAATATAACAGAATTGGAACAATTAAAAGAAGAGAATTTAATACTTCAAACTAAGCTCGAAGATTACGAAAATAGAGCCAGACGTTCAAACTTGCGCATAAGGGGAATACCTGAAACTGTGACAGACCTGCAATCTACTATTACTGCTCTATTACAAGAACTAAAGCCAGATATCCCTATTGAACGTTTAGAACTGGACAGAGTACACAGAGCCCTCACAGCCAAAAAGAAAGATGGACCCCCACGTGATATAATCACAAAATTTCATTATTACAGAACGAAAGAACAAATACTAATTGCTGCAAGAGAAAAAAAGGAACTTAATTTTCAAGGACACAATTATCAAATTTTTGCTGACCTATCCCAACTTACTATTACTAAAAGACGATCCATGAAACCCCAACTAATGGAACTGCAACGCCACAACATTATGTATCAATGGGGCTTCCCCTTTTCAGTCAGATTTAACTACCAAGGTACAATTTACAGAAGCAGATCAGCAGATGAACTACAACAAACCCTTTTAAAATTAAATCTGACAGAACCCACAAGCAGCAACTCTCCCACACGCAGAACAATGGCATCATCTTCACCTTCAGGCAGCACTCAGAAAATCTCAGAACAAAATGGGAATCATCATTCTCACAAAAGAGGCCGTTATGCCACATCATCCATGGACCAAGAAGATTCAATGGACTGACATCCTAATTCCTGATATCTCTTCATTTATTATACTAAGAGATGGTTCTCTATAAAAAACCTGTATTTATAACTGAATGTAACTGCATTCTGATAGTCACACACTGTGTGGGATCATGTTACATTCCAGTTATATTTCTTATTACTTCTGATTCATATAGCCTTAGAATATATAAGTGAAATAAGGAAATTCTTGTTCAGTTATATATTATCAGGTAATAACAATAGATTTATTACTTTTTAGGACAAATATGTTCAATAATCCAGAAGTAATGGAAGCTTTTTCTTTCTTTTCTTAAAACAAATATATTATTACCTAACTAGTTCCTAGAATTATGTTTTTGTTTATTCTAATCTGAAGCAATACAACCTCAATTTTATGAGTTAACATATCTAAACAGTTACATATGAATAAAATATGTAATTGTTTACTCTAAAAGGGTTAAAATCCTAAAATAATTCAAACTATCTTCATCAATACCAAAGTTATTAACAGTACCTTTCTAACTGAATTATTTAGCCTAGGGCAAGACTAACCATATACAACCACCCTGGAATAAATAATTTTAACAAAAACTATATTCTGCACTCCAATTAATGAAACATCATTTTGATGTCTTTTGACATAGCACTTCTCTCCTGTAAGCGGAAGACCTGTGTACCCCCATTAGCCCTCATTCTCCCAACCATATTATGTGGGAGTGTGACGAAGGCACTTATTCCCCTGAGAGAGATATTTATTCTCTTTCATGGGTAAATTGTGATTACTTGCAAAAAATAATTTATACAATGTATCATCTAATCTCATATGCTTTTTGTTTACTCTTTACTCCAGAATCCACTGGTTTCTTTTCTATCTATTCATCTCTTCAGTCCACACAGGTTGATCTGCGCAGTCAGCTCTGCATAACAAAAAGTAAGTCAAAACTATTTGATCTGTTGCCATGGCACCACTGAATATACTTTCCCTGAATGTTCAGGGAATAAATGTCCCTCAAAAAAGGACCAAAGCCTTCCGTACTTTCCATAACAAGAAGACTCACATAGTATGCCTCCAAGAAACACACTTCACCAAAGATTCTACTTCAAAATATATTTCTCCTTTTTATCAATAAATTTACACGGCTTCTGCCTGTACCAAGCAAAGGGGAACTCTAATTGCATTTCACCGATCCACACCATTCACCTTATCATCAGAAATTAAAGACCCAGAAGGTAGATACCTGATACTCATGGGTTATATAATGGATACAGCAATCACGGTGATTTCCTACTACGCTCCTAACAAACAACCTACACCATTCCTCTCACATATATTACAAGTGATTAATGCACACAAAATAGGAACAGTGATAATGTGTGGGGATTCGAACCAGGTCCTCCTCCCATTTCTAGATAAATCACCTTTTACACCATCCAAAATAACCTCTAGATTACCTTTTTCTCAACTTCTTTCCAAATACAATCTGGTAGATTCGTGGAGAGAAAGTAACCCAATGAAAAAGAAATTCACTTATTTCTCGCACCCTCATCAAACCTTCACCAGAATAGATCATATTTTTCTAACAATAGGAATAATACCAGAAATTATTGCATCAGATATAATTCCGATTCCGTGGTCTGACCATAATGCAGTATACACTACTATAGCCTCAGCCATACCAAAAGCGCATGACCCAACGTGGTACTTACAGGACATAATGCTCAAACACCCACTACATCAGATGGCCATTGAACAAGCTTTAAAGGAATACATATCAATTAATAATACAACAGACATTTCCCCAATAAGACTGTGGGAAGCTCATAAGCCTGTCTTGCGTGGTACAATACAAAGACAAATGGCACTATTTAAACGGGAACGCAAAAATCTAGCAAAAAAACTAGAACTCAGTTTTAATGCAGCCTACATATCATTTCAAGATAATCCATCTCAGAGTACAAAATCTCATCTGGAAAGATCTAGATTGGAATACGATCTATTTCTCACTGAGTCAGTTGATAAATCCCTCAAACGCTCCAAACACAATTTCTACATGAATACAAATAAACCAGGTACATATTTGGCTCGGGCATTAAATTCAACTAACAAATCTTTCAAACCAATACGTTTGAAATTATCAAAAAATGTTTACACTTGTAATCCAGTTAAAATAGCCCATAAATTTCACTCACATCTCGCAACTTTATACAAGACAAACAATTAATTTAATCCTACAGAGGCTGAATCCTTCTTCTCAAAAATAACCTTACCTGAGTTATCTCAGAATCAAAAAAGCAGTTTGGATGAGCCTATAACTATAGATGAAGTTGCTAACGCCATAAAAGACCTAAAACTTAACAAAAGACCAGGCCCAGACGGCTACTCGGCTTTATACTATAAAACATTCTCAGAAATACTCTCTCCCATTCTCACTGAAATTTTTAACAAACTTCTAGATGGACATTCTTTTCGGCAAGAAACACTAATGGCAATTGTTTGTATGATCCCAAAACCCCTTTCTGATGATACTTCCTGTGTGAATTATCGGCCTATCTCTCTGTTAAACCTCGATATTAAATTATTAGCAAAAATAATAGCAAAACGCCTCAATAGCATTATAGGAAAATTAATACATAGAGATCAAGTAGGCTTCATGCCAAATAGACAGGCAGGCGATAATATACGCAGGGCAGTGTTATTGGCACATATTGCTAAAAAACGGAAAATCCCTTTATGTTTTCTATCTCTCGATATTAAGAGGGCATTTGACACAGTATCCTGGCAATATATGCAATATTCATTACAAAAATGGGGTTTTGGACCCCACTTTTTAACATGGATCAAAGCATTATATAATAAACCCAAAGCCTATATAAAATATGCTGGATACAAATCTGAAGCCTTTAATATCGAAAGAGGTACCCGACAGGGTTGCCCATTATCTCCCTTATTATTTGCCCTTATACTCAAACCCATGGCCCAATACATCAGAACAAACCAAACTATAACTGGCATTGAAGTAGGAGGTATTACACACAAATTATGTATATTTGCAGACGATATATTACTTTTTCTATCATCACCACAGGTCTCTGGTCCTAACTTAATACCAGCTCTTGATGGATTTGCAGCCCTATCCGGGCTTATGATTAATCCTAAGAAATGCCTAGTGCTTAATATTTCACTCACAAACATGGAATTGATCCCGGCTAGGGCTGCACTCCCATTCACATGGGCAGAAAAATCAATCCCATATCTTGGAATTCATTTAACAGCATCTCATTCTGACTTATTCTCAACCAATTATCCTCCTGTATTAAGACAGATCACAAATCTAATAAAACAATGGTCGCAACTTCCTTTATCCTGGATAGGGAAGATTAATGCAATCAAAATGACTATTCTACCCAAATTGCTTTATCTATTCAGAGTCCTCCCTATTCCAATTCCTTCCTATTTTTTGAGAATAGTACAAAAAAGAGCAACTTCGTTTATATGGGGCTCTTCGAAACCACGTATACCTATACACACACTACATCTTCCCAAAAATAAAGGAGGCCTGGGATACCCTAATTTTACTAACTACTACAGAGCAGCACATTTGGCCAGTCTGTCCAAATACCATGCAAAACAGGAAATCCCATTATGGGTATTTATAGAGGCTTCAGAAAATGACCCTCTATTAATATCAAATTTATTATGGCTTGATCCTAAAGACCGCTTTAAAATTCATAATCCCATAACTAAACACTTCTTATCTCTCTGGGATAAACTAAAAACCAAATATCAGTTACAATCTCCACACAATCCTCTCCTTTCTTTTATCAGAAATCCGGCCTTTTATCCGGCATGGATCTACCCAAATTCTTTTAAAGCTTGGACAACATCAGACATTCAGACACTAAATGACTTCATAGCATCTAAATCATTCCTTTCATTCCCATCGCTTAGAGAAAAATAATGCTCTACCAAACTCTGAGATATTTAGATATCTCCAAATCAAAAATTTCTATACACCATTCCTAAAGGGGGATACACCACTATCCCAATTATCCATTTTTGAATCAATCTGTACAAAAGATCCATTTGCTAAAGGTACAATTTCATCACTTTATAATCAATTATATGGAGTAGCAAATCTTAATAGACCCTCTTACGTTCAGAGGTGGGAGGAGGACCTGGGACGAACTTTAGAAGACACGGACTGGTCTAACATATGGCTCACATCTAAGTCATCTTCACCCAACATCTTAGCACTGGAGACAAATTATAAAGTCCTAACTCGCTGGTACCTTGTACCCGCTAGAGTGGCAAAATATTCACCTAATACCTCAGCTCTTTGTTTTCGAGGATGCCCAGAAATAGGCACATATTTACACATATGGTGGACGTGCCCAGTAATCCAAACCTTCTGGAAGGAAGTCTTCGTGATTGCATCTAAAATATTTTAAAAAATAATACAACCAGATCCATATTTAACTTTACTTAATCTAAAACCGGAATGGTTAACACTCTCTCAATTCAAACTTATGATCCAACTAATAACGGCTGCAAAACAAACAGTGGCCAAGGCATGGAAATCTCCTACATTGGTACTAGCAGAAACAATTCACAGAATGAATAATACAATGTCCCATGCTAAGATGGTAGCCATCGATCAAAATCAAATTCCAAAATTTGAAAAACTTTGGCATCCTTGGATAAAACAACAGTTCCTGTCAAACTTCAATGACTCTGTCCTGTTGCCATGGTAACAGATTAAATGACTTACAGAGACACCCATTCTAAGGCTTCAAAAAGAACTAAAAAGAATAATAAACTGACGAGCGGGACAACCTTGTGGACCATACCTCTACCTTTCAACCCTTTTTCTTCTTTCTCTTTCCTTTTCTCCACCTTACGATTAAAGCTCATTATCAGAATTTATTTGACCTATATACACTCTATAGAAAGTAGAAAAAAACTGCGCTATAAACCAAAAAAAATATGTAAAGCAGCAATCCCAACAAAAAACATCAATTGTAAATAAGCATAAGAAAAACAAAGGGTTGCGCTAATACTAGTAGTGCGTAATATAAAATCTACAGTGCAAAAGGTTTGTACAGTAATCATACATAACAATTAAATAAGTGTAAAAATAAACCAATGTGCAAAACATATGGTAATGGTGAAAGAAACAGTCCCATCCAATGAGGCATCAATAAAGTGTCATAGTGAGTTTTAGATCACCAAAAAATAAAAGTCCAAGTGACACTAGGTATATTTCTGTTATAGCGAAGAGGGGTCCACCACCAGAGAATAGAAGGGGTTGCTTCTTACCAGAAGGCCATGACCCCCCACCACAGAGGGTCACAGCAAGCAGAAAACTTTAAAAGCCAAAGGATAGGAACTGCCAGCGGTGTCCACCAGAGGTCATCTCAACATCAGCCACACCAACGAACCCATAGCAAAGGTATCATGGAATATAGAAGGGGCTCACATAGTGTAAAACTGATAAAATTTATTGAAATGCAATAAAATAAATGAACACTTACAAACGTAATTGATAAAACAGCCTTAAGTCCGGCTCCGTGGCCACCGGAGCTCGGACAAACCCGTCCTGCTGGAATACAACTCGCTCGGGGGTGACGTCAGCGCGTCGTCTGGATGACCCATGATGTGGAGTGATCCACAGCGAGGCTTGGTTCTATTATGTTATTACTTAAGGGTGGTGACGCGGCGCGCCGCCTGTGCCCCTGGAAGACGTGATGATGTCACGAAACGCGTAGGGCGGAGCCAGACGACGCGCTGACGTCACCCCCGAGCGAGTTGTATTCCAGCAGGACGGGTTTGTCCGAGCTCCGGTGGCCACGGAGCCGGACTTAAGGCTGTTTTATCAATTACGTTTGTAAGTGTTCATTTATTTTATTGCATTTCAATAAATTTTATCAGTTTTACACTATGTGAGCCCCTTCTATATTCCATGATACCTTTGCTATGGGTTCGTTGGTGTGGCTGATGTTGAGATGACCTCTGGTGGACACCGCTGGCAGTTCCTATCCTTTGGCTTTTAAAGTTTTCTGCTTGCTGTGACCCTCTGTGGTGGGGGGTCATGGCCTTCTGGTAAGAAGCAACCCCTTCTATTCTCTGGTGGTGGACCCCTCTTCGCTATAACAGAAATATACCTAGTGTCACTTGGACTTTTATTTTTTGGTGATCTAAAACTCACTATGACACTTTATTGATGCCTCATTGGATGGGACTGTTTCTTTCACCATTACCATATGTTTTGCACATTGGTTTATTTTTACACTTATTTAATTGTTATGTATAATTACTGTACAAACCTTTTGCACTGTAGATTTTATATTACGCACTACTAGTATTAGCGCAACCCTTTGTTTTTCTTATTCTATATACACTCTACTTGTAAACAATATGTATAGTAGGTATAAATCATTTAAATACCTACAAAAGTAACTAAGGAAATGATATATATCTTTAATTTAGGTTTACGTGAACCCAATGTTTAATATTTGAAATTTCATGATATTTACCTATATAAACCCTACTGTAAAACAATGAGCTTACTTTATAGATCCTTGTAAACTTACTTTATGTATCTTTATAACATTGTATACTCAATAAACTTCTTTTGACAAGGAATTTGGGACAAAATACAGAACCAATGATTGATGTGTCAGTTAATGGTTTGTCTATTCTGTGTTTAATAGATAAAGGCGATTCAAAGAGTTTGTTAAATATATGTGATGCCAATTTTTCCACTTCGAATCAGCAGGTAATTTTGGTCGGGGTAAGTAATGATGTAATTACTGCCAAAGTCACTGAACCTCTATAAGTAAGAATGAGAGGTCAGTGTCATAAATGTTCTTTTGTTTCATCGCCATAACTTCCCTGATAGTCTACTAGACAGAGGTATATTAATAAATATAGGAGTAACTATAGTTTTAATCACTGAAGGAATGGGAGTAAAACATACTTGAAGTAAAGGGAGACTTTAGATTTGCTCCTTATGCCAGCAATTTATTAACTCCAAGCAGAAGGGGCTATTGTAAATATTTATAGTGACTCAGCTTATGCTATAGGCATAGTGCATAGTTTTGCACAACTCTGGCAAGAGAGGGGTTATCTGACAGCAGCAGGAACTCCTATACAACATAAAGAATTAATTGCTAAATTATTGGCAGCGGTCCAGCTGCTTCTTAAAGTTGCAGTAATTAAATGTAAAGCACATACCAGAGCATATGATAGCATATCACTTGGAAATGCTTTGGCTGATAGGTATGCTAAAGATGTTATACATTCTTATGAGTCAACTACAGCGCTTCCAACATTCCTGCTCACAGATCTTCAAGTGGATCTGGATATTGTATCAGCTCTACAGGCAAGCTCGCCCTTGCCTCATACGTCCTTTTGGACCACAAAGGGAGCTGTTTGTGGGACAGATGGTATATGGAAACTAAAAAACAGACTGGTTGCTCCTCCGACATTGTTTCCTTCTTTGTTTGCTTTGAGCCATGGGCCTTGCCATTTCTCAACAGGAGGGATGTGTCGGGTGGTAGCCAGAGATTGGTGGGCTCCATGTTTTTCTGCATATGCTGCTAAAAAAGTTACTGAATGTTCTATATGTCAAATGCATAACATAGGAAAGTCAGTGTCCACTCCCATGAGGCATATTCCACATACTGAGGAGCCATTTCAAATTGTGCAAATTGACTGCTCGGATATGTCCCCTTGTGGTCGATTTAAGTATTTTTTGGTTTGCATTGATCAATTTTTGAACTGGCCAGAGGCTTGGCCCACGTCCAAAAATGATGCCAGAACTGTGGTAAAATGTTTGACGAGAGAATTGATCCCAAGGTTTGGTATAGGGTCAATAATTTCTTCAGATAGAGGTACACATTTCGATAATAAACTTATGGCAGAAGTAGTGAACATTTTAGGTATGAAACAGCAATTGCATACTCCTTGCAGACCTCAAGCTAGTGGCATGGTGGAACGCAGCAATCAAGCCCTGAAGAGGTATTTAGCCAAAATAACTGCTTATGGACAAAGCACATGGGTAGAAGCATTACCTATAGCCTTGGCAACCATTAGGACTACCCCTAAAGAGAAGCATGGACTGTCACCTTTTGACATATTGTTTGGGCGACCGCCCAGGAGACTACATTCATCTCTTGTGCAGCCAGAGACAGTGACTTTAATGAATGGACATTGCAAATTGGCAAATGTGTTTTCTGATACTTTTTCCAGAGCGAAAGCAGGACAACCTGTGGACACAAGTGAAGGAACTCATGGACTAAAGGCAGGAGATTGGGTGTATATCAAGAATAACACACCCCGGACTACTTTGTCCCCTAAGTGGAAAGGACCATTTCAGGTCATTCTTGTGTCTCCTACTGCAGTGAAGCTGAAAGACTATAAGTATAGGGTGCATGGTTCACATTGTAAGAAGTCTTTGGTTCCAAAAGAGAATATAAGCCGGTCTGCCGCTGGCAAGAATTGTTCTGTACCTTTACCTTCCAGGTCTCCTCCACTGACTCATGCACGAGCAAGAAGACTGCAGAATGAATCTCCTAGGGCCTAAGATGAATGTGAAGCTCTGGAGTGTTATCCTCTGCGGTGGTGTGGTGGTATGGATTACCGTCATGGCATATGAATGGACATACAAGAAAGAAAAGGGTAAGATACAAGACACTTTTCGTTTTAATGCTACTATAATGGAAGAAATGTCACAACGTGAACTAGTTTCAGATGCTGATCTGAGAGCACGAAGGGAAGCTGTGCATGAGTATCATGCCAAACTAGCAGAGCCTTTTCATAACTCTTTTGTAGCAATGCACATGCAAGCGGCCAAGAAACTGAATATCACTAATTGCTGGATATGCACACATGCACCTATTTATCATAAGACTTTCTCCTCTTTGTTAGGAATACCAAGCACTTTAGCTAAAATGGAGGACAGTGCACACTTTGGTGATGTTAGTAGAATAATGATTGACAGAGTCATTTCACTCCTACTATTCACAAATGCTCCATTGAGAAAACCAGCTGTCTGTATTAACTTTACACGGACCTATACACCTGAATTGCTTTCTCAGGGTTACCAGGATACTACCCGATTGATTGCGAATTCCAACTGCATGGATAATGCCGATATTAAGTATTGGTTTGATGGTAAGGATGTTGTGTGGAGTACTGACAGATATCAGGAATTACATGATTACACACATCGTCAACATTGCAGGACAATATGAAGCTATTGATGTGCCTACAAGGATATAATTTCAATAAAGCTTGTGCTGCCTCACCAGGTTATTACTTCATTTGTGGAAAGAAAGCATATACTTGGGTTTCTTTGAATTCTAATGGGGTTTGTTACTTTGGTAGAATTGTACCTGCTACTTGTTATATGGAGGATAATGACTTTTAAGAAACACAGCTCCACAAAATACCTATACACTTTCTTGAAAAAGACTTTGTGCACCTTGTTAAAAGGAACCTCACTGATCAGTCAGCTCCAGGAGAAGATGAAATCCAGGAGGAAAAGAGGAAGAAGAAGACTCCGAGATTAATGAGAAAAATGACAATTCTCCTGATAGGCCTACATTTTATTCTAAGTCAGATGATAACTTCATAAATGTTGAATCACATGACAGAGATTAAACCATTGTTTTCTATTCCATGGGTAAATAGATGTTGTATTAAAAAGGCTTTCAGTTTCATCATTGATTTGGCAGGCCTGATGGATAACATTACTGCCTTGTATGATAGAAACTTTATAGCCCTTGCTATAGAATTGAAGATGATCAAAAAAGAGGTTTTGCAGCCCCGGCTGGTGCTGGATTATCTCAAGGAGGAATATGCACCATAGTGGGAACTACTTGTTGTAACTACATTGGAAATGATACTAAGACTGAAGATGCCATCATTTCACATGTAGAAAAGGTACAACAAATGAAGGTCAAATTTCGCAAAGAACATACTGAAACTGCTTGGGTGGAAGGTAGCTGGGAAATCTGGCTTTCCTGGCTCAATCCTTTCAACTGGTTTTCCGGTATTGCAGGATGGTTTTCTGGAATTTTACATGGTATTTTATACATTGTAGGAATTAGGTGTATATGTTATACAAATGTTGTTTGAAAATCACACGTGCTGGTACTAATATTGGTTCTTCTGAGCCCTTAAGGTCTCGAGTCAGAACTGCTCATGAGATGGTGATCCGTATACCTGAAGATCAACCTAAAGATACAGAAGAAGCTTAAAAGGGATACCGAAAGAATTCTAAACACAGGAGGGGCTGTGAAGATATAGGAAATATAGGAACCATATCTTTTACTTATCCAGAGTTCCTCTTCAATATGAAATTGTATTTTTGCATTTAACTTGTTTTTCTCTTTTGTTTCTGAATTCTTTGGTATTGCAACACATGTGGCTGACCAGTTGACATTAAAATGTTCTGCCAATGACATGACACAATTCTCGGAATATGAGATAGGGAAAGATGTTGACATAGAAAGTCCCTGTCCAAAAGTCAACTTAACTTCTTTCCAAGTAATTATTCTTACAATTATTTCTCCCTTTCTGTCAAAATAACTTGACAGTTGAAATTAGCCAGGTCAAAGTAACCCAGAAAACTCAGAACACCAAGAACTGTGTTGAAATACTGAGTGAAATACTTATTGAAATGCGTACTTGTGATGTGTAACTTTGGGCTTGTGCCCACCGTAAGATTACTGTATAACCATTCTCTATAAAACCCCTACTGCCTTGTAAACTTCATCGCATTGTTACAAAGAAGTGCGATCCATTCTGAAGTAAACATACATGAGACATGCAGCTGGCGTTGATGTCCTTTATTTCAAGGTTCAACTTTACAACAGTATATAATGCAATATAGACCAACATCTGTAATATGTATCCACACTGTATTTGGTATAGAGGATTTTTTTTAGGTTGTTTTTAGAAGTTTTATATGGAGTTTGTTAAAATGGATTCATGGGAAAGAGAAGGGAGACAGAAGTTTTTTTAAATAAAAAGGAAGCATGCCAGATACCCTGAAAAAGTAAGCCAGAAAGGCGATACCCGGATCATCTACTGGCCATTGTAAAGGCAAGCTTTGCAATGAAGGGATTCACACAGGTATATCTTCTGTTTACAGTATGCATGGTTTACTGAGCAATAGCAGTGTATACCGGATCACAAGGCATCAAAGGCAGAGTTACAAAGCACAAAAATAAATGTACAGTTTTTATGTGAATTTGGTTACGTATCAGTTACATGTCTTCTACACTATTCTATATCTCAGGCACGTATCCATTGGGAAAGGAGAACATTTTGATTATCCAAGATAACAATGTAAGTGTCACAAAGGATAAATGACCATAAGTTATGTTTTCATATTCATTAAAGTTTAGTATATCAGCCAAAAAGCTATTAAAAATAACATGAAAGAGCACCCATAATATAAATTAGAAAACCATAGCCAAAGGTATAAGGCTGCATGTCCTTTCCTAAATAAACTAAACCAACTACCAGAACGCATACATTTCTTGGGAATAAAATAGAAAACTGTGTCCAGTGTGCATCTTTTCACCTTTTGAGAGCCGAACCATTGTATCATGGTGTATATTGAACCAGTGGTTTGTATGCAAGCTGCCACCAGTTTGAAGTTAAAGTACTATAAATATTGAAGCGGTCTCAAAGTGTCCATGTCTCAACCATAATCCACTTTAATTGAGTTAAAAAGATAATAAAAATCATATCCGTGATAATTAATAATAATAATAATAATACATTTTATTTATAATGCTCTTTACATCAAAAGATCTCAAAGCGCTACAGGTTAAAATGAGCAATTTATACAAAGAAACAAACATCTAAAAAGAGCAAAAAGCTTTGCTAAAAAGAAATGTCTTAAGACCTTTTTTAAAACAGTCAATGGATTGAGGAGCCCTCAAAATGTCAGGTAGGGCATTCCACAAGCATGGGGCAGCTGCACAAAAATCCCTATCTCCCATAGTCCTAAGTCTAGTTCTAGGTGTTTGAAGAAGGTTTGAGTGCACGGAGTGGAGGGAACGTGATGTGTTTTGTGGTTTAAGAAGTTCTTTGAGGTAAGAAGGGGCATGTCCATGTATACATTGATACGTAAGAAGGGAAACCTTGTGCTCAATCCTGGCGGAGACAGGAAGCCAATGGAGTGGAGAATGGGAGTAATGTGCTCATGCTGCCACACTCCCATCAGGATCCTTGCTGCAGAGTTTTGGATGTACTGAAGCCTCTCCAGACTCTTTCTAGGAACCCCGATGAGAAGTGCGTTACAGTAGTCCAGTCTGGAAGAAACAATTAAGTAGCATAAAGCTCACTTGTTTATCAAGGACATCTGTGGTGTGTAACAGAAGCATGGTGGTAACATGAAAAGTGATGGTTCTGTATGGGTGACCAAACAAGGGAGGAGAATTGCTTTACCACCACAGAATCAGTTCCAGGGTCTGGATGTAGAGAGGAGAGAAATCTCTGGAGCACCAGCCAGAAGCTGTGTCACCAGAAGTGACCTGCAGGAACCTTGTCACCTGCTGTCCGTATCCCTGAAAGTGAGGTGCCACTGCACTTATGGCCCTACAGAGAATCACCAGGAAGAAAACGGAGAGCCATTCTCCAAGACAACACATTTCAAGGCATGGCCTCTTTTTCAAGTCTCTTTATACGCTCCTTCCTATCCACCTGCTTCTAACCACCACCCCACACATCCCACACAACTAGAATAATAGTTACCACCATGAGCCTACAATTACAGGCATCCTTTCATTCCTACATTGTCTAAATGGAGCTAAAAATAAGAAGAAATAACAACAAGATGCAGAACACAGTTCACACTTAATTCCCACTGAGATAGCTACCTTGTGACTCATGTTGTATCTCATCTTAACACCATAGTGTGGTATGTTTCCTGAATTACCTCTGTTAAGAAAATACCACCATGGGCTCCATTCACAGAACCAGATTGTATGAAGTATTTAGCTGTTTTCCCAAATACTGAATGCGTTCCTGAAAATGTCAATTCACTACTGCTTTATGCGGTATTAACAGCATAAAGCAAAAATGCTGGGTAAATACTGCATAAAACAGGAATAAAAGTTATTTCACAAGAAAAAATATTGCATGCGGTAAATAAGTTGTGGTCACGGCATGCAATATTTAAGAAACTAGCTGCCGCCGGCATCCTTAACAACCAGTAAACAACCTGGTTGTTAAGGAATGGGTAATTGCCAAGTCCTTAACAACCAATGAGTCATCAGCTGCCAGCAATGAAAAAATCAGGAAACAAATAGCATTTCCCCCCCCCTAATCCATACCAGGCCCTTATCCAAGCATGCAGCTTGGCAAGTCAGGAAAGGAAGGGGGCACCCTCCTCCTGAACCATACCAGGCCACATGCCCTCAACATGGGGTAGGGGGCTCAAAAGCACCTTGTCCCCATATTGATGAGGAAAAGAGCCCCTTCCCCACAACCCTGGCTGGTGGTTGTGGGGATCTGTGGGAGGGGGGCTTATTGGGATCTGGAAGCCCCCTTTAACTATGTGAAAGAGTATGGGGTGTATAGTATGTATTTTTTTAGTGAATGTTAAAAAACTTTTGGAAAAAACGCAATGCGGCAACTTAATATTCGAGTGTGGTAAGATACCGATTTGTGATTGGAGCCCAATATGTGCACTAAATGGAGATGAAAATCATAGGAAAACACTGTATTAAGCAAAATACAGTAAGAATTCATGATGACTGGGTGAATGCTTGTGACATTCGACCAGTACATTTTAATAAATAGACCCCATTAGTGTAAGAACTAACTGCTGAACTAAGAGCTTGCTGTTCTTGTACTTTGGGTAACTCTACTTACTTTGCATTTGACTTCTGGCATTGAGGATTACATCTACTGTATATGCTTATTATGCATTTAAAACAGAGTTCTACCCAAAAGTGGAAGCTCTGCTTATCAGCCTCCACCCCCCCTATTTGGCACCTTTTGGGGGGAGCGGGTACCTGTTTTTGACAGGTATCTATTCCCACTTCCGCAGCCGCGGCGAGATCACTCAGCCCCCTCCTCCTTCCCCTGCCGCTGGGCCTTTCAGGAAGCGCAGCTTGGTGAAATACATACATTTACATTTTTATGTGTATATCCGAACCTTGTATAAAGATAAAGAAAATGTTTTTTGTGATTGTTGTATTATAGTAATCAGTCCAAATTTTATCTGGTTTTAAATTATTTAATACACATTAGTCTGTAAAGCAAATTGGTTGAAAAATATCTGATTGGCTAGAACTGATATAGGTTATAGATTTTAAAAGAAAATCTAGGTCTCTTAAGAAACATTGGTATTTAAGCTTCTATTAAAAATATGTCAAGTTGTGGGTAAGAAAGACTCATTTTATTCCTAAAAACTCTTTGCCTCCCAGATCTTTTGTTGACTTTGAGGATACAATTACTGATGCAACTTTTGTATTTGTTATAAGAAAAATCATAATGTTTGAATATTTTCCAGTAAGAAAGGGAGAATAGTTCTAGAAACCCACAAGTCTCTTTTCCAAAGCAGGTATCAGTAAAGTACCGTATTTATCGGCGTATAACACGCACCGGCCTATAACACGCACATTCATTTTAAGAGGGAAGTTTCAGGAAAAAAACTTAAATTTTAATTAAGGAACTTTGAAGCAAAATAAGGGTCAGTGCCCATCTGCAGCCTCACCATTGCCATCAATGCAGCCTGATCAATGCCCATCTGCAGCCTCACAAGTGCCATCAATGCAGCCTCATTAGTCCACATCAATGCAGCCTCGCCATTGCCATCAATGCAGTAGCCTCACCATTGCCATCAGTGCAGCCTGATCGATGCCCATCTGCAGCTCAGAGGGGACAGGGAGGGGGGCAGGACGAGCGCTGACAGATTACATACAGTGAGAATCTCCTATGATAGACAGAACAGTGGTCCAATGGCGGCCCAGGAGATGGGAGTTCCTATTACAGAGGCCGCCAAGTAAACAGGAGATTCTCACGTTATGTAATCTGACGGTGCTCGTCCAGCCCCCCTCCCTGTCCCCTCCAAGGCAGCTAAAACTGAAGTATTGGCGTATAACATGCACGCACTATTTGCACCCGATTTTCATGGTGAAAAAGTGAGTGTTATATGCCAATAAATACAGTATTTGAAAGATCAATGTACCTCTGAGACAGCAAGGTTTTTTTCCCTTCTCATGATTTATGTGAGTTATGATACTTGATTTATTTGAGTTAGGATAAAATTGGACCCAAACAATACATTTAGGACAATATGAAGACCAGTGAAAAGGAATAATCCCCTTGGCTGTAAATAGACAAAGTTGAGCCCCAATCCTAAATAAATTATTTTATCCTCCTCTGTTTTGATAGGCATTGCTAGATCATTGCCCCACTTTAGTAATGTGTGTAGTTATTGCCTGCATAGTATTAACAGAAGACCCTCCCCTGAGCAACTCAGATTGTACTGCAGTCAATAAAGTATCATTCAACAAGCTAGAGCAAAACATTTTAAACTCTGACAGAGTTAACTAATGCAGTGTACACACGGGCGGACTTTTCGACCGGACTGGTCCGACGGTCTATCCGACGGACTTTTGACGGACTTTCCCAACGAACGGACTTGCCTACACACGATCACACCAAAGTCCAACGGATTTGTACGTGATGACGTAGGACCAGACTAAAATAAGGAAGTTGATAGCCAGTAGCCAACAGCTGCCCTAGCATCGTTTTTTGTCCATCGGACTAGCATACAGATGACTTTTTGACCGGACTCGAGTACGTCGGAAAGATTTGAAACATATTCCAAATCTAAAGTCCGTCAGATTTTCGACCGAAAAAGTCCGCTGCAAGTCCGATGAAGCCCACACATGGTTCAATTGTCCGCCGGACTCGGTCCGTTGGACCAGTCCGGTCGAAAAGTCTGCTCGTGTGTACGCGGCATAAGGGTTTTCTATAATATTACAGTCACGGAACCCCGTCGCACCCTGCTTGAGTGCTTCCGTCAGTACACTGCTTCCCCCAATCTGGATCCTCAGATATCAGATATTACAGCCACATATTGTAACTAAAAAAAACAGGCGAGACTAGCTCAGTTACAAAGTTGGAACATGGAATGATTTATTGGACAAGTATACAGCCTTTTCATACACTTGAAAAGTATGTCAGTCTCTACATACACAATAACCCAAATGTTTACCCAAAACATCAAACAATGGTTTAGTTAATGAGGTAGGGCTGACCCATGGCTAATCCCATCCACCTGGATGACTCAGATGTCACAT
The DNA here is from genome assembly GCF_042186555.1 of Aquarana catesbeiana. Classification (NCBI taxonomy): domain Eukaryota; kingdom Metazoa; phylum Chordata; class Amphibia; order Anura; family Ranidae; genus Aquarana; species Aquarana catesbeiana. Next base: position 842,599,889 of record NC_133324.1, read on the forward strand.
TGCAGACCAGCCTTGCCGACTTCAAGCTAACTGCAGACAATACACATTATCATAAGCATAAACACAGCAAACAATAGCAGAAGACCTAATTACAAATAACAATGCAAACAGTTATCTCCCTCCTCCTTAGCCTAGTAGGCAAGAGACTATAGAAGGAGTCCCCAGTAGCAGACTGTCCAGTTCCAGAGGTCAAGGTGACCAGCTCTTTCAATTAACACGTATAGTTCAGAAGGAAAAAAAACAGGAATTGTCTTTGTATTTTTCCTGGGAGATATTGTGGAAAAATATTACTGTTCCATTTTAAGTGATCCAAGCCACCTTCTTAATGTCCATTATTTTCTTGGTCACCCTGTACCCCTAATAGACACAAGTTAGCTTAGACATAGGAGGTGCATGGGGAGCTGAAAAAAGGGTTTCCCAACCTCTCCAAGGGATTTTGGGTTCCAGCAGCCCTCCCCCACCCAAAGTGAGTCACAATTACATATAGATATTTTTAAAGAAAATTTCACAAAACACTTATGCCCTGTACACACAATCGGACATTGATCGGACATTCCGATAACAAAATCCATGGATTTTTTCTGACAGATGTTGGCTCAAACTTGTTTTGCATACACACGGTCACACAAAGTTACCGGAATTTCCGAATGCCAAGAACGAGGTCACGTACACCATGTATGACGAGACTATAAAAGGGCAGTTCAGCACTAAGCGTGACACCCTTTGGGCTCCTTTTGCTAATCTGGTGTTAGTAAAAGTTTGGTGAGAGACGATTTGCGCTTTTTCAGACTCGTGGTTTTCAGATCGTATTTCTGCTGTTCAGTTTGTGATTGTGGGTTTGTATCTGGTCTTCAGTGCGTGCAGCGAATTCCCATTGACTTGTCATTGTGTTAGTGTTCATTCGTTACTGATTTTCAGGTCGCTCTTCACAGGCCTTGCCGGTTCTTCAGTGCGTTCTGTTACTTCATTCTGAGCAGCCGACCATTTTCTAGCCATGTTGTGTATACGTACTCATAGTAGAGTTCGTGCTGTGCGGGGGCTTGGTGTTGGGGTCCTTACTTTGACACAAGCCCAGTCCATGAACAGGGTGGGGAGGAGTTCATGGACCAAGAATTGGTTGCTCCAGCGTGACCAGTTCTGTCACATGCCTCTGCTCCGTGAGATCCATGAGAATAATCCTGATGATTTCAGGAACTTTCTCAGGATGACGGACCCCGTATTTCACCGTTTGTTGGCTTTGCTGACCCCCTATATCAGCAGGCAGGATACCTGCATGAGGCAAGCCATCACTCCGGAGCAGAGGCTAGTCACCATGTTGCAGTACTTGTTGATGGGGAGAAGCCTGCAGGACCTCAAGTTCTCGACAGGCATCTACCCTGGGCTCTGGGCTTCATTATCCCGGAGACCTGTTCTGCCATCATCCAGGTGCTGCAGAAGGAGTATATTAAGGTAAGATTGTATCCTTTAACATCATATTTTATTGTATTTAATGTTTGATAATGTATTGTATTTCTTTCCTCATTCCCTAATTAAAATGATTGTAATATGCTGTGAATGTCCCCTTTGTCCTCATGCATGCTGGATTTTTATGTAATTTTTTTTGGTCCTTCATACATATTTGCCTTTACTTACCTCCCCAGCATGCTCTCCTGGGCCTATATTCACCTCGTGTAGTCACTTAACAATGTATTTTGTCAGCTCCATAGTAGTGCTTTACCCTAAATACCCCCTAAAATGTTTAAAATTGTGATGTGTGCTTTAAATTCAGGCAGAGTGCCAGAGGGTTTTTTTGGGTCCTAAAATCATTTGGAACCCTCCCCCAACTGCTAACTCAGCTGATACCAATCCTCTATCTGCTGACTTTCCCAAACCCATACACACTATACCCACCTCTTTTGTGGTCATATTTATGGATGAATTCCCCAAAGCATGTAGTGCAAGGGCCTGCCTGAATACTTTCAAATGGTACTTTTTTAAGTTTCTGTATCCTATTATTATCTTGATAGGTAATAGCAGAATGTAAAAATGTGCTAAAATGTGTACAGTGTGTATTTTTCTCTTTGTATTATGACACTTCTTACCTGTCCAGTGGGCTGCCAATAGTGTAAGTAAGGAGGGGCTGGCCAAAATAATATACATTATTTATGCATTCATCTCTCAATGAAGTAGAGAGGGTTACCTGTCCAAAACATCTCCCCCCCATAAAATTTCAAAAATGGCCCATGAGAGGGGGGGGGTCTGATAGGTGGACCTTATACCTTTGTCTTTAAATAGTCCCTCAAATAAATATTATACTGATGTTGGCCAAGAATGTTTGTGTCTAATCTGCTTTCCATGTTTATGTACAAAATGAATAATTTTGTATTCTTGTTTGACTCCACAGTTTCCTTCCAACCCACAGGAATGGCAGACTGTGGCCTCCCACTTTGCCCAGCGGTGGGACTTTCCTAACTGCGGAGGGGCAATTGATGGGAAACACGTCCACACGTCCAACACGTTACAACTACAAAAGGTTCAATAGTATTGTGATGTTGGCGGTGGTGTCGGCTACTTCTGAGTTCCTGTATGTGGACGTGGGGAAGAATGGCCGGATGGCCGATGGTGGAGTCATCGCCCACACGGAGTTCTACAGGCATCTCCAGAATGGCAGCTTGGGTTTGCCACCTCCAGAAGACAATGCGGAAGGACTCCCATTCGTCTTCGTTGTGGATGAAGCGTTTGCGCTGGGGGACCATCTTATGCGGCCATTCCCTATGAGGACCCTCACCCCGGACCAGAGGGTTTTTAATTACTGGCTGGCCAGAGCCCGAAGAGTGGTGGAGAATACGTTTGGAATAATGGCCAGCCGGTTCCGCCTATTTCTTACACCCATACACATGGCGGAGTATAAACTGAATCACATCATCCTGGCTTGCTGTGTTCTCCACAACTTTTTAAGGAGAAATTCTGTGAACTATGCTGGCTCAGTTGGGCTTCCAGCTGGCCGTCCTGGCTTGCCCCCCCTGAGTGCCCATGAGGTCTGTCTAAGATACATGGAATACTTTGCGGGTAGGGGGGCCATCAATATGCCAGACAATGTCTGAGCCTTTTTTTAAATAAAAAAAAATTGACTTCAAAAATATTTGCTTACATCTACTGCTTGTGTTTCTTTTAGCTGACCATGACATAAAATTGGTCCTGAAAATGGCGTGGTTGTGTAAAATTATAAAGCACTGTTGGGTGTTATTTACTAAAAGCAAAGACACTTTGCACTACAAGTGCACTTGAGACTGCACTGAAACTGCACTAGTAGTGCAAAGTGGATTTGCCCTTAGGAAATAACCCCCATTGTCACAGAAAACACAAATTTTCACACAAAAAAAGTTTAGGAGCATTGAAAGAAGAAGCCACACATTGTTGATCCTCAATATTTTTAATCCAAGCACAATCACATGTGCATTTATAAAAGCTTTTTAAAACAAACCAACATGTTTGTTGTATACAATATTTTTAGGTCACATTAATAATAGTAGAAATTGCCTTTTAAGGTAAAACAGGCATATTTAAAACCAACAATAAATACACAAATATGGAACTTACAAAGTTCAACTTTTGTAGAAATTGAAGGCAATAACAGACATGAGTATTTATAAACTGTGTTTGATATTGCGTTCAGATGGGGTGAAGTCACCCCTGGAAAAGCCAAATTTTGAAGATGCACACAAATTGCCGAATGTCAACATGTGCTAGCTGCCATCACAGGGGGATCAAGTGAAGTGTTTTGTGGGTGCAACCCCTTCTTCTCAGCTACTTTATGATTGTGGAAGGGGTTGCACCCCCAAAACGCCTGCATTGATCTCCCGTGATGGCAGATAGCACATGTTGACACACTGTGTGCATCTTCTAAATTTGGCTTTTCGAGAATATTTTAAAAAAGGTGCAAAAAGTTTTGGAAAAAAAAAGCCAACTACATTAGGGATTTCAAGGGGTTTTAAACTCAACAATGATGTTCTTCATTTTGTTTTGAACATCATTGATGTTTTGCTTGATGTTTCCCAAGTCCCTATTACACCCCATGATCTCCCCGATCAGGATCTGGGCACTTTCACTGGTGAAATGACCTTCATCCACAACATCACGATCACCTAAAAATATAGAAACAAGGGGGCGTGGCTTGACCTGACACGAGGATGGCTGCTTAGTTCTTCAGCTCCTGCCGCCACACGACCTGACCTTACCTTAACGGAGGCTCAATTGCACGAAACCCACTTCAAAATATGGGGACTGCATCCAGGAACACCTCCACCTCACGTTCCCGTTCACCGAGGGAACACCCAGAGCGCACGGAACACAATATACCCGAAATGTTCCGGACGGGCAGAGGCAACATGGCGTCCTCCCGCCACAGGAACTCACAGGCCGCATCGTCCTCTCAGCAGGGAATGCCGTCTCTCGCTCCTCCGGCCAGCTTCCCGGGGGAACTTATCCCAGAGGAACAACCCCACCACCACCAACTGAACATAAATGACCTTAAGATGATAGCCGCTGATATAAAAGACACGCTTTTGGCGGCCATTTCGGAGCTTCGCCTGGAATTCCGCACCCTGTCTGACAGAGTTACAGCGTCGGAGCAAATGGCTGATCACCAGAATCTCCAATTGCGCAAAACCACTCGCCATGTCGATGCACATACCCTTCAGATGAGGGATATGCAGAGACACCTCGAGGATCTTGACAACCGGGGCAGGGGACGCAACCTGAGAGTCCGGGGGCTCCCGGAGTCGATTGAAGGAGATCAACTAACTCCGTCTGTGACAAGCCTATTCAACGGCATTCTACACAGGCCCCTTCAGACACATGTGGAGTTTGAAAGAATTCACCGTGCATTGCGTCCCAAAGGAAGGGACACTGACCCGCCTAGGGATATAATCTGCTGTCTGACCGACTACAAGGTAAAAGAGGATATTCTCAGACAGGCTAGAGGCATTCCACAGCTCATACATGAGGGTAAACCTATCCAGATATTTCAGGATCTGTCAGGCATAAATCTACAACATCGCAGAGACTTGAAACCCCTACTAGATACCCTTTGCGCCAAAGGCATCAACTATAAGTGGAAGTTTCCCTTCTGCCTGGCTGCCACTTCGCACGGTCGCACCGCTTTCCTCAAAGTGCCTGAGGATCTTCCCTATTTCTGTGAAGCTCTTGAAATCCCCACTGTGGAGGTACCCAACTGGTACGCTGACTTTCGTCGCTCTGCCGTGCGAAGAGAACAGCAACATAAACTGCCTATGGAAACCATGAATGCAGGACACAGGAGGAGAAGATTACCTTCCACCTCAGCACATAACAGCACTCGCCGTTCCCAACACCGTGATTACAGCACAGCTGATTCACCCACTTCAAGGAGAGCCAGAAGAGATCGCTAAAGTCACAGGGCAATACTTAATCTTACAGTAACCCTCTGTTTCAGTTATGCCACGTTCGGCTCTCTATGTTTGCTGTTACAGTTAATTGGAATTAATATTTGCCACATTTGCAAAAACTCTCATCTGTAAGTCACCCTCGACGTTACTCTCATCAAGCGGGGTGTATAGAGAATACACATGACATCTATGAGTAACGCAAGTTTATTGTTGGGACTAGACAGAAACTCTATATAATGTGCCTAGTTCGTTGACGCCCCACAGCACAGGCAGCTGACTACAACTACCATGATGCAGTGCTTTCCGGAAGTGCGGGGTGACTCTCTCTCAGGATACGGAAATGTAACTGCGCTCCCTCAGACGGAAGCGGTCCTGCCCGTCACCTTCGTGACGAAAGTAAACACATCCCGCTTACCTGCCATCCAGATCCACAACTGAAGACATCACGACTGCACTGGAGGACGACGAAACTTTCACAACGCTCCCCATGATCAGCGTCGACTATAGCCACCGGACACCGCGCTACATCCCCTGATCCTACAGAAGGCGAGTTGTTTGCGGATGGAAGAGCAAGGGACAATCGCCTGCAGAAGCACTTGTCGTACTCTTTACCAGCAAAGGACTCCAGTGAAGCGGCAGCATCATATGGTCAAGCATTCAAATAGACTTCAGATGGGACATTCCGCTCACCCCGTCCGTATGACAAGATCCGCAAGTACCCTGAAACCTATCAGCGGGGGGAGCAATAGGCCCCTAGAGGTATTAGGTAACCCACCACCAGAATGGACCCCAAGACACGTGATAGGTATTAAGTTATGTAACTACTAAGTAAAAGCACTGGGTCGTACATTCACCCACCCCGCGGGGTATCGGGAGGGAGGGAGTATAGGATACTGAACAGGATAACACTAAAATATGTCCAGTGCCAGGCACAACTTGTAACTTAGGATCCCTACATATAGGTATTGCCATACTCTTCCTCTCCGTGGGTATAAGTGCTCTGCATGAACGATATACATACAGTTCAGGGTTACTAATCGTTTTTCCGAGCTTAAGAGGTAGCCTCAGTTGCTCAAACTACAGAATTTCTCAATACCCTCAGTACTTGCAAATCTGCATGATACTCCACGGTTCGCTCCCTAAAATTCGCCAGTGCAATCTCCCACTGGTATGGGTGCGACCCTAGTGGGTCAATTTGATATCTCGCAGAGTTTGATACTGACGATCGTATCTGTTCTGTTCATATGTATAAGAATGGTTACTGATGTTATAGATGTTCTTTGATCTTTATATATTTTTTTTTTGTGTTTTATATGCACACGCTTCTTAGCATCGGTGGCACACACACACCATACAGAATATCTCCACACTCCTCCAACCATCCTCACCCTACCCAATGGCCGTGCGGTGGCGGGACATTCATTTCTCCTACTTCTCTGCCAATTCTCTCGTGTCGAGCTCGTTCCAACCCCCACACAGCTTCGGTATAGTGTTCCAGCCTGTTTATAATGGGTTGGGCACCATGCCTGAGCTGTACATCACCGATTCTTTTGTTTCACGTGAGGACGCGGGATAGCTGGCTATCCCAGTGGACTCGTCGGTTACTCTGCAAAGTTCTTAGGAACAAGACATCATCTAATCCCTTTTTGGATTGGAGGACAACAATCTACCAGATCACACCCCCCTCCTCCCCCTTACTTATCCTTTTATCCTTTTATTATTTTTGGTTTACTTTTTTTTCGGTCCTTTATTCCTTAACCTGACGGAAGTAATGGACGCAAAAGACGGATTCACGCCTATCCCTGAATCTCAAATCGATCAATATTCGTGGCCTAAATACGCCCAAAAAAAGCTCTCTACTCCTCGCTTCACTACATAAGTCCAAAACTCACATAGCTCTCATTCAGGAAACACATTTTAGAACTGATGCCACCCCCAAACTACACAACAAACAATTCCCGACAATATACCATGCAACCAACAATGAAGCAAAATCAAAAGGAGTTTGCATTCTCATCGCAAAAGAATGCCCATTCATTGTCTCGGACACACACAATGACCCACAAGGATGATTCATCTTCATAAAAGGTACATTGCATGGGAAAAGAATCACTATCACCAATTTATACACTCCGAACACACACCAAGTTTCCTTCTTCCGCGACACGCTACAGTTACTCACGGCCTTTAGCTCGGGCACATTACTAATCGGAGGTGATTTTAATGTACCCCTCAACCCCACCCTCGACACCTCTAATGGCCATTCTTCTATCACTTACAGAGCCCTTCGTGCCATAAAAACACAACTCAGTGACCTACTAGTACATGATACTTGGCGCGCCATGAACCCTAAGGAAAAGGATTACACATTCTTCTCTACGCCACACGCTAAATACTCAAGAATTGACTATTTTTTATATCCCAAGAAGACTTGCCATTAATTAAAAACACCTCTATCGAGCCGATGGTTTTGTCAGACCATAACCCAATTACGTTGACCCTTCACCTTTCCAATAAGTCGGTGCGTCCTCATATATGGAGATTAGACAACTCTTTACTTACCGATCTCGACATCTCAAGCAAGACTTCCCAACACCTCACAAACTACTTCACAGACAACGGACTAGGAGATACCCCACCAGATGTGGTCTGGGCCGCACATAAATGCGTTATAAGGGGCACATTCATTTCAATATCAGCACATCGAAATAGACTAAGAAAAGCCAAACTGGAAGAACTGACTACCCGCATCTCTAAACTAGAACAAAAGCACAAAAAATCTCTGGCATCTGAGGCTCTCACAGAACTAACACAAGCTAGATCCGAACTACTGAACGAACTACACACTAGACTTAAGCGCAAATACACGTTACAGCAAAAACACTTTTACGAATATGGCAACAAATCGGGGAAGCTCCTAGCGAGAGCCCTACAAGCTAAGCGTGCAGCCCACACCATACATACAATCAAAGACCCTTCAGGCAAACCCTCTGTTACTTCTGAAGACATAGCGAAACAATTTGTGACCTACTTCACGGACCTTTATAATTTACACTCCCCTCAACAGACCAATACCCCAGAAGATAGACGGGAAACAATCCAAACATTCCTCTCCCAATACGCCCCCACACCTCTCACGACAGAAGATTCCGACGCGCTAAACTCTCCATTGACACCAGATGAAATCAAATTAGCCCTAAAACAGATGAAACCAGGCAAAAGTCGAGGACCTGACGGGCTCACTGTCGCATACTATAAATCCTTCTCAGACATACTTATACCCCCACTAGTCAAAGCACTGAACAACCTCTCACCCCATAGTATAGCATCCAAGGAAGCATTAGAAGCACACATCACACTGATCCCTAAACCAGGCAAGGATGTCACCATGGTCTCCAACTACCGGCCAATTTCCCTCCTTAATGTAGACATTAAAGTATATGCCAAAGCTATTGCCAACCATCTGCTACCGCTACTCCCCAAACTAATATCCACAGATCAAGTCGGTTTTATCCCGGGAAGGGAGGCCCGAGACAACACCACTAAAGCCCTAGACATCCATCATTGGATGACCACCAATGACACTAGCGGTTTTTTCTTGTCCTTGGATGCGGAGAAGGCGTTCGACAGGGTTGCTTGGGACTATATGGAAGCTACGTTACATTCTATAGGCCTTCCACCCCACCTAATCCATATGATTATGGCTTTATATTCCTCACCCACCGCCAAAATAAAAGTGAATGGCCACCTGTCGAGCGCCTTCTCCATCTCCAATGGAACACGACAGGGATGCCCCCTGTCCCCCTTAATCTTCATTCTCACAATGGAACCACTACTTCGTAAACTTAAGGAAAACCCAAATATTAAAGGTGTAGAAATAGACCACAAACAATTTAAAATTGCGGCCTATGCGGACGATATCCTTTTATTTCTGATGGACCCAATCATTACTATACCCAACCTCCTCAAAGACTTTGCTATATTCAAATCCCTATCCAACCTGCAGATCAATCTATCTAAATCTAAAGCCCTTAACGTATCTTTGCCCACCGCAATAGTCACCCAATGCAAACAAAATTTCCCTTTTAGCTGGGAAACCCAGGCTCTCACATATCTAGGCATTAAAATACCCACCAAACTGACAGAGATATATAGGTTGAACTTCCTACCTATCCTAAACAATGTCCGAATAGACTTACAAAAATGGACCTCGGGGCCGTTTTCGTGGTTTTGAAGGGCAGCGGTCCTAAAAATGAATGTGCTACCCAGACTACTATATCTATTCCAAACTATTCCCATTCAAATCCCACCTACCTTTTTCTCAACCCTCCGAAAGCTTTGTAGAAATTTTATATGGTCCTCCAAACAACCCAGATTAAATTGGAAAAGATTGACAAACCCCAAGTCACAGGGGGGACTAAACATACCGGACATGCAAAAATACTATTGGGTCTGCCACCTAGCCAGAATTGTGGACTGGCATGCTAACAATACAATCAAAGATTTGGTTTATATCGAAAACGCCTTCACCCAGATACCAATACACCTATTGCCGTGGATCAATCAAAAAACAGTGCCAATGCAAGCCACACTAAATCCACTTATCAATTCCACGTTAATGAATTTCAAAGCAGCTTGCAAATCACTCAAATTGAAACCCTTTCCAGGGCCCATGACACCTCTGGAAAACAATCCAGAATTTACCCCAGGAGTACACACCCACCACCCTATAACAGATCCCAACAGACCACGACTCAAGTCACACCAAATGTTCCACAAAGGGAATTTCTTGACGTTCCAAGCCCTTACTTCCACATTTCCGGACTATCACATTCCCTTTCACAAATACTTACAACTACGTCACTTCATCTACAGCCTTAAACCCACGGTAGACTTAAACAGGGAACTCACGCCTTTGAACTCGTATGTAACAATGCTGAACCCCAAAGACACCTCATCTCAGAACTATATAAACTCCTGTTTTCAATAGAAGAAATCAAAACTGATGACTTAATTAGAAGGTGGGAGCAGGACTTGAACATAGACCTCTCCTCCGAGGAGTGGCGACGAGCCCTCTATCATATGCATAAAGGCTCATGCAATATATCAACGCAGGAAAATAGGTATAAAATCTTTACAAAATGGTATAGGACCCCGGACAAGATTCATAGATATCAGCTCAACATCCCTCCCTTATGCTGGCGTTGCAATTAATCGAGAGGCACACTACTCCATATATGGTGGGAATGCCCTATCATCCAAACTTACTGGACTGAAATCCACCGATTAATTACTCAGATTACGACATTCACCCCAGACTTCACTCCGGCCCAATATCTGCTCCACCATACCTCACTGCCACAACACACATATAGGAAATCCTTAGTGCTACACCTCATCAATGCGGCAAACTTATGTGTCCCAGTTCACTGGAGAACCACATCTCCCCCCACCATAACAGAATGGATTCAGAGGGTGGACAGAGTGGCTGAAATGGAAAGCCTCATTCACCAAACATCGGATACTCCTTCCAAATACATGAACACCTGGGCTTGCTGGGTGCATTTTAAATTGTCCCAAATACAGACCAGCTCAACCACCCCCTCCCACACTGCACCAGGGGAAATTACAAACACACATTTGCTGACTTAACTCCAAAAATAACCACTTAACGGACCATTACTTTCCGTCATCCTCTCTCCTCCCCTTCCCCCCCCCCCCTTCTCCACATCCTTACATCTCCCAATACCTGAAAACTTAAAACATTACAAGTCAATATAAAAGGATACCCAATCCATTGAGGAGACACCTCAACATCAGATTACACTCCAGGGCTGGAATACTACACCACTGACTTGCATTTCCATACGCTCCTACACCCGGGCACAGGTAGTTCCCATATATGGGTGCTCGGGTGCGGGAGTGAAGACGCTCCGGCCAAGACAAATACAGCCAAATGTGTTATCTCACGCCACAGGGATAATTCAGGCATAGTGCAACCTGCACTTACAACTCGCAACTACCACCACTTTTTATTTTTGTAGTTTTTCAATTTTATTGGTATTTCAACTCTTATTTAAGGACCAGACAAGGCTCGGAATATACCAATTATTACAGATATTAATATTGTGCTATAAATGGTATAAAATAAAAGAGACCTTTATGTTGTCACTGTTAACCTTATCCATTGTCAACCTGTAACTTGTGCTTATATCTACTTCAAGTGCTGTAATTTTGTAATTTTGTGAAAACTTAATAAATTACTTTAAAAAAAGAAAAAAAAAATAGAAACAAAAACACACCATGTATTATAAATATGCCAGCATCCATCTCTTACCTGAGCCTGTGGTCGCAGACACTCACCTGTTGTGGTGGCAATTTCCACCAAGTCTCCCTTCTCCTCCTCCTGTTGGCTTTGGGGGATTTCCTCTTCTTCCTGAGGTGGGGGGTCTGTTGTCTCCTCTGATGAGTGGTGTCCTCCAAGTCTTTTCTCCTCTATGTAAAAAAAAATAGGTATACTTAGCACACAGATATTTGATGGCAGAAATAGGAATATGAAACATTGCTTAGAAGTGGGGTACAATTGCCTGTTTTGGCAGAGTTCCAAGATGAAGAAATATTTTGTCACTTTGTCAAGCTTAAATACTTACCTGTTTTGTACAAGCTTCACAGATGGAGTCACCCCTATAGTATCCACTGGAGCACCTGTGTGGGCCCCCTAATAAAAAGGGTGTTCTGGTGTCCCACACTAGTGCTCCTGTGTCCAGATGTGTAAACAGCTGCTGAGTGTCCTCTCCTTACACAGAATCTCGTTTGCATTTCATTCTAGTTACCAACCCATCTAGACAACAAAATTATTTTAAGAGAAGTAGGCTAGCAAAAATGTATTGAAATGCATCTGGCCAAAACATGGTGTTTTCTAGGCCGAACAAACAATGTTTCCTACGAACGAATAATGTGTCCATGAACATGAAAGTTGCCATTTTAAACTGTACAACAGTAATGAAAAGCACATGGAGCAGGACGAACATTATAAAAATAAAGAATAGGAACACAGGACAACTACTTACTTTTTTGTAGCACTCTCCTGATCCTTCTATACTGATCGTGCTCCCTTAATTTTAGGTCCGACCACCATTTCCTGAGTTGATTCTTGGATCGACGTACCCCAAAATTCTTCTGCAGACTCTTCACAACTTTCGCCATGATCTTTGCCTTTCTGACATTGGGGTTGGGGTAAGGTCCATACTTCCCATTAGGGATGAGCCGAACACCCCCCTGTTCGGTTCGCACCAGAACATGCGAACAGGAAAAAAGTTCGTTCGAACATGCGAACACCGTTAAAGTCTATGGGACACGAACATGAATAATCAAAAGTGCTAATTTTCAAGGCTTATATGCAAGTTATTGTCATAAAAAGTGTTTGGGGACCTGGGTCCTGCCCCAGGGGACATGGATCAATGCAAAAAAAAGTTTTAAAAACGGCCGTTTTTTTCGTGAAATGGTAGGGGTACTTATGTACCCCCCTTACCCCCCTTACCATTTCACACAGGGGGGGGCCGGGATCTGGGGGTCACCTTGTTAAAGGGGGCTTCCAGATTCCGATAAGCCCCCCGCCCGCAGACCCCCACAACCACCGGCCAGGGTTGTGGGGATGAGGCCCTTGTCCTCATCAACATGGGGACAAGGTGTTTTGGGGGGCTACCCCAAAGCACCCTCCCAATGTTGAGGGCATGTGGCCTGGTACGGTTCAGGAGGGAGGGGGGGCCGCACTCTTGTCCCCCCCTCTTTTCCTGCGGCCTGCCAGGTTGCGTGCTCGGATAAGGGTCTGGTATGGATTTTTGGGGGGACCCCACGCCGTTTTTTTTTTTTTTTTGGCGCGGGGTTCCCCTTAAAATCCATACCAGACCTGAAGGGTCTGGTATGGAATTTAGGGGGAACCCCACGTCATTTTTTTTTTTTAATTTTGGTCGGGGTTCCCCTTAATATCCATACCAGACCTGAAGGGCCTGGTATGGAATTTAGGGGGACCCCCACGTCATTTTTTTTTTTTAATTTTGGTTCGGGGTTCCCCTTTGGGGAATTCCCATGCCGTTTTTATCAATGAACTTCTATGTGTATTGTCGGCAATGCAATAGCCGCGGGTAGTTTTAAATGAGTTTTTTCCTTCAAAATGTCATTTTGCTGTCAGACTGTTCTAAACACAGGAAACATGCGCCCCTTTACAGGCACACTATAGACACCCCCCAGGTACGAAATTTAAAGGGATATTACACTTTTATTGATTGACTTTAAGTATTATTAAAATCACTGCTCCTGAAAAAACGGCCGTTTTTAAAACTTTTTTTTGCATTGATCCATGTCCCCTGGGGCAGGACCCAGGTCCCCAAACACTTTTTATGACAATAACTTGCATATTAGCCTTTAAAATTAGCACTTTTGATTTCTCCCATAGACTTTTAAAGGGTGTTCCGCGGCATTCGAATTTGCCGCGAACACCCCAAATTGTTCGCTGTTCGGTGAACTTGCGAACAGCCAATGTTCGAGTCGAACATGAGTTCGACTCGAACTCGAAGCTCATCCCTACTTCCCATCATAGTCGGCCATTTTCAGTATGTCGACCATCTCCAACATCTCCCCAAAGGACACATTTGAGGCCTTAAATCGTCTCCTCTGGGATCGGGACGTTTCTGGCTCCGGGCTTTCCTCCTCCTCCTCGTTGCTGTAATTAGCACGCACCTGCTCTGTCTCCGCCATGTGCTCTTCCCCACTGTGCCGAACGAGAAGGGGAATAGACTAGAAAGAATGTCAGGAGCGGGCGGAGTTTTTCACGCTTGCTCAGTGTATATGAAGCGTAGCACGCGTGCGTAGTACGTACGATCTGTGAGAGGAGGAAGGAGTATCGGAAGCGCCGATCGTGATAACGAAGGTAACATTTAAACTTGGGCCTATACTGCTTAGAAATTGAGGCTTATATTGGTACAAGATTAGCAGACTTTAGCCTAACATTAGGGTTTGTCTTGTGTTGTGTCTTGCAGAGAAAATGAATATATTGAAGGATCAGGACTTTATCAGCATATTCATAGAAATGTCCAGGGAGCTGCCCTGTCTGTGGCAGGTAAACCACTCCGATTATAAGAACCAAACAAAGAGGAAGGCAGCGCTGGATAATTTGCTGCAATTTGTGAAGCCGGTGATCCCCACGGCAGACATCTCCTATTTGAAGGCCCTAATTAGTGGCATGAGGAGCACTTATCTAAGGGAGCGCAAGAAGGTCCAGGATTCCCAGAGATCAGCAGCTGCAGATGACATTTATGTCTCCAGGCTGTGGTTTTATGACAGACTGCATTTTCTGGCAGGCCAGACTGAACCCAGGCCAGAACTCTCCACTCTTCCTTCCATGCTTCCTTCCCCTCTAGCTGAGGCTTCTGACATCCAACCTGGGCCTTCCAGGCAGCAACATGTGGTGGAGCCCAGCTTGAGCCAGGTATAGCATTCTTCTCAATATTTCTGGTTGTCAAATTAATGATGTTAAATCTATGTTAGTTTGGAGTACTAATTAATGATTGTGATCGATGAACCAAAAACTAAAACGATGTCCCTTTTTCATACACAGGGAAGTCTCAGCCAGGAGGTGGCTGTGCCAAGTTGGCTGCCCGATACCCAGGTCCCTCCCCTCCGCCTTCAAAGAAAAAGTGTCAGGAAGAGGAGTAACATGGAGGAGGCTGCAATTGGCCTATTTTGGAAGGCTACTGAGGCCCTCAGAACACCCCACAGTGTGGAAGAGGACTTTGCTGACCTAACAGCATGCAAAATGCTGCAAATGGAGGAGGGCCAATGCCTCTTATGTGAGTTTCTTATTTTAGAAGCTCTAAATAAGGGGTTGAGGGGCCAACTCACATGCCAAAGCCACATTTGTGAGCTCACCTATGGTCCTCCTCCTCCTCCTCCAGGTCCTCCTCCTCCTCCTCCAGGTCCTACTCCTCCTCCTGCCACACCTCCAACACCAGAGCCACAGCGTGGAAGGAAGCGTGGAAGGAAGACCAGAGAGTGATGACCTGGGTTCAGTCTGGTCTGGCAAAAGATGCAGGCTCTTGTATGACCACAGCCTGGGGACATACATGTCATCTCTTGCTGTTCATGATCTCTTGGACTTCTGGACCAGATTGTACTCCCTTATATATGGACTCCTCAGGCCACCAATTTTGCTGTAAAATAATTGATGTGTGCCCTGGGGACCAAAGGCTTCACCAATTTCTGCTGTTTCTCCAGCATTGCCTCCCTCTTTGTTTGGTTATAAGCCCTTAATAAAGTAATTTTTGTTTCAATTATACTTGCCTATGTGTGTTTTCCTTCAAAAAGGACAGTTTGTTTATGAGGAGGCGGTTACATTTCAAAACTACAATGTGAAATTAACAAGAGACACCAACACCAAATAATCTCCTTGAGATTAATAAATAATACAAGATAATAATGGTGTTGTGGTAACTTGACACACAAAACACACCCAAAACTATTCTGTAGCAAAAAAAATTAACAAAAAAAAAAAAAAAAACACAAGATCAGGCTTGAAAAAAATACAAACAAAAAAAAAAATCACAAAATGATAATTTTTTAGTCAGATGTGACAAATAAAAATATATAGATGAAATCACGATAAATAATAAAGAAAGAGGTTTGTGAGAAGTCTGTGTGAATATGAGCAGCAAAACAACTTAATTCTTCTAGCATTATAAAGAAGAAGAGAGTGCGCTGCATTAAACAATTTAAAACATTGCAGCGTGACGAAAGTGCTAGATCCATTCCAAACTCTAATTTTACCAGACCGAGCAGTTCCTTCTCGGAATTTATTCTGAGCATTCATGGCACTTTGTGCGTCGGAATTGTCCACACACGGTCAGAATTGACGCGATCGGATTTTGTTGTCGGAAAACTTTATAGCCTGCTCTCAAACTTTGTGTGTCGGAAATTTTGATGGAAAATGTCCGATGGAGCCCACACACGGTCGGAATTTCCAACAACAAGCTCCGATCGCACATTTTCCATCGGAAAATCCGACCGTGTGTACAGGGCATTAGATAGCATATTAATTCCAGACAAAAACTTGTAGTGTAGATTGAATACATTCAGCTGCACTGCTCCAGAACATGTATGCTTCACAGGTTCTGGAGAATGATAGTAACTTTTTTTGTTCTTTATTTTGATTGCATCAACAGATTCTACAGTGTTTGACAGAATATATAGATCATTTACATGAATCTTTGCCCATAAACTTATAGTGTAATGTGCACTGCAAAGCCATAGGTTCAAAAAACAAAGGGGGTTATTTACTAAAGGCAAATCCACTTTGCACTACAAGTGCACTTGGAAGTGCAGTCGCTGTAGATCCGAGGGGGACATGCAAGGAAAATAAAAAACAGCATTTTAGCTTGCACATGTTTGGAAAATAAAATCAGCAGAGCTTCCCCTCATATTTGCAGTGACTGTGCTTTCAGGTGTACTTGTAGTGCAAAGTGGATTTGACTTTTGTAAATAACCCCCAAAGACATTTACCATTATTCTACTCTAATGCCACGTACACACGGTCGGACTTTGTTCGGACATTCCGACAACAAAATCCTAGGATTTTTTCAGACGGATGTTGGCTCAAACTTGTCTTGCATACACACGGTCACACAAAGTTGTCGGAAAATCCGATTGTTCTAAACGCGGTGACGTAAAACACGTACGTCGGGACTATAAATGGGGCAGTGGCCAATAGCTTTCATCTCTTTATTTATTCTGTGCATGCGTGGCACTTTGTCCGTCGGATTTGTGTACACACGATCGGAATTTTGTTGTCGGAAAATTTTATCTCCTGCTCTCCAACTTTGTGTGTCGGAAAATCCAATGGAAAATGTCCGATGGAGCCCACACACGGTCGGAATTTCCGACAACACGCTCCGATCGGACATTTTCCATCGGAAAATCCAACCGTGTGTACGGGGCATTATAGTGGACCCATTTAAAATGTATTTTAAATAATTTGAGAACGTTGAACATGTCTGCTAAATACAATTGCAAATAGGCTTAAAAAACACACAGAGGGATCATGGTGGCCCTGCGTGTGTGATTTCCACATTTACGAGAGTACCATAATTATTTCATATATTGCCATAATACAATTTAAGGCAGACATTCCATTTTTGTCCATTGATCATATTCACACACATGCCCTAGGATCGATTTATGCCCTAGGGTCAGTACTTTTCTTAAAGTACTGGATAAAGTGGAGACAGGTTTAGCCTCCCTCTCTGCCTTGGTGACAATGATAATGTAGAAAATCTGCAGCAGAGACACAGACAGGACTAAAGGTCTGACAGGGATTTTAGTCTTTTCTTATTCTTCTAAAAAGTATAACATTATTTCTGTCCCTGTTTGAGATAGTGTCTGATAAAACACTGTCAACTGGACAGAAATGGGGGGGGGGGGTCTTTCTGATGGAGCCCTGGATGGCAGTAAAAATAAAACATAAAGGTTTCTAACCCTACCCTGCTCTATACAAATACAAAGCTAAAAATAGACGTTGGCTTAACATACACTTTAAAGTGGTTGTAAACCCTGATAAAAAAAAAACCCTGCAAGACAAAGGCATAATGAGCTAGTATGCTAGGGATGAGCCGAACACCCCCTGGGTCGGTTCGCACCAGAACCTGCGAACGGACCGAAAATTTGCACGAACGTTAGAACCCCATTGACGTCTATGGGACTCGAACGTTTGAAATCAAAAGTGCTCATTTTAAAGGCTAATTTGCATGGTATTGTCCTAAAAAGGGTTTGGGGACCCGGGTCCTACCCCAGGGGACTTGTATCGATGCAAAAAAACTTTTAAAAACGGACGTTTTTTCGAGAGCAGTGATTTTAATGATGCTTAAAGTAAAAAAAAAAAAAGTGAAATATTCCTTTAAATATTGTAACTGGGGTTTGTCTATAGTATGCCTGTAAAGTGGCACGTGTTTCCCGTGTTTAGAACAGTCCCTGCACAAAATGTCATTTTTAAAGGAAAAAATCTCATTTAAAACTGCTTGCGGGTTTAATGTAATGTCGGGTCCTGGCAATATGGATGAAAATAAGTGAGACAAACGGCATGAGTATCCCCCAGACCATTACCAGGCCCTTTGGGTCTTGTATGGATATTAAGGGGAACCCCGCACCCAAATTAAAATAAGAAAAGGTGTGGGGCCACCAGGCCCTATATACTCTGAACAGCAGTATCCCGGCGGTGCAAACAAGACAGGGACTGTAGGTTTGTTGTTAAGTAGAATCTGTTTGTAATTTTTAACGGGTACATTTTTAACGTGTTTAGCTCCAGCCAAAAAATCTTTTTTAAGCTTTTTGGAAAACATAGGGAAGGGTTATCACCCCTGTGACATTTGTTTTGCTGTCTTTCCTCCTCTTCAGAAGATTTCACCTCACTTTTTGTCCCAATGACAAATGTTTTTTGAAAATTTGGGTTTTTTGTGGAACAAGGATTGGAAAGCATCAGTGGAAAGGAGAAATGTTTTTCCCATATTAACTCTTACAGGAGAGAATTTCCCTTCCTAGGGGTAGATTTCATCTCACTTCCTGTTGTCTCCTTCCGTTTGCAAGTAGGAGTAGTTTGTTAGTTAGATGTTTGAAAGTAGGGGCCTGCCCTATATACTCAGCAGAAATTTGGGCCTTAGGTGTTGTTGTGGCCACAAGACTGTAAGCCCTCAAAGGGCCCTGCTGTGAAATATTAGATCAAGAATTGTAATTACATGCCCCTGTTGAACAAGGGCAGAAAAATTGGGCCTTTGGTGGTGTTGATGCCACAACACTGTTAGTCCTCACTCGCTCTTGGTGGGTGCAGAAATGGGCCCTGCTGTGAAATATTAGATCAAGAATTGTAATTACATGCCCCTGTTGAACAGGGGCTGAAAAATTAGGCCTTAGGCACTGGTGCTGGTGCCACAAAACTGCAACCCCTCACAGATACTCTAGTTGGAACGCAGAAATGAGCCCTGCTGCAAAGTATTGCATCAAAAATTGTAATTACAGGCCCCTGTTAAACAGGGGCTGAAAAATTGGGCCTTAGACACTGGTGGTGGCGCCCAGAACCAAAAATGTTCTTACAAGCTATCAGTGTGATGATTGAGGAGGAAGAGGATAATTACTCAGGGATAGTCACTCAGCATCAGCATAGGCAGTCTTTGAAGGGATCTGAGATTTCAAAAAAAATTATTCGGTTACATCAGCATCAGGTGCTTGGTAGCTGGTGTTGATCCAAGACTGATTCATTTTTATGAAGGTCAGTCGATCGACCGAGTCGATGGACAGACGCACCCTGTGATCGGTTACAAAGCCTCCAGCAGCACTGAATGTGCGTTCCGAAAGAACGCTGGTTGCAGGACAGGCCAGTAGCTCAATTGCATACTGTGCAAGCTCTGGCCAGTGATCCATCCTCAAGACCCAGTAACCCAGAGGATTTTCGGTGGGAAAGGTGTCCAAGTCAGATCTAGCCCCTAGGTATTCCTGCACCATGTAAAACAGACACTGGCGATGGTTGCTGGAACCGATCATACCTTGGGGCTGCGGACCAAAAAATTGTCTGAACGCATCGGTCAGACGGCACCTTCTCCACCGCTCCTTCTTTGACTGACCAAAGCCTCAGCAACACGTTGTCCAGAAACAGGAGTTTGTAACCTCCCAGTCTCTGGGAACTCGTTGCACAGACCTTTCTGCAAGGCCTCCCGAAGATGTTTCATCCTCTGCTCCCTCTGTGATGGCAAGATAAGGTCCGCAACCTTACCCTTGTAACGTGGATCAAGGAGGGTTGCCAGCCAGTATTGATCCTTCTCCTTGATACCACGAATACGAGGATCCTTACGCAGGCTTTGCAGGATCAGGGAGGCCATGCAGCGTAGGTTTGCTGAGGCATTCGGTCCGGAGTCCTCTGGGTCACTAAGGACGACATGGTCCGCAGCCACCTCCTCCCAGCCACGTACAAGTCCATGTGTTTCTTGGGACTGATCCCTTAAAGACTGCTGCTGATGCTGAGTGCCAGGCTCCACCTCCATACTGACACAATCTTCCTCCTCCTCGTCCTCTTCCTGTGTGATCGGCGGGCACACAGGAACACTGTCTGGATAAAGGGGGCCTTGAGAGCTAAGGAAGTCCTCCTCTTCCTGCCTCTGTTCTGCCTCAAGTGCCCTGTCCATTATTCCATGCAGCGTGTGCTCCAACAGGTGGACAAGGAGGACAGAGTCACTGATGCATGCACTGTCACTGCTCACCATCCTTGTGGCCTCCTCAAATGGTGACAGGACAGTGCATGCATCCCTGATCATGGCCCACTGGCGTGGAGAAAAAAAACAAGCTCCCCTGACCCTGTCCTGGTGCCATAGTGGCACAGGTACTCATTGATGGCCCTCTGCTGCGTGTGCAGCTGCTGCAGCATGGCCAACGTTGAGCTCCACCTGGTGGGCATGTCACAGATTAGGCGGTTCTTGGGCAGGTTAAACTCCTTTTGGAGGTCCATCAGCCGAGCACTGGCATTATATGACCTGCGGAAATGCACACAGACTTTCCTGGCCTGCCTCAGGACATCCTGTAAGCCCAGGTACCTGCCCAAGAACCACTGCACCACCAAGTTAAGGACGTGAGCCAAACAGGGCACATGGGTCATTTGTCCCTGTCGGAGGGCAGAGAGGAGGTTGGTGCCATTGTCACAAACCACCATTCCTGCCTTAAGTTGGCGTGGCGTCAACCACCTCTGAACCTGCCCCAGTGTGGCTCCTGTCCCCCAAGCACACCAGCTCAAGCACCGCATGGCATCTTTTGGCCTGCGTACTTGCGTAGCCCCTTGAACGGCTAAGGAGCACCGCTGGTTCCGAGGACAAAGCACAGGAAGAGGCCATGGAGGAAGAAGAAGAGGAGGGGGTGGAGGAGAGAGGTGTGTCACAATCATTAGCATTTTGGAGGTGTGGTGGCGGAACAACCTCCAACACTATTGCACCTTGTCCTGCATCCTTCCCAGCTGCCAACAGAGTCACCCAATGCGCCATGAAACTTAGGTAACGTCCCTGTCCATGCCTGCTGGACCATGAGTCAGCGGTAATATGCACCTTACCGCTGACCGCCCTGTCCAGCGAGGCATGGACATTGCCTTCCACATGGCGGTAGAGAGCCGGAATCGCCTTCCGTGAGAAAAAGTGGCGTTTGGGTACCTGCCACTGAGGAACCGCACATTCCACAAACTCACGGAAGGGGGCAGAGTCTACTAACTGAAAAGGCAGCAGTTGAAGTGCTAGCAATTTTGCCAAGCTAACATTCCACCGCTGGGCATGTGGATGGCTGGGAGCAAACTTCTTTCGGCGGTGCAGCAGCTGGGGCAGGGAAATTTGCCTGGTACAATCTGACGTCGGTGTACCAAAAGCAGATTGCCCACAAGTACTTGGCTGTGACACACCTAATTCTACACCATTCCTCTCAGTGCAGGTCTCAGAGAGGACTGAAGGTATAGTGGGGTTGGAGATCTCAGCTGATGAGGAGCAAGGAGAGGTCCTCTTTGTTCTTTGGTGTGGGTCTTTTAGATACGCTTGCCAACAAACTGCATGGCAGGTCAACATATGTCTGGTCAAGCATGTGGTACCCAAGCGGGAGATGTTTTGGCCACGCGAGATACGCTTGAGACATATGTTGCAAATAGCAGCGGTGCGATCTGATGCACTTGTCTCAAAAAAGGCCCACATCAAAGAACTTTTTGAATAACGCGCAGAGACTGCAGCGCCCTGCACATGTGGAGCTTTGGGGTGTGATGCAGTCAAGGTGCTGCCCTTAGGCTGGCCCCTGGAGGGCATCCTGCCTCGTTGGTGATGTGCTGCCTCCTCCAACTCCTCTCTCCTATCAGGCACCCACGTTGAGTCAGTGACCTCATCATCCCCTCCCTCCTCATCACTGGAGCAAACCTGGCAGTATGCTGCAGCAGGGGGAGCATGACTGCCAGATTGCTGTCCTTCTTGGGCACCCCCTCTGTCCGTGCTCACGTTACTGCCTTCATCGAGCTCAGTATCATCATCAGAGCCTTCCAAACGCTGGGCATCCTCCTGGAGCATGTACCCAACACTGTGGTCAAACAGTTCGAGGGACACCTCAGGAGGACATGGTGGGGCTAGGGAAGGAGTCACTGATGACATTGAGCCAAGGGAAGAGGCCGCTGCTTTGCCAGACAAAGCACCCTGGGCATGGGTGAGAGAGGATGAGGAGGATGAGGACGGCTTGGTCATCCACTCGACCAAGTCTTCCGCATGTTGCGGCTCAACACGGCCAGCTGCCGAAAAAAAGGCAAAGCATGTCCCACGGCCACGTGCTGATGAGGATGCACCGTCTCCACGACCAGCACTAGACACAGAGCCTGCTTGCCCTCTCTTATTGGCTTGTGACTGTCTGCCTCTCCTTCTTGGCCTTCCAGACATACTAATGGCCTGTAGCTGCACTAAGCTGGGATATATATATATATATATATATATATATATATATATATATATATGTACTGATACTGCAGCTAGCAAAATCAACTGCCTGCCTGTAGTATGAGAACACCACCAACCTTCTACAGGTAGCTTTAGCTGAACACTGTGCAGAGCTCGCAAAAAACGAACTTGTAGCTTTTTTAGCTGCCTGCGGTAGTGATAGGCAGGAAAACACCACCAACCTTCTACAGGTAGCTTTAGCTGAACACTGTGCAGAGCTCGCAAAAAAATAACTTGTAGGTTTAGCTGGACACTGTGAGGAGGACACACTGCACTAACTTGTAGTTTTAGCTGAACACTGTGAGCAGGACGCACAGCACTAACTTCTAGGTTTAGCTGAACACTGTGAGGTGGACGCACCACACTAACTTGTAGTTTTAGCTGAACACTGTCAGCAGGACGCACAGCACTAACTTGTAGGTTTAAACTGTACACTGTGAGCAGGACGCACCGCACTAACTTGTAGGTTTAGCTGAACACTGTGAGGTGGACACACCACACTAACTTGTAGGTTTAGCTGAACACTGTGAGCAGGACGCACTGCACTAACTGTAAATAGTCTAGCTGCCTGACTGTGGTAGTAATAAGATCAAAAGAACACCAGCAATTTTCTTCAGGTAGCTGTAAATACTGTAACAAGACAAGCCTGCCTGTCAGTAAGAAGATAACAGGAACGGATCTAGCTGAACACTGTGAGCAGGACGCACTGCACTAACTTGTAGCTTTAGATGAACACTGTGCAGAGGTCTCACTACACTAACTTGTAAGTTTAGCTGAACACTGGGAGCAGGACGCACAGCACTAACTTGTAGTTTTAGCTGAACACTGTGAGCAGGACGCACCGCACTAACTTCTAGGTTTAGCTGAACACTGTGAGGTGTACGTACCCCACTAACTTGTAGTTTTAGCTGAACACTGTGAGCAAGACGCACTGCACTAACTGTAAATAGTCTAGCTGCCTGACTGTGGTACTAATAGGATCAAAAGAACACCAGCAATTTTCTTCAGGTAGCTGTAAATACTGTAATAAGACAAGCCTGCCTGTCAGTAAGAAGATAACAGGAACGGATCTAGCTGAAAACTGTGAGCAGGACGCACCGCACTAACTTGTAGGTTTAGCTGAACACTGTGAGGTGGATGCACCACACTAACTTGTAGTTTTAGCTGAACACTGTGAGCAGGACGCACTGCACTAACTGAAAATAGTCTAGCTGCCTGACTGTGGTACTAATAGGACCAAAAGAACACCAGCAGTTTTCTTCAGGTAGCTGTAAATACTGTAACAAGACAAGCCTGCCTGTCAGTAAGAAGATAACAGGAACGGATCTAGCTGAACACTGTGAGCAGGACGCACTGCACTAACTTGTAGCTTTAGATGAACACTGTGCAGAGGTCTCATTACAGTAACTTGTAGGTTTAGCTGAACACTGTGAGCAGGGCGCACAGCACTAACTTGTAGTTTTAGCTGAACACTGTGAGCAGGACGCACCGCACTAACTTCTAGGTTTAGCTGAACACTGTGAGGTGTACGTACCCCACTAACTTGTAGTTTTAGCTGAACACTGTGAGCAGGATGCACTGCACTAACTGTAAATAGTCTAGCTGCCTGACTGTGGTACTAATAGGATCTAAAGAACACCAGCAATTTTCTTCAGGTAGCTGTAAATACTGTAACAAGACAAGCCTGCCTGTCAGTAAGAAGATAACAGGAATGGATCTAGCTGAACACTGTGAGCAGGATGCACCCCACTAACTTGTAGGTTTAGCTGAACACTGTGAGGTGGATGCACCACACTAACTTGTAGTTTTAGCTGAACACT
Source organism: Aquarana catesbeiana (assembly GCF_042186555.1). NCBI lineage: Eukaryota > Metazoa > Chordata > Amphibia > Anura > Ranidae > Aquarana > Aquarana catesbeiana. The sequence continues at coordinate 842,624,645 of NC_133324.1, forward strand.
GTGAGCAGGACGCACTGCACTAACTGTAAATAGTCTAGCTGCCTGACTGTGGTACTAATAGGATCAAAAGAACACCAGCAGTTTTCTTCAGGTAGCTGTAAATACTGTAACAAGACAAGCCTGCCTGTCAGTAAGAAGATAACAGGAACGGATCTAGCTGAACACTGTGAGCAGGACGCACTGCACTAACTTGTAGCTTTAGATAAACACTGTGCAGAGGTCTCACTACGCTAACTTGTAGGTTTAGCTGAACACTGTGAGGAGGACGCACAGCACTAACTTGTAGTTTTAGCTGAACACTGTGAGCAGGACGCACTGCACTAACTTGTAGCTTTAGATGAACACTGTGCAGAGGTCTCACTACGCTAACTTGTAGGTTTAGCTGAACACTGTGAGGTGGACGTACCGCACTAACTTGTAGTTTTAGCTGAACACTGTGAGCAGGACGCACCGCACTAACTTGTAGGTTTAGCTGAACACTGTGAGGTGGACGCACCACACTAACTTGTAGTTTTAGCTGAACACTGTGAGCAGGACGCACTGCACTAACTGTAAATAGTCTAGCTGCCTGACTGTGGTACTAATAGGATCAAAAGAACACCAGCAATTTTCTTCAGGTAGCTGTAAATACTGTAACAAGACAAGCCTGCCTGTCAGTAAGAAGATAACAGGAACGGATCTAGCTAAACTGAATACAGTGTATATATATATATATATATGCAACACCTGGGATGCATGTATATACACAATACACTGTAAGTGCAGCTAACTGACTGACTGTTCTGCCTAATCTATCTAACTCAAATCAAATGACACTGTCTGTCTCTCTCTCTCTCTATCTATGAACGTCGGAACACACACTACACAGGGCCGCCGTGCAGGCGGTCTTATATAGTGTGGGGCGTGTGCTAAATCCCCTGAGCCATAATTGGCCAAAGCCTCCTTGGCTTTGGCCAATTACGGCTCTCTGTTCAGACGGCGCTGTGATTGGCCAAGCATGCGGGTCATAGTGCATGCTTGGCCAATCATCAGCCAGCAATGCACTGCGATGCCGCAGTGAATTATGGGCCGTGACGCGCCCATATCGTTCGCAATACGGCGAACGGGCGAACAGACGATGTTCGAGTCGAACATGGGTTCGACTCGAACACGAAGCTCATCCCTATAGTATGCTTAGCATACTAGCTCATTATGAATTACTTACCCGAGAACGAAGCCCCCGCAGCCGTACTTGTCTCCCCCTCTGGCCGGCGACATCTTTCCCAGGGGCTACTTCCGGGTATCGCGGCTCCGGCGATGTGATTGGCCGGAGCCACGATGACGTCACTCCCGTGCATGTGCACAGAGCCACCGGTAACGGCACACAGACTGAAGCAACAGCACATACGTGCCGTTGCTTCAGTTTGCCCCAGTGCGCATGTGCCGATGTCATTGGCACATGCAGGGGACAGAGGATATCTCCTAAACCATGCAGGTTTAGGAGATATCCTGGGTAGCTACAGGTAAGCCTTATTATAGGTTTGCCTGTAGCATAAAGTTGTTGTAAAGAGTTTACAACCACTTTAAAGCTGCTGTCTGGGCAAGAAAAACATGAGAAAAATAGTAGTGTCTTACTGTGCTTCCAATGTTGAAGATAACTATGTATAAAAAAGGTTTTCTTGTTTGTCTTGTTAATCATGTAGGGCCAGTCTTTCATAGGGAATGCTATTTTTTGGTTTTTGTCACTGAGATAGTATAGTGTGATTGGGCTTGAATATATGGGCAGGAGGGATTGAGGGGTTTAATAAGGGAACACAGTAATTTAGGATGGAATCAGAGTAGCAGCTATAGGCAGATACCCCTAGGCCTACTCCTTAATCAACAACAATATTTCACTTTGATTTTTTTTCTTTATATTTTATGGTTTTCATTGTTAATTTATTGGGGTGTTTTTTTTCTTTAATGAGGTCACTGTTTGGAGATTTTGGGGGAAGAATGGGGACAGATGGGTAGGATCAGTAGGGGGGTCACTATATTTGGGTCCTCCTAGTACTCCCCTCTCAATCAATATTTTTTTCTCACTCACTGGGATAGTATAGTGTAACTGTGGTTGAATATACAGCGAGGTGGGGTAGGGGAGATGGATAAGGGAACAGGGTAAGTTAGGGTGGAGTTGGGGTGGCAGCTATAGGCAGTTATCCCTGGGTCCACTCCTTAAATAACAACAAATAATTTACATATTTTTGGGGATTTATGGTTTTTCACTGGATTGTTGGGGGATTTTTTTATTTTTAGTGAGGCCATTGGTTAGAGAACTGGGGGGGTGGGGGGTGGGGATTGATAGGTAGAATCAGGGGGGTGTCCATATGTGGGGCCCCCTGGTGCTCCCTTCTTAACGAGCACATATTTTTTTCACCCTTTCTTGGGGGGGAGGGGTTTTGATGGAGAAGCTGGGTGGTTTTTGAATATGAGGAGGAAGAACGAAAAAAGTACCCATGTTTTAAAGAGAAGGGTTTGTTTCCCTTTTTTACATTTTTTTATACAAAAAAATCTGGAAATTATATGCATATTGTGGGGTATTTGAAATGTATTGTATTATGCATATTTTAGGAATACTACATGTACATGTGATTTTGACTGTCTTGTTTTGTTATGTCTTTTTTTTTAAGTTAATAAAAATAGTTTAAAAACAATCAATAGGTAATACTTACGCTTGTCTATAGCGGCCATTATTATTCAGCTAACAAATAGCTCCAGAAGAAGCGATTTTGCGTGAAACGTATGTAGAGCCAAACAAACAGACAGTTCCTGAAGATGCGCATTTGCGTGAAACGTACATAGAGCTACACTGTGAAGCACTAAAGGTTGTGCCACCATTCTCTGTAGCTTTGGCAGCCCCTTGTTGGAATAGAGCAGTCTGGTCCTGCCATCTGTGGAGCAAGAGTGGTGATGTTGGATGCCATTTACACAAAGCATTTATTGCTGTTCTAGTAATAGACAGCATATCCCATGGACACTTTATTATTATTTCAGAGCTGCATTTTTGTTATAATTGGTCTTTGGTGTATTATTTATCTAAACTTATTGCACGTGGCTGTGTAAATTTCACTGAGAATGCGCTGACTTTATTATATTATTTTTACTACTTTTTTTAACAAGATAACATGTTTGATTCAGTGGCCCTTGCCTTGACTGATTTAACATGAATGTAGACAAATAGTGTTGAGGCCTCTCTAATCCTCACACTAGATGTCCTCTCACCTTTATGCCATGTACACACCGTCGGACTTGCCAACGGGATAACCTCTGTCGGCATTTCCGAAAAATTTAGAACATGTCCGTCTAAGTCTGTCAGAAATGCTGACAGAAAAAGTCCGATGGGGCATACACAGTCGGAATATCTGACCAAAAGCTCCCATCGGACTTTTTCTGTCAGAAACTCCGACCGTGTGTATGGGGCATTAGTGTGATTCTGCTTCCCCCCTATTGGATACAAATTAGTGCAAGAAGCTAAGGTTGATGTCTCCCTTGTTTCATGGATTGTTGACTACCTGACTGGAAGACCACAGTATGTGCATTTGCAAGACTGTATATCAGATAGGGTGGTCAACAATATTGACGTTCCACTAAGAATAGTTTTTTCTCTCTTCTCCTCTCCACTGTCTATACCACTGATTTCATCTACTGACAGACAGAGTCTTGCCATTTTCAGAAGTTTTCTGATGACTCTGTAGAAGTGGGAAATATCAGGGATGGCTAAGCGACTGAATATAGGGCTGTGGTGGGGAACTTTGTCATATGGTGTGAGGTTAATAATATGTATCTAAATGTAGCTAAGACAAAGGAGCTGGCTGTGGACTTGAGAATGAAGAAGGCCAGAGTCTCCTCTATTTTTTGGGGGAGGCTATGGTCTTTTAACATTTGTCAGACAATGTAGAAGTAAGTAGAGATAGCCTGGCCACCCTACAGCCCGTCCGGCCAGAGCAGTTAGCAGTCAATGCAGTCAATGTTAAGTCGTGCCCCCAACATATTTTTCCCCACCCCTCGGGCTAAATGGTTATGGTCCTCCATGATTAAGCCTAGGGGTGGGGCAAAATATGTTGGGGGTGTGGCTTGGATGAATGAAGCTGAGGCTGGTTTATACTCCTAACCACTTTGGTCAAACGAGGTGTGCAGCGGCCAGGCTATCTCTTCGTACTTCTACAGTGTGTTTAAGGTCTGGACAAACCTTTCCCAAGTCTAGCCTGAGCGGGATCTATTAAGTATTTATCATGGATCTCCCAGATGATGCTGAAGATATTTTATGAGACTATGGTGGCCAGAACACTCCTGTATGCTGTGGCAGGCTTAGGGTGGCCGACACCAACACAAATAAACTGATTCACAAGGCCGGTGATGTTGTTGGGTTGGATTTGGAATCGTTAACAACAGTGTCAGAGAGGAGGGTGCTGTCCAAGGTACATTCAGTCTTGGACAACTCCTCCCACCCACTCCACAATAGGCTGGTCACTCTGAGGAGTTGTTTTAGTGATAGGATTGTTACAGCCACAATGTACCACAGAGTGACACAGGAAATAATTATTGCCTTTGGCCATCAAATTACAGGTATATAATTCTTATCTTTGAGTACTGGATATGAGGATTTTATTCTGGCTTATGATCCAGATGTGTATGTAGTTTTTATATTATGTTAGTATTAGTTTAATTATGTGTAATCATTTTTAGGGTAATGTTAGAGAAAGTAGTGCAATATCTGCATTTTTGTAGTTTGATGTTCTGTTATTTCTGAATTTGTGTTACTTTTTCTATGTACTGTAGTGTTTTAAAAGGATGGTATGGTTTACTAGAGTATAGTATTAATTTTGTTTTAATTTGCTTTATTTTCAATTCATGGTTATTGAATTTAAACTTCCTGGTATTGTTCATTTTACTATTTGTTACTATATGTCTTCTGTTTGTTATTGTTTGTTATTGTGATTTTGTTGTGTCTTTATTGAATGTAACTGTCGATAATTTTCCTAAGGGATTAATAAAGTTTTCTGAATCTAAATTAAATGGAATCACCACGGAAACAGATGTCATTGGAATAGGAGCCTGGGAACAAATACTCAGAAAAGTCTTTGCTCAGGCAACTCCCAAGTGTGCTGAGCAGGTTTAAATATATTTTACAGACATGACACCAGAGTAAGTATCCAGCAGCACCTCTCACTAGGAAACCAGCCCAAGGAGTGTGAGAACATCTAAACACCTGGACTTGAAAACATCTAATGATGTTTTCTGGATATGTATAAAGCTGGGGCACAGATGATCATAAATCAAATAATGGATCTATGGGTCCTATGGATGGATAGGAAACTGCAGAGATTGCAAGGTGCAACAGATATGGACAGTGACACAGACTGGTTTGGAGATAGGGTTGCCACCTGTCCGGGACTCACCTGGACTGTCCGGGTTTTGAATCATGTGTCTGGGTTTCAGGCAGACTGAAACCTGGACACATTATTTAGACTGGGCTGTGGCTCCCCAAGTAACCAAGATACACACAAATCTTTTGCCGTTGGGGAGCTGCGGGCGGCTGTCTGGGGAGAGGTTTGACATCACTGGGGGCTGGGTGATGATGTCAGCAGGATAAATTTGGCTACACCTAATGCTCACTGCAGCAAGCTATGCCCTCTGCATTACTACTCTCCTTGGTGCACCCAAAGGTTTCCCAGGCCGCTAAAGTGTTTTTGGGGTTGGCTGTAAGAAAAGGTGGCAACCCTATTTGGAGATGGTGAGTGAACTGGGAACAACTGTTACAACTAAAAACGCAAATATATTTTATTGTAATTTTATATGATAGACCAACACAAAGTGACACATAATTGTAAAGTGAAAGGAAAATGATAAATGGTTTTCCAATATTTTTACAAATAAATATGTGAAAAGTGTGGTGTGCATTTGTATTCAGCCCCCCGAGTCAATACTTTGTAAAACCACCTTTCGCTGCATTTACAGCTGCAAGTCTTTTGAGGTATGTCTCTACCAGCTTTGCACATCTAGAGTGTGACATTTTTGCCCATTCTTCTTTCCAAAATAGCCCAAGTTCTGCCAGATTGGATGGAGAGTGTCGGTGAACATCAATTTTCAAGTCTTTCCACAGATTCTTAATTGGATTTAGGTCAGGACTTTGACTGGGCCATGGTACTGCAGCCACTTGCCGTCCACGCTATAGCCGAAAGATGGCTACAGCGCGGACTTAATTTGCCGGGAGGGCGTCCCTGGACATCCTCCCGTGCTTGAGCGGCCTGTGCGCCCCCTGCAGGGTGCACGCGGCGCACTCTGTGATCAGCGAGTCTATGAGATCCCGACCCCTTACCACGTGATCAGCTGTCAGCCAATGACAGCTGATCATGTTATGTAAACAGAGCCGATGATCGGCTATTTTTCCTCCTCACGCTCATAGCGTGAGGAGGAAAAAAAAGCTGATCACCGGTGGCTGCGAGAGGGAATATTGGTCCCGATTGAGGAGGTGTCACCAGCGTCACCTACCAGTGCCCACCAGTGCCACCTACCAGTGCCCACAGTACCACCCATCAGTGCCCAAAGTGTCACCTATCAGTGCCTTCAGTGTCACCTATCAGTGCCCTCAGTACCACCTATCAGTGCCCACAGTGTCGCCTATAAATCACCAATCAGTGCGTCATTACCAGTGCTGCCTATCAATTCCACCTACCAGTGCCACCTACCAGTGCCCATCAGTGCCACCTATCAGTGTCCATCAGTGGCATGTATCAGTGCCACCCATCAGTGCCACTCATCAGTGCCACCCTTCAGTGCCACCCATCAGGGCCCATCAGTGCCGTCTTATCAGTGCCCATCAGTGCCATCTTATCAGTGCTCATCAGTGTCGCCTTATCTGTGCCTATCATTGTCGCCTTATCTGTGCCTATCAGTGTCGCCTTATCTGCACCCATCAGTGCAGCCCATCAGTGCCCATTAGTGCAGCCCAACTATGAAACATTTTTTTTTCCCAAAATTTCTGTCTTTTTTTTGTTTATTTAGCAAAAAATAAAAACCCAAATGATGATTAAATACCACCTAAAGAAAGTTCCATTTGTGTGAAAAAATATAAAAATTTCATTTGAGTACAGTGTAGCATGACCGCGCAATTGTCATTGAAAGTGTGACAGCGCTGAAAGCTGAAAATTGGTCTGGGCAGGAGGGGGGTTTAAGTGCCCAGTAAGCAAGAGGGTAGGCAATATTTTTTCTATATAAACAAACACCAATACAACCTTTTGTTGTAAACTTGACCTCGGCCATTTTTATTATTAGTTTCAAATAAACATACTTTATTCAAGAATTCAAGCAATATTTGTAAAAAGTTTGAATTGTTATTACTTGTTTCTTTATTTAATTAACTTGTTACTTTAAGCAGGTGTTATTACTTAAACAATGGCTCAGCTGCTATGGCTCAAGCGATAAATTTCTTATCAATTTAAAAACATCCCATAACTCATAAACTACATTGTACCCCTACCATTTCACAAAAAGAAAGTGTCAAAATGTTAAAAAACCACATGAGACAGTTTGGGGCAAGTCCTTTATTAATAATAAAAAATAAAAAATAAAAAGAGATTTCAGCGATGTAATCCAATAAATCCATGCTCCTACTCCAGCGATGTAATCCAATTCTCGATCTCCAGCGATGGATGATCTCCAGCGATGGATGATCTCCAGCGACTCCAGCGAGGAACACGCACAGGATCCTGCCTCCACCAGGGGCACCCAGTCAATGATGCGGCGCTAGCTTGACAGCTCTTATGTAGCTCTGACAAGGAGAAACTCCGGGGTTTCCCAGTGACATGTACGGGTGACCCCGCCCCCCTCTGATGCAACGCAGGATTCACGTTTTTTATTTGTCAATGACTTTCAATGACTTTTATGTGTATTGGCGGGACTGACAATTCATTAATAGCCGGCACTAGCGCTAGCACTTTTAAATGACTTGTTTTTCCTTTAGAAATGTCATTTTGCTCTCGGACTGTTATAAACACAGGAAACATGCGCTACAGGCATACTATAGACACCCCCCAGGTACGAAATTTAAAGGAATATTTCACTTTTATTGTTTCACTTTAAGCATTATTAAAATGACTGCTCCCGAAAAAAAACTGACGTTTTTAAAACTTTTTTTTGCATTGATACATGTCCCCTGGGGCAGGACCCAGGTCCCCAAACACTTTTTATGACAATAACTTGCATATTAACCTTTAAAATTAGCACTTTTGATTTTTCATGTTCGTGTTCTATAGACTTAACGGTGTTCGCGTGTTCAAATGAATTTTTTGCCTGTTCGCATGTTCTGGATGCGAACTGAACAGGGGGATGTTTGGCCCATCCCTAATCACTAACCATTTGGCTTTTACAGTACTATTAGCGCCCCCACAATGTATTACTTTATACAAGGTAGTTTCCTCACATTACTAAGGGGAGCAGCTTTAATTATTCACTGTTTTAATTCAATTTGGCTTGAGGTATTTCCCCCTTTTTCTAAATTTCTGCCACATATAACATTTTGCTTTTAGGCCAAAAAGTTACATTTTGGTCTCATCTGATCAGAGCACCTTCTTCCACATGACTTCCCGCAAGTCACAAATGGGACTTCTTATGGCTTTCTTTCAAAAATGGCTTTCTTCTTGCCACTCTTTCATAAAGGACAGATTTGTGGCGTTCACGACTAATAGTTGTCCTGTGGACAGATTCTCCCACCTGAGCTGTGGATCTCTGCAGCTCCTCTAGAGTTACCATGGGCATCTTGGCTGCTTCTCTGATTAATGCTCTCCTTGCCTGGCCTGTCAGTTTAGGTGAACGGCCATGTCTTGATTGGTTTGCAGTTGTGCCATACTCTTTCCATTTTAGGATGATGGATTGAACAATGCTCCATGAGATACAAAAAACACAGTCACTTCTAACGCTAATAGGTCTTCTCAAGTAAGGGGTAACAGGTATCAGGTATAATGGTGGTAAAAATGATATAAATGGTATGCCAGGACTGGATGGATGCTGCTTTCCTCAGATGGGTTAATCCAAAGGAAACTACAAGAAAGACAAAAATGGAAGACGCACACACCTAGTACATTACCAAAGATAATTTATTAATAAAAAATTGTATAAAAATGGGTACTCACGAAATGCAACTGCCAACAAGCCATAGAGACATGGTGTATGGCTATGCACAGAACACGGGGTACAGCTAATGCGTTTCAGGGGTGCACCCTCTTCCTCAAGACTAGGCTAATCACGTCCACCATGGGTAAGCGCTTTTATAGAGAATGGTATGATTGAAAATGTGTGACAAAATAGCCACAACTCCAAAGGGGGTGTAAAAAATAAATAAATAAAACTTAAAATAAATGATAAAAATAATAAAAATAAAAAAATAATAGAAAAATGAATAAATAATAATCATATTTATACATAAAACGACAAAATCCATATAAAAAATCTATATCAAAATCAAAAAAATCCATCATATGTACACATACAAATAGGTAAGCAATAATATGATAATAAGATAATAAAATAATATAATATCAAGTGTATGATATATTACACATTTATATATAATCAGATAATTGCAAGAGCATATAAATAAATATAAATGTAAATGAACAGAGGAAGATTATTAGTCAATCCATGTCTCACCTCTTCCAGTGGTTGTGCTGTGTCACTGCTGCTGGTACCAGGAGGAACCTGATGTTTAGAGCTTGATTCCATTAGCACACACACACAAAATCTCTTCTGCTGCTTCTCGAAACTCATCTCCTCTGCTCAATACAACACCCTTCTCACTCAGTTGTCAGGAATGCACTTTGCTAGTATTACTAATCCAACCTCCAGCACAAAATGAATTAACTCACTGGGCTGTAAGATTTACTCCGAGTCAACCTACTGTTTCATTAGACCTTTACTGAATTAACAAATCATGCCAAATTTATTTGTTATTTTGATTATAATTTCTTTCGTATTAGTTGAACTTCGTCTTTCCTTTCTTTGGACATTTGGATGCATCCGAATGTCGGAAAGATGCAAAATTTGTCCGAATTTCAATTAGTTACAAAGCAAATTGCACATATCTATTAATTATAAGATTAAAGCTGAGTTCCCTGTCAGCATTAAAATTTGACTATCATTTGCCCCCCCCCCCCCCCAGCTCTCTCTTGTTGCAGCCCATGCTGTTTTCTGATCTGACCCTGGTATGTGGACAGGCCTTTACACATACATAACAGAACCAATAAGGCCATGAATGTTCATGAGCAATGTCTTTGTGAAAACTGGTCATATGGGAGCCTGCAGGATCAATGAATAATGGTATTTCTCTACTTTACACACCCCTAGATTAAACATGGTGTTAACCTGTGCTATCCAGGAGGTGTGGCACATGAAAGCACATTTTTACAGCTGACTTTAGTTAGTTTAAGTACTTGCCATCTGGATGTTGTATGCATCATTTTTGCCTCTAAGTTATTCTTTGTATTATGGGCCCCTCTATGCATCTAGGCAGTGTAAACTCTCCCACATGTAATATCCCCATACTAACGAGCAGTATAAGAATGTGTTTTGGTGTGTAATTGTAAATATATATATATATATATATATATATATATATATATATACTGCGTGTGGGCAATAACCTAAAATGACAACTTTGGGGAAAAAACACCTAATTGTATTTCCTTTTTATTTTCCAAATAATCATGTCAAACAATTACAACCTTGAAAATTTACTATGCCTCCTACTAAATACCTTAATGTGTCTATTTTCCAAAAAGGGGCCACTTTGGAGGTGTTTGTACTATTCTGGCATTACATATAGTTATATAGTTACATAGTAGGTGAGGTTGAAAAAAGTCCATCAAGTCCAACCTATGTGTGATTATGTGTCAGTATTACATTGTATATCCCTGTATGTTGTGGTCATTCAGGTGCTTATCTAATAGTTTCTTGAAGCTATCAATGCTCCCCACTGAGACCACCACCTGTGGAAGGGAATTCCACATCCTTGCCGCTCTTACAGTAAAGAACCCTCTACGTAGTTTAAGGTTAAACCTATTTTCTTCTAATTTTAATGAGTGGCCACTAGTCTTGTTAAACTCTCCTCTGCGAAAAAGTTTTATTTCTATTGTGGGGTCACCAGTATGGTATTTGTATATTGAAATCATATCCCCTCTCAAGCATCTCTTCTCCAGAGAGAATAAGTTCAGTGCTCGCAACCTTTCCTCATAACTAAGATCCTCCAGACCCTTTATTAGCTTTGTTGCCCTTCTTTGTACTCTTTCCATTTCCAGTACATCCTTCCTGAGGACTGGTGCCCAGAACTGGACAGCATACTCCAGGTGCGGCCGGACCAGAGTCTTGTAGAGTGGGAGAATTATCATTTTAACTCTTGCGTTGATCCCCCTTTTAATGCATGCCAATATTCTGTTTGCTTTGTTAGCAGCAGCTTGGCATTGCATGCCATTGCTGAGCCTATCATCTACTAGGACCCCCAGGTCCTTTTCCATCCTAGATTCTCCCAGAGGTTCTCCCCCCAGTGTATAGATTGCATTCATATTTTTGCCACCCAAATGCATTATTTTACATTTTTCTACATTGAACCTCATTTACCGTGTAGTTGCCCACCCCATTAATTTGTTCAGATCTTTTTGCAAGGCTTCCACATCCTGCGGAGAAGTTATTGCCCTGCTTAGCTTAGTACCATCTGCAAATGCAGAGATTGAACTGTTTATCCCATCCTCCAGGTCATTTATATACAAATTAAATAGGATTGGTCCCAGCACAGAACCCTGGGAAACCCCACTACTCACCCCTGACCATTCCGAGTACTCCCACCCTCTGAACTTGCCCTTGTAGCCCGTTTTCAATCCATGTACTCACCCTATGTTCCATGCCAAAGGACCTTATTTTGTACAGTAAACATTTATGGGGAACTGTGTCAAATGCTTTTGCAAAATCCAGATACAGATACACCACATCTACGGGCCTTCCTTTATCTAGATGGCAACTCACCTCCTGATAGAAGGTTAGTAGATTGGTTTGGCAAGAATGATGCTTCATGAATCCATGCTGATTACTGCTAATGATACCATTCTCATTACTAAAATCTTGTATATAGTCCCTTATCATCCCCTCCAAGAGTTTACATACTATTGATGTTAGGCTAACTGGTCTGTAATTCCTAGGGATGTATTTTGGGCCCTTTTTAAATATTGGTGCTATATTGGCTTTACTCCAATCAGCTGGTACCATTCCAGTCAGTAGACTGTCTGTAGAAATTAGGAACAACAGTCTGGCAATCACTTGACTGAGTTCCCTAAGTACCCTCGGATGCAAGCCATCTGGTCCCGGTGATTTATTAATGTTAAGTTTCTCAAGTCTAATTTTAATTCTGTCCTCTGTTAACCATGGAGGTGCTTCCTGTGTTGTGTATTGAGGATAAACACTGCAGTTTTGGTTACTGAAGCCCCCCGATTCACTTCAGACTGAGGAGAAGAATAAATTCAATACCTTCGCCATCTCCCCATCCTTTGTAACCAGATGTCCTTCCTCATTCTTTATGGGGCAAATATGGTCTGTCCTTTCTTTTTTACTGCATTAGGGTTGATACATTTCAAATATTTATACCATCGTTTCTAGACTCTATAACTTTCACACAATCTAAATAATATACACTTTTTTATTAAGGAAATGTAGCAAAATACAATTTCCCTAAATTGATGAAGAAAGATTATTTACAAAGTTTTTTAATAGAAAGTAAGGGAAACAGTTTTTTATTTTTATTTTTTTTAGTCTTTTTATATATATATATATATATATATATATATATATATATATATATATATATATATATATATATATATAAATCACAGTGCTGAAAACTGAAAAATGGCCTGGACAGGACGGGGGTTAACATGTTGATCTTCATGTATGTTGTAGTTAAATAATGATTTTTTTCTAAATTGTACACTGAGTGAGTGGTTATAATCGATGAGGTTTTAATGCAGAGGTGGGCTTTATCCCTTTTTCTGTTTCCCAGGATGGGCAGAGAAGATGCAGAGAGGTGGGAGATCATTAAACATTAACCACTTAAACCCCTGGACCATTTGGCTGGCCAAAGACCATAGCACTTTTTGCGATTCAGCACTGCATTGCTTTAACTGACAATTACGCGGTCATGTGGCGTGGCTCCCAAACAAAATTGACATCCTTTTTTCCCCACAAATAGAGCTTTTTTTGGTGGTATTTGATCACCTCTGCGTTTTTTATTTTTTGCGCTATAAACAAAAAAAGAACAACAATTTTGAAAAAAACGCATTATTTTTTACTTTTTGCTATAATAAATAGCCCCAAAAAATATATAAAAAAATTTTTTTTCCTCAGTTTAGGCTGATACATATTCTTTGACATATTTTTGGTAAAAAAATTGCAATAACCGTTTATTGATAGGTTTGCGCAAAAATTATAGTGTCTACAAAATAGGGGATAGTTTTATGGCATTTTTATTTATAATTTTTTTTTACAAGTAATGGCGGCGATCAGTGATTTTTATCATGACTGCGACATTATGGAGGACACATCGGACAATTTTGACACATTTTTGGGACCGTTGGCATTAATACAGCGATCAATGCTATAAAATTGCATTGATTACTGTAAAAGTGTCACTGGCAGTGAAGGGGTTAACCACTAGGGGGTGGGGAAGGGGTTAAGTGTATCCTAGGGAGTGATTCTAACTGTCTGGGGCATGGGCTAGCAGCGACATGACACTGATCGCTGCTCCCGATGAGAGGGAGCAGACGATCAGTGTCCTGTCACTAGGCAGAACAGGGAGATGCTGTGTTTACACTGGCATCTCCCCATTCTTCAGCTCCGTGACACAATGGCAGGGTCCCGCGGGCACGGTCATGGAGCTCGCAGCAGGCGCGCACAGCGGGAAATTCAAAGTAACGTACAGGTACGTTACTTTGCCCAGCCGTGCCATTCTGCCGATGTATAGCTACAGGAGGCGGTCGGCAAGCGGTTAGTTTGCTGATCTTTTTTGTGAAGAATGCACTCAGAGCACTCAGGCATGGTTACTTCCAGATTCAGGGCTATAAACCTCTGGCTTTTTGTGCTATATCAGCTTCAAAAGAATGCAATGGTGACATTAGGGCAAGGGTCAGCAACCTTTTCAACTTAAGGGCTGGATTCACCTGCTAATAAATGAAGATAATAATAATCCTAATATAGTAATAATAACAGTACAGGTTTACCTCACTTTAAGGTGCTTCACTAATACAAAGCAAGTTCACCCTGAGGGAGCATGTGGCTGGGGATTCGGATTTTACTGCCCCCTCCCCCTCCTGGCACCTAATGGTGGCTGATGCCTGCCCTACCAGCCAGCATGGTCTCACCCCATTGCGTCCTCTGACCCATAGTGTCCCCTGTCCCCATAGTGTCCTCTGCCCCCATAGTGTCCTCTGTCCTCTGCCCTCATAGTGTCCTTTGTCCCCATACTGTCCTCTGCCCCCATACTGTCCTTTGTCCCCAAAGTTCCCTCTGCTCCATAGTGTCATCTCCCACCATAGTGTCCTCTGCCCAATAGTGTCCTCTGCCACCATAGCGTCCTCTGCCCCAATTGTGTTCTCTGTCCCCTGCCCCCATAGTGTCCTCTGCCCCCATAGTGTCCTCTGTCCTCTGCCTCTATAGTATCCTCTGCCCCCCATAGTGTCCTCTGCCCCATAGTGTCTTCTGTCCCCATAGTGTCCTCTGTCCTCTGCCCCCATAGTGTCCTCTGTCTCTATAGTGTCCTCTGCCCCCATAGTGTCCAGTGTCCTCTGCCCCCATAGTGTCTTCTGTCATCTGCCCCTATAGTGTCCTCTATCCTATGCTCCCATAGTATCCTCTCCCCCTATAGTGTCCTCTGCCCCCATAGTGTCCTCTCCAACTATAGTGTCCTCAGCTCCCATAGCGTCCTCTGTCCTCTGCCCCATAGTGTCCTCTGCCCCCATAGTGTCCTCTGCCCCCATAGTGTCCCCTGCCCTCTGCCCTCATAGTGTCCTCTGTCCCCAGAGTGTCCTCTGTCCCCATACTGTCCTCTGTCCCCATACTGTCCTTTGTCCCCAAAGTTTCCTCTGCTCCATAGTGTCATCTACCACCATAGTGTCCTCTGCCCCCATAGTGTCCTCTGTCCCCTTTCCCTATCGTGTCCTCTGCCCCAATAGTGTCCTCTGTCCCCATAGTGTCCTCTCCAACTATAGTGTCCTCAGCTCCCATAGCGTCCTCTGTCCTCTGCCCCATAGTGTCCTCTGCCCCCATAGTGTCCTCTGCCCCCATAGTGTCCCCTGCCCTCTGCCCTCATAGTGTCCTCTGTCCCCAGAGTGTCCTCTGTCCCCATACTGTCCTCTGTCCCCATACTGTCCTTTGTCCCCAAAGTTTCCTCTGCTCCATAGTGTCATCTACCACCATAGTGTCCTCTGCCCCCATAGTGTCCTCTGTCCCCTTTCCCTATCGTGTCCTCTGCCCCAATAGTGTCCTCTGTCCCCATAGTGTCTTCTGTCCCCATAGTGTCCTCTGTCCCCTGCCCCCATACTATCCTCTGTCCCCATAGTGTCCTTTGCCCCATAGTGTCCTCTGTCCTCTGCCCCCATAGTATCCTCAGCCACATAGTGTCCTCTGCCCCCATAGTGTCCTCTGTCCCCTGCCCCCATAGTGTCCTCTGTCCCCATAGTGTCCTTTGCCCCATAGTGTCCTCTGTCCTCTGCCCCCATTGTGTCCTCTTCCCCCATAGTGTCTTCTGGCCCCCATGCACCCACTCCATGGACACAAAAACACACACTGTGTAGGTAGAACTCTCCTACCTTACACAGGTGTAGAGCACAGCAGCAAGTGGCTGGTATCACAGGGCTGGATGGGGCAGAAACTGCTGAAGTTAATTTTTTACATCAACAGGCTGGTGGTGGGTTGCTAGGATTATGGGGAAACCAATCACCTGCTGTGTAACCCCTTCAGCCCCGGAAGATTTTACCTCCTTCCTGACCAGAGCACTTTTTGCGATTCAGCACTGCGTTGCTTTAACTGACAATTGCGCGGTTGTGTGCCGTTGCACCCAAACAAAATTGACGTCTTTTTTTTCCCACAAATAGAGCTTTCTTTTGATGGTATTTGATCACCTCTGCAGTTTTAATTTTTTGCGCTATAAACAAAAAAAGAGCGACATTTTGAAAAAAAAAATATTTTTTACTTTTTGCTATAATAAATAGCCCCCCAAAATATGTAAAAAAACATTTTTTTTCCTCAGTTTAGGCCAATATGTATTCTTCTACATATTTTTGGTTAAAAAAATCGCAATAAGCATATATTGATTGGTTTGCGCAAAAGTTATAGCGTCTACAAAATAGGGGATAGTTTTATGGCATTTTTATTTTTCATTTTCTTTTATTAGTAGTGGCGGCAATCTGCGATTTTTATTGGGACTGCAACATTATGGCGGACACATCGGACACTTTTGAGACTATTTTCGAACCATTGTCATTTATACAGCTATACTGTTTACTGTGTAAATGACACTGGAAGTGAAGGGGTTAACCACTAGGGGGCGATGAAGGGGTTAAGTGTGTCCTAGGGAGTGATTCTAACTGGGGGGGAGATGGGCTTCAAGTCACATGACAGCGACCACTGCTCCCGATGACAGAGAGCGGTGATCTCTAATGACACAAGCCAGAACGGGGAAATGCCTTGTTTACATAGGCACTTCCCCATTCTGGGGCTCCGTGACATGATCGCCGGGAGACTGGCAGACATTGAGTCTGCCGGTACTGCACGCACAGCTGTGCACCTGCTATGCCTGCCTCTTAAAGGGGATGTACAGGTACGCCCATTTGCCCACAGCTGCCATTGTGCTGATGTATATCTGCGTGCAGCGGTCGGCAAGTAGGTAATGTAAAAAGTTAACTTCACCCTATCCAGCCACTGCTGTCCAATGAAGAGGACAGTGGTGAACATGTCCACAGGCCCATGAATTAATCATGGACACTGACGGGCTGGACAATTAGCAGTGCCGGGTCGGGTTTGCCCCTGTATTTGGGGGTCTAATAGACCTCTGATGTTTCCCTAAAGAAGTACTGTTACCTGCACTATGCTATCATTTTTTATCAGCTAAAAAAATGTTTTAAAAATTACATTAAAAAAAGTTTTAAAAGGTTGAAAACACCCCTGTCATACTCATACAAGTTGAATGCCCCGTACACACGATCAGAATTTCTGACAGGAATTGTTTGATGTGAGCTTGTTGTCGGAAAGTCCGACTGTGTGTATGCTCCATTGAACATTTGCTGTCGGAATTTCCACACACAAATGTTTGAGAGCAGGTTCTCAAATTTTCCAACAACAAAAGAAAGTCCAATCGTGAGTACACGCTCGGTCTTGTGAAACTAGCGTTCGTAATGGAGATAGCACATTCGTCACACTGCACATTTTTAAATCTTTCTCGTTCTTTATAATGCTAGAATAATGAAGTTGCTTTGCTGCTGATATTCACAGAGAGTTCTCACAAACTGATTTTTTATTATTTCTCGTGATCTCATGAATAATCTTTGTTTTTGTTGTTTTTTTTTTTTTTTTTATCAAGATCTCCAGAATAATCTTTTTTTTATTTTTTCTAGTGATCTACTTTGTTTTTTTATTTATCCAGATCTCCAGAATAAAAGTTTTTTTTTTTTTTCTAGTGATCTCCATAATATTTTTTGTCGTTTTGTGTGTTACCACAACACCATTATTATGTAGTATTTTTTTACTGCAAAGAGGTTGGTTGATGTTGGTGTCCTTTGTTAATTTGACATTGTATTTTTGAAATGTACCTGCCTACTCACAAACAAACTGTCCTGTTTGAAGTAAAACACATAGCCAAGTATTTGTCAAAACAAAAATGTAAAATTTATTAGGGGTCCTAACAAAATAAAGAAATTGGTGAAGCCTTTGTAGCCCAGGGCAGACATCATTATTTATTATTTATTTGACTGTCAAAATTGGTAACCTGAGAAGTCCATTTAATAGGGATGACATAGATGACATTATGTCCCAAGGCTGTGGTCTTACCACAGCCTGCGTCTTTTGGCAGACCACACCAAACCCAGGCCATCACTCAACACATCCTTCAATGCTTCCTTCCAGGCTGCTGTCGTGGGTTGGATGGCTGTGTTGTTGGAGGTGTTGCTGGAGGTGGTGGTGGTGTTTCTGGAGGTGGTGGAGGAGTAATTTGGTCCAACTCACACACGTGGCTTTTAGTTGAGTTGAGTTCCCCCCTCATCCCCTTTTTTAGGTCCTGAAGTATTACCTCCTCACAGATGAAACCTTGGCACAATGGAACGTTGTTCCAGTTTACTGCCTGTCAGACAGCCATACGACTCGGGGCCACCAGGGATTGTTGTGAGGACCGCAGTAGCCTTTTGAATCAAGACAGTCGCTGACTCCTCCAGGTTCTTCGCCTTCCTGGTCCTTTTTGTTGGAAGGCGGAGGAGAGGAACCTGGGATTCGGTCAGGCTGCTTTCCACGGCCACCTCCTGGCTGCCACTTTCCACGGCCTCCTCCTGGCTGAGACTTTCCTGTGTATGAAAATGGTACATAGTTTTAGGTTTTTGGTCATCAATCACACATAGTTTTTAGCTCATGACTGTTGCAAATTTAATGTTAACAAATAGAAAAGACTATCATTCGGACCCCAGCATGTTTCATTCTTGTCCCAATCATTTTTGGCTACTATTGTCTATTGATAGGTAAACCACTTTGTTAAATCAGAAATTAGTGATCAATAATAGCATCTAGTTAACATCATTCAATTTTGGACAAGAAATATGTTGAACAATGCTATACCTGGCTCAAGCTGTGCTCCTCCACATCTTCTTCCTGGGTGGAATGCCCAGGTTGGACTTCTGAAGCCTGATCTGATGTGGAAGGAAGTGTGGAAGGAAGTGTAGATAGTGATGCTCCTCCACATCTTCTTCCTGGGTGGAATGCCCAGGTTGGACTTCTGAAGCCTGATCTGATGTAGAAGGAAGTGTGGAAGGAAGTGTAGATAGTGATGGCCTGGGTTCACTATGGTCTGACAAAAAATTCAGTCTGTCGTAGTACCATAGCCGGGGTACATATACGTCATCTGCTGATGCTCCTGATCTCATGGAGTCCTGGACCTTTTTCTGCTCCCTATTATATGTGCTCCTTAGGCCACCAATTTTGGCCTTCAAATAGTAGATGTCTGCCATGGGAGTCACCGGCTTCACTAATTCCAACAGTTGCTTCAGTGCTGCCTTCCTCTTTAGCTTGTTGGAGTATTCCCAGTGTTTGACTTGCCAGAGACATGGCAGCTCCCTGTACATGTCTATAAAGTTTAGGCCAGTATAGGCCACTAACCACTGATGCCCCAAGTTAAAATTGTACCTTCGTTTGCATGATCAACGCTTACGCTATTGCGCTCACAGATCGGACGTACGACGCACGCGTGTTATGCTTTATATACACTGCGCATGCATGAAACTCCGCCCCTGATCTTCTTTCTACTGTATTCCCCACCCCTTCTCTTTTTTTTTTTTTTTTTTTTTTTTTTAGTTTTTTTTTAATTCTTTTTTTTTCATGGGTTTCACAATACAATTCATTGCACTCATTTAGTGCCAGCTTAATATGTCTTAAGTAAATCTATTCATCTGCACATCATATGTTACCTTTAATTGACACTTTAATTCCTTGTGACTTCCCTTTTTCTACTATTAACCCATTGCTCAAAAAAAAAAAAAATCCCCTTTTACCCCCTCCCTAACCAGGAGTAATAAAAAAGAAAGAGAAAAAAAACCATCTCTCCCCACTTCAGTCCATTCTCTCCCTATAGTCCAAATATGAGGTTCATGTTGTCCGGTACTTCTCATCTTGGTCTTTCATTGTCAAAGTAAGATTTTCCATTTGTTGTATTTCTGCAATTCTGGTCAACCATTGTGCCCTAGTTGGAGAGCTGTCTTTTTTCCACAGAGCAGGGATACGTGCCCTAGCTGCTGTTAAAAGGTGTCTCAGCAGCGAGTTTTTAAATTTTTCCGCTGATAAAAAGGAAATCTAGCAATAAAAAAGTTGCCGGATTATTTCCCAAGGAGAATCCTGTTATTGTTTTAGTAGTTTCTGCAACCATTTCCCAGAACTCTCTTATTCTTGTACATTCCCAGAAGATATGTAGAATTGTCCCTTCTTTTTCATGACATCTCCAACATACCTCTGACACCTCGGCGTCCTATACCATCTGATAAGGATTTTATATCCCCCCTCCTGATATCTGCTTGCTACTGATGCCTTTTGATTAAATACTAAAATCCTATTCTTCTGTTCTTGGGAGAATGATGTCCCTAAGTCTCATCCCATGCTTGTAGGAAAGTTAGTTCCTGAGGCGATTCTATTTCCGTCAATACAGTATAGAAATAGGACAATGGATGTCTCATTGTTTCTCCCTTCACACACTTATCCTCAAACCTGGTCAATGCTCTTACTTCTGTATACATATTAGATTTTGATTTAATAAACGCTTCTAGCTGCATCATTTGCCAGAGACATGGCAGCTCCCTGTACATGTCTGTAAAGTTTGGCAGGAAGTCTGGGTCAGTAAATGTATCCATTTTATCTGCAAGACACAACACAAGACAAACCCTAATGTCAGGCTAAACTCTCCTAATCTTGTCCCAATATAGGCCTCAATCTAGAAAAGCAGTATAGGCCACTAACCACTGATGCCCCAAGTTAAAATTGTACCTTCGTTTGCACGATCAACCCTTACGCTACTCCGTCCTGCGCTCACAGATCGTACGTACGTCACACGCGTGTTATGCTTTATATACACTGCGCATGCATGAAACTCTGTCCCTGACCTTCTTTCTACTGTATTCCCCACCCCTTCTCTTTAGATGCAGTGGGAAAGCTCATGGCGGAGACAAAGCAGGTGCATGCAGAGAGCAGCAACGAGAAGGATAAAGAAAGCCCGGAGCAAGGCAGTTCCCGAACTAGGATGAGATATAAGGCCTCAAATATGTCCTTTGTAGAGATAGTGGAGATGGTGGACATGTGAAGCATGGACCGTACAGAAACCCAAATGTGAGAAAGGCCAAGATCATGACTAAAGTTGTGAGAAGTCTGCACAGGAATTTTGGGGTACAATGTTCCAAGGAGCAATTGAGGAAACGCTGGTCAGACCTGAAATTGAGGGAGCACGATCAGTACAGAAGGATCAGGAAACTGCTTCTAAAAAGTAAGTTTTTGTCGTGTGTTCCTATTATTATTATTACTTTAGTGCTGCTCCATGTGCTTTTCTTTACTGTTGTACAGTTTAAAATGGCAAGCTGGAGGTTCGTGGGTACAGTAATCGTTCGTATTAAACATCGTTCATTTGACCACTAATACGACGTTTTTGGCACATGCAGGTTAACTACATTTATTCATGCCTATTTGTATGAAAAGAAGTTTAGTACATTGTTGTCTAGATATGTTTGTAACTAGAATGAAATGAAAACTTGATTCAGTGTAGGGAGAGGACACTCAGCAGCTGTTTACACATCTGGATGCAGGAGCACTAGTGTGGGACCCCAGAACACCCTTTTTAGGGTGCCCCACGCAGGTGCTCCAGTGGATACTAGGAGTCTTTCCATGTGTGAAACAAAACAAGTAAGTATTCCAGCTTTGGAAAGGGAAAAATCATGTCTTCAGCTTGGAACTCTGCCAAAACAGACAATTGGACCTTACTTCCAAGCAATGTTTCATATTAATATTTCTTGCCTCAAATATCTGTGTGCTAAGTATAGCTTTGTATTCACATAGGGGAGAAAAGAATCGGGACATCTGAGGACACCAGGAACCCCACTACTCATGAAGAAGGGGAAATCCCCACACACCATGAAGAAGATGTGGATTCCCAGGTACATGAAGTGGGCAAAATGGTGACCACAACAGGACAGTGTCTGAGACCACAGCTTCAGGTAATATCAAACGTTGAGTGTAGCCTCACATATCATTCAGTTAATTACAGTAAAGGAGTACCATCATCCAGATTAACATGTATGATTGGGGAGGGTGAAGATGTGAGGGTAGTTTCCAAAGCTGACCCATACACACCCAAGAAAATTGAATGGACTTTCTCGGTACTGATATAACCACAAAATTGATTTGATAAAATACAAATTTTATTCAGTAACAATGTACAAACAATATATTAAAAGCAAGGGAATGTATACAAAACAAACTATAAAACATGATATACACCACACAAAACTAACTAATAACAGGTTTCCCTGGTACAGTTTCTGTTAAGGTGGGGTGTAAATATTCCTCTACCAGTTTTGCGGTATAACCGCTTCTTCAGGAGGATGGGAGGTCTATGGGAGAACATTATATTAAAAGAAAAAATAATAATCCAAGGAGAAACAAACAATTGCAAGGCATAACAGTAATAACATAAGTACGGAAAGATCTGCTCACCCAAATGGACCGAGACACGGCTAACGACAGGATCCCAAAAATTCCCCCCACAGTGGACAAGGGGGAGTGCAAGGAACCATCTCTAATTAGAATAAATCAATATATCAGGTATAAATGATAAATATTAGTAAACATGAAAGTGCTAGTAGGTGGAAAAGTGTGGTGATAAGAAACCGATAAAGTGTGCATATGTGGCCTAGAGAAAGAACAAAGGAGAAAGGAGAGAAGGAAGAAAAGGGGGGAGGGGGGAAAAAAGGGGAAGGAAAAAAACGGGAGGGAAAGGAGGGGAGGGAAGGGGGGGGCAGTGGGGTGGGGAGGGGTAGGGGAAAAAAGAACAAGAGAGAAGATAACCCATACCCTAAGAAAATAAGGAGGCTAAAACATCACAGAAAAGATAGATAGAAAGAAAACACCACACCGCATACTAGATGGGGATCTCACCAAATAAGTTATGATAATAAAAGAAGTTGCTGGGGCTAAGTTGTTATACAGGAGGAATGGCTTGAATATGAGGGTACATCATCCTGGGTGGCTATCCAGTTTAACAAGAGCCACTGGGTATTATAGACATGGAAAACTGGTAGATCTACATGACTATGTGAAAGGGCAGTCAAAAGGTACAAAAGGGAGGGGAGGAGAAAGGGGTATGGAAGACATGAGGACCGGGGAGTACTGGAGAGGAATGCCGGTAAAGACCATGCATTCACATAGTGGCAGCTTACCATGAGAAGACTTCCTCCCGTGCACCAGCCCAGCATAGAGGGATGTTGCTGCTCGTCTAGCAGTCCAAAAGCACTGCTATAAGAGCTCCCCAACCCAACGAACATCGGTGCACGCCGCCAAGAGAAGAAGAGCAAAAATACTCACAAAAAATATTCACAAAAAAGGTTTATAAAAGATCATCTCATTTAAGCCTGGGGGATGGGTGGCATTGAGCCGTTCAATCCATAGTGTCTCTCTCTGTAGGATCGTTCGGTCCCAATCGCCACCTCTAGGGCTCAGTTGAACCACTTCAAGAACCAGAAATTGAACCATAGAAACATCATAGCGATGATACAGTCCTATGTGTCTGCCTATGGTGGTAAGTTTGCCATTATCAGAATAGTAGAGGTGGTCTCCTATCCTTTGTCTGAGTTGTCGGATAGTTTTACCGACATAGAATGCCTTGCCCCTGCATACCATCAAGTACATAACTCCCCTAGTTCCACAATCTGCGAAGGTACGTGGAGATAGAATTTCACCATTGGGTAAGGTGAAAAATTTTCCCTCTAAAACCCAGGGACACCGGGGGCAGTTACCACATCTGTAAGTACCAGGAGGTTCAAGTCTAGGGGGGTTTGAAGACACATAGTGGCTAGAAGTCAGACAATCGCATAAAGAACGAGCCCTGCGGAATACAAGTTCTGGGGCAGGTCGTACATGCCTGCCCAGAATAGGATGCTCAGAAAGTAGGTGCCAATGATTAGATAAAATCGTTTTCAATGTTTCATGGTGAGCTGAGTATGTGGTTATAAATTTGACAGATTCATTGGCAGAGGGTGGATTGGGACGTTTGTACACTAAGGAATTTCTTGGACGCGAAAGAGCTTTATTAAAGGCCCTTCTGAGGTTAGTGCGAAAGTACCCTCTTGATAGTAGCCTTTCATACAGAATGTTGGCTTGAGTCCTAAAGTCACTCTCAAGCGTGCAGTTCCTTCTAAGGCACAAGTATTGCACAAAAGGTATACTGCGTACCAGTGGTTTAGGGTCGGCACTGGTTGCGTATAATAACGTGTTCCCGGCAGTGGGCTTGCCAAATAAATCGGTGCCCAGGTTGTTTGATAATGGACAGATCCAAAAATGGGATCTGGCCATTATCACAATGAAAGGTAAATTTAAGATTGAAATCATTATCATTGATATTCTGAATGAATTCCAGGAGTCTCTCCCTGGTCCCACTCCACACCAGGAACAGGTCGTCTATAAATCTGTACCATAGGAGTATATCTTCCAGAAAAGCCGAGAATTTTTCATTCGAATAAATGTATCTCTCCCATCCACCTAGATAGAGATTAGCATAGGACAGCGCATGATGTCCCCATGGCAACTCCTTGGGTCTGCAAAAATAGTTGGTCGTTAAAGGTAAAGTAGTTTTTAGTCAAAATAAAATACAAAAGTTTAAGGATGAAGTCTCCAAGAAAGGATCCAGCCATCTGGACGCCCCGCTCCTGGGGGATGCTTGAGTACAAATTCTCGACATCAATGGCCATGAGCAGGGAGTCCGGAGGGATCTGGATCCCCTCTAGGTGTTGTAGAAGGTCTGTGGTATTTCTGATGTATGAGGGAAGACTCCGCACATGGGGCATCAAAAAGGCGTTAACAGACTTACTTGCATTATCCGTTAGGGAACCAATTCCGGAGACGATAGGTCTCCCTGGGGTGTCTATGTGTATGGGTCAGCTTTGGCAACTACCCTAACATCTTCACCCTCCCCAATCATACAGCTTCAGGTAATAGATGTATGCCTGCATATTTATAATACATGGTGTGTTTTTTTTTTATTTTTAGGTGATGTGGATGTTGTGGAAGAAGAAATTCACTTCAACAGTGCAAGTGCACAGATCCTGATCAGCGAAATAATGGTGTGCAATAGGGATTTAGAGAGGGTCAAGGAAAGCATCAATGATGTTGAAAAAATACTCACCAACATCATTGATGTTTTATCCAAAATCTAACCAAAAAAAAAAACAATGTTGTTGTTATTTTAAATTTTTTTATATACATTTTAAAGTAATTTGAAAGCCAGATTTTGAAGATGCACACAGTGTGTCAACATGTGCTATCTGCCATCATGGGATATCAGTGTGCGCGTTTTGTGGGTGTAACCCCTTCCTCTCATCTACTTTAGTTGCGAGGAAGGGGTTGAACCCATAAAACACGTACGTTGATCTCCCATGATGGCAGATAGCACATGTTGACTAGGGATGAGCCGAACACCCCCCTGTTCGGTTCGCACCAGAACATGCGAACAGGAAAAAAGTTTGTTTGAGCACGTGAACACCATTAAAGTCTATGGGACACGAAAATGAATAAACAAAAGTGCTAATTTTAAAGGCTTATATGCAATTTATTGTCATAAAAAGTGTTTGGGGACCTGGGTCCTGCCCCAGGGGACATGGATCAATGCAAAAAAAAGTTTTAAAAACTGACGTTTTTTCGGGAGCAGTGATTTTAATAATGCTTAAAGTGAAACAATAAAAGTGTAATATCCCTTTAAATTTCGTACCTTGGGGGTGTCTATAGTATGCCTGTAAAGGGGCACATTTTTCCCGTGTTTAGAACAGTCTGACAGCAAAATTACATTTCAAAGTAAAAAAAGTAATTTAAAACTACTCGCGGCTATTAATGCATTGCCGGTCCGACAATACACATAGAAGTTCATTGATAAAAACGGCATGGGAATTCCCCACAGGGGAATCTCGAACCAAAATTAAAAAAAAAATGATGTGGGGGTCCCCCTAAATTCCATACCAGACCCTTCAGGTCTGGTATAGATTTTAAGGGGAACCCCGTGCCAAAATGTAAAAAAAAAAACGGCATGGGGCCCCCCAAAAATCCATACCAGACCCTTATCCCAGCACACAACCTGGCAGGCCACGGGAAAAGAGGGGGTGACGAGAGAGCGCCCCCCTCCTGAACCATACCAGGCCACATGCCCTCAACATTGGGAGGGTGCTTTGGGGTAGCCCCCCAAAACACCTTGTCCCCATGTTGATGAGGACAAGGGCCTCATCCCTACCACCCTGGCCGGTGGTTGTGGGGGTCTGTGGGCGGGGGGATTATCGGAATCTGGAAGCCCCCTTTAACAAGGGGACCCCCAGATCCCGGCCCTCCCCCCTGTGTAAAATGGTAAGGGGGTGCAAAAGTACCTCTACCATTTCACTAAAAAAGTGTCAAAAATGTTAAAAATGACATGAGACAGTTTTTGACAATTCCTTTATTTAAATGCTTCTTCTTTCTTCTATCTTCTATCTTCCTTCGGTTTCTTCCTCCATCTTCTTCTTCTTCTGGTTCTTCTGGCTCTTCTGGTTCTTCCTCCGGTGTTCTCGTCCAGCATCTCCTCCGCGGCGTCTTCTTCCCTTCTTCTCCTAGGGCCGCTCCGCATCCATGGCATGGAGGGAGGCTCCCGCTCTTCTCTTCATCTTCTTCTCTTCTTCATCTTCTTCTCTTCTTCATCTTCTTCTCTTCTTCATCTTCTTCTTCAGGCCGCTCCGCATCCATGGCATGGAGGGAGGCTCCCGCTGTGTGATGCTTCTCCTCTTCTGATGGTTCTTAAATAACGGGGGCCACCCAGTAACCCCGTCCCCTCTGACGCACGGTGACTTGACGGGACTTTCCTGTGACGTCACGGGAATGCCACAGGGAAGTCCCATCATGTCCCATGCATCAGAGGGGGGTGGGGTAACCGGGTGGCCCCACCCCCCATTATTTAAGAACCATCAGAAGAGGAGAAGCGTCACACAGCGGGAGCCTCCCTCCATGCCATGGATGCGGAGCAGCCCAGAGAAGAGGATAAAGAAGAGAAGAAGATGAAGAAGAGAAGAAGATGAAGAGAAGAAGATGAAGAGAAGAGCGGGAGCCTCCCTCCATGCCATGGATGCGGAGCGGCCCGAGGAGAAGAAGGGAAGAAGACGCCGCGGAGGAGATGCTGGACGAGAACACCAGAGGAAGAACCAGAAGAGCCAGAAGAAGAAGAAGATGAAGGAAGATAGAAGAAAGAAGAAAGAAGAAGCATTTAAATAAAGGAATTGTCAAAAACTGTCTCTTGTCATTTTTAACATTTTTGACACTTTTTTAGTGAAATGGTAGGGGTACTTTTGTACCCTCTTACCATTTCACACAGGGGAGAGGGGGTCCCCTTGTTAAAGGGGGCTTCCAGATTCCAATAAGCCCCCCGCCCGCAGACCCCCACAACCACCGGCCAGGGTTGTGGGGATGAGGCCCTTGTCCTCATCAACATGGGGACAAGGTGTTTTGGGGGGCTACTCCAAAGCATCCTCCCAGTGTTGAGGGCATGTGGCCTGGTACGGTTCAGGAGGGGGGCGCTCTCTCGTCCCCCCCTCTTTTCCTGCGGCCTGCCAGGTTGTGTGCTCAGATAAGGGTCTGGTATGGATTTTTGGGGGGACCCCACGCTGTTTTTTTTTTAAATTTTGGCGCGGGGTTCCCCTTAATAACTATACCAGACCTGAAGGGCCTGGTATGGAATTTAGGGGGACCCCCACGTCATTTTTTTTTAAAATTTTGGTTCGGGGTTCCCCTGTGGGGAATTCCCATGCCTTTTTTATCAATGAACTTCTATGTGTATTGTCGGACCGGCAATGCATTAATAGCCGCGAGTAGTTTTAAATGACTTTTTTTCCTTTGAAATATCATTTTGCTGTCAGACTGTTCTAAACACGGGAAACATGTGCCCCTTTACAGGCATGCTATAGACACCCCCCAGGTATGAAATTTAAAGGGATATTACACTTTTATTGTTTCACTTTAAGCATTATTAAAATCACTGCTCCTGAAAAAACGGCCATTTTTAAAACTTTTTTTGCATTGATCCATGTCCCCTGGGGCAGGACCCAGGTCCCCAAACACTTTTTATGACAATACCATGCATATAAGCCTTTAAAATTAGCACTTTTGATCTCTCCCATAGACTTTTAAAGGGTGTTCCCCGGCATTCGAATTTGCCGCGAATACCCCAAATTGTTCGCTGTTCGGCGAACTTGCGAACAGCCGATGTTCGAGTTGAACATGAGTTCGACTCGAACTCGAAGCTCATCCCTAATGTTGACACACTGTGTGTCTTTTCCCTACATTTATCAAAATAGATGTAGGGAAAAGACACACATTTTAGGCATGGGATCATGATGGAAATCCACATTTTTGAGTCCCAGTTTGTGTGCGTCTTCAAAATTTGGCTTTTACACCCAATCTGATGAAGGCAAAATCCACACAGTTTTGACACACTAATGTCTCATATTGCCTTCACTTTATCAAAGTTGAACTTTGTAAGTTCCTGATCCTGAGTGTATGTTATGTGTATGTTATGTGTATGTTATGGTTTTAAACATGCCCGTTTAGCCACAAAAAGGCTATATACTGTCACACAATAATGTTATACACCAAAGATGTTGGTTTGTTAAAAAACCCTTTTATAATGAACATGTGAATGTGCTTGGAGTAAAATGTTTTATACTCAACAATGTGTGGCTTCTTCTTTCAATGCTAAATACCAGTTTTTGGAGTAAGTTGGTTTAGCTACAGTGACAATCGGGGTCATTTACTAAAGGCAAATCCACTTTGCACTCCAAGTGCACTTTCAGTGCAGTTTCAGTGCACTTTCAAGTGCACTTGTAGTGCAAAGTGGATTTGCCTTTAGTAAATAACCCACACAGTGCTCTAAAATTTGTCCCAATCAGGCCATTTTAGGGACTCCAAGCAATTACTTCATAGAGTTGAAAAGGATGATTATTTTTATCATTAATGCATTACATACATTAACAACAAAAACAAGGTGTGTGTGTAGCAGACCCATAACACAACATAATAGTTAGCTGAAGAAGAGATTGTCACCTCATGTATCAAATAAGTTATGTTTGCACTATTGGAGAAAATGGCAAAAATCAAAGGCCATTGGAGAACCTAGGAGACAGCTAAAAGAAACACAAGCAGTAAATCAAGTGAAATATGAGTTCAGTTTCTTAAAAAAAATATTTAAAACATGTTTAGACATTCTCTGGCATATTAATGGCCCCCCTACCCGCAAAGTACTCTAGATACTTTTGGCATACTTCGTGGGCGCTTTGGGGGGGCAAACCAGGGTGGCCAGCTTCAAGAGCTGTTAGAGTTGTTGGATCCGGTCCCAACTGAGGCCACATAGTTTGATGCATTTTTGCAAAAAAAGTTATGTAAAATGCAGCATGAAAGAATTATGTGATTGAGTTTATATTCCGCCATATTAATAGCAGTGAGGAATAAGTGGAACCAGCTGGCCATTATGCCAAAGGCATTTTCCACCACTCTTCTGGCTCTGGCCAGCCGGTAATTAAAAACCCTCTGGTCCGGGGTGAGGGTCCTCATCGGGAATGGCCGCATAAGATGGTCCCCAGCGCAAAAGCTTCATCCACAATGAAGACGAATGGGAGTCACGCCACATTGTGTTCTGGAGGTGGCAAGCCCAAGCTGCCATTCTGGAGCTGTCTGAAAAAACTCCGTCTGGGAGATGACTGCACCATCCAACATCCAGCCATTTTTCCCCACATCCACATACAAAAACTTGTACATCCCCGACACCACCGCCAACAACACTATACTACTGTACCCCT
Source organism: Aquarana catesbeiana (assembly GCF_042186555.1). NCBI lineage: Eukaryota > Metazoa > Chordata > Amphibia > Anura > Ranidae > Aquarana > Aquarana catesbeiana. Next base: position 842,654,500 of record NC_133324.1, read on the forward strand.
TATAATTATAATAGTATGACCCCGAATTTAGGGGTGAGACGATGTGGATGTGTTTCCCATCTATTGCCCCACTGCAGTTGGGGAAGTCCCACTGCTGGGCAAACTGGAGGCCACAGTCTGCCATTCCTGTGGGTTTGAAGGAAACTGTGGAGTCAAACAGGAAAAAAAAAAGAGTACTTTTGCACATAACATTGCAAGCAGATTAGACACAAACATTCTTGACCAACATAAGTATAAATTTATTTTAAGGAGTATTTAAAAACAAAAGTATAAGATGCACTTATCAGATTCATTCCCCCCTCTGATGGCCCAGTGTAAAAATTTGAGGGAGGGAGATGTTTTGGACAGGTAACCCTCTCTACTTCATTGTGAGCTGAATGCATAAATAATGTGTGTTACTTTGGCCAGCCCCTCCTTACCTATACTATTGGCAGCCCACTGGACAGGTAAGAAGTGTCATAATCCAAAACTATGAATGCACACTGTACAAATTGAAGCACATTTTTTCATTCTGCAATTACCTTGCACTACATGCTTTGGTGAATTCATCCATAAATATGAACACAAAAGAGGTAGGTTTAGTGTGTATGGGTTTGGCAAAGTCAGCAGATAGAGTATTGGTATCGGTTGGGGGGGAGGGTTCCAAATGAGTTTGGGATCACAAAAAAAGCCTCTTGCACTCTGCCTGAATTTAAGGACAACAATAACATTTGTACACATTTTAGGGGTTGTTTAGGGTAAGCACTACAATGGAGCTGACAAAATACATTGTTAAGTGACTAGGCTAGGTGTGTATGGGCCCAGGATAGCATGCTGGGGAGGTTAGTGAAGGCAAATATTCATGAAGGACAAAAATGGAGCATTAAAAGCTTCCAGCATTCATGAGGGCAAAAAGGACATTCACAGCATATTACAATCATGGTAATTATGGAATGATGAAAGAAATACAACACATTAGCAAACATTAAATACATAGAATGTGATGTTAAAGGATGTTAAAGGATAAAACTTACCTTAATATAGTCCTTCTGCAGGACTTGTATGATGGCAGAACAGGTCTCTGGAATAATGACTCCCAGAGCCTAGGGGGAGATTCCGGTCGTGAACTTAATATCCTGGAGACTTCTCCCCGTTGCCAAGTACCGCAAGGTGGCAACGAGCCTCTGTTCAGGAGCGATAGCTTGCCGCATGTAGGTGTCCTGCTTCATAATATAAGGGGACAGCAAAGCCAACAGATGTGAAAACGGGGTCCGTCATATGGGGATAATTCCTGAAATCATCAGGATTATTCCCCTGGATCTCCGCAGCAAAGGCATGTGCGAGAATTGGTCAAGCTGGAGCAACAAATTCTTCGTCCATGAACTCCTACTCACCCTGTTCATGGACTGGACTTGGGTCAAAGCAAGAACACCAACACCAAGCTCAAGCACAGCACGAACTCTACGACGAGTACATACCCACAACATGGCTTGAAAACGGTCGGCTGGTCAGAACGAACTGACAGAACTCACTGAAAATCAGAAAGGACCTGAGAAGAATGATCTGAAAATCAGAAACGAGTGGACAAGAACGCACAGAAAAACAGAAGCAAACTATTAAATAGAACAAACTGAAAGACAGGAACGAACCAACAACATGCATTGAAGAACAGATATGAACCCACAAGCACAACCTGAAAAGCAGAAACAAACTGAAAAGCACGAGTCTGAAAAGCGCAAATCATCTCTCACCAAACTTCTACTAACACGAGAGAACACGAGATTAGCAGAAGGAGCCCAAAGGGTGGCTCACTGGCTATTGAACTTCCTTTTTTATAGTCCCGTCGTACATGTTGTACGTCACCGCATTCTTGACATTCAGAATTTCCAACATTTGTGTGACCGTGTGTATGCAAGACAAGTTTGAGCCAACATCCTTCGGAAAAAAATCCACGGTTTTGTTGTCGGACTGTCTGATCGTGTGTACGCGGCTGAAAACATCCCTATATGTACTTGCAAAAGCACACTTTGGGCCCATGTGCAACAAGAATTGCCTCATATATAATAGGGATTGCTGCGCACACCATATTAAGAGCAGAATGTTTGGTACCATTATGCACTGTCAATTTTCCATTATGAACTGAGACTTTAACCACTTGAGGTCCGCTATAGCTGAATGACGGCCACAGCACGGACCTGAATTTCCGGGAGGCCGTCATAGGATGTCCTCCCCTTTGCGTACTCCCCTCGCGCCCCCTGCAGGGCGCACGCGGCGTGTGTTGTGATCACCGAGTCACCGAGACTCAGGTGATCACCAATCCGAGTAAGGGGCCGATCCCGGCCCCTTACCACGTGATCAGCTCTCAGCCAATGACAGCTGATCACGTGTGTAAACAAAAGCTCAGTAATCGTTTTCTTTTTTCTCCTCACGCTGATAGCGTGAGGAGAAAAAAAAGCCGATCACCAGCTTATGCTCAAGGGACATCAGTCCCAAAGAGGAAGGAGGCACATCTGCCTCCTCCTCTATGCCTGCCAGTGCCACCTGCCATTGCCACTTGCCAGTGCCCACAGTGCCCACCAGTGCCACCTATCAATGCCCTTGAGTGTCACCTATTAATGCCCACAAGTGCCACCTATCAATGCCCACAAGTGCCACCTATCAATGCCCACCAGTGGTGCCAATCAGTGCCACCTAGCAATGCTGCCTTTCAGTGTAACCTATCAGTGCCCATCACTGCCACCCATCAGTGCCCATCACTGCCACCTATCAGTGCCACCTATCAGTGCCACCTATTAATGCTACTTCTCAGTGCCCACCAATGCCACCTATCAATGCCCTTCAGTGCCACCCATCAGTGCCACCTTTCAGTGTCACCTCTCAGTGCACACCAGTGCTGCCTATCAGTGCCCACCAGTGCCGCCTATCATTGCCCACCAGTGCCGCCCTATCGGTGCCCATCAGTGCAGCCCATCGGTGCCCATCAGTGCAGCCCGTCAGTGCCCATCAGTGCAGTCTCATCAGCGTACATCAATGAAGGAGAAAAATTACCTGTTTGCTAAATTTTATAACAAAATATAAAAAAAATATATATTTTTTTTTATTTGGTCTTTTTAAATCTTTTTAAAAAAAAAAATGAAAACCACAGAGGTGATCAAATACCACCAAAAAAAAGCTCTATTCATGGGAAAAAAATGATAAAAATTTCATTTGGGTACAGTGTTGTATGACCGTGCAATTATCATTCAAAGTGCGACAGCGCTGAAAGCTGAAAATTGGTCTGGACAGGAAGGGGACATCAATGGACAATTTCTGGTACAGTAGTTTTTGGGCGTTTCATGGACTCACATAATTTTGAGGCTTGACATATTTGTTACCAATTTATTCAATGCAATCTAATGTTTAATGTTTACCAAAAAATGGGTATTATATTATGTTTGTGTGTCCCAAAATTAAAGGGTAGTTTTTATTAAATTATAGGTTTGATAAATGGAGGAGCAATTATTGCGTGGCATAGACATTGCAATCATCTTATTCTACAGGGTCCCTGCTTTCAGAAAATATAAAACATTTTTGGGGGGGGGGGGGGTTGATGATATTTGGCCCTCAAATGTGCATTCAATATATAGGTATTAAGAATTTCTCCAGCAGTGAAAGGTTTAACCCCTTGGTGCTGAGCATATGCAAATATAGTATGAGGCTCCGCTGGACTGGGCTTTTTTCCATGGGGCCGCATATTTGCGGATCTGTCTTTGTGAATGTAGAGTGCCACACAGTGTTTTCCCAGCACAGAGACTGGGGTCTCACTGAGAGCCCTGGGCCCCTTACTAGCGATCAGGATCCAGAACTCCTGATTCTGAGTCACCTGATCACTGTGATAGCCTTTGATTGGATATCTTAGTGATATCTTAGTGATCAGTAAGTGATCGGTCACAGTTAAGCCCGCCATGTGTTTTCTCTTTCTGAATGGAGAACAAAACAACTGTTAAAAAAAAATAATAATAATATTAAAAAAATAAAATAAAAGGTCAGTGCCAGGGTTAGTGTTTGGGTCAAGGTCAGGGTCAAAGGTCAAGGCCAGTTTTTTTTTTTTCATTAGTGTCAGCGTCAGTGTATAGCTATGTACACACAATAGGATTTTCCGAAAACAAAACCGTGGATTTTTTTCCAAAGGATCTTGGCTCAAACTTGTCTTGCATATACACTTGCAAATTCCGAACGTCAAAAACGTAGTGACGTACAACACATACTTCGAGCCAAGAAAAATAAAGTTCAATAGGCAGTGCGGCTCTTCTGCTTGATTCCGAGCAAGCGTGGACTTTTGTGTGTCAAGATTTGTGTACACACGCTTGGAATTTCCGACAACAAGTCTTGTTGTTGGAAAATTTGAGAACCTGCTCTCAAACATTTGTTGGCGGAAATTCCGACAACAAATGTTCTATGGAGCATACACATGGTTGGACTTTCTGACAGCAAACTCACATCCAACATTTGTTGGTGGTTTTAGGTAGGATTAAAAAAAGCAAATAACTCAGGTACAAACAACAAATAACATACACATATGTGGTATTGCGATCGTCAGAAACAGGAGAATTTGTTTTGTGTTGTTCTTTGGTGGAAGGTTATGATAATAGCAAGAAATACATGGCTAAATAAAAAAAAAAAAAATACTATTTTTGGCCAGTTTTCTATTGATAATAAAATGATTTGTTTTACCCTGAGGGTTAAATATGTATTTTTTTTAATTATGTGGTGGCACTGTAGACCTCAGTGGTCAAACAAGGTAGGAGGGTAGGGACCTAAGGAACCTGTTGTGAGAAGTGATGTGTCCTGCAGGTGTGCAGAACTCATCTTCTTTATTGTACTTGATGGTGTGTCTGTGCAAATTCATCTTTGTTTGTAACTTCTGTTATGTTTCACCAATGTAAGATCCTTTGCTACATCACTAAAATTAAGTAAAAAAAATGTTTGTTTTGTTATTTTTGTTTTTTATTTTTGCTATTTATATGGTCACTGATCACACAAGATCATGAGATTTTTCGACTTCCGGCACTTTTCATGGTGACAAGCAAAGCAGAGCAGAAAGGAAAGGAACGCAAAATAATTACATTTATAAACAGGTGGTTTAACTATCCACTATATAGTTCTAGATGGATTTACCCTTCAATATCATGAAAAATTACAATCAGATATTCCTATTCTCCTGCCCAGGTGATTGTCTCCTTGGTTTTCTCAGATTTATGCACAATGTTTGATGTCAATTTACAGGCATCCCTGCAGCTGGAACTTCATCTTTGCAGACTATTTAAATATGCCTGTAATACTGTATATATCTAGCCAGCATTATATGCCCTGTTCTTCTATTTTTTTGCTTTGGCAAAAGTTAATGGCATACCATAGCTTGGATACAGAAATTGCACATGCTGAACTAAGCTTCAGATCTTATTAGGTGCCTTTGCTACACTACCAGCAGCCACCTATGCACCTAATAGGACCTAAAGCTTAGTTGACTGGTTGTTGTCATTAGGAATGGGTGAACGGTTCGGCCCGAGCATCAGTTTGGGCCAAACATTTGCCCCTTCGGCCGCTCACTGAACTTCTGCAATGTACTGGGGCGAACACCCTGCAATGGGGCGAACACCATGCAATGTACTGAGCACTGCACAGTGCATTCTGCACCAAGCATGCACCATTCCATGATGTCAGAAGGGGACAGGGTCACCAGGTGACATAGCTAGGTGACCTCACCCCTTACCTATATAAGAGATGTCAAAGCACAGAGGAGGCAGTCAGCGGGAGGCCTCCCAAGAGGTGGGAGCGTTTTTGATTATTTAGATTTTTCGGGTCAGCAGGCGGTATGATTAACAATTTACATTAAGGGATGCTATTTTTTTTTAATAAAGGATTTGTCAAAAACTGTTGCTTGTGTTTATTACTTTTTGCCACTTTTTTTGGTAAATGGGTAGAGGTACTATGTACCCGATACTCATTCACATGGGGGGGTGGGATCTGGGGGCCCTCTTCTCAAAAGGGGTCTTCCAGATTCTGATAAGCCCCCTGCCCGCTGATAAGACCCTGACAACCACAGCCCAGGGTTGTCGGGAAGAGGCCCTTGTCCCCATCAACATGGGGACAAGGTGTTTTGGGGTGGGGGGGCAAAAGCGCTCAGCCCCCCAATGTTGAGGGCATGTGGCCTGTATGGATCATGACCTGCCAGGCTGCATAAGGGTCTGGTATGGATTTTGAGGGGCCTCATGCCATTTAAAAAAAAAAAATGGCATGGGGCTCCCCTTCAAATCCATACCAGTCCTGAAGGGTCTGGTATGGACGGGGGGGTACCCCAAACCATTTTTTTCTTTATTCTTTCAATAGCCGGGTGCCAGCGATTGTAACCGCGTGTCATTTTAAATGGGATTTGAATAGTTTTTTTTTTCTTTAGAAATGTAATTTTTGTTGCAGCATATTTTATGCATGCTACAGATGCGCCACTTTACAGACACATTAAGGGGACCCCCCCAGGCACCATATTTAAAGGGATTTTTCATTTGTATTGTTGCACTTTAAGCATAATTAAAATCACTGCTCCTGTAAAAACGATTGTTAAAAAAAAAGAAAAATTATTGATACATGTACCCAGACCCACATACCCCTTTTATGGCCAATTACTTGCATATAAGCCTTTAAAATTGCCCCCTTTGATCTTTCCTTTCTGCTGCTATAGATTTAAATGGGATTTACCATTTGTGTTAGAACATTTCCCTTGTCTGGGAGTTCTGCTGCGAACAGAGCAGGGGGTGTTCTGCCCATCCTTATTGTTTATCATAGATGTGCAGACTCACCATAGATGTGCAGAAATCTCATTAAGGATAATTATCAGAAGGACATCTACTTGACTTCTAAGTGCACTGTGGTTCTCACTTAAGGATGGCAATGGGTCCCGAGTGGTACTTCTGACACTTTACTCTCATATATAAAAGAGAGAAAAATCTGCCTTACGTGTTGTCTCTTTGTTTAATAAAAACGATTCCTTTACTTGTTGCCCACTTGCAGTACAGAATATTGCAGTTAATGCAAGCAATGCAAAATGCAAGCAACCTTTGAGACAATCTTCTGCTGTTAAGGACGGAGCTATCTATAACCAGTCTAAATGCATATGAGCTTTTGCTGAGGTCCCAGTTTGGATGTCTGGATTTTTAGAAGATGAGCTTTGGGAGACAAAAGAAGTATGCTTGTCTCCTCTCTACCTACTGGTTTCTCTGCTGGTTTCAGCTATTACTCTATTAGCCTCAGAGCTCGTTCCACTATGTGTACAAGAAAGTAAAAGCCTGTGGGGGGATTTATAAACTGTGGCTATACTATGGGAACTGGTTTCAGTTACGGAATCCCTAGGGAACAACATGCTGGGAACTGGACAAAGTGTAGTGGGTGCACTTTGGCATTTTCACCACGGATGCTAAATATTTTTTTCCCTGCACTAAGCTCACTTCCCTACTGTACATGTTTTGACAGATAATGTGATGGAATTTGAATAGAACTTTCTTTACTTTGCCAGAAACAATTGAGTACTGTCCGTGATACTTTTTATTAGCACTAACATAGAAATTTTCAGGACAAGCATTTGGGGTATGTCCTCTTCTTCAAGGTCCCAGCAGTACTGATTCACAAAAATTTTAGAAGAATTTAAGAAGAAGAAAGACAATATCTGAGGGAAAGGAAAAAAAACACACACACAAATAAATGTACAGGGCAATGGTAATAAAACTAGCATAGTTAGTGAGATTAGACAGAGGGATACAGTAGCTATAGACTGGGGAAGGGGGTCATTAAAATGTTGGATAATGAATAAGAAAACCCATATTAAAATTAGGCCATTATCTTTTGTGTCAAATAGAAGTATCATTCTTAGTTCAAAAGTTTTCCTTTCCCGAATAGTTTTGAAATTCCTTTTAAGAACTAAGACATTGAGGTCTTCAATAGTGTGGTCCGGTTGTGAGAAGTGATGTCCCACAGGTGTGCAGAACTTATCTTCTTTATTGTACTTGATGGTGTGTCTATGGAAATTCATCCTTGTTTGTAAATCTGTAATGTTTCACCAATATAACATCCTTTGCTACATCTTTTGCATTGGATGAGGTACACAACATTACTGGAGGTGCAGGTGTGTAATCCTGGTATATTGAAGGTCCCTTTTGTGTGTGTGAAACTTTTTGATAGATTTATTTGGTTGCACAGTTTGCAGCATTTTTTTATTGCAGGGCATGCTTCAATTATTTGTGACTTTATAATCAGAATTAAGTTTCCTGCTGATTAGTTTATGTCTGAGGTTGGGTGGTTGTCTGAATGTCAGTATTGGAGGTTGTTGGAATATTTCTTTCAAAGTTTTCTCCTCTGTTTTATCCTCTGTTATGATGGATTGTAAATCTTTGATTATATTTCTTATCCCTTCTAGTTCTGGATTATATATGGTTATCAGAGGTACATGGTTATTTGTTTTTTTCTCTTTGTATTGAAGCAGATTTTCTCTTCGGGTTTTCAAGGCTTATGCTGGTGTTGATGGTTTTGTCTTTGTAACCTTTCTTATGGAAGGAGTCTGCTAGTGTTCTGAAATATTTACCTCTGTCTTCTGGTTCTAAGCATATTCAGTATTATCTGATGGCCTGGCTGTGTATGATGGCCCATTTAGTGTGTTGGGGGTGAAATCTGGAACTATGGAGATAGTTGCATCTGTCAGTAGGTTTTCTGTATATTGAAGTGTGAAGCTTGTCATCCCTGATGTATACTGTGGTTTCTATGAAGTTGACATATGTGTTTGAATAATTAATTTTTACTTTGCCAGAATATTCTAAACTATAAAACATGCACGGTATCAACATTATCTGTAAAAATGCAGTGTGACTTTAATAAATCTGTGAACACTCATATCTGAATTAAAAATTGATGTTTTCCTATTCCTCAAGACTAATGCCGCGTACACACGAGCGGACTTTACGGCGGACTTTGCCCGGCGGACTGGATTTCGTCGGACAATTCGATGTGTGTGGGCTCCAGCGGACTTTGTTTTCTCAAAAGTTGGACGGAATTAGATTTGAAACTTGTTTTAAATTTATCCGACGGACTCTTCTTTCTAGCGGACAAACCGATCGTCTGTGTGCTAGTCCGACGAACTCAAACTGACGCATGCTCTGAAGCAATTACAAGACGGAAGCGCTCGGTCTGGTAAAACTAGCCTTCGTCTTGAAGCTAGCACATTCCTCTTCTGTCGTCTTTTAATACAGCCTTTTTTTAGAATCGATAATGCAAGAGGAATGAAGTTGTTTTTCTGCTTTATATTCACACAGAGTTCTCACAAACTTCTTTCTTCATGATTTATCCTCCTGCCATGACTAATATAATATTTTGTAACAGCCAGATCTCCATAACTTTAAAATTTTAAAATAGATTTTTTTTTTTTCTTTTACTTGCACAGGATTGGGTACTCTTTGCAAAGTCAAGCTTTTAAATAATTTCTGATGCTCTGGAGCAATTGCACTTGCAGAGGGCAACTGCCCTCTGCAAAGTGCACAGACTATTTGCTTTTCTCAAATCAACCCCATAGTCTTTTCGACCTGTACCTGCCTACTCCCAAACAAAATGGCGTTTTTTAATCAAAAGACATAGGCAAGAATGTAAGGTAAACCAAAATGTATTTATTTTATTCCCACAAAAAAAAAGCCTTTCATCCCCCAGGACACACATCAAGTTTGAGGACAAGAAAATAGGTATCTTGCGACTATAGGGAGCACAGTCAGACCAGACAGAAACCAGGCAATCACTTTCGACTCTTCTGTGGAGCCTTCCCTCCACGCTTCTCTGCAGCCTTCCCTCCACGCTTCTCTGCAGCCTTCCCTCCACGCTTCTCTGCAGCCTTCCCTCCACGCTTCTCTGCAGCCTTCCTCGGAGGTTGTGCCTCTGGTGGTGTACTTGGGGCAGGAGGAGGAGGAGGAGGAGGAGGATTGGCTTCATCTGCTAGATAGGTTGTAGTAGTAAGCTCCCCTCTCAAGCCCTTCTGGTAAGCCTGGAAAATTAGACCCTCACAGAGGAGGCGTTGGCCCTTTTCCAACTCCAGTAATCTGCTGGCTATATAGGTGCCATACGCCTCCTCTGCATTGGGTGGTTTGCTCAGGATCCGGCTTGCTTCCCGTATGAGGTCTAGGGATTCCTGCTCTGTTGGTGTCATTCTACTGGGCCTTTTGTGGAGAATGCGGAGGGGAGGCACCTGACACTCTGTGCGGCTTCTACTTGGCCCAGCCACAGCCTCCTCCTCTCTCCCACTGGGCAAGGCCTCCTCCTCTCTCCCACTGGGCAAGGCCTCCTCCTCTCTCCCACTGGGCAAGGCCTCCTCCTGGCTGAGGTCATCCTGTGTAAAAAAAGGGACATAGTTGTAATTTTCTGTTATGCAATCACACACAATTTTTAGCTCCTAACTTTCAAATATAATTACACAAAATAGTAAAGGCTATCTATTTGACCACACCATTATTTCAGGTGATCAACAAGATCTGAGGTTACGTATATATTTGGCCACTACTGTCTAGTGATGTATCTACATATTACTCTTTGTGCAGAAGTGATTTTTTAGGAAGCACTTTCAAAATTAACACCTTAACATCATTAATAACATTTACACAATCCCCAAATCTAAAAAAAAAGTATACCTGGCTGAAGCTGGGCGCATCCACTTCATCAATGGTGAAAAGGCCCAGTTCATCCTGGGACTCCTCAGCTGGGGTGGAGGTGGATGGAAGGCTGGAGGGAAGAGTGGATGGAAGGCTGGAGGGAAGAGTGGAGGGAAGGCTGGAGGGAAGGGTGGGGGGAAGGGTGGAAAGTGATTGCCTGGCTTCGGTCTGCTCATCCAGGAATCGCAGTTTGTGGTAATACCACAACTTGGGTACATATACTTGGTCAGCTGCTGCCCCGGATCTGAGCGACTCCTGGATTTTTCTGTGTTCCCGCTTATACATGTTACGCAAGATACCTATTTTCCTGTCCACAAACTTGAGGTCTGCCTGGGGGAGTCGAGTCTTCACAAACTCTAAAAGTGTGCCCAGTGTTGCCTTCCTAACATCCCGATTATAATATAGGGGGTGTTTGACCTCCCACAGGTTTTTCTTGTCCTCATAGAGCTCAATAAAATGGCACAAAAATTCTTCCTCTTTAAAGGGATTCATTTTTTCTGGAAGACAAGACACAAGATCAAAACTTAAATGTCAGGCCCAAATCTCAGGATTAGTTTGTGTTGTAATCTAGGGGACACACACACACACACACACACTCTTTAATCTTACCTTCGTTTGTGACGGTCGCTACTTCTGCACGGACATACATAGGCCATCGTAATAGCTTGATATACACTGCGCATGTGTCATGCTCCACCTGCATCGCCCGCCCCTGACGTTCATAAGTACGATTTGGCCCCGCCCCTTCACTCTTCGTTGCGCAGTGGGAGTAGATAGCAAAAGATGGCGGAGCGATTAAGTGAAAGTAGCGCGGAGGAAAGCCCGGAGCCCCAAACATCCACATCCCGGAGGAGATATAAGGCCACCAACATGTCTTTTGAAGAGATGGTGGAGATGGTGTCCATATTGAGAAGGGAGGACTACGATGGCAAAAAAGGACCGTACACACGACCCAATCTGAGAAAGGACAAAATAATGTCCTCAATTGTCACCGCTCTTGAAGGGAAATTTGGGACAAAACGTTCGAAAGAACAATTGCGGAAGCAGTGGTCTGACATAAAAAGTCGGGAGCCAGACCAATATTGGCGAATAAAGAAGCTGCTTAAAAAAAGTAAGTACTTGTGTTTTACTATTGAGATACAGAACTTGCATGCTGATCCTTATTTTTGGCGGTTTTTCTGCATCGTTCGTAAATACCGTTCTTTGGAATAGATATGATACTTTATAAAGTGACGTTATTTTTTCGCCAAATACGATGGGACAGTGTTGGACATACATTTATGGCTTGATAATTTGTCGAATTCCCACAATGAGTTGATGTGGTGTAGATGTGTTTGAAAATATAATGCTTCCTCAAAAATGATTCAGTGTAATGTAGGGACAGGACACAGCAGCTGTTTCCACATCTGGACTCACGAGCACTATAGTTAGTGGGAATGATTTAGCAGTCCCACTATTGTTCTTCGATTCTATTTATTTTTAAATTTACTTTTAATTTTATTCCGTACGTTTTTTGGCTCTGCGTAACTTCTGCATACTTTCAGCTATTAAAACCATTCAACTATTAAAATGTTCGTCTCTTTTAGCTGATGTGTGGTCTTTTTCAACTTTTTTACTACCATTTATACGTTTTTAAATATTAAGGTTTTTTTCACTTGTTTAAACATTGAATTCAATGGGCGCATGCTTGAAATCCTTAAATTCTTCTTCCGCTCCCAAAAGTTTCAGCTCCTTCATACTTTCACCTAGAGACACCAAACAAACTTTACAATGTTCAATAAATATTCAGCTATCTGGCTATATCCTTTCAGTTTGATATTTTTGTAATTTTTGGATAAAAAGCTTTTTGTTTAGAGGTCATTTCGTGAAATTTTAGACATTAATCAGAGTGTACTGTGTGTGTTTTGTTGCCATGGTTACCAAAGCTTCTGTTATACACAGGGGGGGAGGTGGCTGGAGCATCTCAGCTCTGATTACAGAGCCCGGAGGGAGGGGACAGACACACCATGTACTGATTTATAATCGAGGAATATGATGGGGCAGTTTTGATGGCGGTCATTTTAGCAATTTAGCTATTCAGCATTCCCACGCATTTTGCGCAGGAAATGCATTTTCTAGTGTACTATGTGACCATCACTAAATTTTTGAGGGGTAATACACATAGGAGATCATTGAGGTGTCAGCATCTGTGAAACTTGCCCGAAAATAAGCATTCTTTATAATTGTTGTTCATAGGTAATGTTCATCCTGTCAACAACATTTATTATGATGCAAAATTGGCAAAAAATCTTAACCAACGTTTTACTTTATTTATTAAAACCAAAAAGATCAGTGTGTTTTAACTATACCTTTTTTCAAATCTCATAGGGGAGAAAAGACTCAGACAACAGTCCAAGGATCTCAGGACCCCCCCAAGTCACCAGCCTGAGGCCGAACCTACCCCAAGCCCCAGCCCAAGACCACGCCCACCCGACGACCTTGAGGAAGGAGAGGTGGAGGAAGTGTGCAAGGTTTCAAGCCCACCAAGTGAGTGACTGACACCCCAGCTTGAGTTACTGTATTTTGGCGTGCATATTGTAAACCTTGTTTTTATTCACTCGTTTTAGGTGAGTTTCTGGTTGTGGAAGGCCAAGCGGCAGAGCACTTCACCACAGACAGTGCGCAAAGATTAATTGGCCAGATTATGCTGTGGAATGGCCACATAGATCAAATGCGTGAACAAATTCACAGCATGAAACTTCGCCTGGACTCCATGCAACAGGAAATGAAGAACATGATTGATGTTTTGGGCCGAATATAATCACGTTTGGCCTAAAAACATCAATCATGTTCTTCATTTCCTTGGGAAGTTTTTTTGTTATTAAAAATTTTTTTACAATTTTGGGGGTATAACCAAATTTACTATGTGTGATGCACACGGTGTGTCATCATGTGCTATCTTCCATCATGGGTTAGCAATGTACTTGTTTTGTGTTTGCAAACCCTTCATCCTGAAAAATCTTTGGTGGTGAGAGGAACCAAAAATGGGATTGCACACACAAAACACGTACATTGCTCTCCCATGATAGGAGATAGCACATGTTGACTTGACCCTTTAGTAAAGCTCAATTTTGAGCATCTTATAAATGACAAATTTCTGCAAGGGTGACATTACATGCACCGTTCTAGAAATATTGAACTTTGTAAGTTCATTTATTGTAAGTTTTGTTTCTAAAAACACTGTTGTGTATGTAAATCTTGTTAGATAAAGTTCTATATATTTGTGAAAAAATGGCTTGAATGATTTAGTAAAAGATAATTTTTTTACACAACGTAAAATATTTTTTTAAAAAAAAAAGAACAAAAAAAAATAAAAAATATGGTAAAAAATGCACCTTTCAATGTGCACCAAGTAAAATTTTTTACCCTATACAATGTGTGTGGCTGTTTCTTGAAGTCAAAATTTGGGGTTTGTTTTTGTGGGCCTGATTAACTAAAGCTAAATGCACTTGACACTACTACAAGTGCACTAGGAGACAGACATAACTTAAAGGTAAACAACAATAAAAACAAGATATTTAGATAAACCAATTTTCTTTTTTATTTTTTAAACAAACTTACAGCTGTTGCTGAATAGCAATGGCCCCCCGACCATTAAAATAATTCACATAACGGTCACGCACTTGACGTGCGGTTCGGGGGGCCAAGCCAATACGGCCAATTTCTAGGCCTGTGAAAGTGCTAGCCTCTTCCAGTCTGGCCTCAGGCCCAACAGAGGATAGATATGTAGCTGAATGTCTCCTTAAAAAGTTATGTAAAATGCAGCAAGCAAGGATGACGTGGTTGATTTTATAGTCCGCCAAATTAATAGCCGTAAGGAAGATACGGAACCGGCTGGCCAGAATACCAAAGGCATTCTCCACAACCCTTCTTGCTCTGGCCAGCCGATAATTAAATACCCTCCTCTCAGGGGTGAGTGTCCTTTGGGGGAACGGCCTCATCAAGTTCTCACAGAGAGCAAATGCTTCATCAGCAATAAAAACTGAGGGGAGTCCATCCACATTATCGTCATCAGGTGGCAATTCCAGGCCACCGGTCTGGAGACGATGGCACAGCTCGGTCTGTGCAAAGACTCCTCCGTCAGACATCTGGCCGTTCTTACCCACATCCACAAACATAAACTCCAAATGTGCCGAGACCACCGCCATCAAAACTACACTATGGAACCCCTTGTAGTTAAAGAAATAAGACCCCGAATGCGGTGGTGGCACAATCCGGACGTGCTTCCCGTCAATCGCCCCTACACAGTTGGGAAAGTCCCAACGGTCAGCGAACTGGGAGGCCACAGTCTGCCATTCCTGTGGACTTGAAGGAAACTGTGGAGTGCAAAAAAAAATAAGATAAGGACTTTAATAAAAAAATTGTATATCAGATTACACCAAAACATTAGTAAACAACAGCAGTCAAATATTATGAATATGTGTGTTTGTAATTGAAATGTGGAAAAACATAAGGCACACTTATAAGATTACTCACCCCCTATGATGGCCCATTGATACATTTGAATGTGGGGGGAGGGGTTCTAATTAGGTTAACAAACACACCTGACTGGCTCAAACATTTGTGGGGTGGGGGAGGGGTTCTAATTAGGTTAACAAACACACCTGACTGGCTCAAACATTTGTGGGGTGGGGGAGGGGCAAACAAGACAATGGAGCAGACAATATACATTGTTCAATGGACTATAGGCTAGAGAAAAAAATGGACCCAGCATTGCATGGTGGGGAGGTTAATGAAAGAAATTATGCATGTAGGGCAATAAATTATTAAAATAGGCATGCACGAAGATAAAGGGGACATTCACAGCAGATTGAAAGCATGGCAATTAGGTAAAGAGGACAGTTCTACAATACATCTAAAAACAGTTAATACATATCATGTAATGTTAAAGGATAAAACTTACCTTCATATATTCCTTCTGCAGGACCTGAATAATAGCAGAACAGGTCTCTGGGATTATGATCCCCAGAGCCTGGGGGGAGATGCCAGTCGAGAACTTTAAGTCCTGAAGACTTCTCCCTGTCGCCAAGTAACGTAACGTGGCAACTAGCCTCTGCTCCGCACTGATGGCTTGCCTCATGCAGGTATCCTGCCTGCTGATATAGGGGGTCAGCATAGCCAGCAGACGCTCAAAGACGGGGTCCGTCATCCTGAGAAAATTCCTGAAATCCTCAGGATTATTCTCACGGAGCTCACGGAGCAAAGGCATATGAGAGAACTGGTCACGCTGGCGCAACCAATTCTTGGTCCATGAACTCCTCCTCACCCTGTTCATGGACTGGACTCGGGTCAAAGTATTAACCCCAACACCAAGTCCCCACACAGCATGAACTCGAGAACGAGAACGTCCACTCGACATGGCTTCAAAACGGTCGGCTGCTCAAACAAACAAACTTATAACAAACGCACTGAAGAACAGCAAGGCCTATGAAGAACGACCTGAAAATCAGGAACGAGCGGACCAGAACGGCCTGCAAGGCAGGTTACGAACTGACCAACACGCACTGAAAAGCAGATACAAACCTCACAAGCACAAACTGAACCGCAGAAAACGAACGAAATAAGCTGAAGTGTGAAAAGCGCGAATCGTCTCTAACCAAACTTCTACTAACACGAGATAAACACGAGATTAGCAGAAGGAGCCCAAAGGGTGCCGGAGTGGGGCTTGGACTTCCTTTTTCTAGTCCCGTCGTACGTGCTATACGTCACCGCGTTCAAAACCAGCGGACTTTTGCAATGAGCGTGTGTGGCCAAGTCCGTCCGTTTTTAAGTCCGGCTCAAGGAGCCAACAAAGTCCGATGAAAAGTCCGCCGGGCAAAGTCCGCCGTAAAGTCCGCTCGTGTGTACGCGGCATAACTGAACCTTTTTGCATAGTGGCCGCAGTGGGAGAGATTTTCCCTATCTTGCTATCTCTGTGGCACCAGTACAAGAAATGAGGGTGCAGTTGTCATTGGAACAACAGTAAGACACAGACAACAAAAAAAAATCCCTGTTATAAAATCAACTTGTTTTCCACTCTATCAAATGCAATATACAGTAGTTAACCAATATTTTATACAAAAGCATAGCCAGTTTCCTCTGGCTTCACATATTTAGTTAAGGTTCTGAATGAAGCAATAGCATACAATTTTCTATAAAAATAGTAATTAGTCTCAGATATCCTTTTCAATAAATATTCTCTCAGTTCATAATCCATAAGTACTACTGAGTAGGGATGAGCCGAACACCCCCCTGTTCGGTTCGCACCAGAACATGCGAACAGGAAAAAAGTTTGTTCGAACATGCGAACACCGTTAAAGTCTATGGGACACGAACATGAATAATCAAAAGTGCTAATTTTCAAGGCTTATATGCAAGTTATTGTCATAAAAAGTGTTTGGGGACCTGGGTCCTGCCCCAGGGGACATGGATCAATGCAAAAAAAAGTTTTAAAAACGGCCGTTTTTTCAGGAGCAGTGATTTTAATAATGCTTAAAGTCAAACAATAAAAGTGTAATATCCCTTTAAATTTCGTACCTGGGGGGTGTCTATAGTGTGCCTGTAAAGGGGCGCATGTTTCCTGTGTTTAGAACAGTCTGACAGCAAAATGACATTTTGAAGGAAAAAACTCATTTAAAACTACCCGCGGCTATTGCATTGCCGACAATACACATAGAAGTTCATTGATAAAAACGGCATGGGAATTCCCCAAAGGGGAACCCCGAACCAAAATTAAAAAAAAAAAATGACGTGGGGGTCCCCCTAAATTCCATACCAGGCCCTTCAGGTCTGGTATGGATATTAAGGGGAACCCCGGCCAAAATTTAAAAAAAAAAATGACGTGGGGTTCCCCCTAAATTCCATACCAGACCCTTCAGGTCTGGTATGGATTTTAAGGGGAACCCCGCGCCAAAAAAAAAAAAAAGAAACGGCGTGGGGTCCCCCCAAAAATCCATACCAGACCCTTATCCGAGCACGCAACCTGGCAGGCCACAGGAAAAGAGGGGGGGACAAGAGTGCGGCCCCCCCTCCCTCCTGAACCGTACCAGGCCACATGCCCTCAACATTGGGAGGGTGCTTTGGGGTAGCCCCCCAAAACACCTTGTCCCCATGTTGATGAGGACAAGGGCCTCATCCCCACAACCCTGGCCGGTGGTTGTGGGGGTCTGCGGGCGGGGGGCTTATCGGAATCTGGAAGCCCCCTTTAACAAGGTGACCCCCAGATCCCGGCCCCCCCCCTGTGTGAAATGGTAAGGGGGTACATAAGTACCCCTACCATTTCACGAAAAAAGTGTCAAAAATGTTAAAAATGACAAGAGACAGTTTTTGACAATTCCTTTATTTAAATGCTTCTTCTTTCTTCTATCTTCCTTCATCTTCTGGTTCTTCTGGCTCTTCTGGTTCTTCTGGTTCTTCCTCCGGCGTTCTCGTCCAGCATCTCCTCCGCGGCGTCTTCTTCTCCTCGGGCCGCTCCGCACCCATGGCATGGGGGGGAGGCTCCCGCTCTTCTCTTCTTCTCTTCTTCTTTTCTTCTTTTCTTCTTTTCTTCTCTTCTTCTCTTCTTCTTCATTTTCTTCTCCGGGCCGCTCCGCAATCCATGCTGGCATGGAGGGAGGCTCCCGCTGTGTGACGGCGCTCCTCGTCTGACAGTTCTTAAATAACGGGGGGGGGGCGGGGCCACCCGGTGACCCCGCCCCCCTCTGATGCATGGTGACTTGACGGGACTTCCCTGTGACGTCACGGGGAATGCCACAGGGAAGTCCCGTCAAGTCACCGTGCGTCAGAGGGGGGCGGGGTCACCGGATGGCCCCGCCCCCCCCCGTTATTTAAGAACTGTCAGACGAGGAGCGCCGTCACACAGCGGGAGCCTCCCTCCATGCCAGCATGGATTGCGGAGCGGCCCGGAGAAGAAAATGAAGAAGAAGAGAAGAAGAGAAGAAAAGAAGAAAAGAAGAAAAGAAGAAGAGAAGAAGAGAAGAGCGGGAGCCTCCCCCCCATGCCATGGGTGCGGAGCGGCCCGAGGAGAAGAAGACAGAAGACGCCGCGGAGGAGATGCTGGACGAGAACGCCGGAGGAAGAACCAGAAGAACCAGAAGAGCCAGAAGAACCAGAAGATGAAGGAAGATAGAAGAAAGAAGAAGCATTTAAATAAAGGAATTGTCAAAAACTGTCTCTTGTCATTTTTAACATTTTTGACACTTTTTTCGTGAAATGGTAGCGGTACTTATGTACCCCCTTACCATTTCACACAGGGGGGGGCCGGGATCTGGGAGTCACCTTGTTAAAGGGGGCTTCCAGATTCCGATAAGCCCCCCGCCCGCAGACCCCCACAACCACCGGCCAGGGTTGTGGGGATGAGGCCCTTGTCCTCATCAACATGGGGACAAGGTGTTTTGGGGGGCTACCCCAAAGCACCCTCCCAATGTTGAGGGCATGTGGCCTGGTACGGTTCAGGAGGGAGGGGGGGCCGCACTCTTGTCCCCCCTCTTTTCCTGCGGCCTGCCAGGTTGCGTGCTCGGATAAGGGTCTGGTATGGATTTTTGGGGGGACCCCACGCCGTTTTTTTTTTTTTTTTTGGCGCGGGGTTCCCCTTAAAATCCATACCAGACCTGAAGGGTCTGGTATGGAATTTAGGGGGAACCCCACGTCATTTTTTTTTTTAAATTTTGGTCGGGGTTCCCCTTAATATCCATACCAGACCTGAAGGGCCTGGTATGGAATTTAGGGGGACCCCCACGTCATTTTTTTTTTTTAATTTTGGTTCGGGGTTCCCCTTTGGGGAATTCCCATGCCGTTTTTATCAATGAACTTCTATGTGTATTGTCGGCAATGCAATAGCCGCGGGTAGTTTTAAATGAGTTTTTTCCTTCAAAATGTCATTTTGCTGTCAGACTGTTCTAAACACAGGAAACATGCGCCCCTTTACAGGCACACTATAGACACCCCCCAGGTACGAAATTTAAAGGGATATTACACTTTTATTGATTGACTTTAAGTATTATTAAAATCACTGCTCCTGAAAAAACGGCCGTTTTTAAAACTTTTTTTTGCATTGATCCATGTCCCCTGGGGCAGGACCCAGGTCCCCAAACACTTTTTATGACAATAACTTGCATATTAGCCTTTAAAATTAGCACTTTTGATTTCTCCCATAGATTTTTAAAGGGTGTTCCGCGGCATTCGAATTTGCCGCGAACACCCCAAATTGTTCGCTGTTCGGTGAACTTGCGAACAGCCAATGTTCGAGTCGAACATGAGTTCGACTCGAACTCGAAGCTCATCCCTACTACTGAGTAAAGGTGCATTTTCTCTTTCTTTTAAATGCTACGTTTTGAGCATTTGGTTAGCTTTCAAGAATAAAGAGATGAAGAAAGAGAGATCAATTTACATTACAGACTATACTGTATATTAATGGTACTGCCCTGCTAAAAAAGTAAGTCCTCATATGGAATGATAAAGATATTTTATATAAGTATTTAATGAAATAAATTGTGTTGGTTAGGGCTCAACATATGAGACATTTTTGCTGGGCCCACCAATGCTGAACCAGTTTTGTATATGGAGAAATAATTGTATTATTCCTGTCTGCTAATTTAACCCATTGTAACCATAATAAATATACAGTCTATACTGCAAATATATATATATATATATATATATATATATATATACTGTATTTATTGGCGTATAACACTCACTTTTTCACCCTAAAACTTGGGTGCAAATAGTATGTGCGTGTTATATGCCAATACTTCAATTTTAGCTGACTCGGAGGGGACAGGGAGGGGGGGGTGGGACGATCGCTGTCAGATTACATACAGTGAGAATCTCCTGTTTATTGGTGGCCTCTGTAATAGGAAGTCCCGTCTCCTGGGCCGCCATTGGACCACTGTTCTGTCTATAATAGGAGATTCTCACTGTATGTAATTTGTCTGCGCTCATCCCACCCCCCTCCCTGTCCCCTCTAGGCTGCAGATGGGCATCGATCAGGCTGCATTGATGGCAATGGTGAGGCTGCTGCATTGATGGCAATGGTGAGGCTGCTGCATTGATGTGGATTCAAGAGGTTGCATTGATGGCTGCAGATGGGCATTGATCAGGCTGTATTGATGGCAATGGTGACACTGCAGATGGGCACTGACCCTTATTTTGTTTCAAAGTTCCTTACTTAAAATTTTAGTTTTTTTCCTGAAACTTCCCTCTTAAAATTAATGTGCATGTTATACACCTGTGCGTGTTATACGCCGATAAATACGGTATATATATTACAGTATTTCACAGAGAAGAGTATTGATGCTTTGATTTAGCCCTGATTCCTGTTTCATTAGATTATGCACTGACACTGCATTTTTAACATGAAAAATATATATTTTTTTCATAGCATTTTCTTTTTCTATCAGCTTATCCATCTATCTAGATACATGTTTTATTTTAAGCAATTTTGTTGGCAGATGGGTTCAATCCAGATCACCAAACACTATGTTTTAAATTAATCAAGTGTCTGTAATTAAATTCCTTTCTCTGTAGGCTTTGAAGCTTCTACTTTTTTAATTAAAGAGAAATTGCTTACCAAGCATAATTCTCCCTTGTAGCTATTGTAGTATCTTGTGATGAGTCTTATATAGCAAAGAAAAAAAAGCTTTGATTTTCTCATTAACTGTAGTATCATTTGTGACATGTCAATCTAAAACATAACTCATAAATAAAGTGCCCCCTCTGAGTTAATGATACAGAGCCATCAGGTTTCTTCTTTTTGAGTCCACCTATGCATTTGCTGTGGATTTCTGAAATTCTTTGAAGCAGACTGCTGTCTTCTTCTTCTTCAACCTGTCTTTTGCTATGACAGCAGACATGTTTGCTTAATAATTATTTTCTGTGCTGTTTTCACTATTTTGAATATTTTTCCTGTGAGAAGGAAGACCCATCATCATTTTCTCAGGTCTTAAAAGAAATGGAAGGTTTAAGGTTTTACTAGCTTTGATTTCATGATGGCATAATCACATCTTATTTTTTAGTGTACTATCCTGCTACCTAATTGCATTCACCCCTCAAGAGTGATTGCTACCTTTAGCTTATAGCTTTCAGAGTAGAGGGCACGCATGCTGCTTAGGAAACTGACTAAAATCCAGTCAAAACTATTATTTAATGAGTTTATCATGAAATAACATGAACATACTTGCTGTAAACTTAAGATCCATGTAAAAGCAAAAATTTGACTTTTGTACTTACCTAAAAAAATGTATTTACTTGGATGACATCACGAGACACAGAGCAGGCTATAAATCATGACTATAGGTTATAGGCCACATATTGGTGAGTGAACACTAGCAGAAAAAAAGACAGGACGTCCCCCTATATAATTCCTCCCACTTCAGAAGCTCCTCAGTTTATTAGCAAGCATCGAGGGGGGTCTTTGTGTCCCATGATGTACTCTAAGAAATGGATTTTACATCTAAATACAGTATGCAAATCCAATTCTTGTTTGTGCATCACAGGACACCAAGCAGGCTATAAATCAAGACTACCTGGAATGTCCCAAGCAATACTCATGAGGGGAAGGACACATGGCAAACATCATCAGATCCAGAAACTACTGTGCAGCCCGCAAAACTCTTCAACCAAAAGCAGTATCCTAAGTAGCCTTTACATCTCCCTGGTAAAACCTTGTAAGGATATAGTGTTGGGAGGGGGTGCGTGGCTAACCGCCTGTCAAGATGGACATCTGAACCCTCAGCTTCTGCACCGACTGGATCAAGACATACTAATACCGCCACTCAGGCAGCTCCCCGCGGCTTAGATGAATCAGAAATTCTTTCACAGCAACAGCCCTCGGACACCTCTCCATCCTACACATCAACATCAGCCGGCAACAGTCCAGCAAAATTGCAGATGCGACCGGATTCAGCTGACACCAGCCTAGAGGTGAGCCCTGTATCTGTCCTTACCTCAACACATCCATCTGCCATAGCAGCTTTCCCTACCTCTAATCAACCGGTGTTAGACACCACTATGAAGGAGATGCTCATCTCCCTGCAGAGTTCTCTCCATAATGATATCACATCCATGTTCACCAAATTCTCATCACACATGCAACACATGGGCCAAAGAGTTCACCATATTCAAAACTGAATAGGTGATATGGCTGAAACAGTTAATGATCTAGTGGAAGCACAAGATCATACACATGAAAAACAACAATGGATGAAAGCCAAAAGGGCAGACCTTGAGGACAGATCCCGTTGTAATAATGTAAAAATCAGAGGTATACCTGAAAGTGTTATGCCGCATGATCTAAACACATATGCAAGAAAGATGATTTCCACACTGCTGCCCAATTTGGCACCAATGGAAACCATAATAGACCGTATACACTGCATTCCCAAGCCACCACACCTCTCTGCAGATGTACCCTGTGATATACTGATGAGGGTCCATTTTTTCCATGCAAAAGACCAGCTTCTGTTCAAGGCAAGGCACCTTGGAAAACTCCCGGTGCCATACAACAACCTCCAGCTTTATGCAGACCTCTCGCAACACACTTGCCAGCTGAGGAGATAATTAAACACCATCACCAAACCTCTAAACAATCACAAGATCCCATACCAATGGGGCCTCCCTACCAAAATCATGGTCTCCAAAAATGGAGTCAAACATAACATTACCACAGTCCAGGAAGGACTCAAACTCCTAAACCTATGGGTAATTATTCCTGACCCACCTGAGTCAGACCTCTCTACCCACAAAGGGACACTAGCTGGTAAGCACTGAATTCTGCCTGAATGGCAGGCCCAAACCAAACTCCACATGACATTACATCCATTCGGGTGCCTTGCTTGCTGCAATTTGAACCATAAACTTTTACCCCAGAGTTTCACCACAGCCTAGTTGTATTTGGCTGTTAGAACTTGTCATACCGTTACGACTTTCATACTGATCTGCTTGTTTTTTCCGCATACTATTGTTCTTTCTCTCTCATCCTACCCTCACCCCAATCCCCTCTACCCCTACTTCTCTTACTTACCCACTCTATTTCTGATACTACCCTATAACACATGTATTTTATAATTACTTATATACCAAGAGTAAATGCATATCGCTGTTAGTGCGCTCTTACAGTGCCTGTGTTATCCAAAGAAAAATATGTATTAATGGAGTCATTTGATTGATCTAAAATATATTGCTTTCTTGACTACACAACTTGCAGTCTATACCATTGTTAAATTGGAAAATCTTAATAAAAACTTATATTGAAAAAAAAAAAGATATAGTGTTGGGCGAACGGTTGGGCCAGAGCATGAGTTCGGGCCGAACATTGCCTGTTCGCCCATTGAGCAAACACCCGAATTGTTGGAGCGTTGACCATTTGTACGGCCTGACAAATACCCCACAATGCACAGATTGGCTGAAGCAATAAAGGCTTTGCCCAATCAGGGCACAAAACACTGTCAGAGCCATAATTGGAGAAAGTAATGATGACTGTGCCCAATCATGGCTCATTGCTCATAGACCCACTATAAAAGGTTCCTTCCCAGAGCAGACATGTGCAGTGTGATATTGGAGTGGAGATAGATAGAACAGGGCTCTGTTCATTGCTACTAGCGAGTTAGTGTGCTAAAGTGTGCTATTGTAAATCTATTGTGAGTGTAGAGTGTCAATGTAGTGTGAATATAGTGATAGTGCAGCATGAGTATAGTGCGAGCTTGCTTTTTTATTTTAGTGGCAGTTTAGTGTGTCAGGGCAGGTTTATTACAGTATATTGAAGTGTGTCAGTGTAGAGTGTCAGGGTACTTTTACTGCAGTATATTGTACTGCGTTAGTGGGCGTCCGTTCATGAAGAAGCCAAAGCAACTAGACTTCAATGGGAAAAAATCTTAAATATACGTCAAATAACATAAAACAAAACCCAAAAACTATTAACTGGAATCAACTACATTACCGCTAGATTTGGCCAACACTGAATTTACAATCTTATCAACAATAAAACCATGGTTAAATCCTGAGTTGAACCTTAGTATACTATAATTCAGCAAAAGCTATATAAATTATGTATTATTTCAAATCTTCACTAACATAATTGAATTACCAGTGCTGTTTTTTTTTTGTAAAAATTTAGATGAAAGTGATATTTTAACCACAAAAGTAATTTGAAACTTACGATTTCATTAAGGCCTGGATATTGAGTGGCATTTAATAGGTGGATCCATCATGTTTCAAGTTGTAACATTTTCAAATCCAAACTCCCTCCACATATATGCAGGGGAATGTGTTTCAGTGCTATAAATTTGATAATATTCAAATCAAAGTTATGGTAAACCGACATGGCGGCTGATTAGAGTTTCCATTTCAAGTTTCTTAATTAAGGACACATGGTCTCTTTTGCATTTGAAAAATGGGTGTTTTTACAATGTAGAAGCATCCACAAAGGCATTTAATTAAATAGACTATGCCTGGAGTCTGACAGGTGACTCTATATTTTATCAAGTGAATTTGACTGTTAGGGAGCACTAATTCATAGCCATTTAACATGAGATGACAAAAGTTACAGCCCCCACAGGCAAATGTGCCTGATCGCAGGGGACACATTTCATCCTGTACCATGTAATGGCTTTTAACTAGCCAATCTCTTAAAGAGCATGGTCACATATGTAATTTCAAGTCAAGTTTTAATGTACTTCTTTATGGTAGGATCAGCTAACAGAAGGGGCCATTAATTACTGATAATACCTTTCACTTGTTTGTGTTGTTTAGAATATTTAGTTATGATTCCCACTGACTGTGAGTCATTTTTGATTTTTGACGCATAAATTAAATAATTGCATTCTTGTTTCCTGGCTCTGTTACCCACTTGCCTACTGGGCACTTTCACCCCCCTTAATGCCCAAACTAATTTTTAGCTTTCAGCCTGTCCCAATTTGAATAAAAATTTCATGGGCATGCAACACTCTACCTAAACAAAATTGTTATCTTTTTTGAGACAGCTCGAGCTTTATTTTGGTGGTATTTAATTGTCACTGGGTTTTTTATTTTTTGCTAAACAAATGTAAAAAGGCAGAACATTTTGAAAAAAAAAAGTTTTTCTTAGTTTCTGTTACTAAATAAGTAATTTTTCTCCCTCACTAATGTGTGCTGTTGAAGATACACTGATGGGCACTGATTGGCATCACTGATGGGCACTGAGTGGAAGAACTTGTGGGCATTGTTGGGGCTGCACTGATAATCAGAACACTGATTATCAGTGTTGATGTCCCCTGGATTTGCCGGTTATTGGCTCTCCTCTCCTCTTGCACTGTTAGCATGAGTAGAGGACTGACGATTACTGGCAAATCATGTTTACACTGTATTCAGCTGTGATTGGACACATGGTAAAGAGCTGCTGTGATTACCCCGATCTATGATCAGCTGTGTCCGAAGGACACGGTGAGAACAGATCCATGCTGATGCACGCCGCAGGGGCACGTGGGAAGTGCCATTACGGGAGGACATCCAAAAATGCCCTCCTGGCAATGTGAGCGCTCACTGTAGCTGTCTGGATATAGTTGGGGGCGGAAGTTTTTTAAACACTTTCTTCAAGCAATTGTGACTATAGCCTCTATGGCATAACCACAAATAGAGGCTTCTCGCTTCTTTGAGAATGTCTTCTTCTCAGCTGCAATTTCTTAGGTGGAGATACTGACTATATGGGATGCTTCTCAATAGAAGTTCAGGATGCGAGCTTGAGGCGTGCAAAATTGTATTTCCTGCAGGCGGCTTCCAGAACAACAATAAGCCCGAAGACCCATCCAAATTGACAAATATTTCTACATCTAAAAAATTATTCCTTGATTGATAACATGTCATGGTAAACTTAAGGTTATAGTCATTATGATCAAGGATGTTAATAAATTGGGACAGAACCTCCCAGGGGCCTGACCAAATATTAAAACAGCATTTATATAACAATGCCAAGTGATGATACGCTCAAGTTAATTGTTAACGTCTTCATGTGCAAATAATTCCTGCTCCCACCCCCCCAGGTACAGGTTAGTATACAATAGGGCACATTGTGTCCCCATTACAACTCCCTGCACTTGGTGGGTCCAAACATGAAGACATTCTGTGTCAGTATGAACCCAAGTAGGTCTAAAACAAATCTGTTGTATTGGTGGGCAGACTGGCCACGTTCCTGCAAGTGGTTGGCTATAAACACGATCCCCTTGTTGTGGGGGATAGTGTTGTTTAGACTCTCTATATCAATGGCTACTAGCCAAGCATCTTTGTGAATATGAAGTCGATCAATCAACTTAAGAAGGTCAATGGTATCTTTAACATATGAAAAAAAAGGATTTACCATGTGGGCTCAAATAATTGTCAACCAAACAGCTAGCATTTTCAGTCACACTATTACAACTAGACACTATGGGGTTTATTTACTAAAGCTGGTGAGTGCAAAATAATTTCTGCAAAGAAACCAATCAGCTTCTAACCTCAGCTTGTTCAATTAAGCTTTGGCAATAAAACCTGGAAGCTGATTTGATTCTATGCAGAAGTGAGACTGATTTTGCACTCTCCAGCTTTAGTAAATAAACCCCTATAAGATGACCTGGCAGATTCAAGAGAGATTTGTGCAATTTTTTGGTAAGGCATAAAATGTTGGAATTTTTGGCACTTTAGAGTTCAGGTAACTCCACGTATTTTTATCAATAATATTTTATTGATAAACTTGAGAAAGATGTGTCTATATTCCATACTGTAGTGATCTATAACTGTCTTTGAAATTAGTTTATACCAGTCATTATTGTTCAAAATGTGAAGACACATCTGGTAATATTTTTTTCGGTCCAAAATTACTAGGTTACCACCCTTATCTGCGGGTCTTGTATGGCTTGAAGTTCATTAAATGTAAAATGAATGATACAGGACTAATACCAGTGTTAACTATATTCGTTTCAGTTGGTTTATCATACAGGACCTTATACATAAGTCGTCTAGAGAAGAGATGTATATGCTTTATGACCTCAAATTTATCTACATCTGCATTGGGGCAGAAGGTCAGAACCAGCTATAATATTTGACTTTTACTGATACAACTTTCAGATTACTAGCAGTTATCACGTCCCCTAAAGAAGTCCCACGGGGCGAAACATGTTGGGAGTTTTACTGTTATGGACTGCTATGGAAATAAGAACAACAAGACCATGTTAAGAATGTGTACAATTTTATTTTGGAATGTTTTTAACATTGTGGGTCAATAAATTATGCATTAAAAAAAAAAATATGTTAATATTGATTGCATTAAGCACCCTTAAAATTCACATTAGCCTTTCTTTTCCAAGTTTCTTATATGAAGGGATGTGGTGCTGAAAAGTTGTGTATCACTCACCCACACCATAAACCAATCACTGTCTCTCTTTCCTCTTGAATCCTGCACAACAGATGCAGAAAAAGATGAACTGGAGGAAAGTTAGTAATTAGGAAGAAATGGTCCCAATAAGTTATTTACTACATTCACCTGTCAAACTCATGTCCTGGAGACAAACCTTTTCAGTTTTGCACTGATGGGAGATACTCTGCACTTATGGTAAAAGTTGTATACCTATATGAAATAACCCCAGCAGATGAACACCTAATTATAGTCTGTATAGGCTATATTAACAAACTGAAACATCCAAATAAAGATGCAATGCTCAGAAAACACTTAACCAAAAATAAAATAAAGAAATATGAGAACCAAAATGTGCAGCCTCCTAATCCTACCGTGATTATTATGAAAATAAAATAAAATAGAATGAAATCTCCTTGTAAGTTAGTCTCTGTATCTCATGTGTGCACAAAAAATTCTCCTATGTACAAACTCTATAATTGTGCACTATATCTCTTTTATATTTATATCTTACAACATGAAAAAAAAAAATCTGCCGTCCAATGTACCATACAGTGTGTATAATCAGTTTCTGTGCAAAAGTGCTATGCTCTTCAAAGCGTGTACACAGTACTTGTAATCAATTCATAGTTCATGTGCAAAGTGACCCAGGGCTAACCATACTTTCCATGTGCCAAATACTGCCTCCTGTATTAATAAACACACATGCCAGTCTCCCCTGGTGGAATTGTACTCACCAGATCCTCCACACCATCAGGAAACAGAACCAATGAAGATTCATACACAGTGCATTGCCACTTTATTAGGAACAAACAGCACATTCAAAAATGCACACTTACATTACATGAAACTACACTGGCTATTGTGTATCATTTTGGTGCTGACAGCTATTTATAAGATAGCAGCGCATTCCAGTTGGTAGAGATGACTTCATGGGTATGGCCCTGACCTGTGCGCTTTGTATGTCTGTTTTCAGATATTGGTGGTCACCTGACTTCCTTCTGCTATTTTACATACACTTCCTCATAATACATTTTTTATCATTTAGTTAAGTGTTTTCTTAGCACTGCTGGAGGGCTCTGTTTGAAAGGTAAGTCTGCTAAAATGTTGCTAGTATGCTTTGGATGTTTCAGTTTTGCATTGAATCTTAATAGTAGAAGATAAACACTTGGTGTGCCCCATCGCTGACAAATCACTGTGAACACCTCAGGATTAGGGATGAGCTTCGACTCGAACATTGGCTGCTCGATCGTTCGCTGAATTGCGAACGTTATGGGCTGTTCACGCCAAATTCATGTGGCGCGTCACGGCCCATAATTCACTGCGGCATCGCAGTGCATTGCTGGCTGATGATTGGCCAAGCATGCACTATGACCCGCATGCTTGGCAAATCACAGTGCCGTCAGTAGAGAGAGCTGTAATTGGCCAAAGCCAGGGTGGCTTTGGCCAATTATGGCTCAGGGGGTTTAGAACACGCCCCACACTATATAAGGCTGCCTGCATGGCTGCCCTGTGTAGTGTGTTCCAGCATGCTTAGATAGACAGAGAGACAGTGTCATTTCATTTGAGTTAGCTAGATTAGGCAGGACAGTCAGTGAGTTAGCTGCACTTACAGTGTATTGTGTATATATATATGCATCCCAGGTGTTGTATATATATATATATATATATATATATATATATATATATATATATATATACACTGTATTCAGTTTAGCTGGATCCGTTCCTGTTATCTTCCTACTGACAGGCAGGCTTGTCTTGTTACAGTATTTACAGCTACCTGAAGAAAATTGCTGGTGTTCTTTTGATCCTATTAGTACCACAGTCAGGCAGCTAGACTATTTACAGTTAGTGTAGTGCGTACTCCTCACAGTGTTCAGTTAAAGCTACAAATTAGTTTAGTGTGACCTCTGCACAGTGTTCAGCTAAAGCTACAAGTTAGGGTAGTGCGTCCTCCTCACAGTGTTCAGCTAAAGCTACAAGTTAGTGTAGTGCGACCTCTGCACAGTGTTCAGCTAAAACTACAAGTTAGTGTAGTGCGACCTCTGCACAGTGTTCAGCTAAAGCTACAAGTTAGTGTAGTGCGTCCTCCTCACAGTGTTCAGCTAAAACTACAAGTTAGTGTAGTGCAACCTCTGCACAGTGTTCAGCTAAAGCTACAAGTTAGTGTATTGCGTCCTCCTCACAGTGTTCAGATAAAACTACAAGTTAGTGTAGTACGACCTCTGCACAGTGTTCAGCTAAAGCTACAAGTTAGTGTAGTGCGTCCTCCTCACAGTGTTCAGCTAAAACTACAAGTCAGTGTAGTGCGTCCTCCTCACAGTGTTCCGATAAAACTACAAGTTAGTGTAGTGCATCCTTTGAACAGTATTCAGCTAAAACTACAAGTTAGTGTAGTGCGTCCTCTGAACAGTGTTAAGCTAAAGCTACAAGTTAGTTTAGTGTGACCTCTGCACAGTGTTCAGCTAAAGCTACAAGTTAGGGTAGTGCGTCCTCCTCACAGTGTTCAGCTAAAGCTACAAGTTAGGCTAGTGCATCCTCCTCACAGTGTTCAACTAAAGCTACAAGTTAGTTTAGTGTGACCTCTGCACAGTGTTCAGCTAAAGCTACAAGTTAGGGTAGTGCGTCCTCCTCACAGTGTTCAGCTAAAGCTACAAGTTGGTGTAGTGCGTCCTCCTCACAATGTTCAGCTAAAACTACAAGTTAGTGTAGTGCGTCATCTTCACAGTGTTCAGCTAAAACTACTTGTTAGTGTAGTGCGATCTCTGCACAGTGTTCAGCTAAAGCTACAAGTTAGTGTAGTGCGTCCTCTGAACAGTGTTCAGCTAAAACTACAAGTTAGTGTAGTGCGACCTCTGCACAGTGTTCAGCCAAAGCTACAAGTTAGTGTAGTGCGTCCTCTGAACAGTGTTCAGCTAAAACTACAAGTTAGTGTAGTGCGACCTCTGCACAGTGTTCAGCTAAAGCTACAAGTTTGTTTAGTGTGACCTCTGCACAGTGTTCAGCTAAAGCTACAAGTTAGGGTAGTGCGTCCTCCTCACAGTGTTCAGCTAAAGCTACAAGTTAGTTTAGTGTGACCTCTGCACAGTGTTCAGCTAAAGCTACAAGTTAGGGTAGTGCGTCCTCCTCACAGTGTTCAACTAAAGCTACAAGTTAGTTTAGTGTGACCTCTGCACAGTGTTCAGCTAAAGCTACAAGTTAGGGTAGTGTGTCCTCCTCACAGTGTTCAGCTAAAGCTACAAGTTGGTGTAGTGCGTCCTCCTCACAATGTTCAGCTAAAACTACAAGTTAGTATAGTGTGTCATCCTCACAGTGTTCAGCTAAAACTACAAGTTAGTGTAGTGCGATCTCTGCACAGTGTTCAGCTAAAGCTACAAGTTAGTGTAGTGCGTCCTCTGAACAGTGTTCAGCTAAAACTACACGTTAGTGTAGTGCGACCTCTGCACAGTGTTCAGCCAAAGCTACAAGTTAGTGTAGTGCGTCCTCTGAACAGTGTTCAGCTAAAACTACAAGTTAGTGTAGTGCGACCTCTGCACAGTGTTCAGCTAAAGCTACAAGTTAGTGTAGTGCGACCTCTGCACAGTGTTCAGCTAAAGCTACAAGTTAGTGTAGTGCGTCCTCTGAACAGTGTTCAGCTAAAGCTACAAGTTAGTGTAGTGCCTCCTCCTCATAGTGTTCAGCTAAAACTACAAGTTAGTGTAGTGCGAGCTCTGCACAGCGTTCAGCTAAAGCTACCTGTAGAATATTGGTGGTGTTTTCCTGATCTTATCACTACCGCAGGCAGCTAAATAAGCTACAAGTTAGTTTTTTGCGAGCTCTGCACAGTGTTCAGCTAAAGATACCTGTAGAAGGTTGGTGGTGTTCTCATACTACAGGCAGGCAGTTGATTTTGCTAGCTGCAGTATCAGTGTGTATATATATATATATATACATATATATATATATATATATATATATATATATATATATATATATATATATATATATATATATATATATATATATATATATATATATATATATATATATCCCAGCTTAGTGCAGCTACAGGCCATTAGTATGTCTGGAAGGCCAACAAGGAGAGGCAGACAGTCACAAGCCAATAAAAAAGGGCAAGCAGGCTCTGTGTCTAGAGGCAACAGCGCTGGTCGTGTAGACGGTGCATCCTCATCAGCACATGGCTGTGGGACACGCTTGGCCTTTTTTTCAGCAGCTGGCCGTGTTGAGCCGCAACATGCGGAAGACTTGGTCGAGTGGATGACCAAGCCGTCCTCATCCTCCTCATCCTTTCTCACCCATGCTCAGGGTACTTTGTCTGGCAAAGCAGCTGCCAACGCGGCCTCTTCCCTTGGCTCAATGGCAACAGTGACTCCTTCCCTAGCCCCACCATGTCCTCCTGAGGAGTCCCTCGAATTGTTTGACCATAGTGTTGGGTACATGCTCCAGGAGGATGCCCAGCGTTTAGAAGGCTCTGATGATAATACTGAGCTAGATGAAGGCAGTAACGTGAGCACGGACAGAGGGGTGCCCAAGAAGGACAGCAATCTGGCAGTCATGCTCCCCCTGCTGCAGCATACTGCCAGGTTTGCTCCAGTGATGAGGAGGGAGGGGATGATGAGGTCACTGACTCAACGTGGGTGCCTGATAGGAGAGAGGAGGTGGAGGAGGCACATCACCAATGAGGCAGGATGCCCTCCAGGGGCCAGCCTAAAGGCAGCACACTGACTGCATCACACCCCAAAGCTCTGCATGTGCAGGGCGCTGCTGTCTCTGCGCGTTGTTCCAAAAGATCTTTGGTGTGGGCCTTTTTTGAGACGAGTGCATCAGATCGCACCGCTGCTATTTGCAACATATGTCTCAAGCGTATCTCGCGTGGCCAAAACATCTCCCACTTGGGCACTACATGCTTGATCAGACATATGTTGACATGCCATGCAGTTTGTTGGCAAGCGTATCTAAAAGACCCACACCAAAGAACAAAGAGGACCTCTCCTTGCTCCTCTTCAGCTGAGATCTCCAACCCCACTATACCTTCAGTCCTCTCTGAGACCTGCACTGAGAGGACTGAAGGTGTAGAATTAGGTGTGTCAGAGCCAAGTACTTGTGGGCAATCTGCTTTCGGTACACCAACGTCAGATTGTACCAGGCAAATTTCCCTGCCCCAGCTGCTGCACCGCCGAAAAAAGTTCGCTCCCAGCCATCCACATGCGCAGCGGTTGAATGCTAGCTTGGCAAAATTGCTAGCACTTCAACTGCTGCCTTTTCAGTTGGTAGACTCTGCCCCCTTCCGTGAGTTTGTGGAATGTGCGGTTCCTCAGTGGCAGGTACCCAAACGCCACTTTTTCTCACGGAAGGCAATTCCGGCTCTCTACCAGCATGTGGAAGGCAATGTCCATGCCTCGCTGGACAGGGCGGTCAGCGGTAAGATTCATATTACTGCTGACTCATGGTCCAGCAGGCATGGACAGGGACGTTACCTAAGTTTCACCGCGCATTGGGTGACTCTGCTGGCAGCTGGGAAGGATGCAGGACAAGGTGCAGTAGTGTTGGAGGTTGTTCCGCCACCACGCCTCCAAAATGCCACTACTAATGATTGTGACACACCTCTCTCCTCCACCCCCTCCTCTTCTTCTTCCTCCATGGCCTCTTCCTGTGCTTTGTCCTCGGAACCAGCGGTGCTCTGTAGCCGTTCAAGGGGCTACGCAAGTATGCAGGCCAAAAGATGCCATGCGGTGCTTGAGCTGGTGTGCTTGGGGGACAGGAGTCACACTGGGGCAGAGGTTCTGTCAGCTCTGCAGGGGCAGGTTTAGAGGTGGTTGACGCCACGCCAACTTAAGGCAGGAATGATGGTTTGCGACAATGGCACCAACCTACTCTCTGCCCTCCGACAGGGACAACTGACTCATGTGCCCTGTTTGGCTCACGTCCTTAACTTTGTGGTGCAGCGGTTCTTGGGCAGGTACCCGGGTACCCTTACAGGATGTCCTGAGGCAGGCCAGGAAAGTCTGTGTGCATTTCCGCCTGTCATATAATGCCAGTGCTTGGCTGGCAGACCTCCAAAAGGAGTTTAACCTGCCCAAGAACCGCCTAATCTGTGACATACCCACCAGGTGGAACTCAACGTTGGCCATGCTGCAGCAGCTGCACACGCAGCGGAGGGCCATCAATGAGTACCTGTGCGACTATGGCACCAGGACAGGGTCAGGGGAGCTTGTTTTTTTTCCCCATGCCAGTGGGCCATGATCAGGGATGCATGCACTGTCCTGTCACCATTTGAGGAGGCCACAAGGATGGTGAGCAGTGACAGTGCATGCATCAGTGACACTGTCCCCCTTGTCCACCTGTTGGAGCACACGCTGTGTGGAATAATGGGCAGGGCACTTGAGGCAGAACAGAGGCAGGAAGAGGAGGACTTCCTTAGCTCTCAAGGCCCCCTTTATCCAGACAGTGTTCCTGCGTGCCCGCCGATCACACAGGAAGAGGAGGAGGAGGATTGTGTCAGTATGGAGGTGGAGCCTGGCACTCAGCATCAGCAGCAGTCTTTAAGGGATCAGTCCCAAGAAACACATGGACTTGTACGTGGCTGGGAGGAGGTGGCTGTGGACCATGTCATCCTTAGTGACCCAGAGGACTCTGGACCGAATGCCTCAGCAAACCTATGCTGCATGGCCTCCCTGATCCTGCAAAGCCTGCGTAAGGATCCTCGTATTTGTGGTATCAAGGAGAAGGAACAATACTGGCTGGCAACCCTCCTTGATCCACGTTACAAGGGTAAGGTTGTGGACCTTATCTTGCCATCGCAGAGGGGGCAGAGGATACAACATCTTCGGGAGGCCTTGCAGAAAGGTCTGTGCAACGCGTTCCCAAACAGGTTACTAACTCCTGTTTCTGGACAATGTGTTGCTGAGGCTTCGGTCAGTCAAAGAATGAGCCGTGGAGAAGGTGGTCATCTGACCGATGCATTCAGACAATTTTTAAGTCCGCAGCCCCAAGGTATGATCGGTTCCAGCAACCATCGCCAGCGTCTGTTTTACGTGGTGCAGGAATACCTAGGGGCTAGATCTGACTTGGACACCTTTCCCACCGAAAATCCTCTGGGTTACTGGGTCTTGAGGATGGATCACTGGCCAGAGCTTGCACAGTATGCAATTGAGCTACTGGCCTGTCCTGCGTCCAGCGTTCTTTCGGAACGCACATTCAGTGCTGCTGGAGGCTTTGTAACCGATCACAGGATGCATCTGTCCACCGACTCGGTCGATCGACTGACCTTCATAAAAATGAATCAGTCTTGGATCACCACCAGCTACCAAGTACCTGATGCTCATGTAACCAAATAATTTTTTTTGAAATCTCAGATCCCTTCAAAGACTGGCTATGCTGATCCTGAGTGACTATCCTGAGTAATTTTCCTCTTCCTCCTCAATGATCACGCTGATAGCTTGTAAGAACATTTTTGGTTCTGGGCTCGGCCACCAGTGCCTAGTGCCCAATTTTTCAGCCCCTGTTTAACAGGGGCGTGTAATTACAATTTTTGATGCAATACTTTGCAGCAGGGCTCGTTCCTGCATTCCAACTAGAGTATCTGTGAGGGGTTGCAGTGTTGTGGCACCAGCACCAGTGCCTTAAAGCCCAATTTTTCACCCCCTGTCTAACAGGGGCGTGTAATTACAATTTTTGATGCAATACTTTGCAGCAGGGCTCATTCCTGCGTTCTAACTAGAGTATCTGTGAGGGGTTGCAGTGTTGTGGCACCAGCACCAGTGCCTAAGGCCCAATTTTTCAGCCCCTGTTCAACAGGGGCATGTAATTACAATTCTTGATCTAATATTTCACAGCAGGGCCCATTTCTGCACCCACCAAGAGCGAGTGAGGACTTACAGTGTTGTGGCACCAGCACCACCACCACCACCAAAGGCCCAATTTTTCTGCCCCTGTTGGGCATGTAATTACAATTCTTGATCTAATATTTCACAGCAGGACCCTTTGAGGGCTTACAGTGTTGTGGCCACAACAACACCTAAGACCCAAATTTCTGCTGAGTATATAGGGCAGGCCCCTACTTTCAAACATCCAACTTACAAACGACTCCTACTTGCAAACAGAAGGAGACAACAGGAAGTGAGATGAAATCTACCCCTAGGAAGGGAAATTCTCTCCTGTAAGAGTTAATATGGGAAAAACATTTCTCCTTTCCACTGATGCTTTATCACCAATCCTTGTTTCACAAAAAAAAACTAATTTTCAAAAAACATTTGTCATTGGGACAAAAAGTGAGGTGAAATCTTCTGAAGAGGAGCACAGGCGGCAAAACAAATGTCACAGGGGTGATAACCCTTCCCTATGTTTTCCAAAAAGCTTAAAATAGATTTTTTGGCTGGAGCTAAACACGTTACAATGTACCAGTTCAAAATTACAAACAGATTCTACTTAACAACAAACCTACAGTCCCTATCTTGTTTGCACCACCTGTATACTGCTGTTCAGAGTACAGAGCCTGTATACTGCTATTTCCTTTTTTAATTTGGGTTCGGGGTTCCCCTTAATATCCATACAAGACCCAAAGGGCCTGGTAATGGACTGGGGGGTACCCATGCCGTTTTTCTCACTGATTTTCATCCATATTGCCAGGACCCGACATTACATTAAAGCCGCAAGCAGTTTTAAATGACTTTTTTTCCTTTAAAAATGACATTTTGTGCAGAGACTGTTCTAAGCACGGGAAACACGTGCCACTTTACAGGCATACTATAGACACCCCCCAGGTACGATATTTAAAGGAATATTTCACTTTTTTTTTTACTTTAAGCATCATTAAAATCACTGCTCCCGAAAAAACATCCGTTTTTAAAAAATTTTTTTGCATTGATACATGTCCCCTGGGGCAGGACCCGGGTCCCCAAACCCTTTTTAGGACAATACCATGCAAATTAGCCTTTAAAATGAGCACTTTTGATTTTGAACGTTCGAGTCCCATAGACGTCAATGGGGTTCTAACGTTCGTGCAAATTTTCGGTCCGTTCGCAGGTTCTGGTGCGAACCGAACCGGGGGGTGTTCGGCTCATCCCTACTCAGGATGAAGCGACCATTACCCTTAACTGCTGGTGGCTTTGAAAGTCTGAATGCCAATTTTCCACACCTGGGAAGTATTGCTGACAGGGTTGGAATACGATGTTCTGCTCATGAGAGAATGTCATCCACCTCCATCTGGGCAGCTTGACTCCTGGTGCCTCCTTGATGATTGATATATGTCACTGCTGTGGCATTGCCTGCCAGGACCCTGACTGGAAGCCCCCTGCAGCTGCCTTATTCAGTAAAGAAGAGTTTGGCAGACTACTCACAGCTCCAGAATGTTGATGGGTAAAACCCTTTCCTGAGGAGACCATGTTCCCTAAACTGAAAGGCACCCTGTTACAGCTCCCCATCCTGTCAAACTGGCGTCTGTAATTACCACCTTCCAGGCAACTGACAGAAACAACTCTCCTGCCTCCAACCTCCGAGGGTGCATCGACCAGTTCAATGCCCAAAGCATACTGGGACCTAGGGAAATCCAACAGTCCAGCGACTGAACCATCCTGTTACATTCTAATAAGATATTTCTCTGCACCGGCCTGAAATGGAACTGCATATAGGAGACTGCCTCAAATGAGACAATCATCTTCCCCAGCAATTTCATACAGAAATGAATCGAGGGAAACTTGTGACTTCTTAGTATGGATACTTGATTTCTCAGAGAAAGGCACTTTTACAGAGGCAAAAACACTTTTGTCTGGACAGATTGCGTCTAGGTACTCAAGGCTCTGCATTAGCTTCAGTGTTGATTTTTGCACATTGAGAACCCATACCTTCCAGAGTATGAATCACGAGGGACACATTTTGCCTAAACCAATGCACAGAAGGTCATCCAGATACCCCAGAATACCACAGAATGCATACTCTTTGAACCCTTAACAAGGCTCCAGCACTGGTACTAATATTATTGTGAACACCCAAGAAGTTGTGGTAGGGCCATAAACTGAAAGTGCTGGTCCTCTATCATAAATCATAAGTATTTTTAATGTGCAGGAAAAATAAAAAAATGGAGATATGTATCCCTTATTTCCACTGATGCAAAAAAAAGTCTTCCTGGTGGAACAAGGCTACCACTGAACTGACTCCATACAAAATGTCCTAACCTTAAAAAACTTTTTTTTTTCCAGGCTTCCACAAAAGCCAGCAGCCCCCCCCCCCCCCCCCACCCGAATGAGTGGGGGTGCTCCTTCATGGAGAAGAGAAATTGGATTCCAGTTAAGCTGATTTTACTGACTGTGAACCTACCTCAGTACCAAGCCATCTGGGAGCACTAAAAGATCAGAAAAATTCTGGCCCATAGTAATTAGTGATAATAGTCTAGTGCACACAGAGCCCAGACTAAGATAGTTCATAAGTTTACAGTGCACTGCATGTCAATAAGTATCAAAAGTACATTATTCCTATTGTAATGTTCAAAAAACACTGGCAGCTGATGTCCTCAGAGTATAGCCAGCTCTGTATGGGCAAGACAAATAAGAAGAGGGGAAAGCGCCACCTAAGTGCAGTAATTATAAAAATGTCAGATAACCAAATCAGGAAACATACAGATGTGTATGAAGCCCCTCACCTCATCCCAAATATATTATGGAAAAATTAGAGAAAGGTTGCCCCGGGGATTGTATGGGTGAGGGGGGAGAAGGGGGTGGAGAGAGGAAAAAGTGTTTTTGTATGATATAATGTAACACGGGTAACAAGAATAGTAAAAAAAAAATTGGTTTAGCTTTATTCAAAAAATTACATAAATTATATAGTTAAAAAACATTGATAAACAACTCTTACAATTAATTCCCTATATCATGTTGGAGGGGGCTTTAGGATAAAAGAACACGAACAAACATGATATTCAAGAAACCCAACATATTTAGGATTATTATTAGTACAATTCTTTCTTCAGGGGCTTCCTGTAAGGATATATTGTATGATCTAGAAAAATACATAAATAGAACATAGTAATCATTTTTCAGACATACATGAAGTACATACATGAAGTGACAAAAGGGAAAACTAGCCATAATGAAAGAACTTACTAGTTCAAAAGACAGTAACCGTATCCTAGACAGATGGTAAGTTAATGGCTTTACGAATGCCACTCCGAGTTCCAGTCTCTATAGTATCAGTTAGAGATGGCTTTGAGGAAATGAAGCAGTGTGCGGGCCCCTGTAACTGGGGCTATAGATTAGAAATTATATGAAGCTTCTCCAGTGTGTCTAATAGAGCTTAGCATCGCACCAGGGACACGTCAGACATGCCAGACCAAGGAGTCCACAAGGAACAGCAAAAAGGAGAGGTGCAGGGCCCTAGATGTAAATATGTAATATAATATAAGTATAGAATCGATGTATGCAAATAGCAATGATGACAATATATAATATGAAAAGAGAGGGGCCATATGAGCAGTAAAGCGGTCATTGAATACAGGTGATTACAAAAAATTTTGCAGATTTGCGGATAAATACTGTCTGAAAAGACCATATTGTACTGCCTGAAAGGACTATATAATGGTCATAAGGTAATGAAATAAATAAAAATGAAAAATGCCAAAAAATAAAGTAGCAAATGGCTTGAATAGATTACTGTGTAAGGAGAAAAAATGATACAATGAGATCCACAGTGCAGCTGAGGGCTGTATTTACGAATTACACCACATAGATATCCATGATGTATATAATTAATTATAAAGGTTAAATGAAGTACAAAAGTAATGTGTAAAAAAGTCAGGCAGCAGAGCCAGTACTTACTAGATGCTTGAATCTGTGATACAGTAAGGTCTCCTTATTCCTAGATGTGGAGTCTAGGTATGCAACAAGAGAATGTTGCCACCTGAAAGTTTAAATAGCAGCTGATCAGAAAAAACGTCGCTGACACGAGAAGAGAGGGCACAGACGGAGCCGAGATAGAAGATGATCGAATGGTGCATGTGCAAGCGGCCCTCTCTTCTTGTGTCGGCTGCGCTCCGACATCTGACATCATTGCGCCTTTTGCCGGGGGAACAGCATTCAGGGATGAATATCTCCTTGCTGACACTTCTGTCAGCTGTTGGAGATGTGTCGCTGAAATCGGTCTGGCCCCAATATACTACTATGCCTAGTATTCTCCGCCCTTTGAGGCAGAGTTTTTTTCTGATCAGCTGCTATTTAAACTTTCAGGTGGCAACATTCTCTTGTTGCATACCTAGACTCCACATCTAGGAAAAAGGAGACCTTATCGCAGATTCAAGCATTTAGTAAGTACTGGCTCTGCTGCCTGACTTTTTTACACATTACTTTTGTACTTCATTTAACCTTTATAATTAATTATATACATCATGGATATCCACGCGGTGTAATTGGTAAATACAGCCCTCAGCTGCATTGTGGATCTCATTGTATCATTTTTTCTCCTTACACAGTAATATATTCAAGCCATTTGCTACTTTATTTTTTGGCATTTTTCATTTTTATTTATTTCATTACCTTATGACCATTATATAGTCCTTTCAGGCAGTACTATATGGTCTTTTCAGACAGTATTTAGAAGAAGA
The DNA here is from genome assembly GCF_042186555.1 of Aquarana catesbeiana. Classification (NCBI taxonomy): domain Eukaryota; kingdom Metazoa; phylum Chordata; class Amphibia; order Anura; family Ranidae; genus Aquarana; species Aquarana catesbeiana. The sequence continues at coordinate 842,695,160 of NC_133324.1, forward strand.
AAAATTTACAGCGCACACAAACATTTACCTCCAGCAAGGCTAGTTTAAAAACACCTAAACATTTTCAAAAAGACATTATCAAAAAGGAGAGGTACTTAATGAGGGAGTGGGGTGCTATGTATGGATTCTGACCAAATCCTTTTGTGATAGGAGCACCCCACTCCCTCATTAAGTACCTCTCATTAGTGTCCACTTGTGTCATAGGTGGAGACCTCAGGATTCTCCCATTTAGAAAAGTGTATTGCTCTCATGGTTCAGAGAAGCAGGATCTCCCAAATCTATGGATAGTGTAGGACCCACTAATCATGGGGTACTTTGTCGCAGTAAGTGGGCTTAGCACCAAATAGCAATATGGTGTGACCAAATCCCCATATTTTTGATAATGTCTTTTTGAAAATGTTTAGGTGTTTTTAAACTAGCCTTGCTGGAGGTAAATGTTTGTGTGCGTTGTAAAATTTTCTTCTACTGTATTGTCTTATGGCTGCACCATCTTTAATGAGAGGGTGTGCCCCACAAATATCTTGTTTAGTATTTATACGCAAATCTGCGACATTTTTTGATGAAGGAATTGTACTAATAATAATCCGAAACATGTTGGGTTTCTTGAATATCATGTTTGTTTGTGTTCTTTTATCCTAGAGCCCCCTCCAACATGATATAGGGAATTAATTGTAAGAGTTGTTCATCAAAGTTTTCTTAACTATATAATTTATGTAATTTTTTGAATAAAGCTAAACCAATTTTTTTACCATTCTTGTTACCCGTGTTACATTATATCATACAAAAACACTCCTCCCCCCTTCTCCCCCCTCACCCATACAATCCCCAGGGCAACCTTTCTCTAATTTTTCCAACTAAGTGCAGTATTTCTATAAATCAGTTTATTCACAAAAGATATAAACACTCACAAGATACAGGCTTTAAAATCACTCATCATGGGAATGGTAATCACTGCTTATCCCCAGTCCTGCAGGCACTGAGATGGATCAAAACCACTGGAGGTTGAGAGGATGGATGGGATGTCCATTAGCCACCAGGAAGTCCATGCCAACCAGAGTGGAATGCACGGTGGATGTGACGTCACCAGAAGAGGAGAGAGGGCCGGGATAGCAGGCTACACTCTTGGAGCTTCTAGCTCCTTCTACAAGTCTCTGTGAGTGTTTATATTTATTGTAAATAAACTGATTTATAGTAATACTGCACTGAGATGTCACTTCCTTCCCTTTTTTCTTGGGAGCACTGAAAGGACTGCCTAGATGAAGTGAAACTCAAAGTCAGGGGGCAGGACCCAATATGTCTGGAGCTTGCCCTTTTTCTTAAGCAGCAAAAGGAAGCTTTTACCACCAGAAACCCTTTGGATATATAAAATCCTGTTAGCCCCTCACTATTGTCTGCTTCGACAAGTGACTGGATCTTCTTTCCCAACCATTTAATGTGATCTTTAAGGCCAGTGACTGCCACCACTGGCTGCAAAGCAGAGTTCACCAAGGCAAAGGAAGCTTTTAACAGCATCTCCAGTCTCTTTTCAGCCAGGTCTTTAAAGACCTGTACATCATCAGCTGGGCAGGTCAAATTTGTATTGAGATAGAAAAACTATAAATGTTAAATGGATAAAGTTAAAAAAATCTCTTTGGTGGCACAAACTCCCTATCTAGATGACCCCATTCTAAGAGAGGATGCAAGTAAAAAGCCTGTGCACTCTGCGGCGGATGTAATTATCCCAAAGAGGAATACTTAAAGTTCAAGGATTCATCAGGCGACAACCTAATATCAGTTCAAACCATCTCAGGGATTCCACCAATACACTTTGGGCTTGGGAGATTGACAGCCCCTGAATTTTTTCAGGTTCGGAGTCCTCAAATATGGATTCCACAATTTGACCCTTGTCAAGTTCTACCCCTACCATCCCCTCATCTATAACTAGCCACTCCTCCTTCACCACTGGAAGAGGATCTGGCAAAGGGGAATGTTCTCATTTCTTACTGCTTTGTTCCATGGAGGTGAGCATGCCAGCAATCTTTCCCTCCAAGCCAGCCAAAGCAGTAGCTAAGTCATCCTTAGTAGCATAAGCTGAAGCTGATTTCCCTGCAGTGGCCACAATACCAGACAAACGTAGTGGCTCAGACACACTTGTAACATTTGGTCTTTTCAGGAGACACAAACTAAGCGGGACTATGACCAGAGACCTCTGGACCTGACGGTGAAAGCCCTGTAGCCTTTCCAGACATCTTCCAAGCCTGCTTTCCAAGTAATAGGGCTGTGCCTTCCAGGCTACCCCACCAGTAGATGGGATCTGCTTAGGTAATTCCAGAAATTATAGGTCTACCTTGTAGGGGTTCTAGACCCTTTTGGGTTTTCAGTAAATGGTAGAATGTAGGAATAGTAGGATATTCTGGAATGAGTGACTTCATTTCTTTCTTTTGAAAGATATCCAACCTGAAACTCCCTTTGACTAATTCCATTAATGTTGATTTCATTTTCTCGTGGGGTCTCCTTGAAGTCTCATGTTTGTGTGGCTGTTTGACAATTGTCGGACTCCACATTCATGATGACTATCATGCCTCCCTTGTCTGAATTCCAAATGATTATTGACTTGTCTTCTTTAAGACTTTTTAAAGTCAATCGCTTGCTCTTCCAGAGGTTGTCCTGCCAGGGCAATAAACCCCCAGTAACTTGATGTGCTAACTCAGTCAAATCTCGCTAAACCAGCCTCTGGAATTGGCTTATATCAGGTGTGCGAGAATTGACCGGGTAAAATTCAAAACTAATTTTGAGGGATGTTGGTTTGGCCAAACAATTACCCCCTCCACTAGCACGTGAAGGGTGCTCTCTTTGGCTCTCTAAATCTCTAATAGCACACAACTCTCTGAACGTAAACTCTGTTGTACTATTGTCTATATCTTTTGGTGCAAACAAGTCTGGGTCAATGTCATTTGCTGCAAAATAATTTTTGATAAGATTTCTCACAAACTTATTTACATCCAAGATAGTGTCAAAGAGATTGAAGTGTCTATTGGGACAAAAGTTTAGTCCTTGGGATAAAAGGGAGGTTTCATGTGGGGTGAGCACTCTCTCAGACAGATTCAGGACATTGGATGTGTCCCTTATGTTGCCAGACATATTAGGGAAATTCATGCTGGTGACACCTCTGCCATGAAAATCCAGGTCATTGAAAAGATCCACACTCCTAAGAGAGGTGGGGATATTTTCCACACTTTATGCCGCAGGGAGGTATTCTGGATTTGTTTGTTTCAGACCCGCATTCCCTCCGGTTTAAATTTTGAGTGGGATGTAAGCCATTATTATAACTAAGATGTAGTAACCATTTAATTATAATATTTTACCCCACTCAAGTTTACTATATATTAGGGCTCTTAGGGGCCCTTCATTCATTTGTTCACATATATTTATCTGTATGTTAGGGGTCTGTGATTGGGTAGGCTGAAGGATATACTCAGGATATAGTTATATTAGTTTATTTATCTTTAGTGTTTTTTCTTATATTTTTATTTTCTTATTTTGGTCCTTCAGCCTCAAACTAATTATATTTAGGTCTGCCATTAATATTCATTGTGGCGGTCTTCTCATGTTCCCACACAGAAAACATTTTTGCTTATTTACTTCTTGTGCCTTGTTGATATTTTATGGATACTATGTATCACATGTGTTTTATTTGTCATCCGTTGTTATCACTTTATGAGACATGTGTTTTGGTGTTTTTCATATAAATATTTTTATTCTATTTCTAGCTTCATGGTGTTAGCTTTTTTTTTTCTTTGAATTTTTTTTTTTTTAATTTTAAAAGAATTTATTAAATGAATGCAAGTATTGTAACAAATGTTTTCCCTCGCAGGGGAATCAAAAGAATGTATAGTAGTATACATGTAAACAGCATAAAATAAACAACTTTAAGGTATTAAACATCTCTAAGGCAGATCTGCAGCTAGGGCAGAGGATAAATCTGAGGGAGTCAAGAATGTTATAGGGGCGAGATGCACCTGGATAAAATAAATTAATAATCCACCATCAGCCTTGATGTCCTAACACCCCATGTGGGATCAGACTGTGTCAGGGCTTCAAGGACTTCTGGTCTTCGGGTGTAAAGCAGGTCAAGGTACATTCATGGGGAATGTTGTAAGACCTAAAGACTCCCTTTGGAAACTAGGAGTAAAATTGCCTTCAGGGATAAACATGGGTCTGTTCCAAAGATCTCTGTACACCCACCAAATGGGTGACAAAAATATATAACTCTGAGGGATAACCATTCAGTTGTAAAGGAAAGAGAGATCTTTGTTACAAACTCCTTCCCTCAACCCACCATCAGGTGCTGGTGGAAAAAGTGGATACAGAGATGGTGATAAGGAGAGAGAGAGAGAGATAGATTAAGGTAGAGAGGTGAGGGGGGTCCACAAGTAGTGGAGGGGGGAGGGTGTCTGCTTCAAGGAGAGCTGGAGTAAGAAGTGAGGCTTCCATATGAAGAGTCTTCCAAAGTTATGGATGAGGCAGGGATTATAGGGACACGCCAATATAACGGGCCCAGGGTTCCCATGCTCATTTAAATTTTTACATTTTATCAAGGATGATATTGGAGATTTTTTCTTGATACATGATCCAGGAAACTTTCTATTTAGTTGAGTGGAATGAGACCTTTGGGGACTTCAATGCCCAAGCTATCATTAGCTTAGCTCCTATGAGGATAAAGTGGAATAGAATTTGGTCAAATTTAGGGATTTTGGGGATTTTTTTGGTTTAAGAGGGCTATTGTCAGGTTTTGGGAGACCGCATTGCCCGTGACTTTGCAGATTAGATTGAAAATGTTGTTCCAATAGCCTCTGATCCTGAGGCACTCCCAAAATATATGGAGGAGGGATCCCAGGTGCCCACATCCCCTGAAACAAATGGGGAGAGGACCGTGGGTAAAATTTAGCTAGGTGAGTTGGGACCAGGTACCATCGGGAAATGACCTTGATGTCTGCTTCAGCTAGGGAGACGTTCAGGATCCCCTTTTAAGCGCATGCGAAGTGAGACTGCCAGGTGACTAGATCCCATTCGAATCCGATGTCACGCTCCCAACTCAGCATGTATGTCGCTTTCTCCCGTGGTTCAGCTAAGGCTGAGTAAATAAGGGAGATTCCCCCTCTCATGTCCATGGCCGAGGAGCACCACTGTTCATAAGGGGTGATAGCAAAGGGGGTAGGTTCTCGGGAGGGGATCAAATGTAGAAAATGGCTTATCTGGTGAAAGCGGAATTTTTCTGAAGGGGGCATTTCCAATTTTGAAGTACAGTGGATCATTTTGAGGGGGTCATTTGAGTTAAAAAAGTGTCCTATTCGATATAGGCCCTTATCGAGCCACCACTGAAACGCCTTTATGTCCATCCCAGGTGAGAATAGGGGATTGTTAAAGATGTGTGCTAGGGGGTGCCACTTGGATATTATGATATTCAGTTTATGTAAAGAGTCGCATAGTGCTAAAGATTGCAAAAGGGTAGGAGATAGGATTGGAGGCCTAGATTTGGGGGGCGCCAGAGAAGATAGTCAATAGTGAAGTTAGGTATAGCTTGTCTTTCCATTTCTATCCATTCAGGTTTAGGACCTCTAGAATAAATGGCTGATATTTCGCTGTGCTGCCTGGTAGTACCACCAGAGATTGTGCAGTCCTAAACCTCCTTTTTTTCTGGGTCTAAAGAGGGTCTTTTTAGGAAGTCTGTGGTTTGATTTACCCCAGGTAAATTGGATTATCAATGATTGTAGATTATGAATGTGAAGTTTGGGGACAGGAATAGGAAGAGATCGGAAGAGATATAATATCCGTTGGAGGAGGGTCATTTTAACGGCATTTATTCACCCTAGCTATGACAATTTATGTAGCGACCATTGCTCAAGATCAGACTTAAACTTTCTTAACATGGGTGGATAGTTATATTTATATAGTTGGTCCATATTGGGAGTTAAGTGGACACCTAGGTATGGAATGGAGGTCGTGCTCCAGTCAAAGGGGAAATGGTCTCGTAAGCTATCTACCAAGGAGGGAGGGGTAGAGATGTTGAGGGCAACAGATTTAGACATATTAACTAGCAAGCCCGAGATCTGTCTGAAATTTTGAAGGAGTGTTAGGAAGTTAGGAGTGGAGACGAGAGGGGATGTGATGAAGAGGAGGACGTCGTCCGTGAAAAGAGCACATTTATGCATTGAATGGCCACATTTGACACCATGAATGTCTGGGTGATTTCTAATGGCAATTGCTAAAGTCTCTATACCTATGGCAAAAAGGAGGGGGGATAGTGGACATCCCTGCCTCGTTCCTTTGGTGATGGGGAAGGGATCTGAGAGGTGTCCTTGGATTCTGATCTGGGCCTTGGGCTGCGAGAATATTGATGAAGTGTGAGCCAAAACCCCATCTCTCTAAAGTGTTAAATAAATACGGCCATGTGACAGTGTCAAAGGCCTTTTGGAGATCGATGGATAAAAGGTAGCCTTCTTGTGCTGGATTGCCATCCCAGTTTGATTTCAACAGGGAAATGATGTCCACCGCCCTCCTTATCTGGTCCGGGCTGTGTCCCTGGTATGAAGCCTACTTGGTCTTTATGTACATAGACCCTATGAAGGAACCTAGTCTATTGGAAAGAATTTTTGTCATAATTTTTAAGTCATTGTTGAATAAAGATATGGGTCTATAGTTGCTTACTTGGCTCTGGTCCTTGCCTGGTTTGGGGATGACCGAGATGTACGCTAAATTTGCTGCTGCATCTAAGGGAGAGTCCTTGTTGAGGAATAAGGAGACCGAACCTCTTTTAATGTCTTTTATGACCTCTTTGACTTCATCTTCGGAAATAGGGGCTTCCATTAAGGAGCGATGTGAGTCGGAAATTTTGGGGAGGGGGACGTTATTAAGGAAAGAATTGAGTGTGTGTGCGTACTGCTGGGATTAGGGCTTGAGTATAGGTTTGAGTAGAACGAGTGGAATGCTTCCAGTATAAGTTTGGGGTTTTGGGTTAGAGAATCGGACATTGATTTAATTTTGGTCAGGGCTTAAATTCTATGTTTAGGTGAGAGCTTCGTTGCGAGATGGGGGCCAAATTTGTCAGAATGAAGATAGAATCTACCACTCACCCATCTTAAATATTTTTCTGCACTTGAGGTGAGGGCAGTGTTTAGTTCAATCCTAGCTGCGTCTAAGTGAGCCAGAGAGGAGGGTGAGGGGTGTTTTTTGTGTGACTTACATATGGATATGGATTGGAAGTTCTTTTGTAGGTTTTTAATATCTATTTGTTTTTCACGTTTTAAGCGTGATGCTAATTGTATAAGGTTACCCCTTACCACTGCCTTATGGGCTCCCCATAACGAGCTTGGAGAAATATCTGGTGTATCCTTAATGCGGAAGTATTCCTTAATATCTTTTTCAATCATAGTGCAGTGTACCGGGTTAGTGAGGAGTGCTTCTTTAAGGCGCCACTGTAGAGGGCTCACTTGGTTTAGGAAGCCCATAATTTTAAGTGAAACTAAGGAGTGGTCCGACCAGGGGACTTCGCTTATGGAGGCCTGAGATGCTAATTGGATGTCTGAAGCATGTAGGAAGATATGATCTATGTGAGCATAAGTCCTATGGGGAGCTGAGAAGTGAGTATAGTCTCTAGCATTGGGATGTAATTCCCTCCACGTGTCTATCATACCTAGTGAGTGTAAGAGCCGAGCAATACGGAGGCTCTGCTTGGGGGGTCGTTTGAGCTGGGAATTTCCTTGTGCCGATTTGTCAAATATGTGATCAAAAGCCACATTTGAGTCACCTCCCATGATTACCTTGCCTTCCAGGTGAGGGGAAAGAAAAGCTAGCATGGAAGAGAACAAGGAGGCCTGGCCTTTATTTGGGACATAATACGAAATGATGGAGAATAGTGTCCCGTTTATATGTCCTTTTACTAGTATGTACCTTCCTTCACTGTCCTTGATAGTTTGGGAAAGATTCAAGGGGGTGCGTTTGGATATGAGGATGGCTACTCCTCTTTTTTTATCATCCGCGTTGGCTAGGAAGAAGGGCATGAAGGATGGATTAAAGCTCTTTGGGAAGTGGGTCTCCTGGATAAGGATGACGTCAAGCCCCTTAGAGTGGTAGTTATGCCATTTAACTGGGGAATTTAGGCCTTGTGCATTGTGGGATGCTATTTTGAGGGACGTCTGTGTGGGAGGTTCGTCAGCCATGGACATGAGGGGGAGAAGACGCATGTGTAAAACTGTTTCTTATCCCATCCAGGTGAATAGATCCATCCAGCTGGGGATTACAGGTCAAGCCTTGGGACCAAGTATACCAGACACAAGCAGCTCTCGTTGAAGGCACCTGGGGGGGAGGAAAAAGAGCAGAGGAAGTGAAGACAGACCAGGAAGAGAAAAGAGAAAAGAAGAGAATGAGAGCGACTGAGTCCAGCATATAAAATATCCTGAACTCCTTGATTGCAGGACTGGGCGGCCAGAACCTGCTCCCATTCCCTACAATTTGTGGGGTTCGGTAAAAGGGCAGCCCTAAATAGGGTTGCAGTCCTGGTGTCACCAAGAGATTAAAACTCCGCTAGGTCACAGCCGGTGGAGTGGCAATCGGCCCTGCTCCGGCCGCAGGGCACCCTGAAAAACAAATTTGGGGGAGAGGCCCATGAAGAAATTAACTAAAGTCATGCACATGGAAACAACATCTAATGTAAGTGAACATATATCTCATGAGTTGAGATAAAAACCTCAAACTAAGGCAAAACCAAACCAATGAGGGGAAAGACCAGCATTTCGATTAACCATGCGGCCATTTGATGAGGAATCATGAGAAGGGGTGAGGGTAAGGAGGGGTAGGAAGAGAGTCAAGGGGGTAGGGGAAGGGGGGCTGGAAAGAAGGGAGGTGGGGTAGGGTATTCCATTTATGTATTTGGGATTGTCCCGAACCATATTGTCCTCATCAATCGCAAAGATGAAATTCTGCGGCCTTCATGGAATGATGGGAGACATAGAGGAATGTTCCATGGGGTAAAGTAACAGAGGGTAGTGGGTAGGGATGGTAATGCAGGACATGGCTGTAGATATTTGGGGAGAGCAGAACCAGTAAGTCTCCTAAGAGACCAGGTGTGTGTAGGAGAAGCTTCTACACTAACAAGGGTTCCGGTTGAGACGGAAAGGATGAGAACAGGACCCCAAGGGTCAGTCGGTCCCAGTGATCATCTTGGGGGCATGGAGTCACGCTGCCTCTTTGGCTGCTGTTTCACCCACAATGGGGTAAGGGGGCTGTTTGGTGGAGGCCTCTTGGAGGAGTTCAGTCGGTTCTCTGTTTGGTGAGGAGACAGTTCCTGAGAAATGAGCCCGAGTTGGAGAAGCATGTGTTCGCCAGTTTGGAAATTTGAGAAACTGTAGGATTTTTCTCTGTATTGGAATTGCAGGTGGAAGGGAAGGCCCATTTATATTTTATCATCTTCTGTGAGAGAATGTCGAGAAGAGGTCTGAGGGATCTCCTTTTGTGAATCGTGGTTGGGGAAATGTCAGCAAAAATGTGGATTTTGTTGCCAAGTAAAGTAATATTATCTCTCTAGCGAGACCTTTTCATTATTTCTTCTTTTACCCCATAAAAGTGTGGCTTAACTACTATAACCCGGGGGGGACTATCTTGGCTGGGGGTTGGAGCACTTTGTGGGCCCTGTCTAATTCGAGCCTATGGTCTGGGATATCTGGAATGATGTCTTTGATTAAAGATTTGATGGTGTCATAGATGGCATCAATGTTAGATTTGGGTATTCCTCTGACACGGAAGTTATAGCTTTTGCTCCTATTCTCTAAATCATCTATTTTGGAAAGAGCACTTTCAAGTCGTTCTTGCAAAGACTGGATGCATGTCGTGTTCTGGTTAGTGTGTGCTGCAGATTCATCCACAGCCTGTTCAATAGCATCCATTCTGGCCCCTAGGCTCTAAAGGGCTGCTTTTATTGAAGAAGTAATTTGCATTGCATTTTGTGCTAGTCCAGCAGCCAGCATGTCAGAGAAGCTGCTTAGTAGCTGAGCTATTTCTGGGGGGTAATAGTGCGGTATGGGAGAGGCCTGTGGGGAATCAGCCAGGCTGTTAGGTGAATTAATCAGGGGAGAGTATGGGTTACCGTTCTGCATTCTACCCAGGAGTGATTCTGTGGAGGCTGGGGATGCCATAAAGCCCTAGGTGCCTTGGATGTTACTCACAGTTACAGAGGCAGGCATGGAGAGGGACAGAGGATTCGCTGAGCCTTGCTGGATCTCTGTGTCCCCGCATGGAGAAGCTGCGGCCGCCATCTTGGGAGGCTCAGGGGTAGCCAGGCCGAAATTCAATTGCCGGTTAACGTCCCTTTTTGGCTGGGCTCCCGACATTCAGGCGGGTGCCCGGGACTATCTGGAGATCGGAGCCGGTCTTTCCGAGGGGATCCGCTTAATGAGGCTGGTATACAGTGCACCAGTGGGCCGGAGCGGTGCGGAACTTCTGGCTAGCGTGGCGATCTGGAAGTTCCGCGCGTGCGCACTGGTGTTAGCTTTTTATATTGCGTCACTGTGGTGTTCTATATACATTTGTATTTTTGTCCAGAATGTTTTTAGCTTTGTTTTTTGCTTGTCAAGACATGCAGAAAGCTGATCACACCACCTTACACCTGTGTGAGGTGGGAGTGTCCTCTATTTAGAGGTACAGTGGTTCAGTCTTTGCTTCTGGGTTTTGAAGAAGCACAATGTATGTGTGAAACACGCCAACCCCTTGGTTCGTTGTCATAGTCCTGTTGGCACTTTCAATAAACCTGTTGAACATATGTTGGTGTGCAGCCATTCTTTTCTTTTTTTGTTCAGTTATTACTACACAGGATTCCAGTACCAATCAACCACATCACAGGCAATCCCTGCTTCCATTCTAGCAGGGCCTCGTACCATCCCTTTTAGTGTCCCAGTTATAGACATGGATCTGGCCAACCAATCCCCTAATCCCCGCTTGACCCTCTTGAGAATCTGGTATTACCATACAGAGAGTTGTACTTCAAGGACCCCGACCTGGCAAAATAAAACTGAGAAGCTTCTGGAGTGGGAGAGGCTATGTAGAAGGATTTCCTATGTGTTTTTTTTCTGCCAGTGTCCACACACTTATATGTGGCGCATAGCTTAGGTGGTCATGGTTTATAGCCTGCTCTGTGTCTTGTGGTGTACAAAAAGGAAAAGCAGATTTTATAAAATATTTAAGAATATACAGTTTATAAGAATTCTACAATGTTGAGCAGATTATATTATCTTTAGCAGAATTAACAGTAGAATTAAACAATCATAGAAACAACTTAATTAGCAGTTTTGACTTTTTGTAGAAAGGCCAATCAGTTTGCATCAATATTGTTTTCTGTCATAAAATGTTTACAGACATCAGAGGCAGATTAATGGCGCGTACACACGAGCGTACTTTACGGCATACTTCCGGCATCCGATCGTGTGTAGGCTTCGGCGGACTTTTTTTCCCCAATAGCCCGCCGGACCTAGATTTGAAACATGTTTTAAATCTTTCCGTCGAACTCAGTTCCTGACGGAAAGTCCGTTCGTCTGTATGCTGGTCCGACGGAAAGCCTGCTCGTCTGTATGCTGGTCAGACGGATCAGATGCGACGCAAGGAAAGTATTGCATCTAGCACTCGCTGCAATAGGAAAAACAAATTTTCCTATTGCAGCGAGCGCGGGGCATACCAGGCCCTTAGGTCTGGTATGGATTTTAAAGGGAACCCCCTACGCTGAAAAAATGGCGTGGGGTCCCGCCTAAAATCCATACCAGACCCCGATCCGAGCACGCAGCCCAGCCGGTCAGGAAAGGGGGTGGGGACGAGCAAGCGGCCCCCCTCCTGAACCGTACCAGGCCACATGCCCTCAACATGGGGGGAGGGTGCTTTGGGGGAGGGGGTCCCCCCCACCCCAAAGCACCTTGTCCCCATGTTGGTGAGGACAAGGGCCTCTTCCCGACAACCCTGGCCATTGGTTGTCGGGGTCTGCGGGCGGGGGGCTTATCGGAATCCGGGTGCCTCCTATGATAAGAGGGCCCCCAGATCCCAGCCCCCCACCCTATGTGAATGAGTATGGGGTACATGGTACCCCTACCCATTTACCTAGGGAAAAAGTGTCAATAATAAAACACACTAGACAGGTTTTTAAAATAATTTATTAGACAGCTCTGGGGGGTCTTCCTCCGGCTTCGGGGGTCTTCCTCCGGCTTCGGGGGTCCCTCCGGTTCCTCTTCTCCCGGCGTCCGGTTGGTTCTTCTCCGCTCTCCCTGGCCTCTTCTCCCGGTGTTCCAGTTCTTCTGCCGGCTCCTCCGCTGTCTTCATGCAGCTCTTTTACCAGTGGAGGCCCGGACTTCTGTCTTCTTGGCTTCTTCCCTCTTCTCTTCTCCAGATGTTGACACAACGGTCTCTCCGGCTGGACTGCTCTCTGAGTGCTCCGCTGTGACTTATATAGGCGGAGACCCCGCCCCCTTATGCCATCACAGTCCCTGGGCATGCTGGAACTGTGACATTTTAGGGGGCGTGGTCAACATCACCTGGTGATCCCCTTTAACAATGGGACCCCCAGATTCCGGCCCTCCCCCTGTGTGAAATGGTAAGGGGGTACCAATGTACCCCTACCATTTCACAAAAAAACTGTCAAAAAAGGGTCTTCCCCAGCCCCTCTCAGTAATCTGTCCACCAGATCCGTGATGTGTCGAACCCGAGCGCCCAGTAGACAACATACTGTTCGGCGCTTCAGGTCTTTGTTACAGATTGCCCTCTCTGTCCTTCTAAGAATTGAGTCCCCTACCACCAGAATCTGTCTTTCCTTTCCCTTCGCTTCCCCCCCCACTCTCACTGGAGGAGTTCTTCCCCTGGCAGCTAGGAGAATCCCTCAGCTCCAGCAGTCCTGGTCTCTGACTGGTTTCACCAATGTCACTCAATGAAGCGTACTTATTGGGATGCTCCAGCCCTGGAGCCCCTCCCTGGCACTTCTCCCTCTACCCTTCCTCACTGTCACCCATCTACTCTTTGCTAGTGCCTGAACCTCTTTGTCTCCACCTGCCTCTGTGCTGGCCTCTGCCAGCACCTGCCTTGTACGTTCCTGGCTCTCCTTTAGTATGGAGGGTTTTCTCAGTGCTGACAGTTGCTTACCCAGATTCAGAACCTGGGCTTCTAGGGAAACAATGCGCTTACATTTTGCACAGCAGTATTCACCCTCGATCGGATGATCAAGGAACGCATACATGCCGCAAAATGTACAAAGAGTCAACTCTCCACACCCGTGGGGCATCGTACCTATTAAATTTAATGAGGATTGGGGATTATACCCTGTCCAAATTACCTAACAACTAGCTTCCTGACACTAATACTCAAGACAATACACAGGTACTCGCAGACCTATGTGCACTTGCAGAACACTCGCAGACCTATGAGCACTCACAGAACACTCGCAGACCTACACACACTCGCAGAACACTCACAGACCTATGTGCACTCACAGAACACTCGCAGATCCGTGATGTCAATGCCAGCCAAGGACAATTTACACCTGGCTGGTGACAGAGACTGACAATATACACTGGCCAATACCATGCACTGACAATAAACACCCAGCCAATCAGCAGAGACTGATAATATACACCAGTTAATGTGAAAGGCTGACAATAAATACCATTCAGTTACCAGAAACTGACACTATACACCTTAAAGTGTTTTTTACCCATAAAAAAAAAAGATCCTGTTCCCTTAAACCATGTTATACAGCACAGTGCTTGTGCTGTGTAATTTGGCCCCCTGTACCACCTGAAATACCTGGCTGATCCTGCCTGGTTCTGCCCACCCCTTTGTAAACTGACCACGGTTTATCATGGCTGCTGCCTTGACACCATTGTCAGTTTATGTGCCTCCGTCATCCACAGTTCTCCTGTCCTCCTCTGTCCTCCTCTCCCCCTGCCTGTCAGCTTGTGACAGTGCCACTCCTGCTGCTCTTAAACTATTGTACTATCCTCTGTAAAATAAGGACATGTACCACACAGTATGTGTTTTATAAAAAACATGCCAATTTCTACCTTCTTTCAGAGCATGTCCCGACTCTCATGTGACCCCTCGGCTCTCTCCTCCTCTCCTCCCCTCCTCCTGGATGACGTCAGCTGGAGTTCTCAGCCCGCCCACTGGTGCTCCTAGGAGAGGACAGAAACAAGGAGTCACATGAGCACTGGGATTCTGGGCTCCACTGGACTGTTCGCTGATCTCCCCTAACTGGTAAGCACATGAAGAAACAAGGATTTTGATTTGGTTTCTGCTGTGACATGTTGAGTATCTATTCACTCTACATAACCTCATATTTTAAATTTTACTAAAACATTACATTTTTACTAACATTTACTAAAACATATATTTTGTTTGTGTGCACTAAAATTAATGTTACTATATTTTTTACCAAAAATGTGTGCTTGATAAACTGTGTTTAACATAAAAAATGGAACGACTGCCATTTTAGTTCCTAGGGTCTTTGCTTTCGGAAAATATATATTATTTGATGGTTTTCTTTTTCTTCAGGTCTAGAATTTGTATTAAAAATGCAAAACTAGCTTTGTTAGCAAAGGGGTTAAAGAGAGGGATGTTCTAAGTGTTAGGGTTCAGAACTGAAGGTTATAGGGGGGCTTTAGGGTGCAGCAATGAAAGCAAATGTATCAATTATTTTGTGTGCTGACCAATAGCAATGTCTTTACAATGCAAGTTCTAGAGACAATTAGTAATACAATTTAAAAAGAAGGTGTCAGGACCAGGATCTGAACCCCCAACATCAGCTTTGTCTGGCAGTATCTTACCTCTCTTTCACCTGAGATGCTGGACAGCATCCTGTCTTAACCCTTGGATAATCTTGTCTTGTAGCTTGTTTCTGGTGAACCTTCAACTCTTTGCTCCTCTCATGAACGTACTATTTAAGTCATGCCTTTGCACTTCCTTTTTGCCAGATAATTGAGATCTCTCCACCTGATATCTTGATTGTTTGTATACTTTTAGCTGTTCTTATCTCCACTACCACTCCTTACCGACCTTTGGCTTGTTCCCAACCAGCAACCGCTTATTAACAATCTTTGGCTTGTTTACCCACTATGCTTCTGTTAGATTTCTACCTGCTATATCTGCTACTGGATCTCGGCTCCTGATGAGAAGATCCCAAGGACTGTGACCTGATACTAACAGGCAGCAAAACCCATCCCCACCATCAGGAGCTCTGGTGAATACCAGTTAGTGCTTAGACCTCGCGCCTCAGGTTGGCCTATGTCATCCGTCAGGGTAATCAGCTTGTGTACTTATCCAGCTGGTTGTTAGAAGCCTCTCTACTGCTATTTCTACATGTCTCTGAGCCTGATCTCTGATTGTGACAGCAAGTGACCAATCAGACATCATAGACTGAAATGAATAAACTATCTGCTGCAGGTTCAGCAAAAGAAGACAATGTGAAAAAAATGGTTTACCAACACCATTTTTGTCTCATTTGGTTTAGTTTAAAAGTTCATTGAAACACTTCAAAAAGCCCTTGTCACCTACCTGGTAGGAGACTGAATTGACAAGGTTGGCGTCTCTTGTATCTCCAGCCCAGGCCCCACTGAAGATGGAACATATGGTGCCGAGGGACAGGAGGAACACAAGTGCTGGCAGGTGGTGATAGCAGAACCTGCAGCAGGAGATGCAGGCTTGAGAAGTCAGGCAGGACATCAGCCAGGAGCAGATGTGATGCATGCTAGACCAGCTGAGGCTAAAGGGGAACTCTGCATGTACTGTAGGTTCTGGTTTGTCAACGCTAGCAGCAGGCTTTAGGCAGGAACACACTGCGAGGACTGGAACAGTTATGAAGGACAGCCGAAGCAGACACCCAGAAGTAGTATGAAGCCAAGTCAGAAGCAGGAGCAAATTCACAGAGGTAGCCGAGGTCAGTAGCAGGTGGGCAACGAGGTACAGAAGCGTAGGCAGAAAAGTAGTCAGGAATGAAGCCGAGGTCGGGAACAGGGGGGCAGGGGTACAAGCAGAATCCAGGATCAGGTCAGTAACAAGCCGGGTCATCAATGTAAGTCAGATACACTTAGAGCGCAGGGAAAGCTGACACTCAGTTGGAGAGAGAGAGACAGTTCCTGGAGCCTCGAGGAGTCAGAACGGCAAGCCTTGCCTTGCCTTTCACTTGTCGGTGATCTCCTGTCTCTGTTTGATGACGTCATACCTGTGGGACACTCCATGATGCCAGAGTGTGACTTCCTGACTCCTCGAGACTCCAGGAACTGCCTCTCTCCAACTGAGCGGCTGGAAACCACTCCACAGTCCCATGACATTCCCATGATAACAGCCCAGATGACAGCCCAGAGTTCTATATACAGATGAGCTCATATTTATCTTTTATTTTGTAAGTGTTTTTAATCCTTCCTATGCATTAAATTTTTGGGATACTGCACTTAGTTTGGCGCGTCCTTCTCTCTCTCTTGCTCTCTTTTATTTACACAGAGCCGTGACAACTCTGAGGACAGCAGCCGCAATTGATCCTTTATTCAGTATACCCCATATCACAGCCCAGTGATTTTTAAAGACTGTCTCCCATCTTATACCATTGTGTCTTTAACCACTTCCCGCCCGCCCTATAGCGGATTGACGTCCGGGAAGTGGTTCTGTTATCCTGACTGGACGTCATATGACGTCCAGCAGGATAACATGCCGCAGCGCGCCCCCGGGGGCGCGCATCGCGGCGATCGGTGGAGCGGTGTGTCAGTCTGACACACCGCTACACTGATCTTGGTAAAAAGCCTCCGGCGGAGGCTCTTTACCACGTGATCAGCCGTGTCCAATCACGGCTGATCACGCTGTCAATAGGAAGAGCCGTTGATCGGCTCTTCCTCACTCGCGTCTGACAGACCTACCACCTATCAGTGCCCATCATCAGTGCCCGTCAGTGCCACCTCATCAGTGCCACCTCATTGGTGCCACCTCATCGGTGCCCATCAGTGCCGCCGTATCAGTGCCAGTCAGTGCCCGTCAGTGCAGCCATATCAGTGCCCGTCGTTGAAGAAGAAAACGTACTTATTTACAAAAAATTTTTAACAGAAACAAAGAAAAACTTGTTTTTTTTCAAAATTTTCGGTCTTTTTTTATTTGTTGCGCAAAAAATAAAAACCGCAGAGGTGATCAAATACCACCAAAAGAAAGCTCTATTTGTGGGAACAAAATGATAAAAAATTTGTTTGGGTACAGTGTAGCATGACCGCGAAATTGTCATTCAAATTGCGACAGCGCTGAAAGCTGAAAATTGGTCTGGGCGGGAAGGTGTCTAAGTGCCTGGTATTGAAGTGGTTAAAGAGTTTTTTCCCCTTAATTCTCGTCAGGGACGTACTGCCCGTTCCAGAAGGCGTGCGCCTATGCTCATGCGCGAATCACGGACTTTGCACACGAATGTGCGCATGCGCGCACGTTAGACGTGCTTTGGCGCCCAATAGTCCATAGAAGATGCTCAATGGTGCTGCCCCTTGCGGTTTGATCTGCTTCTGTTTCCTGTGTTCCTGATTGTACCAGTACTCTGTTCCTGTGTTGACCCGGCTTCCTGACACTGCTTATGTCTCCAAACCTGACCTCGGCTTGTTTGACCCTGCTCTGTTACCTGCCTGATTGCCTGTTGCCAAGACCCAGCCTGGACTCTGCCTGCCATTTCTGCTGTGTTCCCTGATGTGTATGACCCGGCTAGTCTGACTCCGCTTCTGTCTGCTGACCTGCATCCGCTGCTCTGCAAACCTGCATCTGCTGACCTACATCCGCTGCTCTGCAAACCTCCATTTGCTGACCTGCATCCGCTGCTCTGCAAACCTGCATCTGCTGACCTGCATCTGCTGCTCTGCAAACCTACATCTGCTGACCTGCATCCGCTGCTCTGCAACCTGCACCTGCTGACCTGCATCCACTATCCTACTAGCCTGCATCTGCTGACCTGCAACCACCACTCCAGCTTCCACGTGAGGAGACCACTGCAAGCAGTAAGGACTCAGGCACCTTTACCTCACTGTGCTCTTACCGCCACTGTTCCCACTCCAGTGGTCTCCAAGCCAGGGTGGTACGGGAGGTCTCCCTCCACATGTCAGGCTCACATCTCAGGTACGTTACAGTATCAAACCGCCATGACTGAGCCTGCAGGAGGGACCTCGCCTACAGACTTTGTCTGTCAAATTCTCACAGCCCTCACTCAGGTCATGGAGACCCTGCAAGACAGCCTCGTCCAAATGGAAAAGCGGACACAAGATCTGACCATCTCAGCAGACCCACCTCCTGAACCTAGGGTGCCTGTCCCTGAGAGTTTCTCTGGGAATCGAAACAAATTCCGGGCGTTTTGCAAGGCATGCGAACTATATTTCTCATTGCTACCTCGGACTTTCTCATCTGAAATTACCAAAGTAGGCTTTGTTATCACCTTGCTGCAGGGGGAGCCCCAGGCCTGGGCCCATAACCTACTTGAAGTCCGCCATATGGCTCTGGACTCTCTGTCATCCTTCCTTGATGCCATGGCCCGACTTTATGACGACCCCCAGCGGACTTCCACCACCGAGGCTGCCCTCCACGCACTCCGAGCAGTCAAGGACTATGTAACCGATTTCAGATGCTGGAGCGCAGATATCCAGGCCGCCCTCCGACACCAGTTCCGTCTCGGTCCGTATGAGAGTTTGAAGGACGAGTTAGCCCGGGTTGGTATTCCTGATGCTCTAGAGACTTTAATTACATTATCCATCCAGATAGACCGATGACTACGGGAATGCAGAGCAGAAAAATCCACTCAGCAGCTCCGCCCAGCTTGGATGCTACCCCGGATGCCAGCTTACGTGCATCCCATCTGCACCAGTCCAGTTCCAGTCAAGACTGCATCTCTTAACCAGACTTCTGCTTTCGTCAAACCCAAGCAGCTTGGACTGATGAAACATTCCCTGTCTGCCCAAGAACGACTTCGTCGGCAGCAGAACTACCTATGTCTGTATAATGGAGAAGCTGGTCACTACGTCTCCTCATGTCCCGTTAAGCTGCACAAGGTCCTGGCAACCTCTTCTCCCAACCATGCATCTCTCTCTACCAGTGCCACTCACCTGGCCCTACCCATCTCGTTCCAACTACCGGGAAGAACAATACCAGTGACTGCGATAATCGACTCAGGGGCATGCAGTTGTTTTATCGACTTAGACTTTGCAGCTCAACAACGCATCCCTCTCCAGCCCAAGGCCCAGGGACTTCCATCTTCCTGGCAGATGGGTCCCGCATCAAGTCTGGAGTAGCGACCCAGGAAACCCCTCCTTTGCCTGTAATCACCTCTATGGATCATGAGGAACTATTAAGCTTGGATGCTATTTCATCTCCTTTGTTTCCAGTCATTCTGGGCCTACCCTGGCTTCAGGCACACAATCCACAGATCGATTGGGGAACCAGAAGTGTTAAGTTCCAGTCACTTTACTGCCTGCACCATTGCGTGCCATCATGTCCCAGCACCTCTGGTCCTTTGCTATGCCTGGCACAAGATCCAGAGATATGCTCTTCTGTGCCCAAACAATACCATAAGTTCTTGGACGTTTTCAGTAAACGTGGGGCCGAAGTTCTTCCACCGCATCGTCCATACGATTGTCCAATCGAGCTTTTTCCCGGTGCTGAGATCCCTTTCGGACGCATCTTCCCCTTACCTGAACGGGAACTAGGGGTACTGAAGGAATACGTTGATGAGAATCTTAAGAGGGGATTCATCCGCCCTTCCACCTCTCCAGCAGGAGCAGGAATCTCTTTTGTGGAAAAGAAGGACCACTCTCTCCGGCCCTGTGTGGACTATCGGGAGTTGAATAAGATCACGGTTAAAAACCGATACCCTTTGCCCCTGGTACCTGAACTCTTTCAAAGACTTAGAACTTCCTCTGTGTTTACCAAATTAGAGCTGCGGGGGGCTTACAACTTGGTCCGCATCCGTGCAGGAGATGAATGGAAGACTGCTTTTCGTACTAGGTTCGGCCATTACAAATACTTAGTAATGCCTTTTGGGTTATGTAACGCCCCTGCCACATTTCAGCACCTGATTAATGATGTTTTCAGAGACTGTCTGGATATTTATGTAGTTGTCTATCTAGACGATATTTTGATTTTTTCCTCTTCTCTTGAGCAGCATCGAGAATATGTCAAGAATGTACTCTGTCGCCTTCGTCAACATGGACTATATGCAAAACCAGAAAAATGCGAGTTTGAGTGACAGAGTATCCAGTTCCTTGGCCTCATGATCTCAACAGAGGGATTCAAGATGGATCCCCAGAAAGTTTCAGCCATTCTGGATTGGCCTGCACCTTCAGACAAGAAAGGGGTGCAGCGCTTTGTTGGCTTTGCAAACTTTTATCGGAGATTCAACAAAGGCTTCTCTGCTATTATTTCCCCAATTATGCAGCTGACCAAGCAAAATGCCCGGTTTCATTGGACTCCCGAGGCACAGGCCGCCTTCACAAACTTAAAAGGACTTTTCACGTCGGCTCCTATTCTGAGTCATCCTGATCCTGCACTTCCTTATCTGCTAGAGGTAGATGCCTCAGAGACAGCGGTTGGAGCTGTCATCTCCCAACGCCAGGGTCTCAAGGACTTGATGCATCCCATAGCCTTCTTCTCCCGGAAGCTCACCCCATCGGAGAAAAACTATGAAGTTGGGGACAGGGAGCTACTGGCCATTAATTCTGCCCTTGAGGAGTGGAGGTATTTGTTGGAAGGAGCAGCGCACCCTATACTCATTTATACAGATAACAAGAACTTAAAGTATCTGAGAGCTGCCAAACGTCTGAGACCCCACCAGGCATGATGGGCATTATTTTTCTCTAAGTTTTCATTTCACATAACTTACCGGCCCCGCTCCAAGAACACCGAACCGGACGCTCTTTCCCGCATGTTTAATGACCCGAAGGAAGTACCAACCCCAGACACCATTCTATCGGAAGGTAACTTTTTACTTTTGCAAACTGATCTCATGTCCGGCATGGAACAAGCCTCTGCAGGTGTGTCTGGCCCTCCTGGAGTTACTCTGCTACCTAAGGATGGACTACTGTGGAGAAATAACAAGATCTTTGTGCCTGAGGAGGTCCGAGTCACAGTGCTGAATTTGTGTTATGATCATCCCCTGGCAGGCCATTTCGGGATGCATAAGACTCTGGAACTAGTCCAACGTACGTTTTGGTGGCCGGATCTTGAGAAGAACTGCAGGGAATATATAAGCTCTTGTGCTACCTGTATCCGTAGCAAGACCACTAGAGGCAAGACCTGGGGTTTGCTCAGACCCTTACCAGTCCCTGACCATCCTTGGAAAATGATTGTCATGGATTTCGTAGTGGAACTTCCCCCATCAGAAGGTTACCCAGCCATTTTTGTCGTGGTTGACCGTTTATCCAAGATGGCCCACTTTGTTCCATTAAACAGCACACCCTTTGCCATGGAAACTGACCAGGTCTTCAATAAAGAGATAGTAAAGCTACACGGGGTTCCTGAGGACATTGTTTCGGACAGAGGGGTGCATTTCACCTCTCGCTTCTGGAGTGCTTTGTGCAGGGCTCTGAAGACTGAACTGTCCATGTCCTCATCCTATCACCCTCAGACCAATGGGCAAACTGAAAGGACGAATCAAATGCTTGAGCAATATCTCCGATGCTTCACCTCCATTGTTCAAGATGACTTGGTATCTTTACTACCCCTGGCAGAATTCGCCTTTAATAATGCTAATCAATCGGCTACAGGTCAGTCTCCATTCTTTGCCAATTACGGGTTCCATCCAACCTTTCTACCTGATCTCATCCCGGATTCAGAGTACCGCTGATTTCCTGACTCGTAATAGCAAGATATTGCAGGAAGCCATGACCAGGACACAAGCAACTGATAAGAGGATGTTTGACAGGAAGAGGAGAGGGGAATTATGTCTGTAACAGGGCAATCAAGTATGGTTATCCACCACCAACCTTAAGATGGCTTGCCCCGCAAAGAATTTGGCACCCAAATTCATTGGTCCCTTCCCAGTAAAACGGAAATTAAATGCCGTTTCCTACGAGCTTGCCTTACCGGAGTCCTTCAAAATCCACCTGGTATTTCATGTTTCACTATTAAAGCCTACAGTGCCTGATCCCTTCCCAGACAGATGATCGAGACCACCTGAACCTGTAATCATTGAAGGAGATGAGGAGTTCGAAGTGGAGGCTGTCCTAGACTGCCGAAGAAGAATGAACCAGCTACAATTCTTGATCAAATGGAAGAGTTATCAATTAAGGGGGGTATTTAATTGTTCACAGGTGCCTATATAACTGTGTGTAGGACTCATTCTGAGCCTGCTTAGTGTGAGGCTGTGGAACTCAGTCCAAGTGGAACTGGTCTAAGTGGTGAATTAAAAACCAGAGTTAGAGTGAACAAGTCTTGCTTTTTGTTTGCTGGGTTGCAATTTTGGGGCTTTTCCTTTTAGTTTCAATCACCTTTTTCTGTCACTTTTTAAATAGTTTTTTTTTTTCTCTGGTTCCTTCAGGCTATCAATTAAGGGGGGTGGTTAATTGCTCAAAGGTGCCTATATAACTGTGTGTAGGACTCATTCTGAGCCTGCTCAGTGTGAGGCTGTGGAACTCAGTCCAAGTGGAACTGGTCTAAGTGGTGAATTAAAAACCAGAGTTAGAGTGAACAAGTCTTGCTTTTTGTTTGCTGGGTTGCAATTTTGGGGCTTTTCCTTTTAGTTTTTCAATCACCTTTTTCTGTCACTTTTTAAATAGCTTTGTTTTTCTCTGGTTCCTTCAGGCTATCAATTAAGGGGGGTGGTTAAATGCTCAAAGGTGCCTAAATAACTGTGTGTAGGACTCATTCTGAGCCTGCTCAGTGTGAGGCTGTGGAACTCAGTCCAAGTGGAACTGGTCTAAGTGGTGAATTAAAAACCAGAGTTAGAGTGAACAAGTCTTGCTTTTTGTGGGGGCGTGGCTTGGCCGAGCTAGGAGATGGCTGCCTGAAAGAACAGCTCCCGCCGTTGCATTCGATTTATCAGCCCTACCAGAGGTAATTATCGCTATTCTCATCAGAGAAACGATGGGGACGGCCTCCCGACACACCTCTACCTCACGATCCCGCTCGCTCCGCGAAACAATGGGAAACCCGAGCCAAAACATCCCTGAAATGTTCAGGACGCAGAGGAACAACATGGCGTCCTCCCGTCACGATTCCTCACAGGCCCCGGCAACACAGCTGACAGGACAGTCACAAACTTCCCAATTGCCTCTCCCTCTGACCTTGGGATTGCAGGGCCATCCACAACCACCATCCCTCAACATAAATGATCTGAGGGCGATTGCCACTGACATAAAGGACACCCTATCCGCCGCCATTGCGGAATTGAGAGTGGATGACCGGGTTCTGGAAGTGGAAAAGACCACAGCGAAACATGACATGGTCCTCCGCAAAGCGACCCGAAGAATAGACACACATACTATGCAGCTGAGAGAGGCACAACGCCGCATCGAGGACCTCGATAACCGCGGCCGCCAGCACAACCTCCGAGTAAGAGGATTGCCAGAATCCATCGAGGCTGAACACTTGACCCCTGCTGTGACAGAATTATTCAATAACCTACTGGGAAGACCACCTCAAACATGCATAGAGCTATAAAGAATTCACAGAGCATTGCGCCCAAAAGGCAGAGAGACTGATCCACCCAGAGACATCATATGCTGTATTGTGGACTACAAGATAAAGGAAGAGATCCTGAGACAGGCACAGGTTAAATAACCACTACAATACAATGGCGCACATCTGCAGATTTTTCAGGATCTATCACACTACAGCAACGCAGGGACCTGAAACCGCTCCTGGATGTGCTACGGGCCCATGGGATTTTCTATCGTTGGAAGTTCCCCTTCTGTCTGGCGGCTACCCATCTTGGACGTACAGCATTCCTAAAAGTGCCTGAAGACCTACACCACTTTTGTGACACTCTGGGCATACCTATAGTTGATGTACCAAACTGGTATGCGGACTTCCGCCATCATGCCTCAGGACGACACCCCTCACAGGAAGAGCCGATGGAGGCACAGGATTCGCGCCACCAAAGAAGAAGATCTCCTTCCAGCACCAGATCGCAAGCAGGCCATCAAGGCTTTCAACACCGCCACAACGCCCTGGAGTCCCCACGCCATCAGAGAGCCCGTCGGGATTACTGATACCGACTCTCCTCACGGCGGCTACCGAGCTTTCAACTCTCCAGCTCAGAGACGACAGTCATCAAAACGGGATCTCATAGTTTGTTCAGTTAGGTATTCCTGACATTGTTGATTCTAATCAGTTTCTGCACTCGGTTACCTCATTACCTTCTGTGTAAAGCTTCTGACTTTTACTAGCTCTGCAAAATGTCCCTCAGACAACAATTATTACACCCGATCTATCCTATATAATTACCCCTCACTGACACACGCTTGGTTAATGAGTTTACTAACAAGTAGATCGGACGAACACTAAATGACACTCTAATACCTGCAATCATAATAGGCACAACTTTAATAATTATAACACACTACAGGATCGCAATGATGCATACAGTAGTGGGCTCAAGTGGGACTCTCCCAGATGCTATCGTATACACGCTAATGCACACTAACCACAACATGAGTTAGGACAACCGACTAATATATTTACCATACGATAACAAATATCACTCTTTAGTGTTTCAGATTGCTGTATTCACAAAACATACGTAGCTCTATGTGGAGAGGTGTTTCACTTTGTAGGTTATGGGCGGAATCTAGTTCAGTGGTTCTCTCATCTCAACAAAGACCGCACGTCTATGCACAGACCAGACATTAATAACGAGCAACTGTTTAACAATGCATCTTCTTGCCACCAAGCGCCTAATCACCTAACTACCCCACCTCTACAGTGTGCCAGACGCGAACACATCTCACGAAAGACGAACTACTTAATATAGTGCCCACCCACCCCCCTGAATCTGCAGCCTTATATCACATATTCATACACAGTTAAACCGCTCCTTAACGACACATGATCTGCCAAGACTGGCTGACGGATGCTGTGCATATAATACCGCTTCTACTGTTGGGTCAGCTGACACCTATAAGGGGCTCACCTTTTCATATATCTGCTTCTTACTACTTGTTCACTAATTCGTTTATAGAAATGATGAACGCTTAGTAACTTAACAGTTTACAGACAGAGGAGACAGATGTTAGAGGATGAGTTGTGCCGAACTGTGCAGATTCGCAGTCAGCTATGGAGCACGAGCTCAAGTTTTCAAGTGCCTATGCCGGGGTTCCTAATAATGCTATTTTCATTTTCACCTGTTTAAATGTTCTTGTTTTCTCTCTTTTCAACTGTTCCCACCGAATAGATGGATATCCAAGTTTTAAAGTGATATGATGTTAATTTACTTGTCATTGAACACACTCTTACATGTGGAATAGGACACTACAAGCTGCCCTCTTAACATAACACCCTGCTTACCGAATACTGAAACCTTATGTCCAGTTAAGTTTCACGAATACAACACCTATGATAGCTGTCTAGTTCCTGCAGCTGAGGGATCTCCTCCCTCCTCCACTATTTAAGGGAACAATTGTGGTGAATATTAGTACATCAGGGACTAATATATTCTAACCTATAATTCAAAACCCTTGTTCAGACTCCCTCCTTGCATAAAACTACATAGAATGCAACGGCGGAGTACCACCGTTACCCATAACTTACAGTATTTCCGTGGTCCGGTACATTCCAACCCCCACACAGTGCAGAGAGAAGGTCCAGACTGGTTTCTGGACAGTCTCATACCGATAGTGCACTGTAATTTCCTGACCTTTCCTGTTATAGCTAAGGTCAGTTAAATACCCTCATCCCCTCCCCAATACACCCACCCTAGATTATCTAAACACTCAGCTTCACTACAGGCTTTACATCTCATCCGGAGGAATCACAGTATCTCAATCTCACAAACTAGTCGGAATCCCACACCACCACCTGACATGGCAGATATCGGCCCTGACGTACACAAAGCATCAGTACCTACTACACCACTGAATGATCTCCAGATAAAAATTGACTCAATAAATATCAGAGGTCTGAATACTCCCGAAAAAAGGTCTCAACTTTTATACACACTACACAAAAATAAAACACAAATTGCATTTATCCAGGAAACTCACTTTCGCGCTGACAAATTACCCAAACTGGGGAATTACAGGTACCCTATAGTATACCATGCCTCCAACGCGTCCTCCAAAACAAAGGGGGTTGCTATACTGATTTCGAAAAACTGCCCTTTGCACATTACAGATACCAAGCAAGATCCCAATGGTAGATGACTATTTCTTAAAGGAACACTAAATAACAAGCCCATTACTCTTGCGAATATATATGCTCCCAACAAACGACAGGTCACCTTCTTTAGAGAAACCCTACAGCTGCTTACAGAATTCTTTTCTGGCATCCTTGTACTGGGTGGTGATTTTAATGTAGCATTGAACCCCCAACAAGATTCCTCCACTGGAACAACGTCCCTGCCATACAGAGCTCTGAGAGCGATCAAAAAACAACTACAGGAATTGACCTTGCATGATACATGGCGCACACTTCACCCAAATGATAGGGACTTTACATTCTTTTCCCCACCCCACAACAAATATTCCAGAATTGATCACTTTTTTATTTCCCAGAATGACATATCTTACATCAAACGTGCGACCATAGAACCCATGACACTCTTTGATCACAACCCAATCTCACTGACGTTACAAATCCCGCTGTCACGTCCCTTAAATGCAATATGGCGTCTAGATAACTCCCTACTAACAGACCTAGATTCTTCAACCAAAATTAACACCCGACTTGTCCAATATTTTAAAGAAAACTCCATTGGTGATCCTAGCCCACACATCGTATGGGCTGCTCACAAATGTGTTATAAGAGGGGAACTCATTTCCATAGCAGCATCCAAAAATAAACAACGAAAAGCGCTTATAAATTCGTTAACCTCTAAAATCCATAAATTAGAAAGGATTCACAAAGCATCCCTAGCCTCTAATTCACTGACAGAACTCCTGCAGGCAAGGGAGGAACTGAGGGAAGAAATTAATAAATCCTTACGGCGCAAATACATCTTTACTCAAAAACTATACTATGAATGTGGCAATAAGTCGGGGAAATTAATGGCAAAAGCCCTACAACGCAGAAAAGCAGCCTTGACCATTCACAAGATTACAGACCCTAGTGGGAAGTCCTTTACATCCTCAGAGGACATTGCCACACAGTTTGTGAATTATTTCACTAAACTCTACAACCTACCACAGACAGACATGACAGACCCCTCGCAAAATAGACAGGAGGCAATATCTAACTTTCTGGCACAACACGGTATACCGCTCATATCCCCGGAGGAATCCAGGACCCTTTATTGCCCCATTAGCATTGAAGAAACGACAACAGCGTTAACACAACTCAAAGTAGGTAAGAGTCCTGGCCCTGATGGGCTTACGGTCGGGTACTACAAAACATTCCAGGAGACTCTTATCCCCCATTTCACTAAAGCTTTCAACACATTCTCTGCCTCCCCACAGAATAATAAAGACTTACTAGAAGCACATATCACCCTAATTCCAAAACCCGGCAAAGACGATACACTTGTGACCAACTACAGACCCATATCTCTCCTGAATGTGGATCTAAAACTATATGCTAAAATTCTTGCCAATCGATTACTTCCTTTTATCCCCGACCTTGTCTCCCTTGACCAAGTTGGTTTTGTCCCTGGTAGGGAAGCCAGGGATAATACCATAAAAGCCCTACATATTCATCACTTTCTTTCGTCGTCCTCTCATCCCAAACGACAGGGATCCCTCTTATCGCTCGATGCGGAGAAGGCGTTCGATAGAGTGGCCTGGGACTACATGTCAGCGACATTACAGGGATTGGGACTTCCTCCGAAATTCCACCAAATGATAATGGTCTTATACTCATATCCTACAGCCAGAATAAGAATTAATGGACGCCTGTCGGATGCCTTCTCCGTGTCGAATGGTACACGTCAAGGATGCCCGTTGTCACCTCTTATTTTTATACTCACACTGGAACCTATTCTACGCAAGATACGGGAAAATCCTGACATTAAAGGTATTGACATACACAATAAGCAATATAAAATAGCTGCATATGCGGACGACATTCTACTTTTCCTTTCAAAACCATTGATTACCATACCCAACCTATTAAAAGACTTTGCCTCCTTCAACAAACTCTCAAACCTAAAAATTAACTTCACAAAGTCTAAAGCCTTGAATATTTCCCTCCCGCAACCATTGGTGACGCAATGTAAAATGAATTTCCCCTTCCAATGGGAGCCACATGCCCTTACCTATTTAGGGATCCAAATACCGACGCACTTCGAGGAGTTATACGATAGAAATTATCTACCAATCCTCGGTAATATCCAAAAAGATCTCGGTACATGGTCATCTGGCCCCTTTTCTTGGTTTGGAAGGATTGCCATCATAAAGATGAATATCCTGCCTAGAATCCTATATATCCTTCAGACCATTCCAATCAAATTACCCATTTCATTTTTTAACGCATACAAAAGAATCTGTCGCAATTTCATATGGGCAGAAAAAACCCCCAGACTAAGCTGGAATAAACTGACTATCCCCAAACTAAAAGGAGGCCTCAGCCTCCCAGACATCCAGAAATACCATTGGGCATGTCATCTCACGAGAATTATTGATTGGCACATACACAAATCCACTAAAGACTGGGTCAACATCGAAGAAGCCTTTTCACGAGTGCCCCTTAATCACCTACCTTGGATTGATAGTAAAGCACTACCTAAAGAATACACTACACATCCGTTGACGGGTCCCACTATCAGAGCCTTCACAACTACAGCCAAAACATTTGGATGGCACTCCTCCCCAGGACCGATGACCCCCCTGACCAATAACCCCGACTTCACACCTGGAATACAACTTCGTGATCGACCTCAAACAACTGCCCAACCTCTTAGAGCATCACAATTCTTCCACGAGGGTGCCATGCTTCCTTACAACAAGCTCAATTTCCCTGACTATCACATACCATTTTACAAATTTCTACAAATCAGACATTTTCTAACCACTGTC
This sequence comes from Aquarana catesbeiana, assembly GCF_042186555.1. NCBI lineage: Eukaryota > Metazoa > Chordata > Amphibia > Anura > Ranidae > Aquarana > Aquarana catesbeiana. The sequence continues at coordinate 842,724,319 of NC_133324.1, forward strand.
AAACCTACCTCCCAATGGTTTAGAGACCTAACTCCCTTTGAAGCACTCTGCAACAGCACACCTCCACAAAGACACCTTATCTCAGAGGTCTATTCACTATTGTTTAATAACCTAGACCCCACAGTCATGATGGCCAACCAAAAATGGCAAACAGAACTCGAAATGACCTTATCCACAAAGGAATGGGAAAACATTTACGAACACATCCATAAAGGTTCCGTAAATGTCTCAGCACAAGAAAATTCATACAAAATATATTCGAGATGGTACAAAACACCAGACAGGATTCACCTTTACCACCCATCTGTTTCTCCCATGTGTTGGAGATGCAACGATGACGTGGGCTCTCTGCTTCATATCTGGTGGAAATGCCCTCAGATACAACCATTTTGGACAAAAGTACATGAGGTGATACAACATGTCACTACTTACACCTTATCTTTTACACTATCACAATACCTACTACATCATTCCACGATTTCACACCATGCCTATAAAAAATCCCTCACACTACATCTAGTGAATGCTGCCAAACAATGCATTCCAATACACTGGAGGAGCAATACACCACCTACTATGACAGAATGGTTCAAGCGTATAGAGAAAATCTCTGAGATGGAAAACTTAATCCATCAAGCCAAAGATACTCCTACAAAATATGGGAAAACATGGGCATGTTGGATTCACTTCAGGGAGTCCCCAAAATACCAAGAGTATCTTCAAAATCTGTAAACGTGACATGAAACAATAAGAACCTGGTAGACCTTTATATATTGGGTTGCAAACGTCCAAGCATTTAGACTTACAGATACAATATCCCTTTACAGAGTTTTCATAAGTACACTCTCACCCTCCATCCGTAAAGTACATGAAGCGACACAAACATCTTTTGATCCTAACTACACATCCTATTGATTATGATTCAGACAATGTATGATATACAGCACCCCAATCAATAAGCCACAGCACAGTTAAGACAACATCTCCGATACCCCGCCTTCCCCACCTATTCTTCCCTTACATACATCAAAGCCAGTATAAACAAAATTGTGATTACCATACTCCCCGCACAGCATGCTCCCTTTAGGGGTGCGGGAATAAGGAACTGGCGTCGCTTTCTTGTCCTAATTACTCCACACAAATAAATTTGTAGACCGCAGAACTTATGTTGACATGCAGGCCGACATACGTTACATCTCTTAGCTACTTCATAAGTTATACTTAAATACCTATTATAGCTATACTTACCTATAGTTAGCATAGTAGACACTAATGCAGTATGTTTCTTTTTTTTTTTCTCTATAGAGATAAGTTGTTCAAATAAATGTACTTACGCATGTACCTCAAATTCCGGATGTAAAGTATAACATTCATCTGATGTTCATGTAACTACTAGTGCACTGTAAGATTTGACTATGTACTGTTGTTTTACTTGTATAACATGACTTTCTTAACATAAAATAAAAATCTTTTGAAACAAAAAAATCTTGCTTTTTGTTTGCTGGGTTGCATTTTTGGGGCTTTTCCTTTTAGTTTTTCAATCACCTTTTTCTGTCACTTTTTAAATAGCTTTTTTTTTTTTTCTCTGGTTCCTTCAGGCTATCAATTAAGGGGGGTGGTTAATTGCTCACAGGTGCCTATATAACTGTGTGTAGGACTCATTCTGAGCCTGCTCAGTGTGAGGCTGTGGAACTCAGTCCAAGTGGAACTGGTCTAAGTGGTGAGTTAAAAACCAGAGTTAGAGTGAACAAGTCTTGCTTTTTGTTTGCTGGGTTGCATTTTTGGGGCTTTTCCTTTTAGTTTTTCAATCACTTTTTTCTGTCACTTTTTAAATAGCTTTTTTTTCCTCTAGTTCCTTCAGGCTATCAATTAAGGGGGGGTGGTTAATTGCTCTCAGGTGCCTATATAACTGTGTGTAGGACTCATTCTGAGCCTGCTCAGTTTGAGGCTGTGGAACTCAGTCCAAGTGGAACTGGTCTAAGTGGTGAGTTAAAAACCAGAGTTTAAAACTGGAGTTTATAACAAGGGGTCATAGTACCTGTGTAGTGTGAGTACCTGAGTGTTTTCTGAGTAGTGTGTGTGGATCGTTAGTACCTGTGTATTGTGTACTGTGTACTTGAGTATTGCGAGTGCACGTAGGTCTGCAACTGTTCTGCAATTGCACGTAGGTCTGTGAGTACCTGGGTATTGTCTTGTTGTGTACCTGTGTATTGTCTTGAGTATTAGTGCCAGGAAGCTAGCTGTTAGGTAATTTGGACAGGGTAAAATCCCCAAATCCTCACTAAATTTAATAGGTATGATGCCCAGCGGGTGTGGAGAGGCGACTCTTTGTACATCTTGCTGCATGTATGCGTTCCTTGATCATCCGATCAAGGGCGAATACTGCTGTGCAAAATGTAAGCACATTGTTTCCCTGGAAGCCCAGGTTTGAATCTGGGGAAGCAACTGTCAGCACCGAGAAGTCCCTCCATACTAAAGGAGAGCCAGGAACGTACACGGCAGGTGCCGGCAGGGGCCAGCACAGAGGCGTGTGGAGACAAAGAGGTGCAGGCACTAGCAAAGAATAGATGGGTGACAGTCAGGAGGGGGTGCCAAGGAGGCCGATCCAGGACTGGAGCATCCCAATAAGTACGCTCCATTGAATGACATTGGTGAAACCAGTCAGGGACCAGCACTGCTGGAGCTGAGGGACTCTCCTAGCTGCTGGGGGAAGAACTCCACCAGTGAGAGTGGGGGGCAGCAAAGGGAATGGAAAGACAGATTCTGGTGTTAGGGGACTCAATTCTTAGAAGGACAGAGAGGGCAATCTGTAACCAAGACCTGAAGCGCCGAACAGTATGTTGTCTACCGGACGCTCGGGTTCGGAACATCACGGATCTTGTGGACAGATTACTGGGAGGGGCTGGGGAAGACCCGGCTGTCATGGTGCACGTTGGTACCAATGACAAAGTCAGAGGCAGATGGAGTGTCCTAAAGAACGATTTTAGGGACTTAGGAGCTAAATTGAGGAAAAGGACCTCCAAGGTAGTATTCTCAGGAATACTACCGGTACATCGAGCCTCACCAGAAAGGCAGAGGGAAATTAGGGAAGTAAACAAGTGGCTGAAGAGCTGGTGTAGTAAGGAGGGGTTTGAGTTCCTGGAGGACTGGGCCGACTTCTCAGTCGGTAACCTGTACTATAGAAGGGACAGACTGCACCTAAATGAGGAGGGTGCAGATCTGCTGGGAATGAAGATGGCCAAAAAGTTAGAGGGGTTTTTAAACTAGGCGATGGGGGGAGGGTCCAGAGACAGAGATAGCCAGCTCAGAAGATATTCCAGAGGGTAGTATTGGGAGCATTAGTGGTAGGTTAACCAAAGCACAAAAACACAAGGTGAGTATAGTAGCAAGTCCTAGTTGCAATCTCGAAACACCCAATACAAGGACAATATGCGACCGGTCTAAACTATGTGGCATGTTTACCAATGCCAGGAGCATGGCGGACAAGATGGGTGAACTAGAGATACTGTTGTACAAGGAGGATTTGGATTTTGTGGGAATTTCAGAGACCTGGTTCAACAGTTCTCATGATTGGCTGGCAAACATTCAAGGGTATACCCTATACCGTAAGGATAGAGAGGGTAAAAAAAGGGGAGGGATATGCCTACATATCAAGAATAATGTACAAGTGATTGTGAGAGATGACATCACTGAGGGAGCTAGAGAGGAGGTGGAATCCTTATGGGTAGAGCTCCAAAGGGATGAAGCTAAGGGGAAAATAATACTGGGATTATGCTATAGGCCCCCTAACCTGAGGGAGGAAGTGGAGACGGATCTCCTATCACAAATTGGATTAGCAGCAAGGATGGGAAGTGTTATCATAATGGGGGATTTTAATTATCCAGACATAGACTGGGCGGAGGGAACCGTGCATTCATTTAAGGCTCGCCAGTTCCTTAATGTCTTGCAGGACAATTTTATAGGTCAGATGGTAGACGCACCAACTAGAAATAAAACATTACTAGATCTACTGATTACCAACAATACAGACCTGATCACGGATGTGGAAATACGGGGCAATTTAGGTAACAGCGATCACAGGTCAATTGGCTTCAGTATAAATCACACAAATACGAAACATAAGGGGAATACAAAGACACTGAATTTCAAAAGAGCCAACTTCCCTAAACTACAAACCTTGCTAAAAGGCATAAATTGGGATAAAATATTAGGAACAAAGAATACGGAGGAGAGATGGGTTTGCTTTAAGAGCATATTATATAAGGGCATTAGCCAATGTATCCCATTGGGTAATAAATTTAAAAGAGTGAACAAAAATCCTGGATGGCTTAACTCCAATGTAAAAATGCATATAAAAGCAAAGGAGAAGGCCTTCAAGAAATACAAGGTTGAGGGATCATCCTCAGCATTCAGACTTTATAAAGAATGCAACAAGAAATGTAAGGGTGCCATTAGGACGGCTAAGATAGAACATGAAAGACACATAGCGGAGGAGAGCAAAAAAAATCCGAAGAAATTCTTTAAGTATGTAAACAGTAAAAAAAGGAGGACAGACCATATTGGCCCCATAAAGAATGAGGAAGGACATCTGGTTACAAAGGATGGGGAGATGGCGAAGGTATTGAATTTATTCTTCTCCTCAGTCTTCACAAATGAATCGGGGGGCTTCAGTAACCAAAACTGCAGTGTTTATCCTCATGACACAACACAGGAAGCACCTCCATATTTAACAGAGGACAGAATTAAAATTAGACTTGAGAAACTTAAGATTAATAAATCACCGGGACCAGATGGCTTGCATCCGAGGGTACTTAGGGAACTCAGTCAAGTGATTGCCAGACCGTTGTTCCTAATTTTTACAGATAGTCTACTGACTGGAATGGTACCAGCTGATTGGAGAAAAGCCAATTTAGCACAAATATTTAAAAAGGGCCCAAAATACATCCCTGGAATTACAGACCAGTTAGCCTAACATCAATAGTATGTAAACTCTTGGAGGGGATGATAAGGGACTATATACAAGATTTTAGTAATAAGAACGGTATCATTAACAGTAATCAGCATGGATTCATGAAGAATCATTCTTGCCAAACCAATCTATTAACCTTCTATGAGGAGGTGAGTTGCCATCTAGATAAAGGAAGGCCCATAGACGTGGTGTATCTGGATTTTGCAAAAGCATTTGACACAGTTCCCCATAAACGTTTACTGTACAAAATAAGGTCCATTGGCATGGACCATAGGGTGAGTACATGGATTGATAAACGACCTGGAGGATGGGATAAACAGTTCAACCTCTGCATTTGCAGATGGTACTAAGCTAAGCAGGGCAATAACTTCTCCACAGGATGTGGAAACCTTGCAAAAAGACCTGAACAAATTAATGGGGTGGGCGACTACATGGCAAATGAGGTTCAATTTAGAAAAATGTAAAATAATGCATTTGGGTGGCAAAAATATGAATGCAATCTATACACTGGGGGGAGAACCTCTGGGGGAATCTAGGATGGGAAAGGACCTGGGGGTCCTAGTAGATGATAGGCTCAGCAATGGCATGCAATGCCAAGCTGCTGCTAACAAAGCAAACAGAATATTGGCATGCATTAAAAGGGGGATCAACGCCAGAGATAAAACGATAATTCTCCCACTCTACAAGGCTCTGGTCTGGCTGCACCTGGAGTATGCTGTCCAGTTCTGGGCACCAGTCCTCAGGAAGGATGTACTGGAAATGGAGCGAGTACAAAGAAGGGCAACAAAGCTAATAATGGGTCTGGAGGATCTTAGTTATGAGGAAAGGTTGCAAGCACTGAACTTATTCTCTCTGGAGAAGAGACGCTTGAGAGGGGATATGATTTCAATTTACAAATAGGGATAAAACTTTTTCGCAGAAGAGAGTTTAATAAGACTCGTGGCCACTCATTACAATTAGAAGAAAAGAGGTTTAACCTTAAACTACGTAGAGGGTTCTTTACTGTAAGAGCAGCAAGGATGTGGAATTCCCTTCCACAGGTGGTGGTCTCAGCGGGAAGCATTAATAGCTTCAGGAAGTTATTAGATAATCACCTGAATGACCGCAACATACAGGGATATACAATGTAATACTGACACATAATCACACACATAGGTTGGACTTGATGGACTTGTGTCTTTTTTCAACCTCACCTATTACGTAACTATATGTAACTATGTAACTATGTTACGGTCTGGAAGAGAATTCCTGGGAACCCCAACGGAACATTCATGCTCAAGAATTAATTCAGGCCTTTTTCCGCAGTCACCCCCAGAAAAGAGTTCTCTTGGGCACCCGGAGGTTGCCCTTTAGGGGGGGCACTGTTAGGGATGTACTGCCCCTTCCAAAAGGCGTGCGCCTATGCGCATGCGTGAATCACGGACTTTGCACACGAATGTGCGCATGCGCGCACATTAGACGCGCTTTGGCGCCCAATAGTCCATAAAAGATGCTCAATGGTGCTGCCCCTTGCGGTTTGATCTGCTTCTGTTTCCTGTGTTCCTGATTGTACCAGTACTCTGTTCCTGTGTTTACCCGGCTTCCTGACCCTGCTTATGTCTCCAATCCTGACCTCGGCTCGTTTGACCCTGCTCTGTTACCTGCCTGATTGCCTGTTGCCAAGACCCAGCCTGGACTCTGACTATTCTCTGCCTGCCGTTTCTGCTGTGTTCCCTGATGTGTATGAACCGGCTGGTCTGACTCCGCTTCTGTCTGCTGACCTGCATCCGCTGCTCTGCAAATTTGCATCTGCTGACTGCATCCGCTGCTCTGCAAACCTGCATCTGCTGACCTGCATCTGCTGCTCTGCAAATCTGCATCTGCTGACCTGCATCCGCTGCTCTGCAAACCTGCATCTGCTGACCTGCATCCCCTGCTCTGCAAACCCGCATTTGCTGGCCTGCATCCGCTGCTCTGCAAACCTGCATCTGCTGACCTGCATCCGGTGCTCTGCAACCTGCACCTGCTGACCTGCATCCACTATCCTACTAGCCTGCATCTGCTGACCTGCAACCACCACTCCAGTTTCCACGCGAGGAGACCACTGCAAGCAGTAAGGAATCAGGCACCTTTACCTCAATGTGCTCTTACCGCCACTGTTCCCACTCCAGTGGTCTCCGAGCCAGGGTGGTACGGGAGGTCTCCCTCCACACGTCAGGCTCACATCCCAGGTACGTTACAATACTATTAGCAATGCACCTATGCTCATTTCTATTGACTTCAACATTCCTGTCAATTTTAACAGTCCAACTACAGCTAAACTTCTTGACTTAACCTCATCTTTTGACCTAACACAATGGACACATACTTCCACTCACTCCAATGGTAATACTCTTGACTTTGTATTCTCCCATCTCTGCAACCCTGGCAACCTCACAAACACCCCCTTTCCTCTCTCTGATCACAACCTCATTAGTTTCACTGTATCCTTGCCTCCAACCACCCATCCCTCCAAGCAGCAAACATTACTTGTAGAAACCTTCACCACCTTAACCCTTCTCTTCTCTATTCTGCTACTGACCACCTATATGACATAATCTCTCCCCTGTCCTGTCCTGATCTGGTCACCTCTGTCTACAACAGTTCGCTCTCATCAGCACTAGATGCACTTGCTCCTCTAACCACATGCAGAATCAGGCCCCGACCGTTACAACCCTGGCAAACTGACACTAGAAATCTCAAGAGACATTGTTGTGCTCTTGAACGACTGTGGCATAAAACCAAATGCCTGCAAGACTTCACCCTATATAAAACCTAGGTGTGTATATATATATATATATATATATATATATATATATATATATATATACATATATACACTGTATTCAGTTTAGCTAGATCCGATCCTGTTATTCTTTTCCTACTGACAGGCAGGCAGGTGTTTTTACAATATTTACAGCTACCTGAAGAAAATTGCTGGTGTTCTTCTGATCCTATTAGTCCTATTAGCTACAGTATTTACAGTTATGCCCCGTACACATGGTCGGACATTGATCGGACATTCCGACAACAAAATCCTAGGATTTTTTCCGACGGATGTTGGCTCAAACTTGTTTTGCGTACACACGGTCGCACAAAGTTGTCGGAATTTCCGATCGCCAACAACGCGGTGACGTCAACCACGTACGACGAGACTAGAAAAGGCCAGTTCAGAACCAAGCACGGCACCCTTTGGGCTCCTTTTGCGCTTTTTCAGACTCGTGGCTTTCAGATCGTTTTCTGCGGGTCAGTTTGTGCTTGTGGGTTTGTATCTGCTCTTCAGTGCGTGCAAGCAAGTTCCGTGTGACTTTAATTAGTCATTGTGTTCTTGTTCGTTCGTTACTGTTTTTCAGGTCGCTCTTCACAGGCCTTGCTGTTCTTCAGTGCGTTCTGTTACTGTGTTCTGAGCAGCCGACCGTTTTCTAGCCATGTTGCGTATACGTACTCCTCGTAGAGTTCGTGCTGTGCGGAGGCTTGGTGTTGGGGTCCTGACCTTGACACAAGTCCAGTCCATGAACAGGGTGGGGAGGAGTTCATGGACCAAGAATTGGTTGCTTCGGTGTGACCAGTTCTTTCATATGCCTTTGCTCCGTGAGATCTGTGAGAATAATCCTGATGATTTCAGGAACTTTCTCAGGATGACGGACCCCGTATTTCACCATCTGCTGGCTTTGCTGACCCCCTATATCAGCAGGCAGGATACCTGCATGAGGCAAGCCATCACTGCGGAGCAGAGGCTCGACACTACCCTGCGGTACTTGGCGACAGGGAGAAGCCTGCAGGACTTGAAGTTCTCGACAGGCATCTCCCCCCAGGCTCTGGGTATCATTATCCCAGAGACCTGTTCTGCCATCATCCAGGTCCTGCAGAAGGAGTATATGAAGGTAAGATTTTTATCCTTTAATATCACATTTTATTGTATTGAATGTTTGATAATATATTGTATTTCTTTCCTCATTCCCTAATTACCATGATTGTAATATGCTGTGAATGTCCCCTTTGTTCTCATGCATGCTGGATTTTTCTGTAATTATTTTTTTTGTCCTTCATACATATTTGCCTTCAATAACCTCCCCAGCATGCTCTCCTTCCCTATATTCACCTCATGTAGTCACTTAACAATGTATTTTATCAGCTCCATAGTAGTGTTTTACCCCAAACACCTCCAAAAATGTTTTGTAATGTAATTTGTGCTTTAAATTCAGGCAGAGTGCCAGAGGCATTTTTTTTGTGGTTTCCCCAAATCATTTTTATTAACCCTCCCTCCCCCCAACTGCTAAGTCAGCTGATCCCAATTCTCTATCTATCCTCAATCATCTATCTGCTGACTTTGCCAAACCCATACACACTATACCCATCTCTTTTGTGCTCAGATGTATGGATGAATTACCCAAAGCATGTAGTGCAACACCCTTGACCTTGTATTCTCCTACCTATGCACTCCGTGCAACTTCTCAAACAATCCTTTTCCTCTCTCCGACCACCACCTTATTAGTTTCTCTCTCCCCCTGTCTTCTACCACCTTTCCCTCCAATCGCCTAACCATCACCCGTAGAAGCTTTCGCAACTTCAACTCCTGTCTCCTCTATTCTGCTACTGACCACCTCTATGACAAAATCTCTCCCCTGCCCTGCCCCAACCAAGCCATGTCCATCTACAATAAATCTCGGTCCTCCACCCTGGACAAGCTCGCTCCCCTCACTACACGCAGAATCAGGCCTCGACCCCTACAACCCTGGCAAACAGATGACACTAATGCCGCGTACACACGGTCGGACTTTCCGGCATACTTGGTCCGGCGGACCAGAGTGTGCCGGACAATCCGCCCGTGTGTGGGCGGCGGCGGACTTTTCCGGCGGACTTCTTCCCAAAAGCCCGCCGGACCTAGATTTTAAACATGTTTGAAATCTTTCCGTCGGACTCAGTTTCGGGCGGAAAGTCCGCTCGTGTGTGTGCTGGTCCGACGGAAAGCCCGCTCGTGTGTAGGCTGGTCCGACAGACCAAATACGACACGAGGGGATGGTATTGCATCTCGCGCTCGCTGCAATAGGAAAAACAAATCTTCCTATTGCGGCGAGCGCGGGGCATACCAGGCCCTTAGGTCTGGTATGGATTATAAAGGGGAACCCCGCTACGCCGAAAAAACGGCGTGGGGTCCCCCTAAAATCCATACCAGACCCCGATCCGAGCACGCAGCCTGGCCGGTCAGGAAAGGGGGTGGGGACGAGCGAGCGCCCCCCCCCTCCTGAACCGTACCAGGCCGCATGCCCTCAACATGGGGGGTGGGTGCTTTGGGGGAGGGGGGCGCCCTGCGCCCCCCCCCAAAGCACCTTGTCCCCATGTTGATGAGGACAAGGGCCTCTTCCCGACAACCCTGGCCGTTGGTTGTCGGGGTCTGCGGGCGGGGGCTTATCGGAATCTGGGAGCCCCCTTTAATAAGGGGGCCCCCAGATCCCGGCCCCCCACCCTATGTAAATGAGTATGGGGTACATGGTACCCCTACCCATTTACCTAGGAAAAAAGTGTAAGTAATAAAACACACTACACAGGTTTTTAAAATATTTTATTAAACAGCTCCGGGGGGGGGATCTTCCTCCGGCTTCGGGGGTCTTCTTCCGGCTTCGGGGGTCCCTCCGCTTCATCTTCTCCCGGCGTCCGGTTGGTTCTTCTCCGCTCTCCGGCCTCTTCTCCCGGTGTCGCAGGTCTTCGGCCGGCCCCTCCGCTCTCTTCATGTAGCTCTATTGCGAGCGGAGGTCCGGACTTCTGGGCTTCTTGGCTTCTTGGCTTCTTGGCTTCTCTTCTCTTCCCCCAGATGTTGACACGACGCTCTCTCCAGCTGGACTGGTCTCTGAGGGCTGCGTTGTGACTTATATAGGCGGAGACCCCGCCCCCATATGATGTCACAGTCCCTGGGCATGCTGGGACTGTGACGTTTTAGGGGGCGTGGTCGACCACGCCCCCCGACCACACCCCCTAAAACGTCACAGTCCCAGCATGCCCAGGGACTGTGACATCATATGGGGGCGGGGTCTCCGCCTATATAAGTCACAACGCAGCCCTCAGAGACCAGTCCAGCCGGAGAGAGCGTCGTGTCAACATCTGGGGGAAGAGAAGAGAAGCCAAGAAGCCAAGAAGCCCAGAAGTCCGGACCTCCGCTCGCAATAGAGCTACATGAAGAGAGCGGAGGGGCCGGCCGAAGACCTGCGACACCGGGAGAAGAGGCCGGAGAGCGGAGAAGAACCAACCGGACGCCGGGAGAAGATGAAGCGGAGGGACCCCCGAAGCCGGAAGAAGACCCCCGAAGCCGGAGGAAGATCCCCCCCCGGAGCTGTTTAATAAAATATTTTAAAAACCTGTGTAGTGTGTTTTATTACTTACACTTTTTTCCTAGGTAAATGGGTAGGGGTACCATGTACCCCATACTCATTTACATAGGGTGGGGGGCCGGGATCTGGGGGCCCCCTTATTAAAGGGGGCTCCCAGATTCCGATAAGCCCCCGCCCGCAGACCCCGACAACCAACGGCCAGGGTTGTCGGGAAGAGGCCCTTGTCCTCATCAACATGGGGACAAGGTGCTTTGGGGGGGGGGCGCAGGGCGCCCCCCTCCCCCAAAGCACCCACCCCCCATGTTGAGGGCATGCGGCCTGGTACGGTTCAGGAGGGGGGGGGGGCGCTCGCTCGTCCCCACCCCCTTTCCTGACCGGCCAGGCTGCGTGCTCGGATCGGGGTCTGGTATGGATTTTAGGGGGACCCCACGCCGTTTTTTCGGCGTAGCGGGGTTCCCCTTTATAATCCATACCAGACCTAAGGGCCTGGTATGCCCCGCGACGGGGCTAGCAAGGTGTCAATCTCGCCGATAAAAGCGGCAAGATTGACATCCTTTTCTAGTCCCGTCGCACCTGAGTCACGTTCAAAATGAACGGACTTGTCCGTGTGTGGGCAAGTCCGTTCATTCTGAAAGTCCGCCGGAACTCCGGCGAAAGTCCGTCGGAAAGACGGGCGGACTTAGCCCGCCGGAAAGTCCCGGCGTGTGTGGGCAAGTCCGTCCGTTTTAAAGTCCGGCGCACCTGGCGGACAAAGTCCGTCGGAAAGTGTGCCGGACCAAGTAGGATAGAAAGTCCGCTCGTGTGTACGCGGCATAAAATTCTCAAAAAACGTAGTCGCGCTCTTGAGCGTCTGTGGCACAAGACTAAGTCTCTCAAAGACTTCAACCAATACAAATCTGCCCTCCAAATATACTATTCTTTCCTCCACACTGCCAAGCAAACCTATTTTACAACTCTTATTAACACTTTCTCATCCAATCCCCGTAAACTCTTCTCTACCTTCAACTCTCTACTTTGTCCTCCACCGCCTCCACCCACTGACTTACTCACTGCCCAGGAAATCGCTAATCACTTCAAAAACAAGATTGATACAATCCGTGATGAAATCTCCATTCTACAGGTATCTCCCCCAGCTAAGACCCCATGTCAACAGGTACAACTGAGACTCCCCCTATTCAAATCTACTACTACAGATGAAGTTGCCAAACTCCTTTCTATCGCCCACCTAACCACCTGTCCCCTGGACCCTATTCCCTCTCAAATGCTACGGTCACCCTCTGACCCCATCCTACACTCTCTAACCCACATCTTCAAACTCTCCCTCACCTCTGGCATCTTCCCCGATGCTCTAAAACATGCACTGGTCACCCCCATACTCAAAAAGCCGTCCTTGGACCCCACCAATCTTAACAACCTACGCCCAATCTCCTTGCTCCCCTTTTCCTCTAAACTCCTTGAACGCCTGGTTTACAACCAACTGAGTGACCACCTCATTAAAAACAACCTTCTTGATCCCCTTCAATCTGGATTTCGCCCTCAACACTCCACAGAAACTGCTCTTTTAAAACTCACAAATGACCTACTAACTGCAAGAACCAACGGACACTATTCTGTACTCCTACTTCTGGATCTTTCAGCTGCCTTTGACACGGTTGACCACCCCCTCCTCCTCAAAAAACTTTACTCCCTCGGTCTCCGTGACTGTGCTCTTCAGTTGTTCTCATCCTACCTATCCCAACGCACCTTCAGTGTCACTTACAATTCTACTTCCTCCACTCCTCTTCCCTTCTGTGTCGGGGTCCCCCAAGGTTCTGTTCTTGGACCTCTTTTATTTTCAATCTACACCTCTTCCCTGGGTCAGCTGATAGCCTCTCACAGCTTTCAATATCATTTCTATGCTGATGACACACAAATCTATCTCTCCACCCCTCAACTCACTCCATCAGTCTCCTCACGCATCACTAACTTACTAACCGACATATCTGTATGGATGTCACACCACTTCCTCAAACTCAACTTGTCCAAAACCGAGCTTATAATATTTCCTCCCTCATGTTCCTCTTCCCCCAACTTCTCTGTCAAGAGCAATGGCAAAACCATCCACCCGTCCCCACATGTCAGGGTACTAGGTGTTATCCTGGATTCTGAATTCTCCTTTCAGCCCCACATCCAATCACTTTCCAAAGCTTGCCGCCTCAACCTCCGCAACATCTCTAAACTACGTCCCTTCCTAACCAATGAAACCACAAAGCTCCTGATTCACTCCCTGGTTATCTCTCGCTTTGACTACTGCAACTCACTCCTCATTGGCTTACCTTTAAATAGACTATCCCCCCTTCAGTCCATCATGAATGCTGCTGCCAGACTCATCCACCTTACAAACCGCTCAGTGTCTGCTACCCCTCTCTGCCAATCCCTCCATTGGCTACCACTCGCCCAACGAATTAAATTCAAAATACTAACAATAAGTTACAAAGCCATCCACAACTCTGCCCCCAGCTACATCACTAACCTAGTCTCAAAATACCAACCTAATCGCCCTCTCCGTTCCTCCCAAGATCTCCTGCTCTCTAGCTCCCTCATCACCTCCTCCCATATCCGCCTCCAGGACTTCTCCCGAGCCTTGCCCATCCTCTGGAATTCCCTACCCCAATCTGTCAGACTGTCTCCAACTTTATCCACTTTTAGGCGATCCCTGAAAACTTTCCTCTTCAGAGAAGCCTATCCTGCCTCCATCTAACAACTGCACTATTTTCTCCATTAGCTCATCCCCCACAGCTATTACCCTTTGTATAACTTGACCTTCCCTCCTAGATTGTAAGCTCTAATGAGCAAGGCCCTCTGATTCCTCCTGTATTGAATTGAATTGTATTGTTCTTGTACTGTCTGTCCTAATGTTGTAAAGCGCTGCGTAAACTGTCGGCGCTATATAAATCCTGTATAATAATAATAATAATAATAGTGCAAGGGCCTGCCTGTATACTTTCAAATGGTACTGTTGAAAGTTTTTGTATCCTATTATTATCTTGATAGGTAATAGCAGAATGTCCAAATGTGCTCAAATGTGTACAGTGTGTATTTATATCTTTGTATTATGACACTTCTTACCTGTCCAGTGGTCTGCCAATAGTGTAACTAAGGAGGGGCTGTTCCAAGTAATACCCTGTATTTAGGCATTCATCTCGCAATTAGGTGGAGAGGGTTACCTGTCCAAGATTCCCCCCCTATAATGTTAGAAATGGCCCATGAGAGGGGGGGGTATGATAGGTGTACCTTATACTTTGGTGTTGTTAAATTCCCCTTAATAAATGTTATCTGGAGGTTGGCCAAGAATGTTTGTGTCTAATCTGCTTGCCATGTTTATGTCCAAAGATACTAATTTTTTTTTTGTTTTCCTCAAGTTTCCTTCCATGCCACAGGAATGGCAGACTGTGGCATCTCACTTTGCCCAGCGGTGGGACTTTCCTAACTGTGGAGGGGCAATTGATGGGAAACATGTCCACATCGTCCCACCACCCAACTTGGGGTCGTACTATTTCAACTATAAGGGGTTCAATAGTATTGTGATGTTGGCGGTGGTGTCGGCTAATTACGACTTCTTGTATGTGGATGTGGGGAAGACTGGTGGGATGTCCAATGGTGGAGTCATCACCCAGATGGAGTTCTACAGGCGTCTCCAGAATGGCAGCTTGGACTTGCCACCTCCAGAGGACAATGTGGAAGGACTCCCATTCGTCTTCATTGCGGATGAAGCATTTACGCTGGGGGACCATCTTATGCGGCCATTCCCGATGAGGACCCTCACCCCGGAACAGAGGGTTTTTAATTACAGGCTGGCCAGAGCCAGAAGAGTGGTGGAGAACACATTTGAAATCATGGCCAGCCGGTTCCGTCTATTTCTGACACCCATCCATATGGTGAAGTATAAACTTAATCATATAATCCTGGCGTGCTGTGTTCTACATAACTTTTTACGCCAACATTCTGCCAACTATGCTGGCTCAGTTGGGCCTGAGGCCGGAATTCTACATGATACAACCCTGACGGTGCTTGAAAGTGGCTGTCCTGGCTTGCCCTCCCTGAGTGCCCCTGATGTCCGGTTAAGATACCTTGAGTTCTTTGCGGGTAGGGGGGCCATCAATATGCTAGACAATTTGTGAAGCCTTTATCAAATAAAAAAAAGCTAATCTTTGGTGACATTTACTGCTTGTGTTTGTTTTAGTTGACCCTGACAGCAATGTGCTACATGGAAATTGATCCTCTTACAGGACTTTAAATGGAACACCTACTCACAGGTCATGAAGAGTATGGAAGATGTAAGAATTGTATGATAAAGTGTTTATTAGTAGTATAGATCTTTAAATGGATCTGTGGTACATGGGGTAAATGTGCAGCATGCGTGATACATACAAAAAAATAGCAATACAAAATGCAAAGAATAATTCACAATCATAGAACTCCAATACACATGGAACACATATGCGGGGAGTACCCGACGCGTTTCGAGATACTCTTCCTCAGGGGTATCAGATTGGAATCAGCAAGCAAAAGGTATGTCTATAAATTGAAAAAACAGTTATAAACCAATTGTAAGGATGTTGTAATCAATATATATAAACATAGATGTATAAAGAAAGGTGATGGTTAAGATACGAGTATACAGTATATGTGGAAAAACACGGTAGTTACTGACCATGTAGTATTGCTTGGAGGGCATGTGTCAAATGCTGCATCCATATTAAAAAAGAGGGAAGGGGGGTCTGGGAATATGATTGTGGTGAATGGGGGAGGGGGAGGAGAAAAAATATATAAATGTGTATATATATATATATATATATAGGGATGTACATTCAGGTTTAGGGGGGATCTCATCTGGTTCCCATTCAGAGCCCCCCGATGAGAAACCCTCCAGGAAGGGTCTGAAGGATATGCACGTATTTAACCCTGGGGGTTGGGTGGCTCTGAGTCTGAAGATCCACCTCTGTTCTAATTGCAAGAGTATTTTGTTCATATCTCCTCCACGTATACCGGTGTGTACACGATCAAGGATGATGAACCAAAATTTAGGGCAAATGCCATCATGTATGTTAGTAACATGGCGACCCAAGGGTAGGTTGGGGTTGCAGATTTGCATGGCTGTAATGTGTCTGTAAGCCCTGCGCCAAAACTCCTGGATGGTTTTCCCTATGTAAAAACATGTGCATTCACATGTAAGTAGATAAACTACACCACATGTTTTGCAATTGGCGTAGTGTCTGGGTTTGAAGAGTTCGTCATTGGGCAGGGTGATGTGTTTAGAGGTGTTAAGAAACCTGCAATAATTACATCCGCCACATGTGAAAGTACCTTTGTTCTTGCATGGGTCATGTTTTCCCCTGCCTTTGAACTCACTACTGACCAGCTGGTCTCGAAGAGAGCCAGCCCATCTAAGTGAATGACGGTGTGGGGGGTACGAAGGGGCCAATGGACGGGTCCATGGTGAGCATGTGCCAATATTTGGATATGGCTTTCTTGATGGCCATGTGTTGGTTAGAAAACCTTGTGATGATGGAGATTGGTTGGGATCTTGTTTTTTTGGTTGAGGGATTGTATAATATGTCGTTACATGTTCTGGCACAGACCCTCTTATATGCTTTTTTGAGACAGGAATTGGAATAACCTCTGGCGCGTAATTGTGTTTGTAAGATTTTGGCTTCTTTGATGAAGGTTGTATCATCAGTACAGTTTCTTCTGGTGTGCAGGTATTGGCTGTATGGAATGGAGGCAATGAGTGGTTGGGGGTGAAAACTGCTGGCATGGAGTATGGAGTTGCCTGCAGAGGATTTTCTGAAGAGACTGGTGCTAAGGGAACCCTCACTATCCTTGTAGATGGTGACATCAAGGAATGTGATCGACTTGTGGTCCCAGGTCATGGTGAAGGATAGGTTAAAATCGTTGTTGTTGAGTGAATGAAGGAATGCAGGTAATAGAGATGTGGACCCTTTCCACACTAGGAGAACATCGTCAATGTAGTGATACCACATGACGACGTTCTCCATGTACGGGGCAAGGTGCGTGGATTCCTGTATCATGTGCTCCCACTCCCCCAGGTACAGGTTGGCGTACGACGGGGCACATGAAGTCCCCATCGCGACGCCCTGCACCTGGAGGTAGTGGGAGCCATTGAATGTGAAAAAGTTGTGGGTGAGAGTGAATTCAAGTGCTGCTAGTAAGAACTCGTTGGTCTTTTGGTTGTACTGACTGTTGAGTGAGAATATATGTCGTATACAAGAAAGGCCCTTGTCATGTGGTATGGAACTATAGAGGGCCTCCACATCCACTGCCATGAGTACGAACTTGGGAGGGATGCAGAGGCCATCAATATTTTGTAGGAGGTGTGGGGTGTCCCAAAAGTAGCTGGGGAGTTTTAGGACGTGGGGGCGTAGGTATCCATCTATGAATTGGCTAAGTCGCTCAGTGAGGGAGCCGTTGCCCGAGATAATCGGTCTCCCGGGTGGGCATGTGAGACTTTTATGCACCTTGGGTAGAGCATAGAATGTGGGGGTACGTGGGTGTGGGGTGCGTAGGAATTCCCATTCAGCCTTATTGATAACGCCTTCACTGTAGGCGCGGTCAATCAAGCCGTAAAACTCCCTGTGGTATCTTTCAATTTTCATTGCCGGTATCTTGCAGTACCAGTCGTGGTTGTCAAGTATTTGAGTGCACATGTTGATGTACAGCTCGTTATCCATCACCACGATGTTCCCTCCTTTGTCAGAGGGTTTGATAGTTATTGTGGGGTGGTCCTTAAGTAAGCAAAGAGCCTCACGTTCGGGTCTCGTCAAATTGTCCTTTCTAGGGTCTGGGGACTTGATTCTGCATATATCCCTGGTGGTAAGTGTGACAAAGGCGGCAACATTGGGGTTGGTGTTGAGGCTGGGAAATTTATCAGATTTGTTTTTGAGTGCACATGGTGGGGGGGGGTCCGATTGATCGAAGTGGCCGAGCAACTGTTCCAAATCGATATGATCAATTAAGTCTGGTGTGTTGTTCTCCTCAAGGAGTTCGACAAGAGTGTCAAGAGCTTTTAGTTCATGTTGCTCAAAGTTGGGTTTAATAGGTGTCTCTTTTGTGTACATTTGCTTCAGTATTAACTTTCTGGCAAAAAGTTGAATGTCTTTGATGACCTCTAATTGGTCTAAGTCCTGGTTGGGACAAAAGCTTAAACCCTTGGCTAGGACTCTGCATAACTGATAGGGGGTAAGATGACAAGTTGATGACATTAAGGTTGTCTGTGGTAGAGACAGTGGTGAGAAGAGGTTCAGTCCTTACCTGATCCATGAGTCATAACGGCTTGGAGTTCGAAGGGAGTGCACCGCTGCGATTGTCAGGGTGGACTTGTAGTGGCGGTGCCACTACAAGTCCACCCTGACAATCACAGCGGTGCCACTACAAGTCCACCCTGACAATCGCAGTGGTGCACTCCCTTCGAATTCCGAGCCGTTATGACTCACGGATAGGGATGAGCCGAACACCCCCCTGTTCGGTTCGCACCAGAACATGCGAACAGGAAAAAAGTTCGCTCGAACATGCGAACACCGTTAAAGTCTATGGGACACGAACATGAATAATCAAAAGTGCTAATTTTAAAGGCTTATATGCAAGTTATTGTCATAAAAAGTGTTTGGGGACCTGGGTCCTGCCCCAGGGGACATGGATCAATGCAAAAAAAAGTTTTAAAAACGGCCGTTTTTTCAGGAGCAGTGATTTTAATAATGCTTAAAGTCAAACAATAAAAGTGTAATATCCCTTTAAATTTCGTACCTGGGGGGTGTCCATAGTATGCCTGTAAAGGGGCGCATGTTTCCTGTGTTTAGAACAGTCTGACAGCAAAATGACATTTTGAAGGAAAAAACTCATTTAAAACTACCCGCGGCTATTGCATTGCCGACAATACACATAGAAGTTCATTGATAAAAACGGCATGGGAATTCCCCAAAGGGGAACCCCGAACCAAAATTAAAATAAAAAAAATGACGTGGGAGTCCTCCTAAATTCCATACCAGGCCCTTCAGGTCTGGTATGGATATTAAGGGGAACCCCGGCCAAAATTAAAAAAAAAAAATGACGTGGGGTTCCCCCTAAATTCCATACCAGACCCTTCAGGTCTGGTATGGATTTTAAGGGGAACCCCGCGCCAAAAAAAAAAAAAAAAAAAAAACGGCGTGGGGTCCCCCCAAAAATCCATACCAGACCCTTATCCGAGCACGCAACCTGGCAGGCCGCAGGAAAAGAGGGGGGGACGAGAGTGCGGCCCCCCCTCCCTCCTGAACCGTACCAGGCCACATGCCCTCAACATTGGGAGGGTGCTTTGGGGTAGCCCCCCAAAACACCTTGTCCCCATGTTGATGAGGACAAGGGCCTCATCCCCACAACCCTGGCCGGTGGTTGTGGGGGTCTGCGGGCGGGGGGCTTATCGGAATCTGGAAGCCCCCTTTAACAAGGTGACTCCCAGATCCCGGCCCCCCCCTGTGTGAAATGGTAAGGGGGTACATAAGTACCCCTACCATTTCACGAAAAAAGTGTCAAAAATGTTAAAAATGACAAGAGACAGTTTTTGACAATTCCTTTATTTAAATGCTTCTTCTTTCTTCTATCTTCCTTCATCTTCTGGTTCTTCTGGTTCTTCTGGCTCTTCTGGTTCTTCCTCCGGCGTTCTCGTCCAGCATCTCCTCCGCGGCGTCTTCTGTCTTCTTCTCCTCGGGCCGCTCCGCACCCATGGCATGGGGGGGAGGCTCCCGCTCTTCTCTTCTTCTTTTCTTCTCTTCTTCTCTTCTTCATTTTCTTCTCCGGGCTGCTCCGCAATCCATGCTGGCATGGAGGGAGGCTCCCGCTGTGTGACGGCGCTCCTCGTCTGACAGTTCTTAAATAACGGGGGGGCGGGGCCACCGGTGACCCCGCCCCCCTCTGACGCACGGTGACTTGACGGGACTTCCCTGTGGCATTCCCCGTGACGTCACAGAGAAGTCCCGTCAAGTCACCGTGCGTCAGAGGGGGGCGGGGTCACCGGGTGGCCCCGCCCCCCTTATTTAAGAACTGTCAGACGAGGAGCGCCGTCACACAGCGGGAGCCTCCCTCCATGCCAGCATGGATTGCGGAGCGGCCCGGAGAAGAAAATGAGGAAGAGAAGAAGAGAAGAGAAGAAAAGAAGAAGAGAAGAGCGGGAGCCTCCCCCCCATGCCATGGGTGTGGAGCGGCCCGAGGAGAAGAAGATAGAAGACGCCGCGGAGGAGATGCTGGACGAGAACGCCGGAGGAAGAACCAGAAGAGCCAGAAGAACCAGAAGAACCAGAAGATGAAGGAAGATAGAAGAAAGAAGAAGCATTTAAATAAAGGAATTGTCAAAAACTGTCTCTTGTCATTTTTAACATTTTTGACACTTTTTTCGTGAAATGGTAGGGGTACTTATGTACCCCCTTACCATTTCACACAGGGGGGGGCCGGGATCTGGGGGTCACCTTGTTAAAGGGGGCTTCCAGATTCCGATAAGCCCCCCGCCCGCAGACCCCCACAACCACCGGCCAGGGTTGTGGGGATGAGGCCCTTGTCCTCATCAACATGGGGACAAGGTGTTTTGGGGGCTACCCCAAAGCACCCTCCCAATGTTGAGGGCATGTGGCCTGGTACGGTTCAGGAGGGAGGGGGGGCCGCACTCTCGTCCCCCCCTCTTTTCCTGCGGCCTGCCAGGTTGCATGCTCGGATAAGGGTCTGGTATGGATTTTTGGGGGGACCCCACGCCGTTTTTTTTTTTTTTTTTTGGCGCGGGGTTCCCCTTAAAATCCATACCAGACCTGAAGGGTCTGGTATGGAATTTAGGGGGAACCCCACGTCATTTTTTTTTTTAAATTTTGGCCGGGGTTCCCCTTAATATCCATACCAGACCTGAAGGGCCTGGTATGGAATTTAGGGGGACCCCCACGTCATTTTTTTTTTTTCATTTTGGTTCGGGGTTCCCCTTTGGGGAATTCCCATGCCGTTTTTATCAATAAACTTCTATGTGTATTGTCGGCAATGCAATAGCCGCGGGTAGTTTTAAATGAGTTTTTTCCTTCAAAATGTCATTTTGCTGTCAGACTGTTCTAAACACAGGAAACATGCGCCCCTTTACAGGCACACTATAGACACCCCCCAGGTACGAAATTTAAAGGGATATTACACTTTTATTGATTGACTTTAAGCATTATTAAAATCACTGCTCCTGAAAAAACGGCCGTTTTTAAAACTTTTTTTTGCATTGATCCATGTCCCCTGGGGCAGGACCCAGGTCCCCAAACACTTTTTATGACAATAACTTGCATATTAGCCTTTAAAATTAGCACTTTTGATTTCTCCCATAGACTTTTAAAGGGTGTTCCGCGGCATTCGAATTTGACGCGAACACCCCAAATTGTTCGCTGTTCGGTGAACTTGCGAACAGCCAATGTTCGAGTCGAACATGAGTTCGACTCGAACTCGAAGCTCATCCCTACTCACGGATCAGGTAAGGACTGAACCTCTTCTCACCACTGCCTCTACCACAGACAACCTTAATGTCATCAACTTGTCATCTTACCCCCTATAAGATATGCAGACCAAAGTCCTAACCAAGGGTTTAAGCTTTTGTCCCAACCAGGACTTAGACCAATTCGAGGTCATCAAAGACATTCAACTTTTTGCCAGAAAGTTAATACTTAAGCAAATGTACACAAAAGAGACACCTATTAAACCCAACTTTGAGCAACATGAACTAAAAGCTCTTGACACTCTTGTCGAACTCCTTGAGGAGAACGACACACCAGACTTAATTGATCGTATCGACTTGGAACAGTTGCTCTGCCGCTTCGATCAATCGGACCTCCCTCCCCCCACCATGTGCACTCAAAAACAAATCCGATAAATTTCCCAGCCTCAACACCAACCCCAATGTTGCCGCCTTTGTCAAACTTACCACCAGGGATATATGCAGAATCAAGTCCCCAGACCCCAGAAAGGACAATTTGACGAGACCCAAACGTGAGGCTCTTTGCTTACTTAAGGACCACCCCACAATAACTATCAAACCCTCCGACAAAGGAGGGAACATCGTGGTGATGGATAACGAGCTGTACATCAACATGTGCACTCAAATACTTGACAACCACGACTGGTACTGCAAGATACCGGCAATGAAAATTGAAAGATACCACAGGGAGTTTTACGGCTTGATTGACCACGCCTACAGTGAAGGCATTATCAATAAGGCTAAATGGGACTTCCTACGCACCCCACACCCACGTACCCCCACAACTTAGCCAATTCATAGATGGATACCTACGCTCCCACATCCTAAAACTCCCCAGCTACATTCGGGACACCCCACACCTCCTACAAAATATTGATGGCCACTGCATCCCTCCCGAGTCCGTACTCGTGGCAGTGGATGTGGAGGCCCTCTATAGTTCCATACCACATGACAAGGGCCTTTCTTGTATATGACATATATTCTCACTCAACAGTCAGTACAACCAAAAGATCAACAAGTTCTTACTAGCAGCACTTGAATTCACTCTCACCCACAACTTTTTCACATTCAATGGCTCCCACTACCTCCAGGTGCAGGGCGTCGTGATGGGGACTTCATGTGCCCCGTCGTACGCCAACCTGTACCTGGGGGAGTGGGACCACATGATACAGGAATCCACGCACCTCGCCCCGTACATGGAGAACATCGTCATGTGGTATCGCTACATTGACGATGTACTCCTAGTGTGGAACGGGTCCACATCTCTATTACCTGCATTCCTTTATTCACTCAACAACAACGATTTTAACCTATCCTTCACCATGACCTGGGACCACAAGTCGATCACATTCCTTGATGTCACCATCTACAAGGATAGTAAGGGTTCGCTTAGCACTAGTCTCTTCAGAAAATCCTCTGCAGGCAACTCCATACTCCATGCTAGCAGTTTTCACCCCCAACCACTCATTGCCTCCATTCCATACAGCCAATACCTCCGCACCAGAAGAAACTGTACTGATGACACAACCTTCATCAAAGAAGCCAAAATCTTACAAACACAATTACGCGCCAGAGGTTATTCCAATTCCTGTCTCAAAAAAGCATATAAGAGGGTCTGTGCCAGAACACGTAACAACATATTATACAATCCCTCAACCAAAAAACCAAAATCCTAACCAATCTCCATCATCACAAGGTTTTCTAACCAACACATGGCCATCAAGAAAGCCATATCCAAATATTGGCACATGCTCACCATGGACCCATCCATTGGCCCCTTCGTACCCCCCACACCGTCATTCACTTACAGACGGGCTGGCTCTCTTCGAGACCAGCTGGTCAGTAGTGAGTTCAAAGGCAGGGGAAAACATGACCCATGCAAGAACAAAGGTACTTTCACGTGTGGCAGATGTAATTATTGCAGGTTTCTTAACACCTCTAAACACATCACCCTGCCCAATGGCGAACTCTTCAAACCCAGACACTACGCCAATTGCAAAACATGTGGGGTAGTCTATCTACTTACATGTGAATGCACATGTTTTTACATAGGGAAAACCATCCATAAGTTTTGGCGCAGGGCTTACAGACACATTACAGCCATGCAAACCTGCAACCCCAACCTACCCTTGGGTTGCCACGTTACTAACATACATGATGGCATTTGCCCTAAATTTTGGTTCATCATCCTTGATCGTGTACACACCAGTATACGTGGAGGAGATATGAACAAAACACTATTGCAATTAGAACAGAGGTGGATCTTCAGACTCAGAGCCACCCAACCCCCAGGGTTAAATACGTGCATATCCTTCAGACCCTTCCTGGAGGGTTTCTCGTCGGGGGGCTCTGAATGGGAACCAGATGAGATCCCCCCCTAAACCTGAATGTACATCCCTTTATATATATACATTTATATATTTTTTCTCCTCCCCCTCCCCCATTCACCACAATCATACTCATATTTTATTATCCCTCTTGTACATAGTTGTATATTGTATATTATGTATATAGCAAATATCTTTGCTCCTCGGATTTATGTCCAAAAGATCCCCGGGGTACACCTTGTATTTTTATGTATTTATTGGGTTTCTATTGACTATCATTATTATCGTTTCCTCCCTACAATCTCCTCTTACAATTTTCTCTTTCTCTTCTGGCCAAATCTCCACTCTGCTGTTTCTCTCCCTGTGTGCATTCCTGTTTACAGTTTCTGACATCCAACCCACTGCTGGGTCTGTCCTGCCCCTCCTCCTCATGCTGAGGGGCCGTCCCGCTCCGGCCCATGCTGCCGGGTTCTTTTTTCCCCACTCGGCGCGGGGGGCCACCTGACGCAACTACGTTGCTGCGGGTGGCGTTCCTGTAACCAGGAGATGCTGGATCGGAACTCGGTCCGGCTTCTCCCGACTCCCGCGCCATGGGCCTTCGGCGCGGGTCTCAGCTCTGCCCCGTGCGTCGTATGTCATCACGCCGGGGGACACACGTCACTGCACCCGGAGGCTCACATGCACTCCGGTGTCGGTGTCCAATGGGGCCAGTGCGCGCGTCCCCAGGCTCGGGGGGCGTCTACCTCCCCATCCATTGGCCGCGCCCGCGACCAATCGCGGGCGCGACCTCACTATATGAAGAGGCCTCGATTCATTCACAACCCCACGGCGTCCTTCACCCATAGTACGCTGATCTCCATCACACTCAGCCTGCACCTGGGACCCCATCAGGTAAGACAACCACATTCCGGACTCATGCTACTCCAGGGATATACTTAGCTTACTGTCCCTATTTTACCTTCTTGCAGACTGGACTCTGCAAGCCTCCCCTGGCCTGGCACCCTTGTCCAATATCTCTTCAGTGCCCTGCAACATCCTCTGGCCGGCACCACATTATCCCCCTGCCTGCAGCACCAGGGACCCCCCGATTTCGGGGGTCACCCAGCTGGGGTACTACACCCAGCCACACAGGACCCAGGCCCAGACGTCCTCTGCTTAGAAGCCCCCCCAGCCTCTCGCCAGTAAACCACTGATGGGCTGACTCAGGTATGCTACTTATGTTTATGTTTATTACCCTTTATTGGGTTGCTATACCCCTGGGGTCCCAGTAACACCTATGTCCTACATGTATGCATATATACCCCCCTTGCCTCTTCATTACCCTACCCTCTCTTCCACCTCTTGCTCCCTACAGACTGGAGCCCTCCCAGGATCATCCCATTCACTGGTGGCCTTTTTTGACGCCCTCTGTTGGGGATTCTCTCCCTGGTGGCCACGCCTTGGGTGGGCACACAAGCCTTGCGGGTTGTGGACCAGGAGCAGGACATACCTCTACGTCCAGTGGTGTTACGTCCCCCCCAGACCCCCCTTCCCTCTTTTTTAATATGGATGCAACATTTGACACATGCCCTCTAAGCAATACTACATGGTCAGTAACTACAGTGTTTTTCCACATATACTGTATACTCGTATCTTAACCATCACCTTTCTTTATACATCTATGTTTATATATATTGATTACAATAGATAGCACATGTTGGCACACTGTGTGCATCCTCCAAATTTGGCTTTTCTAAACATCACTAAAACATTTTTAAGATTGTAGCACACAAAAAACAAAGTGATTTTGTGGGGTTTTAAATTCGCCCCAAAACATCAATGATGTTGTTATTTTTTTGAATAACATCATTGATTTTTTTCTTGAGGTTTTCCAATTCTAAATTACACCCCATGATCTCCCCAATCAGGATCTGGGCACTTTCTGATGTGAAAGGATCTCGATCCACAACATCACGATTACCTAAAAATAGAGAAACCAAACAAAAACAGGTATCAAAAATCTGCCGGCATCCATCTCTTACCTGAGCCTGTGGTCGCAGACACTCACCTGTTGTGGTGTCAATTTCCACCACATCTTCTTCCTCCTCCTGCTCAGCTTGGGTTGGGGGTATTTCCCCTTCTTCCAGAGGTGGGGGGTTTCTGGTCTCCTTGGATGAGGGGTGTCCTCCCAGTCTTTTCTCCCCTATGTAAAACAAAAATGGTATAATTGGCACATAGATATTTGATGGCCGAAATATAAAGATGAAACATTGCTTGGAAGTGGGGTACAATTGTCTATTTGGTTATAGAGTTCCAAGATGTAGCATTTTTATTGTCCTTTGTCAAGCTTCAATACTTTACCTGTCTTGTACAAGCTTCACAGATGGAGACACCCCTATAGTATACACTGGAGCACCTGTGTGGGCCCCCTAATAAAAAGGGTGTTCTTGTGTCCCACACTAGTGCTCCAGCGTCCAGATGTGAAAACAGCTGCTGAGTGTCCTCTCCTTACACAGAATCTAGTTTGCATTTTATTCTAGTAACAAACCCATCTACACTACAAAAATATTTTTCATACAAGTAGGCCCTAAAAAATGTGGGCAAATGCATATGGCCTAAACAATGGTGTTTTATAGGCCGAAAGAAAAATGTTTGATACGAACGAATAATGGGCCCATGAACATTAAAGTTGCCATTTTAAACTGTACAACACTTAAGAAAAGCATATGGAGCAGCACGAACGTAATAAAGACAAAAAGAATAGGAACACAGCACAACTACTTACTTTTTTGCAGGTCACCAAATTAAACGGGACAAGCTGGTACTCCAGTGGGAAAATGAGCTATCCATAGATCCCACACCCAATGAATGGGATCAAATTTTCACCCTTATGCACAAAGGTTCCATTAATGTCTCCGTACAGGAAAACAGATACAAACTATTCTCTAGATGGTACAGAACGCCTGAGAAGATTCACCACTTCCTCCCCTCCATTCCTCCAACCTGCTGGAGATGTGGTGCGACCAGAGGCACTCTATTACACATTTGGTGGGAATGCAGCATGATCCAACCATTTTGGCAAGAAATAAACCAGCTAATTACACAAATCACTACGTTCCAAATAACACCCTCCCCAGCACTCTATCTGCTCCACCATACTCCTGCATCCCTGCACTCATACAAAAAATCCCTCACTTTACATCTCATCAACGCCGCCAACCTATGTATCCCTGCCCTATGGAGGACCACTACACCCCCTACAGTCCAAGAATGGATCCGTAGGGTAGACCGAATAGCTGACATGGAAAATCTCATATCTCAATCCACAGACCACCCTACCAAATTTTATGTCACATGGGCAAGTTGGCTACACTATAGACAAACCCAAACATGGACATCATCACCTCAAACCCCTCCAGGATCCTCCTGAATTTCATCGGTTCCCTTGCATTTATGTCACATACATCATACCGCCGCCACCCCCCACCCCTCCTTCTCACTCGTGTTCCTATGAGCAGTACTATCTCCACACTGTTCTCTATCTCGATAAGCTTTATACTAATATTAAAATATCTCTTTTTTTCTTCACCTCAAAGGTAAAGGTACATACCTATACTGTTATGTACACTCCAAATCACATTACATTACCATCCTTCAGAATTCATTCCGGGACCTTACCCGACCCTCAACCACACCACAGATTTCAACTTTACCTATTTACTTCTCAAACCTCCAGGCTCATTCACAGCGAAGTTCCCTATGGGGGTGAATGATGCCGGGAGTAGCACCAGGTGGTGTGTACACTACACTTCCCATAGGTATATCCCAGTCTATACATTACTCGCTGCTTATCTCAGCAGAAAACGATGAATATACTGTATATCAGTTGACAATACAATTAGGCCTCTGTCCATTTTCCATAGGCTATCTAATAGCCACTGGCCGTCTCGCCTACATTGCAAATACCACAGGTTTACTGCAAATATCTATATTTGAATGCATTTTTCGGTTGCTCCGCCTGAATTAAGATGAGCATTACCTGTTCAGAAGGCAGAAAACCTATACTGTTACGTTGTAATTGCATATTACTCATTTGTAACCTTTTCATTGAAATGCATATTGTACTCTTTTTGTTCAACCACAAAATTTAATAAAATCTTTTCAGAGAAAAAAAAAACTACTTACTTTTTTGCAGCACTCTCCGGATCTTTCGGTACTGCTCGGGCTCTCTTAATTTCAGGTCCGACCACCGCTTCCTGAGCTGATCTTTCGATCGACGTTCCCCGAAATTCCGGTGCAGACTCTTGACCACTTTCACCATGATCTTGGCCTTTCTGATATTGGGGTTGGGGTAAGGTCCATACTTTCCATCATAGTCGGCCTTCTTCAGGATGTCCACCATCTCCAACATCTCACCAAAGGACATATTTGTGGCCTTAAATCGTCTCCTTCTGGATGGGGACGTTTCCGGATCCGGGCTTTCCTCCTCCTCGTTGCTATAATTAGTACGCACCTGCTCTGACTCCGCCATGTGCTCTTCACCCACTGCGCCGAACAAAAAGGGGCGGGGAATAGACTAGAAAGAATGTCAGGGGCGGGCAGAGTTACACGCATGCGCAGTGTGTATAAAGCGTTACACGCGTGCGTATTACGTACGATCTGTGAGCGGAGGAAGGAGCATTGGAGGCGCCGATCATAATAACGAAGGTAAGAGACAAACTTGGGCCTATACTGCTTCTAGATTGAGGCCTATATTGTAACAAGATTAGAAGAGTTTTGCCTGACATTAGGGTTTGTCTTGTGTTGTGTCTTGCAGTTAAAATGGATATCTTGAATGATACAGACTTCATGGCAATATTCATTGACATGTTCGGGGAGCTGCCTTGTCTGTGGGAGATCAACCACCCACATTATAGGAACCAAACAAAGAGGAAGGCAGCGCTGGATCAATTGTTGGAAATTGTGAAGCAGGTGATCCCCACGGCAGACATCATATATTTGAAGATCCTAATTGGTGGCCTGAGGAGCACATATGTAAGGGAGCGCCAGAAAGTCCAGGATTCGCAGAGATCCGGAGCAGCAGATGACATCTATGTCCCCAGGATGTGGTACTATGACAGGTTGCATTTTCTGGCAGGTCAGACTGAACCCAGGTCATCACTCTCCAGTCTTCCTTCCACGCTTCCTTCCCCCCCCAGCTGAGGCTTCTGACGCCCAACCTGGGCCTTCCAGGCAACAACGTGTGGAGGAGCCCAGATTGAGCCAGGTATAGCATTTCTGTAAATATTTCAGGTTGTCCAATCAATGATGTTAACTAGATGTTAGTTTGGAGTACTAATTTAGGATTGTGATTGATGATGCAAAACATTAAATCATGTCCCTTTTTCATACACAGGGAAGTCTCAGCCAGGAGGTGGCTGGGCCGAGCAGGCTGCCTGATATGCCGGTCCCTCCCCTACACCCGCAAAGAGAAAGTGGCAGGAGGAGGAGTACCCTAGAAGAGGCTGCCATAGGCCTTTTTTGGAAGGCTACAGAGGCCCTGGGAGCACCACACACCGTGAAGGATGACTTTGCTGCCATCATTGCCTGTAAAATGCAGCGGATGGAGGAGGGCCAACAACTCATGTGTGAATTATTAATGTTGGAGGCTCTCAATAAGGGGTTGAGGGCCCAAATAACATCTGATACCCACCTTTGTGACCTCACACATGGTCCTCCTCCTCCAGGTCCTCCTCCTCCTCCAGGTCCTACTAGTCCTCCTCCTCCAGGTCCTACTCCTCCTCCTGCCACATCTCCAACAGCAGAGCCACAGCCAGGAAGGAAGCGTGGAAGGAAGACCAGAAAGTGAGGACCCTGGATCCAGTCTGGTCTGGCAAAAGATGCAGCCTCTTGTGGTACCACAGCCAGGGGGCACAGATGTCATTTGCTGCTTTGCGGATCTCTGGGACTTCTGGACCAGACTGCACTTCCTTACATATGGACTCCTCAGGCCACCAATTTTGATGTTCAAGAATTGATGTCTGCCCTGGGGGTCCAAGGCTTCGCTAATTTCTCCTGTTTCTCTAGCATTGCCTCCCTCTTTGTTTGATTGTGAGCCCTTAATAAAGGAATTTTGGTTTGAATTATACTTGCCTATGTTTGTTTTACTTCAAAAAGGACAGTTTGTTTGTGAGGATTCAGGTACATTTCAAAAATACAATGTGAAATTAACAAGGGACACCAACGCCAAGCAATCTCCTTGAGATTAAATAATAAAAGATATCAATGGTGTTGTGGTAACTTGACACACAAAACACACACAAAAATATTCTGGAGTAAAACTAAAAATAAAATTAAACAAAGATCAGCCTTTGAAAAAATACAAACATAAAATCCAAAAAAAAACTGGCTTTAAAAAAAAAAAAAAGAAAAAATTTTTTGTCAGATGTGACAAATCAAAATATATTAAGGGAATCCTGATAAATAATAAAGAAAGAACTTTGTGAGAAGTCTGTGTGAATATGAGCAGCAAAACTACTTCATTCTTCTCACATTATAAAGAAGAAGAGAGTGCGCTGTATTAAACCATTTTTAACATTGCAGCGTGACGAAAGTGCTGTATCCATTGCGAAAGCTTAGTTTACCAGACTGAGCTGTTCTGTGTCGGAATTTCTTCTGAGCATGCGTGGCACTTTGTGGGTCAGAACAGGCCACACACGGTCGGAATTGACGCGATTGGATTTTGTTGTCGGAAAATTATATAGCCTGCTCTCAAACTTTATGTGTCGGAAAATCCGATGGAAAATGTCCGATGGAGCCCACACACGGTCGGAATTTCCGACAACACGCTCCGATCGGACATTTTCCATTGGAAAATCCGACCGTGTGTACGGGGCATTAGTGTAGTGCGTCCTCTGCACAGTGTGCACCTAATGCTACCTGAAGAAAATTGGTGTTGTTCTTCTGATCCTATTAGTACTGCAGGCAGCTGTAGTATTTACAAGTTAGTGTAGTGCGTCCTCTGCACAGTGTGCACTTAAAGCTACCTGAAGAAAATTGGTGGTGTTCTTCTGATCCTATTAGTACCGCAGGCAGCTGCAGAATTTATAAGTTAGTGTAGTGTGTCCTCTGCACAGTGTGCATCTAAAGCTACCTGAAGAAAATTGGTGGTGTTCTTCTGATCCTATTAGTACCGTAGGCAGCTGTAGTATTTACAAGTTAGTGTAGTGCGTCCTCTGCACAGTGTGCACCTAAAGCTACCTGAAGACGATTGCTGTTCTGCTCCTATTAATACCACAGGCAGGCAGCTACAGTATTTATAGTTAGTGTACTGTGTCCTCTGCACAGTGTGCACCTAAAGCTACCTGAAGAAAATTGGTGGTGTTCTTCTAAACCTATTAGTACCACAGGCAGGCAGCTGCAGTATTTACAGTTAGTGTAGTGCATCCTCTGCACAGTGTGCACCTAAAGCTACCTGAAGACAATTGCTGGCAACCCTACTTGATCCACGTTACAAGGGTAAGGTTGCTGACCTTATCTTGCCGTCGCAGAGGGAGCAGAGGATGAAACATCTTCGGGAGGCCTTACAGAAAGGTTTGTACAATGCGTTTCCAGAGCCTGGGAGGTTACAATTTCCTGGTCCTCCTGGACAACGTGTTGCTGAGACTTCGGTCAGTCACAGAAGGAGCGGTGAAGAAGGTGGCCGTCTGACCAATGCGTTCAGACAATTTTTTAGTTCGCAGCCCCAAGGTCTGATCGGTTCCAGCAACCATCGCCAGCGTCTGATTCACGGTGCAGGATTACCTAGGGGCAAGATCAGACTTGGACACCTTTCCCACCAAAAATCCTCTTGGTAATTGGTCTTGAGGATGGATCGCTGGCCAGACTTGCACAGTATGCAATTGAGCTACTGGCCTGTCCTGCATCCAGCGTTCTTTCGGAACGCACATTAAGTGCTCCTGGAGGCTTTGTAACCGATCACAGGGTGCGCCTGTCCACTTTCATAAAAATGAATCAGTCTTGGATCACCAGCTACCAAGCACCTGAAGCTGATGTAACTGATTGATTTTTTTTTTTAATGTGAGATCCCTTCAAGACTGCCTATGCTGATGCTGAGTGACTATCCTGTTATGCTGAGTCACAATACTCTTCCTCAGTTTTCATGCTGATAGCTTGTAAGAACATTTTTGGTTCTGGGCACCGTCACCAGTGGCCAAGGCCCAATTTTTCTGCCCCTGTCTAACAAGGGCATGTAATTACAATTTTTGATGCAATACTTTGCAGCAGGGCTCATTCCTGCACTCTAACTATAGTATCTGTGAGGGGTTGCAGTGTTGTGGCACCAGCACCAGTGCCCAAGGCCCAATTTTTCAGCCCCTGTTTAACAGGGGCGTATAACTACAATTTTTGATGCAATACTTTGCAGCAGGGCTCATTCCTGTGCTCCAACTATAGCATCTGTGAGGGGTTGCAGTATTGTGGCAATTTTTCTGCCCCTGTTTAACAGGAGCGTGTAATTACAATTTTTGATGCAATACTTTGCAGCAGGGCTCATTCCTGCACTCCAACTATAGTATCTGTGAGGAGTTGCAGTGTTGTGGCACCAGTACCAGTGCCCAAGGCCCAAATTTTCAGCCCCTGTTCAACAGGGGCGTATAGCAACAATTTTTGATGCAATACTTTGCAGCAGGGCTCATTCCTGTGCTCCAACTATAGCATCTGTGAGGGGTTGCAGTGTTGTGGCACCAGTGCCTAAGGCCCAATTTTTCTGCCCCTGTTCAACAGGGACATGTAATTACAATTCTTGATCTAATATTTCACAGCAGGGCCCATTCCTGCGCCCACCAAGAGTAACTGTGAGGGCTTACAGTGTTGTGGCAACACTACCACCACCACCACCACCACCAAAGGCCCAATTTTTCTGCCCCTGTTCAACAGGGACATGCAGTTACAATTCTTGATATAATATTTCACAGCAGGGCCTGTTCCAGCGCCCACCAAGAGTAACTGTGAGGACTTACAGTGTTGTGGCACCAGCACCACCACCACCACCACCAAAGGCCCAATTTTTCTACCACTGTTCAACAATGGCATGTAATTACAATTCTTTATCTAATATTTCACAGCAGGGCCCATTTCTGCGCCCACCAAGAGTAACTGTGAGGGCTTACAGTGTTGTGGCAACACCAACACCTAAGGCCCCAATTTCTGCAGAGTATATAGAGCAGGCCCCTACTTTCAAACATCCAACTTACAAATGACTCCTACTTGCAAACGGAAGGAGACAACAGGAAGTGAGACGAAATCTACCCCTAGGAAGGGAAATTTTCTCCTGTAAGAGTTATTATGGGAAAAATGTGTCTCCTCTTTACTGATGCTTTATCACCAATCCTTGTTTCACTAAAAACCCCAATTTTTTTCCCAATTCTGTCATTGGGACAGAAAGTGGGGTGAAATCTTCTGAAGAGGTGCACAGACAGAAAAACAAATGTTACAGGGGTGATAACCCTTCCCTATGTTTTCCAAAAAGCTTAAAAATTGATTTTTTGGCTGGAGCGACACTTTAAAAATGTACCAGTTCAAAATTACAAACAGATTCTACTTAACAACAAACCTACAGTCCCTGTCCTGTTTGCACCGCCTGTATACTGCTGTTCAGAGTATATAGGATTTGGGTGCGGGGTTCCTCTTAATATCCATACAAGACCCAAAGGGCCTGGTAATGGACTGGGGGGTGGGAGGTACCCATGCTGTTTGTCTCACTGATTTTCATCCATATTGCCGGGACCCAACATTACATTAAAGCTGTAAGCAGTTTTCAATGACTTTTATTCCTTTAAAAATGTAATTTTGTGCAGGGACTGTTCTAAGCACGGGAAACACACGCCACTTTACAGACATACTATAGACACCCCCCAGGTACGATATTTCAAGGAATATTTCACTTTTTTTTTTCACTTTAAGCATCATTAAAAATCACTGCTCCTGAAAAAACAGACATTTTTAAAACTTTTTTTGCATTGATACATGTCCCCTGGGGCAGGATCCAGGTCCCCAAACCCTTTTTAGGACAATAACTTGCATATTAGCCTTTAAAATTAGCACTTTTGATTTTGAACGTTCGAGTCCTATAGACTTTAATGAGCTTCTAAAGTTTGTGTGAACTTTCGGTCCGTTCGCAGGTTCTGGTGCCAACCGAACCGGGGGGTGTTCGACTCATGATCATCCCTACGAGAGAAGCTGGATGAGGAGAAATCAGTTGACAGTTGAATAAAAATACTATTTTTGTAAAGAAGCATTGTAAAAACCTCAAATTTTAGAACTCCATCTGTCCAGAGAGTTCCAATTTTATTTGGTGGTGGTGGTTGCAGAAAATCACCGCTGGAAAAAGTTAGCGTATCTGTGAAAAAAATCCAGATATGCTTTTGAATAACACAGCAAAAGATTTCTGGGACTGTCCCTTTGTTTGTTTCAGTATAGCAATTAAATTGATGAGTAAATGTGATATGCTATTTTAGTTTGAGAGCTAATTTAATGTTACTTGTAACTGAAAAATATTACACTTTTTTTTAGCACATTGTAGATATTTATTTTGTTAAATTCAGGTTCAACATGCCAAGGATTTGGTGAATCTTGCCCAAATTTCTGTGAGCCCAGAATTAGAGTCAAAACAAGGTATGGGAATCTGGAAACTGCTGTACTATACAGTGGGAAAATTGTGTTTTATATAACTTTGAGGGCAGCAATAAAAATACATACATCATTATGGACAGCCTAATGAGTCAGTCCACTGCCAGCACATAATTTTCAGTGGAATTGATTTTTTTAATTTTTTTTTTTTTTCTATTTTTTTTTTTTTTTTCAGTTAGCTCGGCATACATATAACAGTACCCAAATACCATAAATTTCATTTTGAAAAAAAAAAAATTTCAGGTAGCTTTAGCAATGACACATGCTTGGTAATATACTCTATTTATTTGATAAATAGAAATTGGCAAATATTTGTATATCTGTTTGTTTCTTGGCTTTTCTTACAGTAGTGTAAATTTTACCAGCAGCAGGACAGTTTTAATAAGGGGGAATTGGCTGAAATGTACTACAAAAAGTCTACTGACAGATGCCTTGCTACAAGAATTAAGAGACAGCAGATGACACAGTATTATCAATTTAGCCAGCAAAAAGGCAATTTTTATGTAGCAAGGCTAGGCAAAAATTTACTAGAGACAAAGAGCAAGTACTGAGGTTTTACTACAAAAATTAAAATACTGTAGACTAGGATACAATAATTTAAAATTGGCCAGCAGCAGGACAATTTTAATTGGTGATGATAGGCTTAAATGGTGTATGTACTTTTACTTTTATTTGTGTTTTGTTGAATGTGATTAATAATATGAGGTGGTTTTGGAGCACACTATTCTTGCACATAGTTTTTCTTTTCAAATGACACAGAT
This sequence comes from Aquarana catesbeiana, assembly GCF_042186555.1. Lineage (NCBI taxonomy): Eukaryota > Metazoa > Chordata > Amphibia > Anura > Ranidae > Aquarana > Aquarana catesbeiana. Next base: position 842,759,886 of record NC_133324.1, read on the forward strand.
CTGTGCTGCAAACAGGCAGATTAAAGAACAGATGGGCAGTACCAAGTATGTGCTCCAAACATGAGTTAAAAAGCTGCAAAGAAAAATACAAAATACAAACCCTGAAACAAAAAAATAAAAAATAAAACAAACAATAAAAATCAATTTAACCGAAAATAGAACAACATAGAATTATATATATATATATATATATATATATATATATATATATATATATATATATATATATACTCTCAAAATAAATGAAAACCCCAAAACACCACCTCCTGAAATAAGTATGTTATGGAAGGGACAGCAGTTAATATTGCCCACTGACCTCACATTTTCCAGTTGCAGTTTTTATGTATTTTTTTTTAATCTGCACTAGTTTATTGTTGTAGCATTTGATACATTAAAACGGAAAATTGTATCATACTTACCGTAATTTTCCTTTCCTGACGCCAATCCATGGCAGCATACTAGTGATAGGCTCCGCCTTTCTCCCCTCCCTCAGGACCAATGAAATAGCTTAAATTAAAGGCCAGTTAGGCCCTGCCCCATTCTTCGTAATTAGCTAGATACCGAAATGCACAAGGGTGGGTCCGTATGCTGCCATGGATTGGCGTCAGGAAAGGAAAATTACAGTAAGTTTGATACAATTTTCCATTTTCCTGACGCCACCATGACAGCATACTAGTGATACATATCCTAGCTGACAGGGTGGGTTCTACTTAACAAACCAAAATAATTATTTTATATATTTTCAAATGGGACAGAAGACTGAACAGTCATTCCTCTGAAGCCCACTGATGACAAGGCACACAGATCTATTCTGTAAAGGTTGGAAAGGTATGCTGGGAAAAGCATGCCACTTTCCTTTAGAATGAATCCATTGATGCTTTCCAGTGGGCCACCTATGAGGCCTCAACTCCTCTCGAAGAGGATGCATCCTGTCACTGAAGGAGGCTCACGACCCATTTCCCATCTGCACAACCAATCTTGCTAAAGTCCAGGAGGCAACCTCTCTTGCCTGATGAATTCCATCTGGAACAGTGAAAAACTTATCATATGAACTGAAAAGAGCAATTGTGGACAGAAACTTCTTTAAAGCTCTGGGAATGACCAATTTGTGTGGTTTTCTTGCTTGAACGTCTGGAAAGTTAGGCAATGGACAGATGATTGATAGATGGAGGGCTGTCGCTACCTCTGATATAAGCTGAACTACAGGATGCAGCTCTACTCCTGTAACAAAAGTAATATGCTTTTCTGAAGCTCTAAGGGGTTGAAAATCAAACCGACTTCTGTTTAACGATTTGCGCTAAATACTGGTTAGTAAGCGATGTCTTAAACCGAACACTGCCCTGTTGGAGTAAACAGTTGAAATAAACCCCAACAGCATGGAAAGATTTTAATTGTGAAAGATTCTCTCTCGCGGTTGACGAAACCTCCTGTCTTCAAAATTTTGCAAACTAAAGGGCCTTTGGCCAAATTAAACCTTGTTCTTGCTGACACCTGCAACCTCAAAAGAGTATAGGGTAAGGTTCTTGTCCAATCTGACCTACAAGAAGACCAGAACAGCTGCCACCAGAAGCGCAGTAAGAATAATATCTTGCCATGCAAAATAGAAAAAAACACAAGTTTGTTCCAGATCTTGGCATAAAGGCTGTTAGTAGAGTGCCTTTTGCACCCCCCAAAGTAGAGCTCACTCTTGGAGCAACTCTGGAGCAATCTAGGTTATGCGGCTTCCCCTTCCCGCCATTATGCTTGCATCTCTGGTCTGTGCATGTGTGAAGGGGAATCGACTTCTGTATTCTGAAGTAGAAAGCCAGGAAGCACTAAGACTCCTATGGTCAGAATGGAGGGGTGGTCGTGACTACCATGCTCATTCTTGACAGCTTCCAGAGGAATTTCATTACGAGAGAAGTTGGAGAAACATATACAGTAGGCTTGATTGCAGTTTCATGGAGAAACTCAGCTTCTATTCTCTGCTTTGGGGAGCGGAAACCGAGTCAGACCTCTTCTTAAATTGGCCTTTGCTGTGAGAAGCAAAGAATCCTGTCTGTGATAGGCCACCTGTGGACAAGCCTCCCCCTCATGCTCTGGCAAGCTTGCATGATGGACAGTATGTCCATGTATTCCAGTCCCCTAGGAAGTAAATTGCTTCCGGAATTTGCTGGTGATCTTCCTACCCAGACATTCTGGGTTCTACATCTCTCAATAGCATATTGCCGCGAGATCCTCCCTGGAGCTGAAAATACGCAATTGCTGTCCTGTTGCTCAACCGCAAGATGACTGGTCAACCTTGATTCTGTGTAGCAAGGTCGAAGTGATAAAAAAAGGCTGCCTGACCTTCCAGCGCTTTCGAGACTACCTTCCTTGGCTAGCAAACTCCGCTTGCCTTGACCAACAGACCCTCGCAGTGCGCCTTCCAGGCTGTCTTGCCAATATGATTCATCACATTGATCCAGTCAGATGGTTCGTGACATCCTCAAAGTCTTTCCATCACCGCGGACTGCTATACATACTGCGTGACACTGACCATAGCTGCGCCGGATCCCGTTTCCTCTGTTGTAGTTGAAACTAGCAACGGTGCCCATGTACCCAAGGTATCATCGGTATGAATGATAACATTTCGGCCAGGAGGCTGAGACACCTAGAAGTCCTCCAGGAAGTAGAGGAATCTGATCTCAGAATTCTCCTTATGACCGTCACCATCCTTTTCTGATGGAAGCAAAACAGAGGAACCAGTAGAGCCCCCACAGGCACTTTAACTGTTGGAAAACAAAAGTTTTTTTTTTTTTATGTAGGAAGGAATGACACCCAGGTAGTGGCGAATCTGGAGATCCTGTTCTCCAAGAGGAACTTACATGGCACTGAAACCTCTGTGAATATTCTTAGAGATATTCATAGGCTAAAAGGTAGGCTGATAAAGCGGAGATGTGTCCAACCAATCAACAAATTTACTTACTTTGGAATAAAAAAAGAAAAGAAAACATTTTCGGGTTGTGAGGCTAAGAATCCTGACGATCTAGCGAAAGCCTCCAGCCATCTGCTGCAAGCGAATGCTTCTCTCCAACCCCCGCAACCTACAAACAGGGGTGGGTAGGAAACCTACAATCTCTCCTGTGAGATGGGACCAGGACAGCTCCCCTCTGAGTCTGAAGTGTCTGTAAGTATTGTAACCGCCGTGGTTGTGGTGGATCTGGCAGCTCCGAGGGGGAGAAAAAGGTCCGGAGAAGGAACAGTGAGGAATCCACCGAAGTGACCATGAGTGCCTATCCTCCAAGGATCTGCACAATCCACTGTCCAGTAACAGTGATGCCCACTGGAACTTACCTTAAAAGTCTGGGCATGCACCCGTTAAAAGGGTCTTGTGGGTACCTGCGGTACACCCAAAAATTTTCATTTATGGACCTTATAAAAGGTTGCCCCTAGAGGAGCGGAACCTAGCGGGAGAAACATATTTCTCCCTTTATTTTTTATTATTTATGTTTAGTTATATATCAATTTTTTTTTTTACTTTCCTGCTTTCTGTTATGGGAGAAGAACAGACCCTCCTCCTGTCACTTCCGACATGGCTGTCTCTGGTTTCATATCAAACAGAGATCTTGCACTATAAAGTGACTATTCCAATTTTGTTTCTAGGAAGCCAAACACAGCCCCGGGTCTCAACCCAATGGGTACCCCTAGCAGTAACTGAGTATAGCATTGCCTTGGCCAGGCACCAGGTTGAGACTATTGCTGCTTCCGCAGTGAAATTTGCCAATACATCATGGCCGGGTCCCAAGATATCACCCCTAAGGATTTCCTCTCCAACCATATCCTGGGAGCAGAAACCCAAAGTACCCATCACCAAGGTAAGGGCCTCTTTTGAGTGGCAGGCCCTTCCCAGCCGCCACCCTATTGGACAACAGCCGGTCCCACTGTAGGTGTGGATTTCAGCAATGCTATATCCGCCTTGAATTAAACCAGTTTCCTAATGGAAAAGTGATTGCTCATTGAAAGGGTAAATAGGACTTTGTCTTTTAGCCCATGTAATGGTCTGCATGACTGCCTGGATGCACAGTTCTCCAAAGAAAAACTGACACCTAGTAGCTCCAGATCTTCCTCTGGTGCAAGGGAGCTAAAATCATTTGCAGGCTGCGCCCCCTCCTCAGGAGTACTGAAAGGATGAGTGATCCATGAGGCAGATTGTTCTGCTAGTGGCTAGACCCACAACAAGGGGGCTGACTAGTTGGAGTAATTACAGTGAGTTTAAAACAGAAGTTTTGTGCCACCTTATAAGTAATAAGGACATTCGGTATTACCTGTCAGCTGCAAACTTCAACCAGGCCGACTTCATTCACCAGTCTCCTGGGCATAGGCACTGCGTCACAGGTCCTGCAGGACTCTTGGGGTGCTGGGTCTGGGAAAGAAGAGCTAAGACGTTTTCCTTGGAACCTCTCTCCTGAGTGGGAGCGGCATCCGAGCTATGCTCCTCTGAAGAACGTCCGCCTTTCTATGGCGTCTGGCTCTGGCCTTTGAGAGCGTGGGTGCGCGGAGCTGAAGCAAATCAAAGCAATCCGCATGAGAAGGCACTCTTTTCCTGAAAACTTACCGACACGGTGGTCCCCACCCTAAGTGTTGAGGGTCTTTTGTATGGGTGGTGACTGATACTTGAACTGTGGAGAAATGGGACGACCAGCTGAGAGACGGACAGAAAGACAGAGAAGAGGAAAAATAGATAAGGCAACAGCAACTTAGCTTCTCCCTCTAATAATGTATATCTAAATATATACATCTACACACTCTCTCCTTTCCCCCCTTTTTGTTTTAAAACAATATGCATGCATATATACATTCATGCACATACCGCTCCATATAACACCCCCCACACACATACATACCAACCAACATAAGAACACACACACACATTATATATATATATATATATATATATATATATATATATATATATATATATATATATATATATATATATATATATATATATATATATATATATATATATATATATATATATATATATATATATACAAACATATACATACTGCAGAGGGTAAGCCTGGGGCAGGGTTAAGAAGGGGTTAATCGAAGAGGGCAGGTATTTCCCCTTCAGACCTGCTAATTGTCAGCTGGGCTGAAAGTCTCAGAGAGGAGCTGTTTGAGTAGGAATGAGAGACACAGGAGCATGCTGTGTGTGAAAATGTCCATTGCTGGAAGGTGTGCTGGGTGAGCTTACCACAAAGACTGTAGCTCTGATTGGAGCCATGAACTATTATCTATAAGCCTGTGTGCTGCTGAACTGTGAGCTGTACCTGTGTGCACAACCTTGAGACAAGACAAGTCTGTCTTATCTTATGTTTAATTTGCCATTTTGCTGAATAAAGCCACTTTTGTTTTAATGGGCTGTCTCTGAGCCAGCTGTCCATCCCTCTGATCCCCTACAATACACATACATACATATATATATATATATATATATATATATATATATATATATATATATATATATATATATATATATATATTATATACACACACATACACAACCTACAAACATAAGCTATACCTACAGCCGGCCTAAGACAACAAAGGACAGAGAACCTGTCTAGGGGGAGTAATGTACCCAGATTAGTGCCACTGCAGGAGGAAAAGAACAGGAGGTGCAGAAAGTGAGAAAATTACAGAAGACAAACAAAGGCAAAGGTAAGAAGGATGCAAAGCTGGCCTCCCCAAACCCAACAAGCGTTGCAGACACCAACCTTAAAGGCAGATTTCATTCCTTAATAGGAAAAACTGCTCAGCTCCATTGAGACCCACAGAAGGAGCTCCCAAGCTACTCTGGCGCTTTTAGCAGCCTGATACTGGGACTTCGCACTGGGAGAGGCTTAACCCAGCCGGCAGCTGCCTGGAGGTAGAGGGGGGAACATGGTACTGCTTACTCTTCACTGGTGCGTGGACAAAAAGAAGAATGGGGCGGGGCCTAACTGGCCTTTAATTTATGCTATTTCATTGGTCCTGAGGGAGGGGAGAAAGGCGGAGCCTATCACTAGTATGCTACCATGGTGGCGTCAGGAAAAATGTTTTTGTTATTTCTTGGTGCATTTAAAAAATGCATTTGCAGCAGAAAAACCATTTTAATACTTTTATAAAAGAGTCAATCATTTGCTTGGGCTCTGGTATTAGACCCAACCAGGCCCTTTGAGAGACATCCAAACTCAAACTGGGAGATGTAGTCTAATAAATCCAATTTAAACATTTTCTTCAATCTGTAACAGTAAACCAATCTGACCTTTTTTCAGGAATGCTTTTTTAAAAGGTAGTGTCAGATAAACCCCAAAGCCAAGGTCTTATTTAATTTGTGTACTCTTTACTCCTGGTATCAATATAGACCAATCCCCCTTATGTTGGCAGTCTCATCAATGTCCAAATGCTCACATGCTAGCAGTAAAGGCAAATTAAAAAATCCTCTTTTGGTGGTATTTTGTTCCTTTGAGGATCACCCATGCTGCCCAGGCCTACTCACTACTCTGCTTCCAAGGGTTTTACACTAACCACATCTGTTGGGACTATCTGAAGAGCAAACCATTTCTAAACAAAAGTCTATCAACTGTTATATGCAGTTATTGATGTTTCATTCCACAAGGACCCACAGGGCTGTTTTACAGCTATTTCTTTTTATATTTTTCATACTTGTGACTATATTGGACAACTAGAAATGCATAATATATCATTACAGAGATATCTTGCATGTATACACGAAATGCGCTGAACTAACATATGCTGTGTTTAAATCGTATACTGTAGCTTACCACGTCATTGTGGATTCTGTTCATGCATTATGTATTTGATGTATTTGATTATGTTCCAATCATGTGCTATGAAATTTTGGGATATTCTATATTTAAAGTTTTTCATTCAATATTTTATGTACTTCATTCAAAGTCCCGCTTACTTGTTCTCCTTTGAATACATTAAAGCGGAGTTTCGCTAAAATTCTTTTTTTAGATGTCAGCAGCTGCAAATACTGCAGCTGCTGACTTTTAAAATAAGGTCACTCACCTGTCCAGGGGTCCAGCGATGTCGGAACCCGAGGCCGAACCGTCCCTTGATCCTCGGGTGCTGCCGCCGCCATTCTCACTGAGGGAATCGGGAAGTGAAGCATTGCGGCTTCACTGCCAGGTTCCCTACTGTGCATGCGTGAGTCGCTCTGCGCGTCTACACTGGTCCCCGTTGTGTTGTGGGAACTGTGTATTTCCCACAACACAACGGGGGTGGGCGGGGACTCTGCGGCTAGCTGCGGCTAGCTATACCCGGAAGTGGGTGCAGATACCTGTATTATACAGGTATCTGCACCCCCCTCCCCCCTGAAAGGTGCCAATTGTGACACCGGAGGGGGGGAGGAATCCGATGTGCGGAAGTTCCATTTTAGGGTGGAACTCCGCTTTAAAGGCTAAATTCACCTTTATGGCAAAAAATAATAAAAGCACATATTTTTGTAGGAAAAAATGTGCATTTATTATTTTTTTCGCAGGAACTTGTAGAACATTGCACCTAAGATCAGTCGATAGCGATTGCTTTGTCAGGCTACTAAAGATACTGCCAACATCTCTGTGCCCATAGCTCCTTATGGGCTGTCAGTTTCATAGCCATGGGAAATTTAAATAGACTATGAGTGTGCTAATCAGCACACTCCTGGTCCATTGAGTACTACAAGCCATCTGCTGTGGTTGCAGAGAGGACTTGTATTTTCTTGGTTCACAGATCTCTGTGAATGAACAACAAGGCTATGCGGGCAGAGCCCCCACACAGCTGCGCTGATTTTTAATGTGAGAGCAGCTGCAAGGGAGAAGAACCCCCACCACCTGCTGTCACAGGACGGAGGGCTCGGGTGGTTGGAGAAAGGGTATTAGGAGCATATTACATGTACACTCTAAATACGGGTGTAATGTGTAATATGTTCCTAAAGGTAAACCTAGCCATTAATTCAACAGGGGCATTTACACTGACTACCAATGTCATTTTGTGGTGTAGTGGTAGTACTCTCGCCTAGCAGTAAGAAGGGTCGCTGGTTCGAATCCCAACCACGACACTACCTGCCTGGAGTTTGCATGTTCTCCCTGTGCCTGCGTGGGTTTCCTCCGGGTACTCCGGTTTCCTCCCACACTCCAAAGACATGCTGGTAGGTTAATTGGATCCTGTCTAAATTGTCCCTAGTATGTATGAATGTGAGTTAGGGACCTTAGATTGTAAGCTCCTTGAGGGTAGGGACTGATGTGAATGTACAATGTACAATGTATATGTAAAAGCGCTGCGTAAATTGACGGCGCTATATAAGTACCTGAAATAAATAAAAAAATAAAAATAAATTTAACCGCTTCAGCCCCAGGAGATTTTACCCCCTTCCTGACCAGAGCACTTTTTGCGATTCGGCACTGTGTCACTTTAACTGACAATTGCGCAGTCGTGGTTTTTTTTTTGCTCTATAAACAAAAAAAGAGCGTCAATTTTGAAAAAAATGCATTATTTTTTACTTTCTTGCTATAATAAATATCCCCCAAAAATATATAAAAAAATATATTTTTTTCCTCAGTTTAGGCCGATATGTATTCTACATATTTTTGGTGAAAAAAATTGCAATAAGCGTATATTGATTGGTTTGCGCAAAAGTTATAGCGTCTACAAAATAGGGGATAGTTTTATGGCATTTTTATTTTTAATTTTTTTTTATTAGTAATGGCGGCGATCTGTGAATTTTATTGGGACTGCGACATTATGGCTGATACATCGGACACTTTTAACACTATTTTGGGACCATTGTCATTTATACAGCGATCGGTGCTATAAAAATGCACTGATTGCTGTGTAAATGATACTGGCAGTAAAGGGGTTAACCACTAGGGGGCGATGAGGGGGTTAAGTGTGTCCTAGGGAGTGATTCTAACTGTGGGGATGGGCTTCATATCCCATGACATCGATCACTGCTCCCGATGACAGGGAGCAGTGATCACTGTCATCAAGTGGTTAAACTGATTACCAATGTAATGTGAGTGATCACCAATGCTCCAAGTGAAAATGTGAATAGTGTAAATACCCCAGTAAAAGACCTTTGTTCAGACTTGTTTAAACTTGTGGCTGTCATTGCCACTCCAAAGTGATCCACGGTGTTCTCTTTTCAGACAAATTTGACAGGCAGTTGGTAGCAGGGGCGGATCCAGGGGGGGGCAACGGGGCAATTGCCCCCTCCGAGAAATGCGGGTGAGTGAGCCGGCGGGCGGCTCCGTAATTGAGAGAGCCGCCGAGCGGCTCGGCGGCTCCATAGGTGAAAGAGCCGCCGGGCGGCTCCGTAGAGACAGACAGCGGCAATGGCGTTGTTAGGTGGGTGCGGGGGTGTGCGGTCCGCACCCGGGTGACACCCGCCAGAGGGGTGACACCCGTAGGTAGCGGCACGCACCGCTATCACCGCCCGCTGACCTGATCTGCTTCTCAGGTCTTGCGCTGTGTGTGTGCCTCAGCGCAGCGGACTGAAGCCGCCTCCCCCTCCTCTCTGTTTACATTCACACAGGAGGAGGAGGAGCCCGAGGGACACACACGGCTGTGTGTATCTTCCGGTCCGCGCTGTTCTGAGGTCTGTATTAATGGGGGGCTCTGCACTGAGGGGGATTCTATACTAATGGGGGCTCTGCACTGAGGGGGATTCTGTACCAATGGGGGGCTCTGCACTGAGGGGGATTCTGTACCAATGGGGGGCTCTGCACTGAGGGGGATTCTATACTAATGGGGGCTCTGCACTGAGGGGGATTCTGTACCAATGGGGGGCTCTGCACTGAGGGGGATTCTGTACCAATGGGGGGCTCTGCACTGAGGGGGATTCTGTACCAATGGGGGGCTCTGCACTGAGGGGGATTCTGTACCAATTAGGGGCTCTGCATTGAGGGGGATTCTATACCAATGGGGGGCTCTGCACTGAGGGGGATTCTGTACCAGTGGGGGGCTCTGCACTGAAGGGGATTCTATACTAATGGGGGCTCTGCACTGAGGGGGATTCTGTACCAATGGGGGGCTCTGCACTGAGGGGGATTCTATACTAATGGGGGCTCTGCACTGAGGGGGATTCTGTACCAATGGGGGACTCTGCACTGAGGGGGAATCTGTACCAATGGGGGGCTCTGCACTGAGGGGGATTCTGTACCAATGGGGGGCTCTGCACTGAGGGGGATTCTGTACCAATGGGGGGCTCTGCACTAAGGGGGATTCTATACTAATGAGGGGCTCTGCACTGAGGGGGATTCTGTACCAATGGGGGGCTCTGCACTGAGGGGGATTCTGTACCAATGGGGGGCTCTGCACTGAGGGGGGTTCTGTACCAATGGGGGGCTCTGCACTGAGGGGGATTCTGTACCAATGGGGGGCTCTGCACTGAGGGGGATTCTGTACCAATGGGGGGCTCTGCACTGAGGGGGATTCTGTACCAATGGGGGGCTCTGCACTGAGGGGGATTCTATACAAATAGGGGCCCTGCACTGAGGGGGATTCTATATTAATGGGGGTTCTGCACTGAGGGGGATCTATACTAATGGGGGCTCTGCACTGAGGGGGATTCTATACAAATGGGGGGCTCTGCACTGAGGGGGAGCTATACTAAAGGGGGCTCTGCACTGAGGGGGATTCTATACAAATGGGGGGCTCTGCACTGAGGGGGAGCTATACTAAAGGGGGCTCTGCACTGAGGGGGATTCTATACAAATGGGGGGCTCTGCACTGAGGGGGATTCTGTACCAATGGGGGGCTCTGCACTGAGGGGGATTCTGTACCAATTAGGGGCTCTGCATTGAGGGGGATTCTATACCAATGGGGGGCTCTGCACTGAGGGGGATTCTGTACCAGTGGGGGGCTCTGCACTGAAGGGGATTCTATACTAATGGGGGCTCTGCACTGAGGGGGATTCTGTACCAATGGGGGGCTCTGCACTGAGGGGGATTCTATACTAATGGGGGCTCTGCACTGAGGGGGATTCTGTACCAATGGGGGACTCTGCACTGAGGGGGAATCTGTACCAATGGGGGGCTCTGCACTGAGGGGGATTCTGTACCAATGGGGGGCTCTGCACTGAGGGGGATTCTGTACCAATGGGGGGCTCTGCACTAAGGGGGATTCTATACTAATGAGGGGCTCTGCACTGAGGGGGATTCTGTACCAATGGGGGGCTCTGCACTGAGGGGGATTCTGTACCAATGGGGGGCTCTGCACTGAGGGGGGTTCTGTACCAATGGGGGGCTCTGCACTGAGGGGGATTCTGTACCAATGGGGGGCTCTGCACTGAGGGGGATTCTGTACCAATGGGGGGCTCTGCACTGAGGGGGATTCTGTACCAATGGGGGGCTCTGCACTGAGGGGGATTCTATACAAATAGGGGCCCTGCACTGAGGGGGATTCTATATTAATGGGGGTTCTGCACTGAGGGGGATCTATACTAATGGGGGCTCTGCACTGAGGGGGATTCTATACAAATGGGGGGCTCTGCACTGAGGGGGAGCTATACTAAAGGGGGCTCTGCACTGAGGGGGATTCTATACAAATGGGGGGCTCTGCACTGAGGGGGAGCTATACTAAAGGGGGCTCTGCACTGAGGGGGATTCTATACAAATGGGGGGCTCTGCACTGAGGGGGAGCTATACTAAAGGGGGCTCTGCACTGAGGGGGATTCTATACAAATGGGGGGCTCTGCACTGAGGGGGATTCTATATTAATGGGGGTTCTGCACTGAGGGGGATCTATACTAATGGGGGCTCTGCACTGAGGGGGGATTCTATACTAATGGGGGGCTCTGCACTGAGGGGGGATTCTATACTAATGGGGGGCTCTGCACTGAGGGGGGATTCTATACTAATGGGGATTACAACATCTCTCTGCTGCCTGTCTCTGGGACACACGAGACCACCTTAGCAGGTGGCAAGTGACAATCTTCATCTGGTGACAGGCGACGTGGCAAGAGACAATCCGCAACATGTGGCAGGTGACGTGGCAAGTGTCAATCTGCATCTGGTGACAGGTGACGTGGCAAGTGACACACTCGGGGCTCCCACTGATTCTGCATTATGGTGAGTTAAACTATTTAATTTTTTATAACAATGTAATAATAGTAATAATGCGCTTCAATCATCCTGACACCATAACAACCATGGTGCCCTGATGATTGAAGAGCCAACACCAGCCATTTCCCCGATAGATGTACCCCAAAAAAATATATTTTCTGGCAGTGCCCCTCCCGAGACTAGACTCTGGATCCGCCCCTGGTTGGTAGGTGATATGTCACCACCTCACTGCAGGTTTTAAGATTTGAAAGCCTGCAGCAATGTAATGCAGCTGTGTGGATTGCATACGGTTTCGGGGTAGTTGTGGGTTGGCTGATTCTCTTGAATAGATTGCATTGGTGGTGGTACTGCCCACAAAACACAATGTGGGATATAATTTACACTAACATGAGGAAGGAGAGATAATACAAAGGGAAAGTTTGCTATACTTTTATTGAAATTCACAACTCTTGCAAACAGATGGCTGAGCCTGCTCTTTGTAATTGCAGCTGAATTGCTACCGTGCAGACAGCCTTTGTGCAGTGTACCATTGTACACCAGTGTGATACCAGTGTATCATTGACATGAATGACTGTATGCTGCTGTACTCATGCTTATGACAGAACCTCTGTATACAGGAGTATAGCAGCGTACATCCATCCATGTCAACGACAGGCGGTATATTGCACCTGCACTACCTTTACAGGGGAAATTCAGCTGCAATTATACTGAATGGGCTCAGGAAATTGATGTGCAAGATCCCAGGCTCCTTTGTATTGTAGAAAACAGATGAATAGCAGAATGGCACCAGAAGACAATATCCTTATTTCAGTTCATTCATCTTGTATTGTGACACCAGCAATGTTTACGTAAAAATAAAGCAAGCAGAGGGAGGGAGGCAGGGACACAACACACAGAAATCCTGCATTATTTTTTCTCTGTCAGAAAGGCTCTCTAAGAAGTATGACTTCTGTTGGCAGAAAGGAATGCAGGAAATCTGTGTTCCGTCACACAGAGGATCCCATGAAAAGCATTGCTAGTGTCACAATACAGCATGAAAGGATTGAAATAAAAGATCTTGTCATCTGGTGCCCTTCAGCTAACCTTCTGTTTCCAACACTGTAGAAAAGAGGCTGGGATCTCAATGCTGGCAGAAGCTGCTACCCTCCTCTTTAAACAAAGTGTAAGAGATAAAACAACTCACATGGGTGATTGCAGGAGCTGAGGAATCTGCCAATTTTAGGCCACTTGTCCACTTCTCTCTCCCACCCACTCCAGCTGCTGGGACCCCCTCCTGTTATGACTAAGAAGTCAAATAAAACAGGCTGGGAAAAGGGACAGGTACATTGTCACTCCCTTTGAATGAAGGGGCAGCAGAGAGGCAGAGCAGCCTGCTCCCATTGGCTGAAAAAGCAGCAGAGAGGTGAAGCAGCTGTGGGCTCTATATTTTTATGAACACTGTAATGGACATTTATAGATAGAGGTAAAAATCATGGATGGTTGGATACATTAATAGAGTTTACAAATTACTGTATATATATTTGAAAATTGATAAATTCTGATGTACTGACTGCCTATCTCATTTATTAAGGCCTAAAATGCCAGGACAGTACAAATGCCTCCTAAATTACCCCTTTTGGAAAGAAGGCAGTCCAAGGTATTTAGTAAAAGGAACAGTGAGATTTTTGAGGTTGTATTCTTTGTCACAGTTTTTTGGAATTGAAAAAATGTAATATTTTTCTTACATACAGCATCGTATTACCATAACACCCCAAAACACATTATTCTATGTCTCCTGAGTATGAAGTCTTTCACAGCCTAGATGCATAGAGTAGCCCAAAATCCAAGGAGCACCTTTGGGTTTTAAAGGAGCATACATTTTGCGTCTAATTTCCTGACTACCTATCATATTTCTTGTGTCCCTGAAGTGCCAGGGGAGAAAACACCCATAAAATGACCACATTTGGAAAAGCAAGGTATATCCCAAGGAATTTTATGAAAGGCATAGAGATTCTTTAAAAATGTAATTTTTTGCCACAAGTCTTTGAAAATACAGGAAAGTAAATGAAATTTTTTTACAAAAAGTTGTAAATTAAGGTATTTCTAGAACAGAGCATAGGCATACTTAGAGTTACACCCAAAAACACATTCTGCTACTCCTCCCATGTATGGCAAGACCCTATGAGACTTTTTAACAGCCTTAACACATAGCCCCAAATCAAAGGCGCACCATCAAGCTTTCTAGGAAAAAAAAAATCTAATTTCTTGACATCTAATTTCTTGACTACCTATTACACATTTGGAGGCCCTGGAGGACAGTGGAAACACCCAGAAAATGACTACATTTTGGAGAGTATACATCCCAAGGTATTTTTAAGAGGCATGGCAAGTTCATTGAAGTCTTCCCTGAACTGACAGGGCAGAAGAAACACCTACAGAATGACCACATTTTGGAAAGCAAACACCCCAAGTTATTTTATGAAAGACATGGTGATTTTCTTGAAAATGTAATTTCTTTGCCACAAGTATTTGGAAAATGTGGAAAGAAAATGAGAATTATTTGTTTTATACAAAGTTAATTTAAAAAGATATTTTTCACACAGAACATGGGCATACTTAAAATTATAGCCCAAAAAACATTTTGCTACCCCTCCCAAATATGGCAGTACCATATGTGTGAGACTAAAAAACAAAAATATACCAACTGTATAAAAACCAATGTACTATAATGGTCACCTCTGTGCAAGTGGTTAGGCTATATAGCTTACAGTAGTGTCATCTATAGCAGTCCCCATTTCTATAAGCTACTGTACACAAGCTGGGACTGGTGTCTCGCAGGAACGTCATCAGTTGAACGTGCAGATGGCTCAGTTCAGGCAGCAGACAGAAACATTGGCAGCAAACAGACAAAGGATCAGTCCAGACAGTAGGCAGAAACTTGGTCAATAAACAGGCCAGGTGCAGTACAAGTGTGTGTGGGGGGGGGGGGTGATTAGGAGCACTGTTGTTGGCTGCACTGGTCTGGTGACACTTGGATTTGTGCAGCAGCAATCAGGAAAACTGTTGCTAGCTTACACTGGTCTGGTAACACTGGGAACTAGTGTGGCAGCAATTGGGAACACTTCTGCTGACTTAAATTGATCTATTGACACTGGGACTGGTGTGATGACAATCAGGGACATTGCTTCTGGCTTCTACTGGTCTGATGATGCTGTAACTGGTGTGGCAGTGATAAGCAACACTTTTGCTGGCATACATTGGTCTGGTAACATAGGGACTGGTGTGGTAGTGATCAGGAAAACTGTTGCTGACTACACTGGTCTGGAGTGGTGGCAATCAGAAACACTGATTCCTGCTACACTAGTCTGGTGACACTGTGACTGGTGTGGTGGTAATCACGAACACTATAAGGGCTAATTCACACATGAGGTTTAGAGGTAGTAAAACTTCATGATCAAGCCATGGTTTTACTGCCTCTCAACCGCTACCCTCTTTATCTGCAAAGGCAGCAGCCAGGGGGTGTACACATGCCATGATTGTAATGATTTGCTTTGCAGCTCTGGCAGAAATGATGCCACCTGTATGCCTGCTGATTATGACCCATTCAACTGAATTGGGGTGCTTGTGCTGGGTCCAAGGAGTTAAAGCAGGTGGTGAGGGGGTGATACATAACCTCACTTCCTTTCAAATGTTCTCTGAAGAGTGATCCAAATATGGATCACTCCTCATAGAGCATAACACATGTTTATGAGTCCTTGTGGTAACACTATGACTGGGGTGGCGCTGATCAGAGACACTGGGACTTGTATGGTAGTGATCAGGAACACTGTGACTGGTGTGGTGGTGATAATGGACCCTATGACTGGTGTGGTGGTGATCAGGGAAACTGTGACCAGTGTGGTAGTGATCAGGGACACTGTGACTGGTGTGGCAGTGATCAGGTACATTGTGGATAGTGTGACAATGATTAGGCACATTGACTTGGGCGACTTTGTGACAATGTACTGCTGTGGTGGTGATCAAAGACAATGGCTGGTATACAGTGATGTCAGAGCAGCCAGCCATTGTACATTATCACCACTGCAGCAGTACAGTGTTACCACAGTGACACAACACTTGCTCTGGTGACAGTTTATATATAAAACAAATTATATAATTATTTTTTTTACAATTATTTAGTTTTTTTTTAATTTTTTACATACTTTCACTAAAACAATGCAGTGTTACCATAGTGACACTGTACTGCTCTGGGAGGGTAATTGGGATTTTTATTTTTTTGAAGGCTGTATAAGCAATCATTTGTGATTCTGTTCAGCTGCATTCAGGCAGCCATTCAATACTACTGTGATAGCTACAATTGGCCAGAGCTATCACAATATACAGGGGCCACTGTGATTAGTCCTGTACCAAGTGATTGCTGTCACCAACCACAGAGATCACAGTAGTAAACAATGATAACTGTGTTTTACTACTAATAATGTGATCGCTATGATTGGTCACAGTGATCACATGGTACCATGGCCAATCACAGTAGCCCTTTACCTCATTTGCAATCTACTGTATCTAAGGGAGACAACAATCACAGATGGTGCAGCTGCGCTCTCAAGAAAGCATGCACGAGTGGCTGGTGCGGAAGGATGTACGGGTTTGGTCACCAGCATTGTAGATGTTCCTATCTGACTGTATACATATAATCATTGGCCGGTCAGGAGGCGCTTAATACATTTCGCCCATCTGCTAAGATGTTTTAATATTTGTTTTTAATCAATCACTGGAGTAAACAAAGTTAAACAGTAAATACAATTAAGACACATTTTTTCCTTTGAAATTCCCATAAACAAATTTGAGTCCTGGGACATTTAAAACAAAAAGTAGTCACAATCCTAACTGTAGCAGCAAATAAATTAAGTTCAGTCATAATATTAAATTTAACAAATTTTCCCCATCCCAAGTGACTGATGTGTAATTACATTTTATACCACATACTAATGAAAACTTTTACTGAAGTTATCCTAAAATTAATAAGTGGTTGACACAGAAAAAATAACTTTAATAGTAATGTTTATTTTTTGTTTGTTTTTTTAGTATCAGTGGTTTGCTATCTTATTATTTTAAATTTTTGTAAGGCAATACTCCTTGCTGAATGTGACTTCTATCTTAACTTTAATTTAATCAATAGTTTCCAGGTTAAGAATATTAATCACTTTTTGGAAGAGAAATCAATTTTAAATAAATGAGTGAATAATTACCAGATGAATTTTAAATTAGGAAAAGCCGCACATTGTAAATGAAGGTTTAATGAGCAGCAAACAAAGTACTAAAAGTTTTAATGGGCATGGTAATTTAAATTACCTATATAAATTGCTATACTAGCATTGGTTCAGTAGAGTTAGTAATTCAATAAAGCCATCTTTCTCTGGAAAGAGTGCTGTTGTTGCTGTTGGCTATGCAAGTATATTTTCCATTCCCTTAAGGTACCACAAATCAAGACTACAGAAAAAATATATTTCAAATACTTAGTGAATAAAATATGAACACAATTTTCAATAAAAGAAAAAAAATTGCTTTGATTGTAATTAAGGATAATCAAGTGTTTATTGAAAGGCATTTATTTTGTAAAAGCTGAGAAGTTTTTTTAATAAAGTTGATTTTTTAAGACCGGAAGAGTGGAAAATAGTGCTGTAGCATTCAGGCAGGTTTTAGTTTTCATTTCCTAACTTGTACTATAATCAAATTTCATAATCAGCTCCACTTTATTTTCTAATTTTCACATATTATTTTCAGAGCTTTAATCATCTGCATTATCCACAATTTTTAACCCTGTTTCCTTTCTTTAGCATCACCTTCCTTAATCTGCCAATTTCAGCAGCTTTGGTCAACATAATTTTAACATTGCTTGCTGGGCAGGACCCCGATAATAAAAAAAATACAAAAATCTAATACACAAACAAAAACAAAAAAGTAGATACCACATGGGAGGAGTCACTGTTCCCCGTCCCTACAGGTACAGGCTGGAATAAAATTGATTTAATATTAATAAATATACTACTATTGTATTTGAAAAATGACCTGGCACATTAAAACATAAACAAGGAACCACTCTAGAGGAGCTGTTGTTTTCATCCCAACATGTACAGGCTAGGATAAGGTGAAGCAGAAGCAGTGCCCATTGCTAATCCCTATACCTAAATTTAGTTTTGTGTGTGTTACTGCCAGTTTAACGCCATATAGTTTTCTATGAGTTGCTGACAGTTTAATGCCATATAGTTCTGTGTGCGTTGCTGCCAGTTTAACGCCATATCGTTTTGTGCGTTACTGCAAGTTTAACGCCATTTACTTCTGTGTGTGTTACTGCCAGTTTAACACCATATAGTTTTGTGTATGTTACTGCCAATTTAAGGCCATATAGTTCTGTGTGCGTTACTGCCTGTTTAACGACATATAGCTCTGTGTGCGTTACTGCCAGTTTAACGCCATATAGTTTTGTGTGTTACTGCAAGTTTAATGCCATTTACTTCTGTGTGGATTACTGCAAGTTTAACTGCTTGCTGCCCGCCCACTGTCAATGACGGTGGTAGGTGTAGCTCTCGTTCTGGGGTGATGTCATATCACGGCATCCCAGAATGGCCAACCTCACGCACCCGAGGGGGCGCACCGCGTTGCTAGGACACGGCGTGACCCCATGTGTTCAGCTATGTCCAATCACAGCCGGTCACACTGTCAGAGTGTGAGGAGAGGAGAGCCGATCAGCGGCATCTCCTCACAGGGGGACATCTAGGCATGTAATCAGGGCACTGATCATCAGTGCCTTGATTACAATAAATGAATACAGTGTCACAAACAGTGCCCACCATTGCCCACCAATGCCAGCATATAGTGCCCACCAGTGGCAGCAATCAGTGCCCACCACTGCCCACAAGTGCCACCAATCAGTGCCCATTAGCGATGCCAGTCAGTGCTGGCAATCATTGTCACCTATCAGTGCTGCCCATCAATGCCCATCACTGCTGTTGATCAATTCCCATCAGTGTTGCCCATCAGTGCCACCCATCAATGCCCAACAGTGCCCATCTGTACCGCCAATCCGTGCAGCCTATGTGTGCCCACCGGTGCCGCCTATCAGTGCCCACCAGTGCCGCCTATCAGTGCCCACCAGTGCTGCCTATTAGAGCCCTTCACTGCCACCCAACAGTGCCCATCAGTGCCACCTATCAGTGCTCATCAGTGCCACATATCATTGCCAGCTATCAGTGCCCATAAGTGCGGCATATTAGTGCCTCCTCATCAGTGCCACCTCATCAGTGCCCATAAGTCCTGCCTCATCAGTGCCCATAAGTGCCACCTCATCAATGCCCACCAGTTCAGCCTATCAGTGCCCATCAGTGCCGCCTCATCATCACACATCAACGAAGGCGAAAAATTACTTTGTTACAAAATTTACTGACAGAAAAAAAGTAAAAAACAATTTTTTTTCAAAATTTTTGGTCTTTTTCTTAAATACCACCAAAAGAAAGCTCTATTTGTGTGAAGAAAATGACAGCGCTGAAAGCTGAAAAATGGCTTGGGCAGGAAGGGGGTGTAAGTGCCCGGTAGGCAAGTTGTTAATGCCATTTACTTCTGTGTGCATTACTGCAAGTTTAACACCATTTACTTCTGTGTGCGTTACTGCAAGTTTAATGCCATATAGTTCTGTGTGTTACTGTACAATTGGAGCATTATATTGCAGTATATTATAGTGCATCAGTGGAGTGTGTCTGTGTAGTGTGAGTATTCAAATTTAAGGGCACTAAACACCATCCTACATTGATTAAAAAGCATCTATGTACAGATTTCCACTTCTTCTTTACATTTGCTTATAAGCACCACCCCCTCCCTCCCAATGTCTGGGAGGACAACAAGGAGAGGCAGACGCTCCCTTCGCACTGTAAGGGGACCAGCAACAAATGTGTCCACAGGCAAAGGTGGACGTGGTAGTCAGTCCTCAGGCAGCACCTATTCAGGGATCACAGGTCCCCACGCAAGTACCTAATATTCCCAATCCTATGTCTACTAATCATCATGTATATGAAAATGATTTCATAGAAGATTTCACGTATTCTCCGAAATCCTCCACTCCCAAGCATTCTACTCCCATACAAAGAAGGGGAGGAAAAGGAAGAGGTTTGAGGAAATACGGTAAACAAAGGGAAAATAATCAAAAAGATCATCATCCACCTGGGTTGTCTAATGTACTGCTACATAATAGATTTCAGCCATTACAAGACTACCAAACAAACTCAGAGTACTATGATGATCAACCCCAAACCCGTCCTTTTTTAGGAAGGGGGAGGGGCTTTCAGCGGAGGGGATGTGGGGTTCCTCCACACAGAGGGAGGCCTCCTTCGCACCCTCAAACCTCAAATCAGTACAGGAATCCACAACCCCTATCCCAGTACAGGGGCCCTCAACCTCTGGCCCAGCACAGAGGACCACAACCCTTGAATTACCTAAAAACACCCTATTGGAAGGAACAACAACTACAAAAGAACCACCCCCAGCAAACAGCCATAGACAAAAACAACACAGAGGCTGTAGGGCAGGATCTAGAATCCAAAAAAAGAAGAAGGGGGTCCGAGTAGGGGGTATTTTCAATTTGTCCAAAGTAAAATTAACACAGAAGGAAACTAATATTTTAAACCTTGGTCTTAAATGTGGCTTGAAAAAGCCCATCAATAAGTTTGATGTCTTTTATTGATGTTCATAAATACATCAGAAAATTGAACATCAAAAAATACTTCTTAGGTTGTAATCCTCCTCCTAGTACCGCTATTGTACATAAGCCCAATGAAGCGATCAATAGCAGCTTAAAAAATAGGTCTCTGTTTAATCCTCTAAATAATCCAAATCATCAAGTGGAGGTCTTCAAAGGACTGATCTTACGAGATTTGGAACATCTTAAACCAAAGAAAGAAATAAACATGAGACATATCAGCGAAGGGATTTCCATGTTAGAAAAAAGGAAAGAAATTATTATAAGGCCAGCCGACAAGGGAGGAGGAGTGGTGATACTCCCAAAGGAGATGTATCATGGTCAGATTATTGAGATGTTGTCTGATCGAGTGACATACAAACCCCTGGAGAAAGATCCAACTAAAGCCTATAAGGTTCAATTAAAAACCCTTGTGGAGATGGGATCGAGAAGTGGGGTTCTGAACGATAAAGAGAGGCGATATCTGGTACCTTCAAGCAACCGCATACCCACATTATACACCTTGCCCAAGATCCATAAAGACCCTAACAATCCTCCTGCAAGACCTATAGTAAATAGTATAGAATCAGTCTCTGCAAGAATGGGTCAGTATCTGGATTGCTTTCTGCAAAAGAGCGTTGTGAGCACTCGTTCATATTTGAGAGATACAAAAAGCTTCTTGAATTTCTTGCAGGCGGTTGATTTAACGGATAAACCACAAGTTCTGTTGGTAACAGCCGATGTAGCGTCGTTGTATTCTATTATACAGCATGACGACGCTTTATTGGCATTGAATTGGGCCCTCTGCCAAAGAGATGACTTGCCTTTTAACCAAAAAGTTTTTTTAAGGAATGCTCTCGACTTTTGCCTCGGTCATAATTATTTTTGGTATGACAACAAGTTTTATACACAACAGAGAGGCGTAGCGATTGGCGCTAAATTCGCGCCGAGCATTGCAAATCTCTTTATGGCAGAGTGGGAAGACAAGACCATTTTTAAAGAACAACGTCCGGAACTAATCTTTTACAAACATTTTATTGATGACTTGTTTTTTATCTGGGCTGGATCGTCAGAGTCACTCGAACAGTTTTTACAAGTTTTAAATTGTAATGATAACAATATTAGATTGACTTCCAACTGGCATAATGAAACGATTATTTTTTTAGATGTCACTATATATAGAAAGAATGACAAATTGGAGACTAAGGTATTTTTTAAAAAAACAGATAGGAACAGCTATCTACCTATCACTAGTGGCCATCACCCTCTATGGCTTAAAAATATTCCGAAAGGGCAGCTCATGAGGGTGAGACGAAACTGTTCCCGAAGACACTGAATTCTTTCTACAATCAAAAATACTTATAGAAAGGTTCAAAGCCAGAGGATACAAATCAGAGATGCTACAGAAAGTGGTAGAAGAAGTGGCAGCTTTACCTAGAGCAGAGTGTCTACAAGAACCAAGCCAGGAGATGCCCTCTAAGAAAGGAAATGAACGGAACAATGAATGGGGATTTGTTTCACAATTTCATTCCCAGTATAAAGAGGTTGAAGATATCTTCAAAGAACACTGGCACATCCTTCTGATGGACAAAAAACTGACAAATGTGCTCCACCTGTACCCCAGTTTATCTATAGAAAATCTACGAATTTTGGAGATAAAATAGTTAAAAAAGTCATAGATCCCCCCTTAAAACCACAGACGTTCTGGGACCGTAACGGTTTCTTTGCGTGCAGAAAGTGCAAAGCATGCAGAGAAGTCACCAGACCCCTGAGGGGCATTAACAACTTTACATCTCCAGTTAACAATCGCTCTTTTGATATAAAGCAATTTATCACGTGCAACAGCACTTATGTAGTCTACGCTCTAAGGTGTCCCTGCGGCCTGATGTATATAGGCCGTACCAAAAGATTGTTACGGATTAGGATTGCAGAGCACATTAACAACATTAAAAATGGCTACAAAGACCATAATGTGTCTCTGCATTTCAGGCTGAAACATAACAGGGATCCCAAGGGGTTAGAATTCTAGGGGGTGGAGCATCTCCAAACCCACTGGAGAGGTATTAACCGTATCCGTGAACTATCGAAACAAGAAACCCGGTGGATATATTCCGTAGATGTTCTTTCCCCCAGAGGCCTAAACATAGAGCTAGATATAAATTGCTTTATTAGTGATACATAACATACACCTTTTTATCTTTTATTGTAGGTGTATACAGTCCCTGTTTGATATATATATTTTTTAATTTTTCAATTTTTAATTTTTTAATTATATAATTCTTATATATCATACTAACAATGAATTTAACAATTTTTAATTTCCCTAGAACTAATCTTATTTCCACAATTTTATATATTTGGACATCTATTACTATATTATCATTTTATATATAAAGGAATTTTTTTATATATATACATATTTTTAGAATTTTATCAGATCATATTCGGTTTTTGAATAGTAGGCGTAATGATTTAATTCTAATTCTCACAAATGAATATAAAGCCATTGTAACGCATCCTCCATGTATAATATAATTTTATTTAATTCATTCAAAGATTAGATTAACCTATCAACACATTGAGTTTATTAATACTCTTTGTTTCCACATTTATGGTGAGGGCTTTCACCCTTGATGGGTGACAGCAGATTGTAATTGCATAGGGTAAATACAGGGGAGGATGCTTCTCATTTTATTCTCACCAATATGAATATACATATGTCTGGTATATATATATTTTTTATTTTCTTTACCTCATTTATGCGTGGAAAATGTATAGAAACGCTATATATGATATAAGTGTGTAAGGTAAAAGGTTTATAAGAGATATCTTAGAGCAAGACATATGGGTCACATTTTTCCTAGTGAAGTCGGCAGGATTGGGTTTAAAATAGTTTCAGCACATTATAAGCAATAGAGTTGAAGTCTTCCTTTGCTGACAGCTCTGGGAGCATTGATTATCTAGTGGGAGTGGCTGGGTGATCGGCCTCCCTCATTCGCTGCTTAAACCCATCACTGTTATTTAAAGCCGGCCCCATGATTGGTAGATTACGCCCTCAGACGACGTCCGGAAGTGACGAAACGCGTCAGGGTCATAATCTACCGGGAGTGACGTGTGCGCTTCACGCACCGGAAGGTAACCAGGAAGCGAAAGATCAGCTGCATACAGCGCGCATTCCGGAACACCTCCCGGGGGACGAAAAATACAGGCACAGTGCACTTTTCCAATGCTCTATTATATAATTGTATTTGGTACGCATATTTTAAAAGGGGGAGTGTGTTTTTTTGAAATATTTAATAAACATCCTTAAGCAATATTACGCTATATGGTATCTCATTTTCTCCCTATGTTACACTTACCAAGAGGGTTTCACGCCACCTGGTGGTTGAATTAAGGAGACGGAGAGTTTTAAAGATTACCATTCAAAGGCTTGTGGTTACTGAAATTGTGGTGAGTGCAATCTCACGGGGGGTGACCCCCTCACGCGGTGATCACTATTGGTGGAAGGATTTCTACGTATTTCTACATACCCACAGACCACAGCTCTATTTTGAACTTTCCTGTTTTCTCCAACATCTGTTCTATATAGAGTGTTTTATGACATCGAACACTTAGCGCTGCTTCAATAAGCAAAACAAATCAGAGACTTGGCACACTTATTCATGATTTATGACTTATTGCTTGATCATAAGTCCTCAGGCAGGTCATCGTTTACTCTGTTTAGTGAGTTTGCCCGTGCTATCCAGCCACAGCATGCAGAGGAGGTGGTAGACTGGCTTACTAAACCTTCCTCATCCTCCTCATCCTCTGTCACATAAGCAGAGACAAGTGTGCAGTCCCCTGCAGTTGCCAGAGTGGATAAACCTGCCTCCTTGTCCACATCTATTCCTGCCATAGCCCCAACGTCAGCCATTGAGGAGTCAGCTGAGTATTTTGACCACAGCATCAGCCACTTTGCCCCATGATGATGCCCTGCCATTACTGGATTCAGATGTTGGTTCTGAGGTTGAGGATGACAGAAACATGAGTCTAGAGAGAGGGGAGAATACTGGTAGATAAATTGGCATTCATGTTCCCCCAGCCGCAGCGTATTGCCAAGTTGTTTCCAGTGGTAATGATGAAGATGGAGGAGATGGAGATGATGATGATGATGATGATGAGGTCACTGATGCGGCTTGGGTGCCAGATAGAGCAGAGGAGGAAACTGAAGGTGAGGCGGCACAGCCCCAAGGAGGCTGACATCAAGAAAGAGTAGAGAGAAGCCATCCTATTCCATCACATTCTGTAGCTGTTATCTCCCGGCCCACTCCCCATAGCTCAGCTGCCTGGGCATTTTTCAGCACATCTGCAGCAGATCGCACTGTTGCTTTCTGCAAACTGTGTCTCAGGCACATTTAATGGCATTTAATGTCCAACCACTCAGCCCGTTGGCAAGAGCACCTAAAAGCCACACAAAAGGGGCACAAATCTGTCCCTCTTCCACCTCCTGCTTACCCACTTCAGTCTGCTGCTGCTATACTGAGTCATTACCTCTCAGCAGCCTCCACTGACAGGGCTGATGGTATAGCACAGGGTGTCCTAGGTCTTAGCAGCACATCTGCCAGCAGCACACCACCAGCTGTAGACTGTAGCCAGCAAATTTCTCTGCCCATCTGCTGCAGCAGAAAAAAAATACAGTCCCTGCCACTCACATGCCCAGCATCTAAATGCAAGCTTGTCATAGCTGTTGGCTCTCTAACTTCTGCCTTTCAGCCTGGTGGATTCTGCCCCCATCCGTGAATTCGCACAATGGGGGTTATTTACTAAAGGCAAATCCACTTTGCACTACAAGTGCACTGCAAGTGCACTTGAAAGTGCAGTCGCTGTAGCTCTGAGGGGGACATGCAAGGAAAAAAAAAAAAAAAGCATTTTAGTTTGCACATGATTGGATAATTAAATCAGCAGAGCTTCCCTTCATTTCAGATCTTCCCCTCAGATCCACAGCGACTGCACTTCCAAGTGCACTTTCAAGTGCACTTGCAGTGCACTTGTAGTGCAAAGTGGATTTGTCTTTGGTAAATTAACCTCAATGTGCTGTACCACAATGGCAGGTTCCCAGTCGCTACTACTTTTCAGGTAAGGCCGTTCCATCTTTCTACCATCACATGGAAGGGAATATTCTGGCATCGTTGGGCATGGCAGTCAGCCATAAAATTCACCTTACCGCTGACATGTGATCCAGCAAGCATGGACAGGGACAATATATTTCATTCACAGCACACTGGGCAGGCATCGGGAGGGGGGGCTGAAGCCCCAATGTGACCCCAAAAAGCTCAGAGTCTCAGGCATGCAGCTCTCCATTGCTAGCCCTGAGCAGTGAGCACCGGAACCGATCTGATCCCGAGCGCCGCCGAGTCTGGCCGTGTGTGGCCGAGTGCCGCAGAGTGTGGTCGAGTCCTGCCGAGTGCGGTCGAGTGCCAAAGCAGGTCCCGCCTTCTGGAGCCTGCAATGCCTATGATGGACGTCCCACTGGTCCAATTCAGGACCGCAGGACGGTGACATGCATCATATGGGCTACAGGCTCCAGAAGGCGGGAATTACAATGCGGCCGCCACGCCACATCCCCGCTTGGCGCTCTGATGGGTGGCTTTCCTCTCCTCCTCAGCTCCTCCTCTGATGACTGACTGACTGACTGCCTGCTGTGACACCGCACACCACGGCTGAGCTGAGGTAGGTCAGACAGTGTATGTAAATGTCAGTGTATGTAGGTCAGGCAGGTCAGTGTAGGTAGGTCAATGTATGTAGGTCAATGTATGTAGGTCAGTGTAGGTAGGTCAGTGTATGTAGGTCAGTGTAGGCAGGTCAGTGTAGGTAGGTCAGTCTAGGTAGGTCAGTGTATGTAGGTCAGTGTAGGTAGGTCAGTGTAGGTAGGTCAGTGTATGTAGGTCACTACCGTCAGTGTATGTAGGTCAGTGTATGTAGGTCAGTGTATGTAGGTCAGGTAGGTCAGTGTATGTAGGTCACTACCGTCAGTGTATGTAAGTCGTGTAGGACAGTGTATGTAGGTCACTACCATCAGTGTATGTAGGTCGTGTAGGACAGTGTATGTAGGTCATGTAGGTCAGTGTATGTAGGTCATGTAGGTCAGTGTATGTAATTCACTACTGTCAGTGTATGTAGGTCAGGTAGGTCTGTGTATGTAGGTCAGGTAGGTCAGTGTATGTAGCTCAGTGTATGTAGGTCAGGTAGATCAGTGTATCTAGGTCAGTGTATATAGGTCAGTGTATGTAGGTCAGGTAGGTCAGTGTATGTAGGTCACTACCATCAGTGTATGTAGGCCGTGTAGGACAGTGTATGTAGGTCACTACCATCAGTGTATGTAGGTCCTGTAGGACAGTGTATGTAGGTCATGTAGGTCAGTGTATGTAGGTCATGTAGGTCAGTGTATGTAATTCACTACTGTCAGTGTATGTAGGTCAGTGTATGTAGGTCAGGTAGGTCTGTGTATGTAGGTCAGGTAGGTCTGTGTATGTAGGTCAGGTAGGTCTGTGTATGTAGGTCAGGTAGGTCTGTGTATGTAGGTCAGGTAGGTCAGTGTATGTAGGTCAGTGTATGTAGGTCAGGTAGATCAGTGTATCTAGGTCAGTGTATGTAGGTCAGTGTATGTAGGTCAGGTAGGTCAGTGTATGTAGGTCACTACCTTCAGTGTATGTAGGTCGTGTAGGACAGTGTATGTAGGTCACTACCATAAGTATATGTAGGTCGTGTAGGACAGTGTATGTAGGTCAGTGTATGTAGGTCATGTAGGTCAGTGTATGTAGGTCATGTAGGTCAGTGTATGTAATTCACTACTGTCAGTGTATGTAGGTCAGTGTATGTAGGTCAAGTAGGTCTGTGTATGTAGGTCAGGTAGGTCAGTGTATGTAGGTCAGTGTATGTAGGTCAGGTAGATCAGTGTATCTAGATCAGTGTATGTAGGTCAGGTAGGTCAGTTTATGTAGGTAACAAAAAAAAGCCTGCGTCACTTACACCACCAGCCGCCCCCCCCCCCTCGTTTCCATCCTTGGACTTCGGTCTGAAGCCCCTGGTCTTTTTGCCACCTAGCAACGCCCCTGAAACTGGGTAACGCTGCTTGCAACTCGAAAGGATGCAGGACAGGGCTTGGTGCTGCAGCTTGTTCTGCTCCCATGTCTCCATACAGCTGGTGGTGATAATGCCAGACCTGTGAGTTCTACCCACTAATCCTCCTCCTCCACCACCTCCATGCCCTCCTCTGCAGAATTGTTGTATGAACATCACGTACCCCCTAAGTGTTCAAAGGGCTATTCCCAGAGTCAGGCTAAAAAGTGCCATGCAGTGCTTCAGCTGGTGTGTTTAGGGGACAGGAACCACACCGGAGAGATTCTTGCAGCTATGCAGGGAGAGGCCCAGCAGTGGTTCAAACCACACCAGCTGGAGCCAGGAATGGTGATGTGTGATAATGGCTCAAACCTCCTGTCTGCCCTTAGACAGGGAAAGTTGACACATGGGCCATGACTGGCTCATGTCCTCAATTTGGTGGTGCAGCATTTCCTAAATACATACCCAGGGTTGAAAGATGTGCTAAAGCTGTCCAGAAGAGTCTGTAGCCATTTCAGGTGGTCATACACATCCAGTGCTCGATTGTCTGAAATTCAGCGTGAAATCCACCTGCCCATAAACCGCCAGATTTGTGACATGCCCACCAGGTGGAACCCGACTTTGTCAATGCTGCAGTGCCTATACCTGCAGCATAAGGCCATCAACGAGTACCTGTGTGAATACGGCACGACAACAGGCTAAAGCCACCTCTGCTTTTTTTCCCAACACCAATGGTTGATCATTAAGGATGTATGCACTGTATTGTCACAATTTGAGGTGAGCCGTGACAGTGCCTGTCTCAGTGACACAATCCCTGTTGTGTTCCTGCTGGAGCAGAGTCTGCGTGGCATTATGGACAGGGCATTGGGGGCAGAGACTTCCTTTCCTCTCAAGGCCCACTTTATCCAGACACCATCAATCTTATGTCACAGAACACACAGGAGGAGGGGAGGAGGGTGAGGAGGAGGATGCTGACACTTTCATTGGCTTTGAAGAGGAAGACACGCGTCAATCTGTAAGCGATGGCTTTCCAACCCCAGGAACCTTGGGAGTAGTACATGGCTGGGAGGGGGAAGTTCCAGATGCTGTCATCCTGAGTGACTCAGAGGAGTCTGCTTCTCAAGCCTCGGCAAATTTGAGGCGCATAGGCAACCTCATGCTTCAAACCCTGCGAAAAGACCCAAGAACACATGGCACAAAGGAGAAGGATGATTACTGGTTGGCAACCCTCCTTGACCAACATTATAAGGGGAAGGTCTCAGAACTCATCCTGTCCCCACAGAGAGTGCAGAAGATAAAAACTCTTGAAGACACAGTAAAGAGGATTTTATTGAACGTTTTTTTCTGACTTCAGTAGGTTACAGTGTCATGGAAAATGTAGTTTTGAGTCTTCTGTTGACCAACAGAGGAAGGTGTCCACCTAAGTGAGACATTTCAGAATTTTTTTAGTCCTCGCCTCCCAGGGCTGTCAGCTTCCACATCCCATCGGCAGCATATGCATCACATGGTGGACGATTACTTTGGAGCCAAAACAGAGATGGAGAGCTTTCCAGCTGACGATCCACTGACTTACTGGGTCTTGAGAATAGACCACTGGCCAGAACTTGCCCAGTATGCTAGTGAGTTGTTGGGCTGCCCTGCATCCAACATGCTTTCAGAACAGGCATTCAGTGTTGCAGGAGGTTTTGTTACTGATCATAGAACACCTCTGTCCACAGACTCCGTGGACCGTTTGACTTTTATAAAAAATTAATCAGTCCTGGATTACCAGCAATGAAGCCCCTGATGCAGTTGTCACCGATTAAGTCATTTTGGAAAGTGGAATCTCTACAGGACTTCAAGGCTGCCTAGCTTTGAGGGTGTTCAATCATTTCATCTGGAAGAATGTTTTTGGTATAGTTTTCATGGGCATAATTAACACCCAAAGACCAATTTTTCAGCACCCGTTTGACAGATGCATATCATTGCAATTTTTTTTGCCTTTCATCAAGTGCACCTCTATAGGGTTACATGGGAAGGCGTCACCGACACCCAAAGACCAATTTTTCTGCACCTGTTTGACAGGTGCATATCATTGCAATTTTTACAGCAAGGCCAATTCTTGCTTTCATCAAGAGTACCTCTATAGGGTTATGGTGGGAAGGTGCCCCGACACCCAAAGACCAATTTTTCTGCACCTGTTTGACAGGTGCATATCATTGCAATTTTTACAGCAAGGCCAATTCTTGCTTTCATCAAGAGTACCTCTATAGCAGTGGTTCTCAACTCCTGTCCTCCGGACCCACCAACAGGCCAGGTTTGCAAGATAGCTGAAATACATCACAGGTGATATCACTTGCTTCTCAGTGATTGCAGTATTCTAGTCTGCAACTCCCCAAGGTAATACTTAAAATCTGGCCTGTTGGTGGGTCCCGAGGACTGGAGTTGAGAACCACTGCTCTATAGGGTTATGGTGGGAAGGTGCCCCGACACTCAAAGACCAATTTTTCTGCACCTGTTTGACAGATGCATATCATTGCAATTTTTTACAGCTAGGCCAATTCTTGTTTTCATCAAGAGTACTTCTATAGGGTTACGGTGGGAAGGTGCCACTGACACCCAAAAAACAATTTTTCTGCACCTGTTTGACAGGTGCATATCATTGCAATTTTTTACAGCAAGGTTAATTCTTGCTTTCATCAAGAGTACCTCTATAGGGTTATGGCGGGAAGGCGCCACTGACACCCAAAGACCAATTTTTCTGCACTTCTTTGACAGGTGCATATCATTGCAATTTCTCACAGCAAGGCCAATTCTTGCTTTCATCCAGATTACCTCTATAGGGTTACGGTGGGAAGGCATGACAACAACCAAATACCAATTTTTACGCACCCATTACTTCTATCCAAAGTCAAAGTGACACCAGAATGTATCCAAAAAATGCCTAATCTTGTTCCCAGTGCACTACATTGTGGCCTCATCATACACACTGGCTCCCCAGCTGTTGCTGAGGAAAATAAAGGCAGCTTGCAGGGAAAATGTCTTTTTTTGGCTTTATAAATGCAATTATTGCTGCAGCAGATTCTAGACATGGTACAAATCTGACACTTTACAGGAAGACTAAGGGGACCCCCCCGGGGACTATATTGGAAGGCATTTTTCATTTTTATGTTTTCACTTTAAAAATCAAAATATCACTGCTCATTTAAAAATGACGTTTTTCACAAACTTTTCTTTTATTGCTACATGTACCCCAGGGCAGGACCCAGACCCCTATAACCATTGTATGCCCACTTTTGATTTTTGACATTTGGGTCCTATTGACTTTAATGGGGTTCATTATTTGGGTCCGAACTTTCGTGGTGTTCGAAAGTTTTGGTGCAAACCAAACAGGGGTCCATTCGGCCCATCCCTATTGGATACAATTATCTACATATGTCCTCACTCTTTTCCAAACATTCCAAGTGTGTTCCAGAAGTACAACTGCCCTCTGACACTGGGGAACAATGTTTTATTGAAAGTGATTTATCTACCCTATTTGACACTCACTCCCTGACTACATGCAGTCAGTATGGGTCTATGCCATCTGTGTGGCACTACCAGTACAGCTGATCCTTCTTCAGCTTCATAGGTCACCTCAAACAGTAACCAAGGAGAATAGCAGGGCAATGAGGAACCCACGCTATAAACTAAAAGGCTGCTTTAGTACACCAAATTGATTTCATATGGATGGATTTCTCCATTATGAAACATGATATGCAGAAAATGTGACCTAGGATGACTAATGCTGAACAGAAAATTTGTGACATGAAAGAAAAACTTAACCCCTTGTCTTCTGATATCCCCACTGTCCAAAGGGATCTGACCAACAATATTGTAAGATGGAGGATTTAAATGATCACCTCCAATAATCCGATTGGAATAATCTTTGTTTTCTGGGATTGTGGGTGGGATCAGAGGGCAGAGATGCAGAGACATTCCTGATGGGTTTTACTTCCTCTTTATTCCCCTGCAAAGTAAAAGCATAATGGTCAAGTATGCATCGCCTGCAAACAAAGCCCACGATGTCCCCGCTGGTGGCCGTGTCCATCTTCACCCCTCTTCCTTCTGGGGTCGCGGACTCCGGCTTTGTGACTGGCCAGAGTCACGTGACGTCATTCCCGTGCATGTGTGTGGGCGCTGACCATCACGGCATGGGCCCTATAGAAATGACACAATCGTGCCCTTTCTTTAGTGTGCATGCACCAATGACGCTGATGCAAGCGTATATAGTAAATATTTCTTAAACCGTGGTCTGATGAGACAAAGATAAACTTATTTGATTCAGATGTGAGTCAAGCGTGTGTGGCGGAAACCAGGTGAGGAATACAAAGACAAGCGTGTCTTGCCTACAGTCAAGCATCTTGGTGGGAGTGTCATGGTCTGGGGCTGCATGAGTGCTGCCAGCACAGGGAAGCTACAGTTCATTGAGGGAACCATTAATGCCAACAAGGACATACTAAAGCAAAGCATGATCCCCTCCCTTCAGAAACTGGGCCACAGGGCAATATTCCAACATGATAACGACCCCAAACACGAGATGGCCACTGCCTAGCTAAAGAAGCTGAGGGTAAAGATGATGGACTGGCCAAGCATGTCTCCAGATCTAAACCCTATTGAGCATCTGTGGGGCATCCTCAAATGAAAGATGGAGGAGCGCAAGGTTTCTTATATCCACCAGCTCCATGATGTCATCATGTAGGAGTGGAAGAGGACTCCAGTGGCAAACCTGTGAAGCTCTGGTGAACTCCATGCCCAAGAGGGTTAAGACAGTGCTGGAAATTAATGGTGGCCAAAATATTTTCAAAATATTTGGCCAAATTTGGACATTTTCACTTGGGGTGTACTCACTTTTGTTGCCAGCTGTGTAGATAATAATGGCTGTGTGTTGAGTTATTTTGAGAGCACAGCACATTTACACTGAGCTGAGTACACATGATCGGATTTTCCGACAACAAATGTTTGATGGGAGCTTGTTGTCGGAAATTCCGACCGTGTGTAGGCTCCATCGAACATTATTTGTTGGAATTTCTTACAACAAAAATTTGAGAGCTGGTTCTCAAATTTTCCGACAACAAAATCCGTTGTCAGAAATTCTGAGCGTGTGTACACAAGTCTGACGCATGCTCTGAATCAAGTACGAGACGGAAGCACTCGGTCTGGTAAAGCTAGCGCTAGTAATTGAGATAGCACATTCGTCATGCTGCACATTTTTAAAATTTTTAATGCAGCGTATTCTCTTCTTCTTTATAATGCTAGAATAATGAATTTGTTTTACTGCTGATATTCACGCAGAGTTCTCACAAACTGATTTATTTATTATTTCTTGTGATCTCATGAATAATATTTTCTATTTTTTTGTCAGATCTCCATAATAATATTTTGAATTTCTTCTTATAGTGATCTTTTTTTTTTTTTTTTTTTTTTTTTTTTTTATAGTGATCTACTTTTTTTTATCAAGATCTCCTGTTTTTTTTTTTTTTTTTCTACTGATCTCAATAATATTTTTTTTTTGTTTTGTGTGTCAAGTTACCACAACACCATTATTATCTTGTATTTTTTAACCTCAATGATTTTGTTTGGTGCTAGTGTCCGTTATTAATTTGACATTGTCTTTTTGAAATGTAATTAATAAAAATAAATACCGCGCTGTAAATAAAAAAGGGAAAAAAAGAAAAAACTTTCACCTAACAAGCTGCTGCTATCAGTGAGATACACACCTAATCCAACAATTAACAATAAGTAGCAGCGCTAAATACCTGTTAATGTACACCAAGAAGTATGCACAGTGCCAATACTAATAACATATACAGGTACATATATGTGAAACCAACCCATATATTATATTAAATAAAGTGAAAAAAAACAAATCTGAATAAGCATCAATGAAGTTCATTCAAATATAAGTGAAAAAGTCAAGCAATATAAAGTATTTTCTTCAAAGTGATGTTTCTGGGTATCATGTGAATCCTCCACCGCACCACTGTGATAACACCGGTAAAATTGAATGCTTACCACAAGGCAAGCTCTAGTAAGCTTGTGACCTTGACCCGGTCGGGGCCTTTAAGCAGAAGGAAAATTGGAATGAGGATGGTCCACCAAACCGCATAAAGATCGGTCCCAAAAACTTTTCACATGCACCGCCAAGATACCGGGATAAAATTCGCTCAAGGATTCCCCAAGAGAAAAGAATGATTGGACATAGCGTAATCCAGATAACTAGTTTATTATTTAAAGGATAAAAGCTGCACTTACATTATATCAAAGGAAAACAGGCATGTACATAGCAAAAGCCGGCCGGCTATAGCGTTCACCCGTCCACACACGGAACACGCGAGACGTCAGCACGTCAGCCCCTCGCGACGCGCGTTTCGTCACACAATGACGTCGTCGTGCCCCAGACGACGTCATCGTGTGACGAAACGCGCGTCGGGAGGAGCTGTTGCAAATTAAATGTTAACAAATAGAAAAGACTATCATTTTGACCCCAGCATTTTTCATTCTTGTCTCAGTCATTTTTGGCCACTACTGTCCAGTGATATGAAAAACACTTTGTTAAATCAGAAATTAGTGATCAATAAGAACACCTAGTTAACATCATTCATTTTTGGACAAGAAATATGTTGAACAATGCTATACCTGGCTCAAGCTGGGCTCCTAGCTCTTCCTAGCTGGAAGGCCCAGGTTGGATGTTGGAAGCCTCGGCTGGGGTGGAAGGAAGTGTTGAAGGAAGACTGGAGAGTGCTGGCCTGGGTTCCCTCTGGTCTGCCAGAAAATGCAGTCTGTCATAGTACCACAGCCTGGGGACATAAATGTCATCTGCTGCAGCTCCTGACCTCTGAGAATCCTGGACCTTCTTGTGCTCCCTATCATATGTGCTCCTCATGCCACCATTTGTGGCCTTCAAATAGTTGATGTCTGCCGTGGGGTGTTTTGCGTCTTCACGAATTCCCGGCAATTGATCCAGTACTGCCTGCCTCTTTCTTTTATTGTTATAAAAGGGGTGGTTTACCTGCCACAGACAGGGCAGCTCCCTGTACATATCAATGAATATGGGGTAAAGTTCTGATCATTCAATAGATTCATTTTCTCTGCAAGACACAACACAAGACAAACCCTAATGTCAGGCTAAACTCTCATAATCTTGTCCCAATATAGGCCTCAATCTATAAGCAGTATAGGCCCAAGTTAAAATTGTACCTACATTGTCACAATCGGCGCTTACACTACGCCTTCCTCCGCTCACAGATCGTACGTACGACGCGTGCATGTTACGCTTAATATACACTGCGCATGCGTGAAACTCCTTCCACCCCTGATCTTCTATCTAGTATATTCCCCGCCCCTTCTCTTTCGTCACAGTGGGAGTGCACATGGCAGAGAGACAACAGGTGCATGAAGACAGCAGCAGCAACGACAAAAGTCCAGAGCCACGAACGCCCCGATCCCGGAGGATATTTAAGGCCTCAAATATGGCCTTTGTAAAGAGGGTGGAGGCGGTGGACATCTTCAAGAGGGCCAACTATGAGGGAAAGCATGGACAGTACCCAAACCCAAATGTGAAAAAGGCCAAGATCATGGCTAAAGTTGTGAGAAGTCTGCCAAATAATTTTGGGGTATGGCGATCCAGGGATCAACTGAGGAAATGAGAGAAACACACCGCTCCAGGCAAACTCAGGTGCAGGATGGATCACAGGTGCAGACCTTGGCTCACCACCGTGGAAGACGAACAAGACAAGGAATTGGTCGCACACTGAAACTCCAAATTATCTCGACGTCATCTTTATTGTCAAAAAAGGGTCAGACAGATACAGGCAATGGTAGACGTTTCACAAGCGATAGCTTGCTTGTTTACAACCAAGTGAACAAGCAAGCTATCGCTTGTGAAACGTCTACCATTGCCTGTATCTATCTGACCCTTTTTTGACAATAAAGATGACATCGAGATAATTTGGAGTTCCAGTGTGTGACCAATTCCTTGGAAATGATGGTCAGACCTCAAATTGAGGGAGTAGGATCAGTACAGAAGAATCAAGAGAGTGCTGCAAAAAAGTAAGTATTTTGTTGTGTGTTCCTAATCTTCTAATTATGTTCATGCTGCTCCATGTGCTTTTCTTTACTGTTGTACAGTTTAAAATGGCAAGTTTCAGGTTCGTGGGCACAGTAATTGTTCGTAGTAAACATTGTTCGTTCGCCCACTAATACAATGTTTTTTACAGATGCAGGTTAACTACATTTGGTCATGCCTATTTGTCTTAAAAGAAGTTTAGTACATTGTTGTCTAGATGGGTTTGTAACTAGAATGAAATGCAAACTTGATTCAGTGTAAGGAGAGGACACTCAGCAGCTGTTTATACATCTGGACGCAGGAGCACTAGTGTGGGACACCAGAACAAACTTTTTAGGGTATCCCACACAGGTGCTCCAGTGGATACTAGTGGTCGCTACATGTGTAATACTTTAACAGAAAAGGTAATTATTCCAGCTTTGTAAAGGGAAAAAAATCATGTGTTCAGCTTCGAACTCTGCCAAAACAGACAATTGTACGACACTTCCAAGCAATGTTTCATATTACTATTTCTTGCCTCAAATATCTGTGTGCTAAGTATACCTTTATTGTATTCACATAGGGGAGAAAAGACTCGGGATGTCTGAGGTCACCAGGGACCCCCAACCTCCTAAAGAAGGGGAAATCCAAAAACAACAACCAGAGTATGTGGAGGAAGGAGAGGTTTATGAACTGGGCGAAATAGTGACCACAACAGGTGAGTGTCTGAGACCACAGATTCAGGTATAAGATGGATGCCTGCTTATTTATAATATATGGTGTGTTTTTTTTATTTTTAGATGATGTGGATGTTGTTAAAGAAGAAAGATATTTCACAAGTGCAAGTGCACACGTCCTCTTCGACGAGATCATGGTGTGCAATCGGGATTTACAGAAGATCAAGGAAGACATCGATGATGTTGAAAAAAGACTCAAAAACATCATTGATGTTTTAGGCAGAATCGAAAAACACCAACATTTATCAAATTCTTTCTATTTTTCTTTTTTTTTTCCAAAATATATTTTATTGAGGATAAATCTTTGCAGTATTACAGTATCATCATACAATTATTCAAAAATCATGGAACAGTTGTTGTTGTGATTAGAACAAGTGTGCCAATGATTTGGCTATAACAGAAAAAACTCTCGTACATATATTACAACTTACATAGAACAAGCATGTTCTAACTATTAGAATAATAACAGTAAATTGACTGTCGAGTAGTCATTGTTAGATATATTGGCATAATTTACATCTTCTGTTACAACCACTGAGGGGAGAAAACCATTCGTAGGATAGTAGTGCGGGAATTTGTATGACGATTAAATCCATGCGGTGCGTAAAGTTGCTTGCCGGGTGCTCTGTTACGAGGACCCAAGCCGCACGCGATCTTGATATAGGTTTTGGGCGGATAGTGAAAAGTATATGGATGGAGGTGTGGTGAGGGGGGAGGTAGGGATAAAGGCGGGAGGTCTAGGTAGTAGAGGGGTGTTTATCTCCTCAGTCTCCGCCACTCCTAGTGTAGATGTGGAATGGTATCACTTTAGGGTGGAGTTAGTTTGGTTTGAAGGACACCTGTTGCCGGAGAGCCAACTAGAGATAATGTTGACATGTGGCCTCCCATACTCGTCCCTTGTTTAGGGGTGGGAGGTCCATGTCAGCTGGGAAAGGATTGGAAACAGGCGGGGGGGGTGTGCTTGAAGGGACTCTGCAGTAGGGGTAGTGAGTATTTATCACACATTAGCAGGTCTTGGTCAGAAGTTAGTTTGTCAATGTCAGGTATCTGTCGGTTGTTCGAAAATGAGTCCAGCATGCCCACGTCTTGGAAAATTTGGCTGGGGAGTCTCGGGAGATGGAAATGAGTTCTTCCATTTCAGCTATTTTGGTAATTTGTTTGAACCATTCTGGGATGGTCGGCGCTTGAGGAGAGCCCATATGTCTTGGAATGCACATTTTTGCTGCATTAAGTAGGGGTAAAATCAGTGTCTTACGGTAGTGTGGAGCTGATAAATCAGAGTGGTGGAAAAGACATTGGGCTGGGGAATGCTCTAATGTGTAAGTTGATATTGATTCGGTAAGTTCTCAGACTTGCGTCCAGAATGGTTGAATTGCTGGGCACGACCACAAAATGTGTAACAATGTACCCGGTTCTCTGTCACATCTCCAACATTTAATGGGATACGAGGGGTTAAATTTGTTTAGTATGACTGGGGTTTGGTACCAGCGTGTTAGGGTCTTGTAGTTGTTTTCCTGAATGGAAACATTTAGAGAGCCTTTATGGGCAATCGTAAATATGTGTTCCCATTGATCCTCTGATAGTTCTAATTGTAATTCCCTTTCCCATGTTTTAAATGTTTTCCTTTCCTTGGGGGAAGTTTCTGCAAATAGCATTGCATAGATATTTGAGATTAAATGTTGTTGGGGGTTGGATTGGGAGCAAAGATGTTCGAAAGGAGTAAGTGATCGTGTAATGGAGAAGTCGCGATTAAGCCCCTGTAGGAAGTGGCGAATTTGAAAGTAGGTCCAGAATGGGAGAGGGTTGTTAGTGGTGGTAGGTGTTAACGCAAGGCGATCTAAGAAAGAAAAATTGATGCGCTAATATGTTCGGGACTTGCCACTGCTGTGATAGAAATTGTGCGGACATACCAGGGGGGAAGGCTGGGTTTAGTCTCATAGGGGTTAAGGGACCTGGAGTGGACGAGATGCGTAGCTTCTAGCAAGCTTCTTTGAAACATCCGAGGGTCGGATCAATAAGAGGGTGTTCTCTGAGAGTGGAGGGAATATGTTTAGGTGCCAACCAGGGCGTTGATTGCAAAGGTAAAGGAGACAATGAGTTTTCCAGTCTGACCCAATCTTTGTATTGGTTGTGTAATGACCAGTCCAGAATTCTGGTAAGGTGGCAGGCCCAGTAGTATTTTTTGAGATCTGGAAGACCAATGCCTCCCCTCGTCTTAGGTCGTGTTAGGAGGTCGTAGGCAATTCTCGGATGTTTTTGTTTCCATAGAAATTCTGTACATAGTCTTTTGTAGGATAGGAAGAATGATGGGGGAAGTTTAATGTGGATAGCTTGTAGGATGTATAAGATACGCGGTAGGATGTTCATTTTGATAATTGCCGCATGACCGAACCAGGAAAACTGTGGTTTGTTCCATTTTTTAAGGTCTTCAGATATGGTTTTGAGAATGGGAAGGTAATTTTTGGCGAAGAGATCTGATAGGTTTACTGTAAGGTAGATTCCAAGGTATTTAATTGCATCGTGGCGCCATTGGAAAGGGAAGTTAGTTTCACACTGTGTAACTGTCTCTTGTGGGATAGTAACATTTAGGGCCTGGGATTTGGAGAAGTTTATTTTAAAGTTAGAGAGGCGTTGGAAAAGCTGGAAGTCGTTCAATAAATTTGGAATAGAAGTATGGGGCTCGCTAAGGGAGAGGAGAATGTCGTCAGCAAAAGCTGCCAACTTGTAGGTGCGGCCTGCTATGGGTATTCCTTTAATATTTTCATTTTTCCTGAGACAGTTTAAGCGAGGTTCAAGGGTTAGTACAAAAAGAATAGGGGATAGTGGGCAGCCTTGCCTCGTCCCATTGGTTATGGAGAAGGCGTGTGACAGATGGCCATTAATCCGAACTCTGGCGGTGGGTGTCATGTACAGGGACATGATGGAGTTGAACATACGATTTTGGATACCTAGGTGTCTCAAAACTGCTCCCATATAGTCCCATGCCAGCCTGTCAAACGCCTTCTCCGCGTCCAATGATAGGAAGAAACCTTTGTATTTAGTGGTTGTCATCCAGTGGTGGAGGTTTATAGCTTTGATAGTGTTATCTCTTGCCTCTCGACTTGGAATAAAACCAACTTGGTCTTTGTCTATCAAAGATGATAGTAGGGGAAGCAAGCGATTGGCTAGGATTTTGGCAAACAGTTTTATGTTGACATTTAGTAGGGAGATCAGCCTGTAGTTAGTGACTAACGTTGAGTCTTTCCTCTCCTTTGGTATAACTGTAATGTGGGCTTCGAGAAGTCTGTGGAAGGGAAGCGTGGAGGAGGAGAGGGAGTTAAAGGCCTTGAGGAGAGGACCAGTGAGTACCTCTGTGAAGGTTTTAAAGTATACGGCTGTGAATCCGTCTGGGCTGGGGCTCTTTCCGGCTTTTAGTTGTTTAATCGCATTTTTCAGTTCGTCTTCTGAAATGGGGTTCTCTAATTGGCGGGCATCTTCCCTGTCGATGGGTTTGGGACAGTGTTCTTTTAGGAAATTTTTGATAAGGGAGCGTCTAGCGTTGTTTGCAGTAGGGCCATCTGTTTGCGTTTTGAGATAATATAAAGTGGAATAGTATGCTTCAAATTGGGAAGCTATGTCTGGGGCTGAGACTTTAGGTCTACCTTGGGAGTCATTGATGGTGTGGATGGAGGAGCGTGCTTTGTTCGTTTGAATGGCTTTGGCTAAGTATTTTCCGCTTTTGTTTCCAAATTCATAGAATAATTTCTGTTGTAGAATAAATTTACGTTTAGTTCTGTGGGATAGTTCTGTGAGTAAGCATTCTCTGGCGTGTGTGAAATCTTGGTATGTCTGATGGGCTTGGGTTTGTTTGTGAGCTATCTCTAAAGTATTAATCGTTTGCATCAGGTTTGTGATTTTGGCTTGGTGGGCTTTTTTCCGCGACGTTTTTAGGGCAATGAGTTTTCCTCTCATGACGCATTTGTGGGCCTCCCATTGTGTTAGTGGGGCCGTTTCTCCGTTGTCGTTGTCTAGGAAAAATTTGTGTATGGTTTGTCTAATGTCTTTGATGTCCTCTTCTGAGGTCAATAGAGATGAGTCTAGGCGCCATATCTTCGAAACGGT
This sequence comes from Aquarana catesbeiana, assembly GCF_042186555.1. NCBI lineage: Eukaryota > Metazoa > Chordata > Amphibia > Anura > Ranidae > Aquarana > Aquarana catesbeiana. The sequence goes on from NC_133324.1 coordinate 842,800,671, forward strand.
GTGAAGGTCAGGGAAGGTCAATGTCATTGTAATTGGGTGGTGGTCAGATAAGAGCATTGGTTCGATTGTCACGTGGGAGAGGAAAGGAAGGTCTGTCTGGGAAAGGAAGAGGTAATCAATTCTGGAATATCTGTTGTGGGGGGCGGAGAAGAATGTGTAGTCCTTTTCGTTTGGATGGAGAGTGCGCCATGTATCATGTAACATAAGGTCTTGGAATTGTAGCTTGATTTGGCGTAGGGTTTTGTATGGCAATGATGTGGTACCTGATGAGGTGTCCAGTATTGGGTATAGAGCTACATTAAAGTCCCCCCCGAGTATGGTTAGGTCGGCCGAAAAAACAGATAAAAGTTGGGAGATCTGTCTGAAGAAGCTGGATTGTGCAGAGTTAGGGCTGTAAATATTGGCCAGGGTTACAGGTCGACCTTGAATCTTGCCTTTTAAAAAGATGTATCTGCCTTCCTTGTCTATAAGCGAATCGGTGAGTTCCCACATTGCGGTTTTGGAGATCAGAATTGAAACCCCTTTAGTTTTTGCCTGTGGATTGGTAGAGTGGTAGGAATGTGGGAACCAGTGATTCGGGAGCTTGGGAATCTTGTCTGTGCGGAAATGGGTTTCCTGTAGGAAGACGATATTGGTTTTTAGTTTGTGCATCAAAGAGAGAACTTGGCTGCGTCTCTCTGGGATGTTGAGCCCCTTCACATTTAAGGATGTCACTTTTAGCGTGCCGTGTGTAGTGATAGGCTTGATGTGTGACATACTGATTAGGGGGGGAGAGGCTTTGGGCAAGGGAGAGCGTCTGTTGGTTTTGTCTCTAAATAGCCTTAGGTGTGGCAAAGAGTAGTTTGTGAGAATATTGGAGCCTTATGAGGGAGGGTCAAATTAGCGATAGTAAGGTGGCGGAGACCGAGGAGACGGGGGTGGGAGTAGGGAAGACTAAGGAGAAGTAGGGAAAATGAGTGTGACTGGAGAAGGGAGAGGAAGATGTAGAGGAGGGGCAGGGCACTACGTATGGAGGGGAAGAGAGAGAGAGGGAAATGAGAGCAAGGACAATGAAGAAGAGGAAGGGAAGAGGACAAAAAACAAAAAACAAAAAAAAAAAAATTTAAAAGGGAGAGGAGCAAGTGTTCCGGAGGTAAGGAAGGGTTCCAAGACCCCCCTTATGGGGTGTTGTGTTGTCCGGTGGAGGTCAACGGGAAATATGGGTTCCCGTTGTGTGGAGAGGTGAGAGGCGCCGGAGAGAACGGAGTTAATAGGTGAGTGTGGTCCTCTGATCCTCAGAGGTATATGGATATTTGCTATGGGAGAACGAGCCATTGCAATATAGTAGTTAAGATGCGTGCTAAGGTTCAACCAGGGGGGCGTTAGGTTTTAGTGTGATATCGCGGTATAGATTAAGGTATCGTGTAACAGATGAGATCAGGGTCATTGGGGACGATGGACTACTTCAACTTATAATGATAAGCGTCAACATTGGTGTTGTGAGGATTGAGAGTGGTTGTTCAGCGAGTAATCGCATAAATGTTCGTTGTGAAACGAGAGAAGTCATCTGTAACATTTTTTAACCTTGTTGCATTAATTTCACGTTTTACAGTTACCATGTGTACCCAACTATGATTGCAACATTTTCCCCTCCAGAATGGACCCCCGGCGTGTGTGGCTAAACCTCGGTCAGTTCGGGAAAGGGTTTCCTGAGAGATTGCTGTAGGAAAAGACCGTTTGCGCCCACCTGATTGTATGCTCGTCCGAGAGGCCATGAAGTAGGGCTTACCCCTTCAGCGGGGTGTAGGGATCATCCACACATGCCAGAGGTCCATCCGGGTTCTTCTGTTTAGCTGTTTAAAGAAAAGTATTATTAACTATGACGGATCTTTAATAAAAAAAAAAAAAAAAAAAAGAAAGAAAGAAAAAAAAAAAAATTATAACACAACGCAACAATAAACTATAAAAGGAACTTAGGAAGCCTTTAAATGAGCCTAGCCATTTAGACATCATATATGCTAAACAGGGAGGGATTTTGCAGTCTCCAATATAGCACATTAACAGTGAGCAATATATGATCATATAATAGTAATAACAATCACCGTTAGCAGGATTAATTACTTTCTTTGGGTTTTAACTCAGCTGGAGATTTTTTTTGGGGGTTAACTTTGTGTGTCACCAAGTGTATAGAGTGGGCGAGTCCACACACAAGGTTCGTCTGGGGGCTGCTAGGAGATAAAGGGTAGGTATTGGACGGTAATTTAGTGGATGTCCTAATTCGAGGACCTATTGTTCCCCTTGTTGACTGACTTCGGGGGGGGAGGTGATGGGGAGTGTGAGCAGATGGAGATGAGCTCTGCATAGTAGGGGGGAGTCAACTGGAGCTGGGTAACTAGAGAGTGGGTAATACTGGGCACTGAACCCACGTTCCATGTGGAATCGCCCTCCCTAGAGAGGGATTTACACTAACATCATTTAAGTTTAATGACCAGTCTTATTACAGAAGATTTTGAATTCGTATACAAGGTCCTTATCTTGGAAATGTGCCTTTTGCGATTCGTGGTAGGGAATAGAAATTGATCAGAGGGCTTGAGCCAAGCCTAGATGGGAGTTGGATGAGGGGGTGGAAGGTGGAGGAGATGTGGAGGAAATAGTGTGGAGGGGAGACTTTGTGGAGTAGTATGTGGTGGTCTTATAAATTTTTCCCCCTCTCAGATCAATCGTGAATTATACTTGCGTGACAATGATCAAGCTGATAGTAGTTTGTCCGTGTTATAGAAGTCACAGTTGGTTGTCTCAGATGAAGGGTATCCGGAGTCGTGGTTAGTTCTTAGTTCGTGCATCGATTTTGTGTTGTGAAGAGAGGTGGGGGGCGATGTCTACGTGCGAGTATTCCTCAGGCTCCAAGTGGTGGGCTTCCGTCAAGAACAAAGTGAGGGGAGGGTATTGAACTAGTCAGTTGGGACATGAAGAAATTCCTCTTGGACATGAGGTTTCTGATTGTAGATAGTTGCGTTGTAGCGGGTTTGATTGCAGAAAATCTTGTTGGTTTATATGTTAGATAACTGGTTTGAGGGCTTCTGGTGTAAAATGACAGACGACAGGGAGCCGACTTATTATTCATGGCCTCCATAACGGGGTCGTCTGTGAGCAGGAGATGCCGTGGGGCTATTGTTTGCAGAGTTCCTGGGTCTTGCGGACGTATTGGTCCTGGGCGAGTTGGATCTGCGTCTTCTGATGTGGAATTCATCACGTACTGGAATGGCATCCATGGAATTGGATCTTCTGAGATGAGGAGGTCTGAGAGATCTGTACCAATCAGGTAGCTCAATGCAAGGTATGTTCAGAGTTTCACAGAATGTGGAGATGTCTTCAGGCACCCTCAGATTGGCAGTACGCCCTTGTGCTGAAGCCGAGAGACAAAAAGGGAACTTCCAGCGATACCGAATTCCATTTGTGCGTAGTAAGTCCAGAAGGGGACGCAGATCTCTTCTGTTTTGGAGAGTAATGGGTGATAGATCTTGATAGATTTTTATCTCCATGCCTTGGCATGATAGATTACGACGATCTCTGGCCCTGCGCAGGATTTCTTCTTTCAGCTTGAAGTTAACCAAGCAACACACTACATCTCTGGGAGGATCTGTGTCTCTGCCTCTGGGCCTGAGAGCTCTGTGTAAGTGTTCACATTCAATGGGGGTCTCGGGGGGTCTGCCTAGCAGATCGTTAAATACGGCTACAGTTGCCTGGGCAAGTTGGGTATGATCGATTGCCTCTGGCATGCCTCTTACCCGTATGTTGTGCCGTCTGCCGCGGTTATCCAGATCTTCCATATATCTATACAGGTCTCTGAGTTGGACGTTGTGTGCCTGGGAGGAATTCTGGAGCTGGTGGATGGCATTCTCATTGCGAGCTGTTGATTCCTCCATGTTCTCCATGCGGACCGTCATGGATTGGATGTCTCTCCTGAGGTCTGTGATCGCTGAAGCCAATGTGGCTTTAATGTCTTCTGCCACAGATCTCAAGTCCCCAATGTTTAGGGGCTGTTCTGCCGCCAGATGGGATGTGGGTGATTGCTTCTGGTGCTGCCGGAGGGGCTGAGGCTGGAGGAGCGCGCTGTGGAGGAGTAGGCCCGAGATGAAGCCGGGGCCTCGCGTGGCTGCGTCCGGAAAATCTCCGGTATGCTGCGGCTTGCCTGAGATTCGGGTCTCCGCGGGGATCGGGATCGGGACGGGGATGGATTCCCCTTTGATTTCCCCATGTCAGTGGGTTTGAGTGGCTCTGTTAGGCTGATGAAATACCTCCTAGGACCGGAGCGCTGGGATCAAGCGGCCATCGGAGTCCGGCGCCAAACCACGCCCCCCTCTTTCTATTTTTCTAACTTTTCTCCAAAATTTTGAAAGCCAAATTTGAAGATGCACACAGTGTGTCAACATGTGCTATCTGCCATCACGGGATATCAATGTATGCATTTTGTGGATGCAAGCCCTTCCTCACAACTCAAGTAGATGAGAGGAAGGGGTTGCACCCCGAAACACGTCCATTGATCCCCCATGATGCGAGCTAGCACATGTTGACATTAGGCATAGGATCAGGAGGGAAATCCCCATTTTGACTCTCAATTTGTGTGCATCTTCAAAATTTGGCTTCCACAGGGGTGACATCACCCCATCTGATGAAAGCAATATCAACACAGTTTGGACATACTAATGTCTGATATTGCCTTCAATTTATCAAAGTTTAACTTTGCAAGTTCCTGAGTTGTGTATTGTTGTATGGTTTAAAAAACACGCCTGTTTACCAAAAAAAGGATATTTCTACTGTCAACAAAAAAAAAATTGTATTTCACAAATATGTTGGTTTGTGAAAAAACCCTTTTCTAAACGCACATGTGAATGTGCACAGAGTAAAAAATTTTCGACTCAACAATGTGTGGCATCTTCTTTCAATGCTCAATAGCAGTTTTTTTGCTTAAGTTGTTGTTTACAGTGACAATGGGGTTATTTACTAAAGGCAAATCCACTTTTGCCTTTGGAGAAAGCCACATAGCTCTTCTATCTTCTCTCCAAGAGATGAGTATGTCTCTAAGAATTATGTCATTTTGTAACTCAGGTGATAGGTGTTTTTATTTTAATATCTTAATCAATTAATGTATAGGTTCTAGAGATTAAAACTGACTCCCTCCCCTCTCCTGGTTGACAAGGATACAATGGTGTATCGCAGGGTCGCAAAGGTCACACCCGAGAATGGGTCCTAGTGTTCCGCCACTGTGGGGGGGGCCCAGGACACAAGGCAAAAACCAGAGGGAGGTGGGAGGGGCATGTGCTCCGGGTGCTGCACTGAGAGGGTTGGTGCCAACCCATGCCCCAGGGGGTTTATGCGGCCTCCCTGTTACTAGGACTGGTACCAGCACAATGTTACTTAGGCAGCCAGGACAGCCAGGGGCAATAAAATCTGAATCCCTCCAGCCAAAACTGAGATGTCAGGAGGGGGTTGGGTTCTCTCTCAGGACTGACTGTGACTGATGAGGGTCTCCCCCCTCTCCTCTGCTCCATCCTGACCCTCATCACCCCCTTTATGACCTGGGAAGGCAGCAAGCTATCCCGGGGACACAGTACCACCCTCTCCATCCTGCTTGCCCGTGACATCACAGCCTAGGATCTCACCCACATAGATGGGTGCAGAGTGAACCGGCTGGGTGATCAGTGATGTGGGGCACTATCCTCATTCTCCTCTTCCTGAGCTGTCAACTGGACACCCTCCCAGGGGTCCCTTTCACCTGCCTTGGGCCCCACTGGTGAAGCGCTACTGCATCACTTCATGTGAGTCCGGGGCTGTGGGAGAGGGATTGTGAGGGTGAAGATCGGGATGATAATGTAAATTAATGGGCAGAAGGAGAGAGGGGGGAGAGAAGGATCATCATGAGAAGGAGGAGGACAGTAAGGAGGGTAATGGAAATTTTAGGATGAGAGTAAGAAAGTTATGGTGAGGACGATAATAAGGATGGGGATGATAGTGATGGGGGTGATAATAATGGATAGTGAGGACATACTGTAGATGACAGGGATCATGTATAGAATAGGGAAAGTGAGAAAAGTGATGGTTAGGATGATAATTACAGTAAATAAGTTGAAGATGATAAAAACAAATGATGAGGATGATGATTATGGAATGATAGTAAAAAATTGAATCATTATGATAAGGATGATGCTGGTGAGGATGGGGGTGACAATAGAGGATAATGATGAGCATGATGATGGAAGGATGGCGAGGACAGGGATGACAATAATATAAAGTATTGGGAAAAGTGATGGTGAGGATGATGATACAGAAAATAATGTTAGGGATGAGTATAATGATGGTGAGGATGATTATGACAGTACAGAGGATACAATAGAGATGATAGCAATGATGATGAGGACCATGTGGATGATGATGAGAATGAGTATAATGATGCTGAGGACAATGATGGCAGTATAGAGAATAAAGATGAGAATGATAAAGGGGGCATGATAATGATGATGGTGATAAAAATGGTGATCATAATGATGAAAGTAAATAATGGCAAGGATAATAATGATAAGGATGGTGATGACAGCAAAGAGGATTACAAGGAGGACAATTAGGAAAGTGATGGGGATGATGATACAGAGATGACAATGATAATGTAAAGTAATGGAGAAATTGAAAAAAGTGATAGTGAGGAAGGATGACGATGACATTATTTATAATAATGATAGGGATGATGATGATAATGAAGGAAGGGCCCCTGGCTTGGAGGGAAGGGGGGTCCCAGGACCAGTGGGAAGGGACCAGAGGGGGAGGGGGGGGGGTCAGGGGTGCCCTTCATGGTTTCTTGCACCAGGGCCCTGAAGGTTCTAGTTACTGTATGCCGCCACATGGATAGGTCTGATCAATGCATGCATAAGATACTTAATAATGCTAGGGGGCTATTATTTTAGCAGTTGGTTTTATTATAGTGATGGACCCTTCTCCAGTTGCGTATCTTAGGAGAATGGACTGCAGGATATAACCTGATTGATGTGTGGAGATGGAAATCTATGGTTGCTAGGAACATTAATGTCAGTCCAATGCACATAACACATTATCTACCTTGGATATGTTTCAAACAGTGGTGGCTGGTGCTCAAAATTTTGGGGGGGCGCAAACAAACTGAAAAACTATGAAAAAAAACATAAATTGCAGCCTCACTGTCTTCATCAAACGCAGCCACTGTGCCCATCCAGGGCAGGTCCCAGGCGGGTGCACGGGGTGCAGTGCACCCAGGCGCCAGAGAGGTGGGGGCGCTGAAGCGCCAGAGTGCTCCCCTCCCTCCTCATTCTCCCCTCCGTGCTTCTGGACACTTCTGGATAGCTCTGTCCGCGCAGGTCACCGCCGCGGAGCGGCCGCTGTGCTTTTCACTGCTAGAGCCCATCCCCCCTCCCTCCTCCTCCTGTCAGAGGAGAGCAGCCGCCGGAGATCGGATCGGCTGGTCTCTGTGTTGAGAGAGACCAGCCGCGGCCGTGCAGTGACTTCGCTGGGGGGAGGAGGGGGGGGCGGCCCGTGCCTGCAGCCTGACACAGGTTCTCTCCTCTGTCTCTCACTCCCGCCTAAGCTGCTGCCTGTCTCGATCTGTTCTTCACCCGGGCGGCGCGGCTTCACACTGTCCTCTCTAGCTGCCGCACGGGTGTTATGTGTCTGTACTGATAGAGGGAGGTTTGTCCCTGGGGCGGTCTGTACTAATGGGGGGTTGTCCTGGGGGTCTGTACTAATGGGGGGTTTCCTGGGGGTCTGTACTAATGGGGGGGCTGTCCTGGGGGGTCTGTACTAATGGGGGGGTTGTCCTGGGGGGTCTGTACTAATGGGGGGGTTGTCCTGGGGGGTCTGTACTAATGGGGGGTTGTCCTGGGGGTCTGTACTAATGGGGGGGTTGTCCGGGGGGGTCTGTACTAATGGGGGGTTGTCCTGGGGGGTCTGTACTAATGGGGGGGTTGTCCTGGGGGTCTGTACTAATGGGGGGTTGTCCTGGGGGGTTGTCCTGGGGGGTCTGTACTAATGGGGGGGTTGTCCTGGGGGTCTGTACTAATGGGGGGTTGTCCTGGGGGTCTGTACTAATGGGGGGGTTGTCCTGGGGGTCTGTACTAATGGGGGGTTGTCCTGGGGGTCTGTACTAATGGGGGGGTTGTCCTGGGGGGTCTGTACTAATGGAGGGGGAGTTGTCTTGGGGGGTCTGTACTAATGAAGGGGGGTTGACCTGGGGGGTCTGTACTAAGAAGGGGGGGGATTTGTCCTGGGGGGTCTGTACTAATGGAGGGATTTGTCCTGGGGGTCTGTACTAATGGAGGGGGGTGTTTGTCCTGGGGGTTTGTACTAATGGAGGGGGGTTGTCCTGGGGGGGTCTGTACTAATGGAGGGGGGTTGTTCTGGGGGAGTCTGTACTAATGGAGAGGGGTGTTTGTCCGGGAGGGTCTGTACTAATGGAGGGGGGATGTCCTGGGGGGGGTTTGTACTAATGGAGGGGGGTTTGTCCTCTTGGGGGGTCTGTACTATTGGAGGGGGGTTTGTCCTGGCGGGCGGTTTGTACTAGAGGAGGGGGGGTTTGTCCTGGGGGGTCTGTACTAATGAAGGGGGGATTTGTCCTGTGGGGGTCTGTACTAGTGGAGGGGGGGTTTTCCTGGGGGGTCTGTAGTAATGGTGGGGGTTTGTCCTGGGGGGGTCTGTACTAATGGAGGAGGGTTTGTCCTGGGGGGTCTGTACTAATGAAGGGGGGATTTGTCCTGTGGGGGTCTGTACTAGTGGAGGGGGGTTCTCCTGGGGGGTCTGCACTAATGGAGGGGGTTTGTCCTGGGGGTCTGTACTAATAGAGGGGGGGTTTGTCCTGGGGGTCTGTACTAATGGAGGGGGGTTGTCCTGTGGGGGTCTGTACTAGTGGAGGGGGGGTTCTCCTGGGGGGTCTGTACTAATGGAGGGGGGGTTCTCCTGGGGGGTCTGTACTAATGGAGGGGGGTTGTCCTGGGGGGTCTGTACTAATGAAGGGGGGCTTTGTGCTGGTGGGGGTCTACTAATGGAGGGGGGTGGTTTGTCCTGGGGGGTCCATACTGATGAAGGGGGGTCTGTACTGAGATAGGGGTTTATACTTAGTGGGGGGTCTGCACTGACGAAGGGGGGACTAAAGTTGGTGGAAGGAGGGTGACACCATGTTATACAGCACCTGGTGACACCAACCCTAGTGCCGTCACTGCAGCTGCGGGCTCTCCTTTCGCCCCTTCCCCTCCCTCTCTCTCTCCTCCGCACGTGCACTGCTATACTAGTGAGCGGCACTGGCCAGCACAGCCTCCCACTATGTTTCTTCCCCCGCCTCAGCTAGGGAAAAATAGAATAGAAAAAGGAGAAGAGGATTGTGGGACATGTAGTCCCGAGGACTGGCAGCCCCACTGTAACACGGAAACTGCAGCCCACACAGCAGGCTCAGCTGAATGGGAGAGAGAGAGAGATACAGGAGCCTGGGAAAGCTTTCAGGGAAGTACACCCAGGACTCCAGAGGGAGAGGGCAGTGCTGAGGGAACACCATCAGAGAGGAAACCCCACTGCCCTGCGCCACCAGAGTGAAAGACACACAGCCTGGTGCCATCCCTGGCAGAGAAAGGAATGGAGTCATTGCCAGAATACAGATCTGGGTTCTACCCAGCGGAGTCACCATGGGCAATTCAGAGTGAGCTGACTCCTGATCAGAGGAACCATCGCTGGGTCAGGTGAGAGGGCCGATCGGCCATTATCTACTAACGTCCATAGGAACTGCAGTCTCTGACCATCTCCTGTATCGTATCATGTCTTCAGTCTCTGACCTTCTCTTGTATCATGTCTTCAGTCTCTGACCTTCTCTTGTATCATGTCTGCAGTCTCTGACCATCTCCTGTATCATGTCTGCAGTCTCTGACCTTCTCTTGTATCATGTCTGCAGTCTCTGACCATCTCTTGTATCATGTCTGCAGTCTCTGACCATCTCTTGTATCATGTCTGCAATCTCTGACCAGCTTCTGTACCATGTCTGCAGTGTCTGACTGTCTCTTGTATCATGTCTACAGTCTCTGACCATCTATTCTATCTTGTCTGTAGTCTCTGACCATCTCCTGTATTACGTCTGCAGTCTCTGACCATCTCTTGTATCATGTCTGCAGTCTCTGACCATCTCCTGTACTATGTCTGCAGTCTCTGACTGTCTCTTGTATCATGTCTACAGTCTCTGACCATCTCCTGTACTATGTCTGCAGTCTCTGATCATCTCCTGCACCATGTCTGCAGTCTCTGACCACCTCCTGTACTATGTCTGCAGTCTCTGACTGACTCTTGTATCATGTCTACAGTCTCTGACCATCTCCTGTACTATGTCTGCAGTCTCTGATCATCTCCTGTACCATGTCTGCAGTCTCTGATCATCTCCTGTACTATGTCTGCAGTCTCTGATCATCTCCTGTACCATGTCTACAGTCTCTGATCATCTCCTGTACCATGTCTGCAGTCTCTGATCATCTCCTGTACTATGTCTGCAGTCTCTGATCATCTCCTGTACTATGACTGCAGTCTCTGACTGTCTCTTGTATCATGTCTACAGTCTCTGACCATCTCCTGTACTATGTCTGCAGTCTCTGACTGTCTCTTGTATCATGTCTACAGTCTCTGACCATCTCCTGTACTATGTCTGCAGTCTCTGATCATCTCCTGCACCATGTCTGCAGTCTCTGACCACCTCCTGTACTATGTCTGCAGTCTCTGACTGACTCTTGTATCATGTCTACAGTCTCTGACCATCTCCTGTACTATGTCTGCAGTCTCTGACCATCTCTTGTATCATGTCTGCAGTCTCTGACCATCTCCTGTACTATGTCTGCAGTCTCTGATCATCTCCTGTACTATGACTGCAGTCTCTGACTGTCTCTTGTATCATGTCTACAGTTTCTGACCATCTCCTGTACTATGTCTGCAGTCTCTGATCATCTCCTGTACCATGTCTGAAGTCTCTGAGCATCACCTGTACTATGTCTGCAGTCTCTGACCATCTATTCTATCTTGTCTGTAGTCTCTGACCATCTCCTGTATTATGTCTGCAGTCTCTGATCATCTTCTGTACTATGTCTGCAGTCTCTGATCATCTCCTGTACCATGTCTACAGTCTCTGATCATCTCCTGTACCATGTCTACAGTCTCTGACCATCTATTCTATCTTGTCTGTAGTCTCTGACCATCTCCTGTATCATGTCTGTAGTCTCTGACCATCTCTTGTATCATGTCTGCAGTCTCTGACCATCTCCTGTACTATGTCTGCAGTCTCTGACTGTCTCTTGTATCATGTCTACAGTCTCTGACCATCTCCTGTACTATGTCTGCAGTCTCTGATCATCTCCTGCACCATGTCTACAGTCTCTGATCATCTCCTGTACTATGTCTGCAGTCTCTGACGGTCTCTTGTATCATGTCTACAGTCTCTGACCATCTCCTGTACTATGTCTGCAGTCTCTGATCATCTCCTGTACCATGTCTGCAGTCTCTGATCATCTCCTGTACCATGTCTGCAGTCTCTGATCATCTCCTGTACTATGTCTACAGTCTCTGATCATCTCCTGTACTATGTCTGCAGTCTCTGATCATCTCCTGTACCATGTCTGCAGTCTCTGATCATCTCCTGTACTATGTCTGCAGTCTCTGATCATCTCCTGTACCATGTCTGCAGTCTCTGATCATCTCCTGTACTATGTCTGCAGTCTCTGATAATCTCCTGTATTATGTCTGCAGTCTCTGACCATCTCCTGTACTATGTCTGCAGTCTCTGACTGTCTCTTGTATCATGTCTACAGTCTCTGACTGTCTCTTGTATCATGTCTGCAGTCTCTGATCATCTCCTGTACTATGTCTGCAGTCTCTGATAATCTCCTGTATTATGTCTGCAGTCTCTGACCATCTCCTGTACTATGTCTGCAGTCTCTGACTGTCTCTTGTATCATGTCTACAGTCTCTGACTGTCTCTTGTATCATGTCTGCAGTCTCTGACCATCTCTTGTATCATGTCTGCAATCTCTGACCAGCTTCTGTACCATGTCTGCAGTCTCTGACTGTCTCTTGTATCATGTCTACAGTCTCTGACTGTCTCTTGTATCACGTCTGCAGTCTCTGATCATCTCCTGTACTATGTCTGCAGTCTCTGATCATCTCCTGGACCATGTCTGCAGTCTCTGATCATCTCCTGTACTATGTCTGCAGTCTCTGATCATCTCCTGTATTATGTCTGCAGTCTCTGACCATCTCCTGTACTATGTCTGCAGTCTCTGACTGTCTCTTGTATCATGTCTGCAGTCTCTGATCATCTCCTGTACTATGTCTGCAGTCTCTGACCATCTCCTGTACTATGTCTGCAGTCTCTGACCATCTCTTGTATCATGTCTGCAGTCTCTGATCATCTCCTGTACCATGTCTGCAGTCTCTGACCATCTCCTGTACTATGTCTGCAGTCTCTGATCATCTCCTGTACCATGTCTGCAGTCTCTGACCATCTCTTGTATCATGTCTACAGTCTCTGACCATCTCCTGTACTATGTATGCAGTCTCTGACCATCTCCTGTACTATGTCTGCAGTCTCTGATCATCTCCTGTACCATGTCTACAGTCTCTGATCATCTCCTGTATCATGTCTGCAGTCTCTGATCATCTCCTGTACCATGTCTGCAGTCTCTGATCATCTCCTGTATTATGTCTGCAGTCTCTGATCATCTCCTGTACCATGTCTGCAGTCTCTGATCATCTCCTGTACCATGTCTGCAGTCTCTGATCATCTCCTGTACCATGTCTGCAGTCTCTGATTATCTCCTGTACTATTTCTGCAGTCTCTGATCATCTCCTGTACGATGTCTGCAGTCTCTGATCATCTCCTGTACTATGTCTGCAGTCTCTGATCATCTCCTGTACTATGTCTGCAGTCTCTCTCTGATCATCTCCTGTATTATGTCTGCAGTCTCTGATCATCTCCTGTACTATGTCTGCAGTCTCTGACCATCTCTTGTATCATGTCTGCAGTCTTTGACCGTATCCTGTATTATGTCTTGGGACTCTTTCTAACAGAAGCCCTCTCTGTGTGCATCAGAGAGACTCCCCTCCAGGTCTCATTAGTGTTCTCTCTTCCTGTATTTTCTTTATTGTTAAGAGATCATGGGAGGATTTCAGGGTAACGAAGACTTCTTAGAGGAGGAGCAGCTCTGTATTTGAGTCGTTGCCATAGAATCGTTTGTAAAGGGGAGGAGTTGGTAAGATGACCACGCCCATGTGGGGGCGCCAGAAATATTTCTGCACCCAGGCGCCGGTGACCCTAGGATCGGCCCTGTGCCCATCAATTGGAGCCACTGTGCTATCAATTGCAGCCACTGTGCTCATCAAACACAGCCACTGTGCCCATCAAACGCAGCCACTGTGCCCATCAAATTCTGCCACTGTGCCATCAAATACTGCCACTGTGCCATCAAGTGCCGCCACTGTGCCATCATATGCCGTCACTGTGCCATCATATGCTGCCAGCGTGCCATCAAATGCTACCACTGTTCCCATCAAATTCTGCCACTGTGCCATCGAATGCCGCCACTGTGACCCCCCCTGCCCACTCGCCATCTACCCAGCACTTACCCTGACTTGGTGGGGCAGGGGGTGATGGCGGCGAACGGTGTCCTCCATGCGACTCCTCCCATCCTCTCCTCCTGATAGGCATCCAATCACAGCGCCTGTCGTTTGAGCCAATCAGGTGATGGGTAACAGACCCGAGCACCTGATTGGCAGAGAGGCGGTTCAGTGTTAGGAAAGCGAATATTCATTCTTTTCTAACACACCTGGGTGGACTGTGACCGCCAAGCATGGCACTCACAGTTCACCTATTTTGAAGCCTATTAGAGCCTATGGCTCTAATCAGGTGCTTCAAAAACACCCCCTGCTGCTGTAATTCAGGCACCCAAAAAGGGGCCGGGCACCTGAATAGGGGGTGGCAGCGCCGGCCATGGATAGATTCATGCAATGTATGAATCTATCCATTGGTCATAGAAGGGGTGGCTGGAGAGAGGGGGCAGCGCCCATGCGCCCTTATGGACGCACCGCTACTGGTTTCAATTACTGCTGATACATCTCATGAAGCCTTCCATATAGCATGTCTACCAAGAGCCATTTCTGATCATGCTCCTTTGGACCTTATACTTAAAAGATTAGTTCACATTTACCAAAAAACTGCCTATGCAAATAACGGATATCCTTAGGCTCGGTTCACACATGGGCGGCACGACTTGCAGGTCGCCTCAGCGAGGCGACCTGCAAACGACTGCCGGGGCGACTTGCGAGACGACTTCTGCATAGAAGTCTATGCAAGTCGCCCCAAGTCGCCCCCAAAGTAATACAGGAACCTTTTTCTAAGTCGGAGCGACTTGCGTCGCTCCGATTAGAACGGTTCCATAGCACAGAACGGGAGGCGACTTGTCAGGCGACTAGGTCGCCTGACAAGTCGCCCCAGTGTGAACCGAGCCTAAATGTGAACCCAAAAAAACTCTGCGCTTAGATATACCCTCTCATAGCTGCTGACACCAAAAAAGCTTGTGATACAAAGCCCAAAAGACACAATCAATATTCAACAGTGCAGCGCTATAATACTCCCTGTGAATAATATAAATAAATATAAACCTGAAGTGATCATCAAAATAACACATAAAACTGACTTGATAAAATCCAAAAAACTATAAACTTTTATAAAATAGAGTATAGTCCCATAAGTCCAATGTGCCAATATAATGTGCAATTCTGGCTTTTGAGATCATCAGATAGTAACCTCCAACCAAAGAGTAGATCCTCTGGAAATCTCACCAGAAAATGAACCCAGTGCTTGTGCAGATGCAATCCACCAGTGACTAAAAGCAGGAAAAAATCAGCTTCTTACCAGATATCCATGACCATTCCTGTCCCGACAAATGGTCAGATAGCACTTTTAGGGTTAATATGGCTAACCCCAGCCAATGAACCACCACATCTCTTGGACCGGCGGCCACCACAATGTTACTCAGAAAAAATAGGAAGCAATCTCAATCTAGTGTAAAACTGTATAAAAGCTTTATTAAAAATCTAACAAATATGTACTTACAAGATTCATGGGTCAGAATTTGGCTAAACAAGGCATGTTAATTCCTGTGTAAAAAGTTCCTGTGGGATAAGGGATGTCTGTAGATAAAAACAAGCTGTTCAGCTTTGACCAGAATTGAATAATGTCCTTTCTATAGATGTAGGTAGGCCATTTACATACCTCATGATGCCTGACCTGAAAACTGCCAGGACAGGACCTTTAATCCTATCTTGAGTCATTTGGTCTATCCACTCTTACGACTGAGGAAATAGAAAACAATTTGTCTACATTTTCTAAACACAAGACTGAGGGTCTTGATGGTATCTAATGCCCCGCACACACAGTTGGAATTTCCGATGGAAAATGTTCAATGGGAGCCTTTTGTCAGAAATTCTGACCATGTGTAGGCTCCATTGGAGTTTCCATCGGAATTTCCGTCGCACAAAATTTGAGATCTGGTTCTCAAATTTTATGGCAACAAAATCCGTTTGTGTAAATTCCGATCGTGTGTACATAATTCCGATGCCCAAAGTGCCACGCATGCTCGGAATCAAGCAGAAGAGCAGCACTGGCTATTGAACTTCATTTTTCTCGGCTCATCGTACGTCTTATACGTCACTGCGTTCTTGACGTTCGGAATTTCCGACCAACTTTGTGTGTGACCGTGTGTATGCAAGACAAGTTTGAGCCAACATCTGTCGGAAAAAAAACATGGATTTTGTTGTCGCAATGTCCGATCATGTGTACAAGGCATTACACATAAGGAAAGACTGGTTGCCTGTAAAAAAAAAATATTTAAAGAATGTTGAAAATACTCTTCTTCCTCCATCCATAAGAGAAGTCAGGATAGTAATAATTCAAAAGCATAGCAAAGACCCATTGTTTTACGAATCCTGTGAGCCAATTTCATTGATTTAAATGGCTAAATTTTAATAAAATATCTTCTATACATTTGAACTCTGTGATTTCTGTTCCTATTAACCCTGATCAAACTAGGTTTGTTCCAGGCAGATCTACAAATATACACACCCACAGACTCTTCACCAGTCTTCAAATCCCGTGCCCGTACTCTGCTCATTGTAACTTTGGATAGTCACAAAGCTTTTGACTCAATAAAATGGACCTGGTCTGCCTGGGGAGGTGTTTGGAGTATCTTGATCTGCTGAGATACAGTATCTCACAAAACTAAGTACACTCCTCACATTTCTGTAAATATTTTAATATATCTTTTCGTGTGACAACACTGAAGAAATGGCACTTTGCTACAATGTAAAGTAGTGAGTGTACAGCTTGTATAACAGTGTAAATTTGCTGTCCCTTCAAAATAACTCAACACACAGCCAGTAATGTCTAAACCGCTGACAACAAAAGTGAGTACACCCCTAAGTGAAAATGTCCAAATTGGGCCCAATTAGCCATTTTCCCTCCCCAGTGTCATGTGACTTATTAGTGTTACAAGGTCTCAGGTGTGAATGGGGAGCAGGTGTGTTAAATTTGGTGTTATCGCTGTCACTCTCTCACACTGATCACTGGAAGTTCAACATGGCAACTCATGGCAAAGAACTCTCTGAGGATCTGAAAAAAATAAATGTTGCTCTACATAAAGATGGCCTAGGCTATAAGAAGGATGCCAAGACCCTGAAACCGAGCTGCAGCACGGTGGCTGAGACCATGCATTGGTTTAACAGGACAGGTTCAATTCAGAACAGGCCTCGCCATTGTCAACCAAAGAAGTTGAGTGCACATGCTTAGCATCATATCCAGAGGTTGTCTTTGGAAAAAAGATATATAAGTGCTGCCAGAATTGCTGCAGAGGTTGAAGGGGTTGGGGGTCAGCCTGTCAGTGCTCAGACCATATGCCGCATGCTGCATCAAATTGGTCTGCATGGCTGTCGTCCCAGAAGGAAGCCTTCTAAAGATGATGCACAAGAAAGCCTGCAAACAGTTTGCTGAAGACAAGCAGACTAAGGACATGGATTACTGGAACCATGTCCTGTGGTCTGATGGGACCAAGATAAACTTATTTGGTTTAGATGGTGTCAAGTGTGTGTGGGGGCAACCAGTTGAGGAGTACAAAGACAAGTGTGTCTTGTCTACAGTCAAGCATGGTGGTGAGAGTGTCATGATCTGGGGCTGCATGAGTGCTGCTGGCACCGGGGAGCTACAGTTCATTGAGGGAACCGTGAATGCCAATATGTACCGTCACATACTGAAGCAGAGCATTATCCCCTCCCTTTGGAGACTGGGCAGCAGGGCAATATTCCAACATGATAGCGACCCCAAACACACATCCAAGATGACCACTGCCTTGTTAAAGAAGCTGAGGGTAAAGGTGATGGACTAGCCAGAGCTAAACCCTATTGAGCATCTGTGGGGCATCCTCAAATGGATGGTGGAGGAGCTCAAGGTCTCTAACATCCACCAGCTCCATGATGTCATTTTGGAGGAGTGGAAGAGGACTCTAGTTACAACCTGTGAAGCTCTGGTGAACCCCATGCCCAAGAGGGTTAAGGCAGTGCTGGAAAATAATGGTGGCCACACAAAATATTGACACTTTGGACCCAATTTGGACATTTTCACTTAGGGGTGTACTCACTTTTGTTGCTAGTGGTTTAGACATTAATGGCTTCAGTGTTGTCACATGAAAAGATAGAATAAAATATTTACAAAATTGTCAGGGGTGTACTCACTTTTGTGAGATACTGTATATATATATATATATATATATATATATATATATATATATATATATATATATATATATATACAGGAATGAATTCCAGACCAGTACTGATCTGGCTTTTTGAATATTAAACTTTCTGAAATACAAATATTTTTCACAGTTTAGCCATAAGATTTCTGTTGTGCGTTTCTTACTTCCTTGCTGCAGTGGTTTTGCTAGATCTGTTTCCTTTTACATGTGCTGCTAGCTTCTCTGTTCACGTATGGGTGTCACCTGCTCCACTGTGGATTTATATCCTTTCCCATTTTATCACTTTCTAGGATGCCTCCCTGTTTGCTTCCCTATATATGCACATGCTCAGTGCAGTGCTTCTTGCCTGAAGCTTCCATTTGAATTACTACTTGTGTATGCTGTGTCTAACTACCCATGTACCCATCCTGGCCTCATCTACCATCTGTGCTTGTCTACTGCCATCCTGGCATCGGCTTTCCTCCTGGATTTCCCTTTGTTACCTGTTGTTCATACTCTGCACACATGAGCGGTCACCACATCCTCTGCTGGGTGTACCTGGAGGCTGTGACCTGGTTAGCTTGCTGCAAGTGCATCCCCAGCATTAGGGGCCCTGGTAAAGAAGCAGGCTGGGGCTCAGACTTAGCTCCACGGTGAACCCCCGAATTGGTAATCTACAAGGGCGCACTACCACAGATGCTTCACAGTTTGCACAGGCCATGAGCTCTTCGGAGACACCGCAGCCTCTTCTGGAACACCTTCAAAGTTTGGTACAGAGAGTTGATGTCCAGCAGGTTTATCAGGTTTATCAGCTTCTTCCAGATTGGATCAGTTGCAGGTTGTGTCCATTTCCTCTCCCTCTGTCCAGATTACTATTGTTCCTCCTGTCTCAGACTGTGCTTTAAAACTTCATAAAGGAAAGAGAAATGCGCCTCTAAGTGCAGTGGTTATTATTATTATTATTATTATTATACAGGATTTATATAGCGCCAACAGTTTGCGCAGCGCTTTACAACATGAGGGCAGACAGTACACCTACAATACAAATCCATACAGGAGGGATTAGAGGGCCCTGCTCGTTAGAGCTTACAATCTAGAAGGGAGAGTCAAGTGGAAACAAAAGGTAATAACTGTGGGGGATGAGCTGATGGAAAAAATGAAAATATCGTTGTTAGGCGTGGGTAGGATAGGCTTCTCTGAAGAGAAGGGTTTTCAGGGATCGTCTAAAAGCTAATAAAGTAGGTGATAAGCAGACAGATTGGGGTAGGGCATTCCATAGGATTGGAGAGGCTTTGGCAAAGTCCTGGAGGCGAGCATGGGAGGAGGTGACGAGGGAGCTAGAGAGCAGGAGGTCTTGAGAGGAATGAAGAGAACGAGTAGGTTGGTATTTAGAGACTAAGCTAGTGATGTAGCTGGGGCGAAATTGTGGATGGCTTTGTACGTAGTTAAAAGTTAAAAGATTTATTACAGTCACAATGGGATTAAAAACGCTTACAAGATATTAAGAGGTCATAGGTATATAATGATTAGTCCTCCTGCGGATTGCTGTAATCCTTGTTTGTCTTGAGGGAAAGAGAGAGCCATCCTGCAGCTGTCAGCTTCCCTAGTGACGTGGATTGGCGAGGAGGTGATAATGCGATGAGGTGGCCTGGGTTCTGGAACCAAGCTGGAACTGCCGCTATAACATCAGGTGAAGGTGGTGGACGGTAACGAAGCATGCACGGCTCCTTCGTCAGACCTGCTCTCATGCTTGCTTGACGGGTTTATGAGAGCTGAGGGGAAGGGGGGAGAGAGGGGAGGTGTTGGTGTCTGCTGATAGGCTGAGGGAAAGAAGGGCAGAGTGTAGACTGCACATGTGACATATTGACGAACAAAGGAGCCGTGCATGCTCTGAAATGTGTTACCACCCACCACCTTCACCTGATGTTACAGCGGCAGTTCCAGTTTGGTCCCAGAACTGGGCCACCTCACCGCATCTTCACCTCCTTGTCAATCCACATCACCAGGGACTCTGGCAGCTGCAGGATAGCTCTCTCCCCCCCAGACAGACGAGGAATACAGCGTTCCGCAGGAGGACTAATCATTATATGCCTATGACCTCTTACTATCTCGTAAGTGTTTTCAATCCCATCGTAGCTGTAATAAATCTTTTAACCACTGCACTTAGTGGCGACTTTCTCTTTCCTTTGTGACCCTCCAGAGCTGCTTCTTCTCTAAAAAGTGCTGCCTTCTGTGCCATCTCCCCACTGCTACAAAGGACTGGATACCCAGCCTCACTAGAGCACCCTCATCTCTCCCTTTGACACTTCAGTTGCCTCTGCCACCTAATTTTTCTGGTGATTCAACAGCTTGTCGGGGCTCCATAAACCAGTGCTCAATTCATTTTGAGTTAGTGGCCCACCAATTCCCTACTGATCATTAAAAGCTGGTATACATGATATCACTCCTTTCCGGTAAGGCTTTGGCTTGAGCCTCGTCACTTTGGAAACGTCAAGATCCAATGATTTCCAGCCTTACTGCCTTCCTACAGGCTTTCCATAAGATCTTTGATGTGCCAGTCAGGGCCTCATTCGCTGCTGGAGCACTTCTTTGGCTTTATCAAGGAAGCATGACTGTTGGTCAATACGCAGTTCAGTTGCACCTTGGCCTCAGAACTAGCATTGAATAATGATGCACTTACCTGCAAACATTTTGCAAGGTTTAGTGGACCATATTAACTACTTCCCGCCTGGCCTATAGCAGAATGACAGCAGGGTGGTGGTTCAGTTATCCTGACTGGGCGTCATATGATGTCCTTCAGGATAACAGCCGCCGCATGCCCGTGGGGGCGCACATCACGGCGATCGGTGGTGCGGTGTGTCAGTCTGACACACCGCTACACAGATCTCGGTAAAGAGCCTCCAACAGAAGAGCCAGTGATCAGTTTTTCCTAACTCGTGTCTGACAGATGTGAGTAGAGGAGAGCCGATCGGCGGCTCTCCTGACAGGGGGGTCTGCGCTGATTGTTTATCAGCGCAGCCCCCCATCGGATGCCCACACTGGACCACCAGGGAAGCCACCAGGGAGGCACATAACATGTGGATGGCCAGGTACATCCCCCATGGCCATCCACATGTGCAAATTAATGCCAAATCTGTGCCAATCAGTGCCCACATATGGGCACTGACTGGCACCATTATGTAAGAGAATAATTACGTGATGCCCAGCAATGCCACCCATCAGTGTCATTAGTGCCACCCATCAGTGTCCATCAGTGCCACCTATCAGTGCCCATCCGTGCCCACCTATCAGTGCCCATCTGTGACACCCATAAGTACCCATCAGTGACACCCATAAGTACCCATCAGTGCCACCTACGAGTGCCCATCAATGCCACCTATGAGTGCCCATCAGTGCCGCATACCAGTGCCACCTATCACTGCCCATCAGTGCCACCTATCAGTGCCCATGATCAGTGCCCATCAGTGCCACCTCATTGGTGCCGATCAGTGCCGCCTTATCAGTACCCGTAAGTGCAACCATATTAGTGCCCATCATTGAAGATGAAAACATACTTATTTACAAAAAAATTAACAGAAACAAAGAAAAAAACTTGTTTTTTTTCAAAATTTTCGGTCTTTTTTTATTTGTTGCACAAAAAATAAAAATCACAGAGGTGATCCAATACCACCAAAAGAAAGCTCCTGAACAACTCACCTCTGTAACAATGCTGGCATCTGTAGAACCTATGCAATTAGGGTAGATATGCCACATGAGCAATTGTCTCACCTGAAACTCAGCCTATGCCTTTTCTGCTGAGCTGATGGTCATAGATTAAAGTCCTATCCACCCAGAAAAACTCTTGGGTCTAGGTTACATGGAGAGTGGTGATCTAGACAAAGACCTGAATTTCATCACCTTCCCTTGTTTTGTCCTACCTGTCTCCATTCATTGGGACATGAACTCATTTCAAGTATCTGCATACATGGATTCTGGGGCCTGCCAGAAGCTTCATTGAGCATTCCCTGGCCACTGAATTGAGGATTTCTCTCATTCTCTTGGTCATGCTCCACTAGGTATCTGCAGCTGATGGCTCTACCTTGGCCTTAGGACCACTACGGTTCCAAACTACCTGCATTACTATGCATGTCAGTGTGCTACATTGTGAGGGAATCTCCTTCCTGATCCTTCCTAAGTCTTCTAGTCCCATCAATGCCATCAGACTTGTCTCCCCAAGGTGCTCCCACATCTTTCTGTACCTGCAGCTGATGTCTCCTCCTCTCCAATGCTCCTTCAACACTGTCAGGACTTCCAAGACATTTTTTGTAAAAAAGCCATTCCCTTGCCTACTGCTGGCCCTCTTCTAGTGCTGTCCACCTCTAGTCCCTTACCCTCTTTGCTGCCTAAACCATTAGTTCCTTTACTTACTGTACAGCTCTAAGCTCCAACTCCCTTACTCCCTTCAGCTTCCTTGGAGCCAGCCATGGTTTCCACATTAGGAACTTCAGTGCCAACCCCAAGTTCCTCATCAGCACAGCTTGTCATGACCACTGTACAAATTAAAGTGTCAACTCCTATCCCCCTGTTTTGCTAACAGCCTCCATCCCCACTAGGGATGAGCCCGATGTTTGAGTCGAACGTAAGTATCTACGGTGTTCGCGGCAAATTAGAAAACACTGTTAAAGTCTATGGGACACTAACATGAAAAATCAAAAGTGCTAATTTTAAAGGCTTATATGCAAGTTATTGTCATAAAAAGTATTTTGGGATCTGGGTCCTGCCCCAGGGGACATGTATCAATGCAATTTTTTTTTTTTAAACGGCCGTTTTTTCAGGAGCAGTAATTTTTTTAATGCTTAAAGTGAAACAATAAAAATTAAATATTCCTTTAAATATTGTGCCTGGGAGGTGTCTACAGAATGCCTGCAAAGTGGCACATTTTTCCCGTGTAACAGTACCACAGCAAAATTACATTTCTAAAGGAAAAATTGTCATTTAAAACTGATCGCGGCTGTAATGAATTGTCGGGTCTCGGCAATATAGATACAGATAATTGAAAAAAAGAGCATGGGATCCCCCCTGTCCATTACCAGGCCCTTTGGGTCTGAAAAAAGAAAAAAAAAAACGTAACCGTTCCGCCTCCATGGAAGGCTCCCACCATGTGATGCTTCTTCGCTGGGACTTCCCCATGGCTTCCCTGTGGTGTCAGGGGGGGCGGAGTCACTTGTTTACGTAACTGGGTGGCCCCATGTGGTATTGGAGGTGGCGGGGTCACCCGGTTACATCACCAGGTGGCCCCGCCCTCAGTTATAAAAGAGCTGTCACAGCGAAGAAGCGCCATGGAGGCTGATCGGTTGCAGATTTTTTTGCAGATTACCCCAAAGCATCCTCCGCATGTTGAGGGCATGTGGCCTGGTATGGTTCAGGAGGAGGGTGCTCTCTCATCCCCCCCTCTTTTCCTGTGGCCTGCCAGGTTGCGTGTTCGGATAAGGGTCTGGTATGGATTTTGGGGGGGCCCCTACTCCATTTTTTTCATTTTGGCGCAGGGCTCCCCTTAAAATCCATACCAGACCTGAAGGGTCTGGTATGGATTTTTGGGGAACCCCTACGACATTTTAAAAAAAAAATTGGCGCAGGGTTATCCTTAATTTCCATATCAGACCCAAAGGGCCTGGTAATGGACTGGGGGGGTCCCATGCTCCTTTTTTCAATTAGTTTTTCAATGAGTTTTATCTATATTGCCGAGACCTGAAAATTCATTACAGCCACAATCAGTTTTAAATGACAATTTTTACTTTTGAAATGTGGCGCTGTTCTAAACATGGGAAAAATGCGCCACTTTACAGGCATACTATAGACAACCCCCAGGCACAATATTTAAAGGAATATTTCATTTTTATTGTTTCACTTTAAGCATTAAAAAAAATCACTACTCCTGCAAAAAACGGCCGTTGTTCGTGTCCCATAGACTTTAACGGTGTTTGTGTGTTCTGCCAAATTTTTTGCCTGTTCGCATGTTCTGCTGCGAACAGAACAGGAGGGTGTTCGGCTCGTCCCTAATCCCCACTCCCCACTCCTGTGTCCCCTCTGCCAGCCTCCTCACCAGACCCTTCATCTTCATTACTATTATCTGCTCCAGCCCAAGTGCCTAACTTAACTTCTCCCATTCTTGCTCTTTGCATGACAGATATTCCCAAGAACTTAAATCTGACAGTTTCTATGTGCAAAATAATTGCAGTTTTTTTATCTCCATGTGACTCTCAAACCTCTACCTGGTGACAAGGACAGGCTCTCTACTAAGAATTTCCATCTATGAGTACCCTCTATAAAATTTCTATGAAAATCCTCATGTCATTGGTACAATTCCCTGCCAAGTTAATTCTGGCTCTTTCAAGCTGTGAAGCTTCAAGTTTCCCTTCACATTCAAGGATCCCTACTGTCTTTCATGTTTCTCTCCTGAGACCGTACATCATCATAAGGAGCAACTTCACAGTTCTCTGAGCTCCCATTTGAATTACTACTTGTGTATCCTGTGTCTGACTACCCGTGTACCAATCCTGGCTTTGTCTACGATCTGTACTTGTCTTCTGCCTGTCCTGATATTGACTTGTCTCCTTGATCTCCCTTTGTTCCCCTGCTGTTCATACTGAAGCTGGAGCTTAGATTCCACACCCTGGGGAACCCCGGGTTGGTGATCTACAAGGACTCACTACCACAGATACTTGACAATATTGATATCGTGTCAAGCATATGGGTGTGTTGTGCATCCTCTCTATGGATGGCTGGATTAAACTCCAGACCATAACTGATACAAACATTTTGCTCTTTATCTTTGAAACGCTTTCCTTTTTATGTAAAAATAACGAGGACTATATTGGAGATTTACTACATCTTTACTACAACTACTATCTTCTTGTCCCTCAGCTGTCCCCTTCTAGATTTGAGAATTGGCACTCCAGTAAACCGTATGGAAACTTTTCACATGTTCACCTGATGAAGATGTTTGAAGCATTTGAAATGCATTGAGCAAACATGTGGATGTCAAATTGAAATAAGATTTGTGAACTTCACTTTGCAAACACTGGATTTGGTGCTATATACAATTTTAATATCTGTATCATAAACTTTATGATTTAAAAAAATTACTTTGTGGTATCATTCTCTATATGCTGAGAATTGCTAGAATCATTTTACTGTTTTACATGTATTTGAGGATATATAGGACAGATAACCTTTATCCTTTATATTTATATGCACAGAAAACAGCGCTTATTCTACACCACTTTTTTTGGAAAGTTTTTTTGGAAATATTAAACTGCAGTTCACTGTCAAAATTTGGTAAAACTTCATTTTAATTTTAGTCCAATTTCAAGATATGCAAGACACAAAGTTACTCATATGTCAGAGTAGCAAAAAACTTTGTACTTGCTGTGAGTTGAAAGTTCAAATCAGGGAGCACTTAAACGACAAAAAAATGTGTCTGAGCTGGTTATATAGTATTTATGTTTAAATAACTAACCCTTTTAATAGTGAAAACTATTTTTCTAATTAAGCATATGTTTCCATGCATCAAATATAAGAATTTAGATGATAATCTTGATAATCAGTTAAACTGAGACGCATGCGCGAGGCTCGCTGAGCAGACATGGCTGCTTAGAGCTCCGCTTTTGCCGGGACATTACAGCCTCGTCTCATCGAGTCACGAATGAAAATCGCAATTTCACGGTAACCTGTCTGTTCCTTATACTACTGGGCACAAAAAGATAGGGTGTACACAGGGAGGAAAACTAAACTTAAGCCTGCTAAGAGTCAGGAAGCGCAAGTGAAAGCCGCATCTAAAATGGCGGTGGCGCCAGCCTCCCTTTCTACATTACCTCACACACAGAAACAGACACGGAATACTACTCCTTCCTCACAGTATTTTGAGCCTGATTTTGAATTTGGAATGACTCCTATTTCACTTCAGAATATTTCTCATGGCTCTGACCTTATTAGTTAGTTTGAACAGGTTCTATAAAAAGCACTTCAAAATACCTCAGATACTATAACTGAGAAACTGACCCGAGAAATCAGTGAGATGGGACATCATACATCTATATTAAAACAAAGAATGGATGAAATAAATGACATTACCATTGCTCACAATGACAAGTTAGAAGCCCTCAGAGAGGAAAATTCTTCCCTCTCCACTCGCCTTGAGGATTTTGAAAACAGGGCCCAAAGATCTAGCCTGAGAATTCGAGGTATACCTGAAACTATAATAGATCTCCATTCTACAATCACAGCTCTCTTTCAGGAACTTGCCCCATCTATCCCCATTGAAAGACGAGATGGCCAGAATCCACAGAACCTTGGCCCCCAGAAAAGAAGATGGTCTCCCTAGAGATATTGTTTTGAAATTACATTATTTTCGCACCAAGGTACAACTAATGGAAGCTGCTCGCGATAAGGACACTTTATCTTTCCAAGGACACCGTTATCAAATTTTTCAAGACCTCTCGCAACAAACTCTGATCAAAAGAAGAGCAATGAGACCAGGGCCGATCCTAGGGTCACCGGCGCCTGGGTGCAGAAATATTTCTGGCGCCCCCACATGGGCGTGATCATCTTACCAACTCCTCCCCTTTACAAACGATTCTATGGCAACGACTCAAATACAGAGCTGCTCCTCTAAGAAGTCTTCGTTACCCTGAAATCCTCCCATGATCTCTTAACAATAAAGAAAATACAGGAAGAGAGAACACTAATGAGACCTGGAGGGGAGTCTCTCTGATGCACACAGAGAGGGCTTCTGTTAGAAAGAGTCCCAAGACATAATACAGGATACGGTCAAAGACTGCAGACATGATACAAGAGATGGTCAGAGACTGCAGACATAGTACAGGAGATGATCAGAGACTGCAGACATAATACAGGAGATGATCAGAGACTGCAGGCATAGTACAGGAGATGATCAGAGACTGCAGACATAGTACAGGAGATGATCAGAGACTGCAGACATGGTACAGGAGATGATCAGAGACTGCAGAAATAGTACAGGAGATGATCAGAGACTGCAGACATGGTACAGGAGATGATCAGAGACTGCAGACATGGTACAGGAGATGATCAGAGACTGCAGACATAATACAGGAGATGATCAGAGACGGCAGACATGGTACAGGAGATGATCAGAGACTGCAGACATGATACAGGAGATGATCAGAGACTGTAGACATGGTACAGGAGATGATCAGAGACTGCAGACATAGTACAGGAGATGGTCAGAGACTGCATACATAGTACAGGAGATGGTCAGAGACTGTAGACATGATACAAGAGACAGTCAGAGACTGCAGACATGGTACAGGAGATGATCAGAGACTGCAGACATAGTACAGGAGATGGTCAGAGACTGCAGACATGGTACAGGAGATGATCAGAGACTGCAGACATGATACAAGAGATGGTCAGAGACTGCAGACATAGTACAGGAGATGGTCAGAGACTGCAGACATAGAACAGGAGATGATCAGAGACTGCAGACATGATACAAGAGACAGTCAGAGACTGCAGACATAGTACAGGAGATGGTCAGAGACTGCAGACATAATACAGGAGATGATCAGAGACTGCAGACATAGTACAGGAGATGATCAGAGACTGCAGACATGGTACAGGAGATGATCAGAGACTGCAGACATAGTACAGGAGATGATCAGAGACTGCAGACGTGATACAAGAGACAGTCAGAGACTGTAGACATGATACAAGAGACAGTCAGAGACTGCAGACATGGTACAGAAGCTGGTCAGAGATTGCAGACATGATACAAGAGATGGTCAGAGACTGCAGACATGATACAAGAGACAGTCAGAGACTGTAGACATGATACAAGAGACAGTCAGAGACTGCAGACATAGTACAGGAGATGGTCAGAGACTGCAGACATAATACAGGAGATTATCAGAGACTGCAGACATTGTACAGGAGATGGTCAGAGACTGCAGACATGATACAAGAGACAGTCAGAGACTGTAGACATGATACAAGAGACAGTCAGAGACTGCAGACATAGTACAGGAGATGGTCAGAGACTGCAGACATAATACAGGAGATTATCAGAGACTGCAGACATAGTACAGGAGATGATCAGAGACTGCAGACATGGTACAGGAGATGATCAGAGACTGTAGACATAGTACAGGAGATGATCAGAGACTGCAGACATGGTAAAGGAGATGATCAGAGACTGCAGACATAGTACAGGAGATGGTCAGAGACTGTAGACATGATACAAGAGACAGTCAGAGACTGCAGACATAGTACAGGAGATGATCAGAGACTGTAGACATGATACAAGAGACAGTCAGAGACTGCAGACATAGTACAGGAGGTGGTCAGAGACTGCAGACATGGTGCAGGAGATGATCAGAGACTGCAGACATAGTACAGGAGATGGTCAGAGACTGTAGACATGATACAAGAGACAGTCAGAGACTGCAGACATAGTACAGGAGATGGTCAGAGACTGCAGACATGATACAAGAGATGGTCAGAGACTGCAGACATGATACAGGAGATGGTCAGAGACTACAGACAAGATAGAATAGATGGTCAGAGACTGTAGACATGGTACAGGAGATGATCAGAGACTGCAGACATGGTACAGGAGATGATCAGAGACTGTAGACATGGTACAGGAGATGATCAGAGACTGCAGACATAGTACATGAGATGATCAGAGACTGCAGACATAATACAGGAGATGGTCAGAGACTACAGACAAGATAGAATAAATGGTCAGAGACTGCAGACATAGTACAGGAGATGATCAGAGACTTCAGACATGGTACAGGAGATGATCAGAGACTGCAGACATAGTACAGGAGATGGTCAGAAACTGTAGACATGATACAAGAGACAGTCAGAGACTGCAGTCATAGTACAGGAGATGATCAGAGACTGCAGACATAGTACAGGAGATGGTCAGAGACTGCAGACATGATACAAGAGATGGTCAGAGACTGCAGACATAGTACAGGAGATGATCAGAGACTGCAGACATGGTACAGGAGATGATCAGAGACTGCAGACATGGTACAGGAGATGATCAGAGACTGCAGACATAGTACAGGAGATGGTCAGAGACTGTAGACATGATACAAGAGTCAGTCAGAGACTGCAGACATAGTACAGGAGATGATCAGAGACTGTAGACATGATACAAGAGACAGCCAGAGACTGCAGACATAGTACAGGAGGTGGTCAGAGACTGCAGACATGGTGCAGGAGATGATCACAGACTGCAGACATAGTACAGGAGATGGTCAGAGACTACAGACAAGATAGAATAGATGGTCAGAGACTGTAGACATGGTACAGGAGATGATCAGAGACTGCAGACATAGTACAGGAGATGGTCAGAGACTGTAGACATGATACAAGAGACAGTCAGAGACTGCAGACATAGTACAGGAGATGGTCAGAGACTGCAGACATAGTACAGGAGATGGTCAGAGACTGCAGACATGATACAAGAGATGGTCAGAGACTGCAGACATAATACAGGAGATGGTCAGAGACTACAGAAAAGATAGAATAGATGATCAGAGACTGTAGACATGATACAAGAGACAGTCAGACACTGCAGACATGGTACAGAAGCTGGTCAGAGATTGCAGACATGATACAAGAGATGGTCAGAGACTGCAGACATGATACAGGAGATGGTCAGAGACTGCAGACATGATACAAGAGATGGTCAGAGACTGCAGACATGATACAAGAGAAGGTCAGAGACTGCAGACATGATACAGGAGATGGTCAGAGACTGCAGACATGATACAAGAGATGGTCAGAGACTGCAGACATGATACAAGAGAAAGTCAGAGACTGCAGACATGATACAGGAGATGGTCAGAGACTGCAGACATGATACAAGAGAAGGTCAGAGACTGAAGACATGATACAAGAGAAGGTCAGAGACTGAAGACATGATACGATACAGGAGATGGTCAGAGACTGCAGTTCCTATGGACGTTAGTAGATAATGGCCGATCGGCCCTCTCACCTGACCCAGCGATGGTTCCTCTGATCAGGAGTCAGCTCACTCTGAATTGCCCATGGTGACTCCGCTGGGTAGAACCCAGATCTGTATTCTGGCAATGACTCCATTCCTTTCTCTGCCAGGGATGGCACCAGGCTGTGTGTCTTTCACTCTGGTGGCGCAGGGCAGTGGGGTTTCCTCTCTGATGGTGTTCCCTCAGCACTGCCCTCTCCCTCTGGAGTCCTGGGTGTACTTCCCTGAAAGCTTTCCCAGGCTCCTGTATCTCTCTCTCTCTCCCATTCAGCTGAGCCTGCTGTGTGGGCTGCAGTTTCCGTGTTACAGTGGGGCTGCCAGTCCTCGGGACTACATGTCCCACAATCCTCTTCTCCTTTTTCTATTCTATTTTTCCCTAGCTGATATAAAGGCGGGGGAAGAAACATAGTGGGAGGCTGTGCTGGCCAGTGCCGCTCACTAGTATAGCAGTGCACGTGCGGAGGAGAGGGAGAGGGAGGGTAAGGGGCGAAAGGAGAGCCCGCAGCTGCAGTGACAGTGCGGTATAACATGGTGTCACCCTCCTTCCACCAACTTTAGTCCCCCCTTCGTCAGTGCAGATCCCCCACTAAGTATAAACCCCTATCTCAGTACAGACCCCCCTTCATCAGTATGGACCCCCCAGGACAAACCTCCCCCCTCCATTAGTAGACCCCCACCAGGACAACCCCCCCCCCTCCATTAGTACAGATCCCCCCAGGACAAAGCCCCCCTTCATTAGTACAGACCCCCCAGGACAACCCCCCTCCATTAGTACAGACCCCCAGGACAAACCCCCCTCTATTAGTACAGACCCCCAGGACAAACCCCCTCCATTAGTACAGACCCCCCAGGAGAACCCCCCCTCCACTAGTACAAACCCCCACAGGACAAATCCCCCCTTCATTAGTACAGACCCCCCCAGGACAAACCCTCCTCCATTAGTACAGACCCCCCCAGGACAAACCCCCACCATTACTACAGACCCCCCAGGAAAACCCCCCCTCCACTAGTACAGACCCCCACAGGACAAATCCCCCCTTCATTAGTACAGACCCCCCAGGACAAACCCCCCCTCCTCTAGTACAGACCGCCCGCCAGGACAAACCCCCCTCCAATAGTACAGACCCCCCAAGAGGACAAACCCCCCTCCATTAGTACAAACCCCCCCCAGGACATCCCCCCTCCATTAGTACAGACCCTCCCGGACAAACACCCCCCTCCATTAGTACAGACTCCCCCAGAACAACCCCCCTCCATTAGTACAGACCCCCCCAGGACAACCCCCCTCCATTAGTACAGACCCCCAGGACAAACACCCCCCTCCATTACTACAGACCCCCAGGACAAACACCCCCCTCCATTAGTACAGACCCCCAGGACAAATCCCTCCATTAGTACAGACCCCCCAGGACAAATCCCCCCCTTCATTAGTACAGACCCCCCCAGGTCAACCCCCCTTCATTAGTACAGACCCCCCAAGACAACTCCCCCTCCATTAGTACAGACCCCCCAGGACAACCCCCCCATTAGTACAGACCCCCAGGACAACCCCCCATTAGTACAGACCCCCAGGACAACCCCCCCATTAGTACAGACCCCCAGGACAACCCCCCATTAGTACAGACCCCCAGGACAACCCCCCCATTAGTACAGACCCCCCATTAGTACAGACCCTCAGGACAACCCCCCCATTAGTACAGACCCCCCAGGACAACCCCCCATTAGTACAGACCCCCCGGACAACCCCCCCATTAGTACAGACCCCCAGGACAACCCCCCATTAGTACAGACCCCCCAGGACAACCCTCCATTAGTACAGACCCCCCAGGACAGCCCCCCATTAGTACAGACCCCCCAGGACAACCCCCCCATTAGTACAGACCCCCCAGGACAGCCCCCCCCATTAGTACAGACCCCCAGGAAACCCCCCATTAGTACAGACCCCCAGGACAACCCCCCATTAGTACAGACCGCCCCAGGGACAAACCTCCCTCTATCAGTACAGACACATAACAGCCATGCGGCAGCTAGAGAGGACAGTGTGAAGCCGCGCCGCCCGGGTGAAGAACAGATCGAGACAGGCAGCAGCTTAGGCGGGAGTGAGAGACAGAGGAGAGAACCTGTGTCAGGCTGCAGGCACGGGCCGCCCCCCCCTCCTCCCCCCAGCGAAGTCACTGCGCGGCCGCGGCTGGTCTCTCTCAACACAGAGACCAGCCGCTCCGATCTCCGGCGGCTGCTCTCCTCTGACAGGAGGAGGAGGGAGGGGGGACGGGCTCTAGCAGTGAAAAGCACAGCGGCCGCTCCGCGGCGGTGACCTGCGCGGACAGAGCTATCCAGAAGTGTCCAGAAGCACGGAGGGGAGAATGAGGAGGGAGGGGAGCACTCTGGCGCTTCAGCGCCCCCACATCTCTGGCGCCTGGGTGCACTGCACCCCGTGCACCCGCCTGGGACCGGCCCTGAATGAAACCCCATTTACAGATTCTCCAGAATCATCGCATTCCATATCGTTGGAGTTTCCCATTTGCCATTCACTTCTCTCATAAAGGTACCTCATATACCTGTAAAACGGTGGATGACCTCCTCACAGCAATTCACGATCTTCGCCTGTCAACTCCGGAAAACTCTACTGAAGGTTCTAAACGTCGAGCATTATCAAGCTCTCCTACAAACCGACAAGATGATACTGATCAACAAGCCCATCCAAGCACCTACAAAAGGAGTCGCTTTGTATCAATGCAGCCAGATCCTGAAGATCAAATGGACTGAAGTTCTTTTGACAGGCAAAGATCATGAATTGCTGTGAGGAGGTCATCCACCATTTTACAGGTATATGAGGTACCTTTATGAGAGAAGTGAATGGCAAATGGGAAACTCCAACGATATGGAATGCGCTGCATTATCAAGCATTATCAAGCTCTCCTACAAACCGACAAGATGATACTGATCAACAAGCCCATCCAAGCACATACAAAAGGAGTCGCTCTGTATCAACGCAGCCAGATCCTGAAGATCAAATGGACTGAAGTTCTTTTCTTGGTGATCTTATAAGTTTTAATTTATACTTATTGTCACTACATTCAGGGTGACACATTATATGTAGTCCTTAAGAGGGAGTATATTCTCTATTCTCTGATGGTTCCTTATCTTTAAGGCTTCATAAATAAGTTTCTTAAATATGACTATTCTTCTTAAATGACAACAGATTTTGATATTCCTTTAGATATCATGAGCTTTACTTTAATTCCTTATGCCAGACATTGATCGGACATTCTGACAACAAAATCCATGGATTTTTTCCAACGGATGTTGGCTCAAACTTGTTTTGCATACACACGGTCGCACAAAGTTGTTGGAATTTCCGAACACCAAGAACATGGTGATGTACACCACAAACGACGAGACTATAAAAGGGCAGTTCAGAACCAAGCGCGGCACCCTTTGGGCTCCTTTTGCTAATCTCGTGTTAGTAAAAGTTTGGTGAGAGACGATTTGTGCTTTTTCAGACTTGTGGTTTTCAGTTCCTTTTTCTGGTGTTCAGTTTGTGCTTGTGGGTTTGTATCTGTTCTTCAGTGCTTGTAGCGAGTTACCATTGACTTTGTCATTGTGTTCTTGTTTGTTACTGTTTTTCAGGTCGCTCTTCACAGGCCTTGCAGTTCTTCAGTGCGTTTTGTTACTTCGTTCTGAGCAGCTGACCATTTTCTAGCCATGTTGCGTGTACGTACCCATCGTAGAGTTCGTGCTGTGCGAGGGCTTGGTGTTGGGGTTCTTACTTTGACACAAGCCCAGCCCATGAACAGGGCGAGGAGGCGTTCATGGACCAAGAATTGGTTGCTCCAGTGTGACCAGTTCTGTCACATGCCTTTGCTCCGCGAGATCCGTGAGAATAATCCTGACGATTTCAGGAACTTTCTCCGGATGACAGACCCTGTATTTCACTGTTTGTTGGCTTTGCTGACCCCTTATATTAGCAGGCAGGATACCTGCATGAGGCAAGCCATCACTCCGGAGCAGAGGCTAGTCACCACTAGGGATGAGCTTCGAGTTCGAGTCGAACTCATGTTCGACTCGAACATTGGCTGTTCGCAAGTTTACCAAACAGCGAACAATTTGGGGTGTTTGCGGAACACCCTTTAAAAGTCTATGGGAGAAATCAAAAGTGCTAATTTTAAAGGCTTATATGCAAGTTATTGTCATAAAAAGTGTTTGGGGACCTGGGTCCTGCCCCAAGGGAAATGGATCAATGCAAAAAAAAGTTTTAAAAACGGACGTTTTTTCAGGAGCAGTGATTTTAATAATGCTTAAAGTCAAACAATAAAAGTGTAATATCCCTTTAAATTTCATACCTGGGGGGTGTCTATAGTATGCCTGTAAAGGGGCGCATGTTTCCCGTGTTTAGAACAGTCTGACAGCAAAATAACATTTCGAAGGAAAAAAGCCATTTAAAACTACTCGCGGCTATTAATGCATTGCCGGTCCGACAATACACATAGAAGTTCATTGATAAAAACGGCATGGGAATTCCCCACAGGGGAACCTGAACCAAAATTAAAAAAAAAAAAATGACGTGGGGGTCCCCCTAAATTCCATACCAGGCCCTTTAGATCTGGTATGGATATTAAGGGGAACCCCTGCCAAATTTTTTTTTAAAAAATGGCGTGGGGTCCCCCCAAAAATCCATACCAGACCCTTATCGGAGCACGCAACCTGGCAGGCCGCAGGAAAAGAGGGGGGATGAGAGAGCGCCCCCCCTCCTGAACCGTACCAGGCCACATGCCCTCAACATTGGGATGGTGCTTTGGGGTAGCCCCCCAAAACACCTTGTCCCCATGTTGATGAGGACAAGGGCCTCATCCCCACAACCCTGGCCGGTGGTTGTGGGGGTCTGCGGGCGGGGGGCTTATCGGAATCTGGAAGCCCCCTTTAACAAGGGGACCCCCAGATCCCAGCCCCCCCGTGTGAAATGGTAAGGAGGTACAAAGGTACCCCTACCATTTCACTAAAAAACTGTCAATAATGTTAAAAATGACAAGAGACAGTTTTTGACAATTCCTTTATTTAAATGCTTCTTCTTTCTTCTTCCTTCATCTTCTTCTTCTTCTGGTTCTTCTGGCTCTTCTGGTTCTTCCTCCGGCGTTCTTGTCCAGCATCTCCTCCGCAGCATCTTCTATCTTCTTCTCCTCGGGCCGCTCCGCACCCATGACATGGGGGGAGGCTTCCGCTCTTCTCTTCATCTTCTTCTCTTCTTCATCTTCTTCTTTTCTTCTCTTCTTCATTTTCTTCTCCGGGCCGCTCCGCATCCATGCTGGCATGGAGGGAGGCTCCCGCTGTGTGATGGCGTCTGCTCGTCTGACGGTTCTTAAATAACGGGGGGCGGGGCCACCCGGTGACCCCACCCCCCTCTGACGCACGGTGACTTGATGGGACTTCCCTGTGACGTCACGGGGAATGCCACAGGGAAGTCCCATCATGTCCTGTGCGTCAGAGGGGGGCGGGGTCACCGGGTGGCCCCACCCCCCGTTATTTAAGAACCGTCAGATGAGGAGACGCCGGGGGAGCCTCCCCCCATGCCATGGGTGCGGAGCGGCCCGAGGAGAAGAAGATAGAAGACGCCGTGGAGGAGATGCTGGAAGAGAACGCTGGAGGAAGAACCAGAAGAGCCAGAAGAACCAGAAGAAGAAGAAGAAGATGAAGGAAGATAGAAGAAAGAAGAAGCATTTAAATAAAGGAATTGTCAAAAACTGTCTCTTGTCATTTTTAACATTTTTGACAGTTTTTTAGTGAAATGGTAGGGGTAAGTACCCCCTTACCATTTCACAGGGGGGGGCGGGATCTGGGGGTTCCCTTGTTAAAGGGGGCTTCCAGATTCCGATAGGCCCCCCACCCGCAGACCCCCACAACCACCGGCCAGGGTTGTGGGGATGATGCCCTTGTCCTCATCAACATGGGGACAAGGTGTTTTGGGGGGCTACCCCAAAGCACCCTCCCAATGTTGAGGGCATGTGGCCTGGTATGGTTCAGGAGGGGGGGCGCTCTCTCATCCCCCCCTCTTTTCCTGCGGCCTGCCAGGTTGCGGTCTGGTAAGGGTCTGGTATGGATTCTTGGGTGGACCCCACGCCGTTTTTTTTTTTTTTTTTGGTGCGGGGTTCCCCTTAAAATCCGTACCAGACCTAAAGGGTCTGGTATGGAATTTAGGGGGACTCCCATGTCATTTTTTTTTAAATTTTGGCCGGGGTTCCCCTTAATATCCATACCAGACCTGAAGGGCCTGGTATGGAATTTAGGGGGACCCCCATGTCATTTTTTTTTTAATTTTGGTTCGGGGTTCCCCTGTGGGGAATTCCCATGCCGTTTTTATCAATGAACTTCTATGTGTATTGTCGGACCAGCAATGCATTAATAGCCGCGAGTAGTTTTAAATGGCTTTTTTCCTTTGAAATGTCATTTTGCTGTCAGACTGTTCTAAACACAGGAAACATGCGCCCCTTTACAGGCATACTATAGACAACCCCCAGCTTTGAAATTTAAAGGGATATTACACTTTTATTGTTTGACTTTAAGCATTAATAAAATCACTGCTCCTGAAAAAACGGCCGTTTTTAAAACTTTTTTTTGCATTGATCCATGTCCCTTGGGGCAGGACCCGGGTCCCCAAACACTTTTTATGACAATAACTTGCATATAAGCTTTTAAAATTAGTACTTTTGATTATTCATGTTCGTGTCCATAGACTTTAAGAGTGTTCGCGTGTTCGAACGAACTTTTTTTCCTGTTCGCATGTTCTGGTGCGAACCGAACAGGGGGGTGTTCGGCTCAACCCTAGTCACCACCCTGCGGTACTTGGTGACGGGGAGAAGCCTGCAGGACCTCAAGTTCTCGACAGGCATCTCCCCCAGGCTCTGGGGATCGTTATCCCGAAAACCTGTTCTGTCATCATTAAGGTAAGATTTTTATCCTTTAACATCACATTTTATTGTATAGAATGTTTGATAATGTATTGTATTTCTTTCCTCATTCCCTAATTATCATGATTGTAATATGCTGTGAATGTCCCCTTTGTCCTCATGCATGCTGGATTTTTATGTAATTTATTTTGTCCTTCATACATATTTGCCATCACTTACCTCCCCGGCATGCTCTCCTGGCCCTATATCCACCTTGTCTATTCAATTAACAATGTATTTTGTCAGCTCCATAGTAGTGCTTTACCCTAAATACCCCCTAAAATGTGTAAAATTGTGATTTGTGCTTTAAATTTAGGCAGAGTGCCAGAGGCTTTTTTTGGGGTCCAAAAACCATTTGGAACCCTCCTTCCCCCCAACTGCTAACTCCTAACTCAATCCTCTATCTGCTGACTTTGCCAAACCCATACACACTATACCCACCTTTTTTTTTATCATATTTTATGATGAATTCCCCAAAGCATGTAGTGCAAGGGCCTGCCTGAATACTTTCAAATGGTACTGTTTGAAGTTTTTGTATCCTATTATTATCTTGATAGGTAATAGCAGAATGTAAAATGTGTACAGTGTGTATTTATATCTTTGTATTATGACACTTCTTACTTGTCCAGTGGTCTGCCAATAGTGTAAGTAAGTAGGGGCTGGCCAAAGTAATCCACATTATTTATCCATTCATCTCTCAAGGAAGTGGAGAGGGTTACCTGTCCAAAACATCTCCATAAAATTTCTAAAATGGCCCATGAGAGGGGGGGAGGAATCGGATAGGTGGTCCTTATACCTTTGTCTTTAAATGCTCCCTAAAATAAATGTTATACTGAGGTTGGCAAAGAATGTTTGTGTCTAATCTGCTTTCCATGTTTATGTGCAAAATGATTCATTTATTTTTCTTGTTTGACTCCACAGTTTCCTTCCAACCCACAGGAATGGCAGACTGTGGCATTCCACTTTGCCCAGTGGTGGGAATTTGTTAACGGCGGAGGGACAATTGATGGGAAACACGTCCACATCGTCCCACTACCCAACTCGGGTTCAAACTATTACAACTACAAGGGGTTCAATAGTATTGTGATGTTGGTGGTGGTGTCGGCTACTTATGAGTTTCAGTATGTGGATGTAGGGAAGAATGGCTGGATGTCAGATGGTGGAGTCATCGCCCACACGGAGTTCTACAGGCGTCACCAGAATAGCAGCTTGAACTTGCCACCTCCAGAAGACAATGCGGAAGGACTCCTATTCGTCTTTGTTGCGGATGAAGCGTTTGCGCTGGGGGACCATATTATGCGGCCATTCCCTATGAGGACCCTCACCCCAGACCAGAGGGTTTTTAATTACTGGCTATTCCACCTATTTCTTACACCGATACACATGGCGGAATATAAACTCAATAACATCATCCTGGCTTGCTGTGTTCTCCACAACTTTTTAAGGAGAAATTCTGTGAACTATGCTGGCTCAGTTGGGCCTGAAGCCGGTATTAATCTCAATGAACCAACCCTGATGGCGCTTGAAGCTGGACATCCTGGCTTGCCCCCCCCAGAGTGCCAGTGAGGTCTGTCTAAGATACATGGAATACTTTGAGGGTAGGGGGGCCATCAATATGCCAATATGACAATGTCTGAGACATTTTTTAAATAAAAACATTTTTGAAACTGAAAAAATATTTTCTTAGATTTACTGCTTGTCTTTCTTTTAACTGACTCTGACGGAAATTTGGGGAGTCCTGAAAATGGCGTGATTGTGTAAAATTAGAAAGCACTGTTGGGTGTTATTTACTAAAGCCAAATACACTTTGCACTACAAGTGCACTTGAGACTGCACTGAAACTGCACTTGTACTGCAAAGTGGATTTGCCTTTAGTAAATAACCCCATTGTCACTGAAAACACCAATTTTACAAAAAAAAATGCCTTTGAACATTGAAAGAAGAAGCCACACATTGTTGATTATCAATCTTTTTAATCCAAGCACAATCACATGTGCATTTATAAAAAGGTTTTTCAAAAAAACCAACATGTTTGTTGTATAACAAATTTTTAGGTCACATTAAAAGTAGAAAGTTCCTTTTAAGGTAAAACAGGCATGTTTAAAACCAACAAGAAATACACAACTCTGGAACTTACAAAGTTCAACTTTTGTCCTGAAGGCAATATCAGACATGAGTATTTATAAACTGTGTTTGATATTGCATTCAGCAGATGGGGTGAAGTCACCCATGAAATAGCCAAATTTTGAAGATGCACACAAATTGCTGAATGTCAACATGTGCTAGCTGCCATCATGAAGGATCAATGGACATGTTTTGTGGGTGCAACCCCTTCCTCTCAGCTACTTTA
Source organism: Aquarana catesbeiana (assembly GCF_042186555.1). Lineage (NCBI taxonomy): Eukaryota > Metazoa > Chordata > Amphibia > Anura > Ranidae > Aquarana > Aquarana catesbeiana. Next base: position 842,839,803 of record NC_133324.1, read on the forward strand.
TTATTGAGGAAGGGGTTGCACCCCCAAAACGCGTACCTTGATCTCTCGTGATGGCAGATAGCACATGTTGACACACTGTGTGCATCTTCAAAATTTGGCTTTTCGAGAATATGTCAAAAAATGGGTAAAAAAATTTTCAGGAAAAAACAGCAGAAAAAAATAGGGATTTCAAGGGGCTTTAAACTCTCCCTAAAACAGCAATGATGTTCTTCATTTTGTTTTGAACATTATTGATGTTTTGCTTGATGTTTTCCAAGTCCCTATTACACCTCATGATCTCCCCGATTAGGATCTTGGCACTTTCACTGGTGAAATGACCTTCATACACAACATCACGATCACCTAAAAGTATAGAAAAAAAACACACCATGTATTATAAATATGCCAGCATCCATCTCTTACCTGAGCCTGTGGTCACAGACACTCACCTGTTGTGCTGACTATTTCCACCATGTCTCCCTCCTCCTCCTCTGCTTGGCTTTGGGGGATTTTCACTTCTTCATGAGGTGGGGGGGTCTGTTGTCTCCTCTGATGAGTGATGTCCTCCGAGTCTTTTCTCCCCTATGTAAAAAAAAATAGGTATACTTAGCACACAGATATTTGATGGCAGAAATAGGAATATGAAACATTGCTTGGAAGTGGGGTACAATTGTCTGTTTTGGCAGAGTTCCAAGATAAAGAAATATTTTGTCACTTTGTCAAGCTTGAATACTTACCTGTTTTGTACAAGCTTCACAGATGGAGTCACCCCTATAGTGTACACTGGAGCACCTGTGTGGGCCCCCTAATAAAAAGGGTATTCTGGTGTCCCACACTAGTGCTCCTGTGTCCAGATGTGTAAACAGCTGCTGAGTGTCCTCTCCTTACACAGAATCTAGTTTGCATTTCATTCTAGTTACAAACCCATTTAGACACCAAAATTATTTTAAGAGAAGTAGGCCAGAAAAATGTATTTAAATGCATCTGGACAAAACATGGTGTTTTATTGGCCGAACAAACAATGTTTCCTATGAACGAATAATGTGTCCATGAACATGAAAGTTGCCATTTTAAACTGTACAACAGTAAAGAAAAGCACATGGAGCAGAACGAACGTTATAAAAATAACGAATAGGAACACAGGACAACTACTTACTTTTTGCAGCACTCTCCTGATCCTTCTATACTGATCATGCTCCCTTGATTTGAGGTCCGACCACCGCTTCCTCAGTTGATCCTTGGATCGCCGTACCCCAAAATTCCTGTGCAGACTCTTCACAACTTTAGTCATGATCTTGGCCTTTCTGACATTGGGGTTGGGGTAAGGTCCATACTTCCTGTCATAGTCGGCCCTCTTCAGTATGTCGACCATCTCCACCATCTCCACAAAGGACATATTTGATGCCTTAAATCGTCTCCTCCGGGATCGTAATGTTTCTGTCTCCGGCCTTCCCTCCTTCTCGTTGATGGAATTATCACGCACCTGCTCTGTCTCCACCATGTGCTCTTCCCCCACTGCGCCGAACGAGAAGGGGTGGGGAATAGACTAGAAAGAACGTCAGGGGCGGGCGGAGTGATCTGTGAGCGGTGGAAGGAGTATTGGAAGCACCGATCGTGATAACGAAGGTAACATTTAAACTTGGGCCTATACTGCTTAGAAATTGAGGCCTATATTGGGACAAGATTAGGAGACTTTAGGCTGACATTAGGGTTTGTCTTGTGTTGTGTCTTGCAGAGAAAATGGATATATTGAATGATCAGGACTTTATTCACATATTCATTTATATGTTCAGGATGCTGCCCTGTCTGTGGCAGGTAAACCACCCACATTATAAGAATCAAACAAAGAGAAAGGCAGCGTTGGATCAATTGCTGGAAATTGTGAAGCCGGTGATCCCCACGGCAGACATTACCTATTTGAAGGCCCTAATTGGTGGCATGAGGAGCACATATCTAAGGGAGCACAAGAAGGTCCAGGATTCCCTGAGATCAGGAGCTGCAGATGACATTTATGTCCCCAGGCTGTGGTACTACGACAGACTGCATTTTCTGGCAGGCCAGACTGAACCCAGGCCAGGACTCTCCAGTCTTCCTTCCACGCTTCCTTCCCCCTCAGCTGAGGCTTCTTCCAGGCAGCAACATGTGGAGGAGCCCAGCTTGAGCCAGGTATAGCATTCTTCTAAATATTTCTGTTGGTAAAATTAATGATGTTAAATCTATGTTATTTTGGAGTACAAATTTCTGATTGTGATTGATGAACCAAAAACTAAAACAATGTCCTTTTTTCATACACAGGAAAGTCTCAGTCAGGAGGTGGCCAGGCCCAGTAGCCTGCCCGATACCCAGGTCCCTCCCCTCCACCTTAAAAAAAAAGTGTCAGGAAGAGGAGTAACCTGGAGGAGGCAGCACCTATTTTGGAAGGTTACTGTGGCCCTCAGAACCCCCCACAGTGTTGAAAAAGGACTTTGCAGACATAACAGCCTGCAAAATGCAGCAAATGGAGGAGGGCCAACACTCTTTGTGAGTTTATCATTTTACAAGCACTAAATAAGGGGTTAAGGAGCCAACTCACATGCCAAAGCCACATTTGTGAGCTCAACCATGGTCCTCCTCCTCCAGGTCCTCCTCCTCCTCCTCCTGCCACACCTCCAACACCAGAGCCACAGCCGGGAAAGAAGCGTCTAAGGAAGACCAGAGAGTGATGACCTGGGTTCAGTCTGGTCTGACAAAAGATGCAGGCTCTTGTATGACCACAGCCTGGGGACATACATGTCATCTGCTGCTGTTCATGATCTCTTGGACTTCTGGACCAGATTGTACTCCCTTATATATGGACTCCTTAGGCCACCAATTTTGCAGTAAAATAAGTGATGTGTGCCCTGGGGGTCAAAGGCTTCGCCAATTTCTGCTGTTTCTCCAGCGTTGCCTCCCTCTTTGTTTGGTTATGACCCCTTAATAAAGGTATTTTTGTTTAAATTATACTTGCCTATGTGTGTTTTCCTTCAAAAAGGACAATTTGTTTGTGAGGAGGCAGGTACATTTCAAAAATACAATGTGAAATTAACAAGAGACACCAACACAAAGCAATCTCCTTGAGATTAAATAATGCAAGATAATAATGGTGTTGTGGTAACTTGACACACAAAACACACTCAATAATATTCTGGAGTAAAAAAAATAAAAAATAAAAATACACAAGATCAGGCATTAAAAAAATATTTAATCTAAAAACATAAAAAAAATATTATATTGATGAAATCACGATAAATAATAAAGAAAGAAGTTTGTGAGAAGTCTGTGTGAATATGAGCAGCAAAACAACTTCATTCTTCTAGCATTATAAAGAAGAAGAGAGTGCACTGCATTAAACATTTTAAAACATTGCAGCATGACGAAAGTGCTATATCCATTCCGAACGCTAATTTTACCAGACCGAGCAGTTCCGTCTCTGAATTTATTCTGAGCATGCGTGGCACTTTGTGCGTCGGAATTGTCCACACGCAGTCGGAATTGACGCGATCGGATTTTGTTGTTGAAAAATTTTATAGCCTGCTCTCAAACTTTGTGTGTCGGAAAATCCGATGGAAAAAGTCCAATGGAGCCCACACACGGTAAGAATTTCCGATAACAAGCTCCGATCGCACATTTTCTGTCGGAAAATCCAACCGTGTGTACAGGGCATTACTCATTGTATCTGAAGAAGTTAAAATCTTCTGAAAGACATTTCATTTCTGTTAATTTTCCTGAAACTTGACAACCACCTGCACATGCACTGATTTATATCTTCTTTAATAAGATGTGGGTCCATATCATTTTTTTTGTAACATTTCGTTTTATTGAAATGAAAAAAGAAAACAGGGATAGAAAATGCACAGTACGCAATTCGCAGATACAACTGCGCAAGTATATCAAAACATTTTGATGAAACATATATTAATCATGGAGCATTTGTACACATTTTCCTATAGTAAAGTATTCAAAGATGGTTAATTCCATGTTGGCTGTTCATGGGCTATCACATCTGTAATTGTGAGATTGAGATTTTGTCATAATCTTCAGTGTAGTAATATTAAACAACAAAACTCAGCAAAGAAAAAGACTTTAACAATCCTAATTAAACATATTACTTTGTCGTCTTCTGCGAGCATCATTTTATCATTGATAAAAGAAAAAGGGGGGAGGAGAAAGAAAGAGAAAAAAAGGGGGGAGAGTCATAAAAAAAAAAAGGGGAGAAGCGGAGGGGAAAGGTACACTATAAGCTATCGGTTTCGGTTGAACCAAGTTTGCTACGTGTACTAAAAGTTTGCTACGTGTACTAAACAGCATGCTGCATTCAGGTTCTGTGATTTTTTTAATCAGATCCCTGTAAGTCAAGTAAGTTGTGATGGAGGAACAGTGCCACCAGACATGGACCAATGTGTCAGTCTCCCCCTGACACCTCCAGCAGGTTTCTGACCTCTGGGGGTCCCATCTGTGTAACTTGTCTGGTGTGTTATACCAATGCATTAGCAACTTATAACTCGTTTCCTGAGATTTTGTGTTTATGGAACATTTGTAAGCCAAAATGAAGGCATACCTCCATTGCTTATCCGATATCCCCTCGCCCAACTCCTCTGACCACCTTCTCTTGTGATCATCCTCTTCCGTGATCTTGGGGTACTGTAGCCAAGAGTAGGCAATTGAAGTGGCTCTGTTCAAGGGGTTTTTGCTATGGCATATCGACTCCAGTTCAGTTAAAGGTCTGAGGAAGTCTTGTAGCTGTCTATGTCTGTTTAGATAGCTTTGTAACTGAAAGTAGGACCATTGCCATAAGTGGGGCAGGTTATTTTCTGACTTTAAGGTGGTCCAGTCTTTGAATCTGCCTCCAGCGAAACAGCCACCCACCAGCAGGGGGGTATTCTGTACTGAGGATTGGTACACATTGTTCTGATTCCCTGGGGCAAAATCTGGGTTGTCTTTCAGGGGGGTCAGTGGACTCATGACCGTGGTAATAGATTGTCGTTTGGCTAAGGAGTGTAGGATCTCTAATGTGTTACCGGTGAGAGGGTGCCTGTGCACACTCAGGGGACAACTTGCTCAGGGTATCCATGGTGAATATTGTAACAACAACTAATTTAATTCACCTTCTAGTGAAACCCAGTCTTTTATATGGTCGTGACAGTGTCAATCTATCACTCTAGCTATATGTGAGGTGTAATAGTAATGTTTGAAGTCGGGCAGACTAATCCCACCCAGTTCATTAGGTTTTGTTTACCACGCAAGTCTGATTCTAGGTTTCTAGAACACAGAGTTTAGTGTTCTAAAGTAAGTGGGGGGATTCTGACTGGAAGGGTGGGCATCAAGTAAAGAAACTTGGGTAGTATCACCATTTCGATGATTGCCGCCCACCCAAACCAGGATAGGAATTCCAGATGCCAGTTTCTAAGATCTCTTTCACAACTTTTAAGAAGTGGAGGATAGTTCCATTCAAACATATTCAGTAATTGAGGGGTGAGCGATGTGCCTATGTATTTAAGTGCACTAGAATCCCATCTTAAATGCGAATTGGATGTAGTTAGATGGAGTATATTGTCTGGAAGTGAGATATTAAGTGCCTCGGATTTCGTGTAATTTATTTTCAGATTGGAAATGTATCCATATAAGCTGCATTCCTTCAGTAAATTGGGTAAGGTCACAGTCGGGTTTGTGAGAAAGAATAGAAGGTTGTCTGAATCCCTGTCCCCAACCCGGAATCCAGCGATCACAGAGTTTGTTTTAATCAATCTAATAAAGGGTTCCAGGACAGAATGAATAACAAGGGCGATAATGGGCACCCCTGTCTGGTCCCATTCACTATGTGCACCTGTTTTGATAGTGTGCCATTAATTTTTAATTGCGCTGTGGGTTTCTGGTATAATGCTGATATCCACGAAAGCATATGCAGGCCCAGACCTATATGTCTACACACTGCCACCATGAAATCCCAAGCGACTCGGTCGAAGGCTTTCTCCGCATTCGTAGACAGGATGTCCCGTGTTCTTGCCGCATGTATCAGGAGAAAGGCCTTAGTGACATTGTCCTTGGCTTCCCTCCCGGGCATAAATCCCACCTGCTCCAGGTCAATCAGATCTGGGAGAAGCGGACTCAGCCTCATGGCAAGGATTTTTGCGAAAAGTTTGATGTCTAGGTTTAATAGAGAGATGGACCAATAACTAGTGCATTCTAATGGGTCTTTTCCTGGTTTTGGTAACACCGTAATATGGGCCGAGAGGAAATCTGGGGTCAACTCCCTGGATGAGGACAAGGAGTTCAAGACAGCAGTGAGAGGGTCTGTAAGAATATTCAGAGAAGTCATGTAGTAAGTGGAGGAATAACCGTCAGGTCCCGGGCTTTTACCCAATTTTAGCTGTTCAGTCCTGGATGATTTGAGCTCTATTTCCAGTCATGTCAGGTTGTCTATGTTGTGATGGTAGGTTATAAAGCTTTGTGTAGTATTTATGGAAATGATCAGCTATTGCCTCTGATGTTACGTCAATTTTGCCATCCACCCGCTTGATACCGGTAATATTATTGGCAGAGGTATGTTCCCTTATTGCCCTAGCTAGAAGTTTGCCTGTTTTGTTCCCCGACTCATAATATAGTTTCCTTCTAAAGAATAAAATTGGTTTAGCTCTGGCGTCAAGTATTTGTTGTAAGTTTTTCCTGGCTTCTAACAACTGTTTTGCTCAATCTGTAGAGAGGGATTGCTTATGCAGGGTTTCCAGGGACATGATCTTTAATCAAATTTTTAATAGTAATTTCTTTTTCTTTCTTACGTTTGGAGCCCATTCTCATCAGTTCTCCCCTAATCGTGCACTTGTGCGCATCCCAGATTAGGAGAGGATCCGCATCTGGTGTGGTGTTAAGTTTAAAGAACTCAGTCAGAGTAGAAGTAAGTGAGGGAAGAAGTGATTGATCCATTAGTATTGAGGTGTTAAGCCTCCATGTCGGTTGCTTTCGTGGGGGGTTCAATAAGTCCAGTGATAAGGAGATAGGGGAGTGGTCTGAAATTGTCTGGTTACCTATATGCGCTTCTTTTATCAGGGGGAGGTCTCTCTGAGATATAAACAAATAGTCTATTCTCACATATCTGGAATGTGGGGTAGAAAAGAAGGTAAAATCCTTACCCTCCGGGTTAAGGAAGCGCCAAGTGTCCACCAGCTGCAGGGATTGGAGAAGGGCTTTAAGAGTTTTGAGTATTCTGTACGTAATACAGGTTTTCCCATTAGAGGTATCGGTTAGAGGATTGAGCGGGGTATTAAAGACACCTCCTAAAATTAAACAACCCGTGGGGAATCCCTGCAGCTCTTGTACAATTCGTTGACAAAACATGATATGTGCTCTGTTCAGAAAGTACACGTTCACCAAAGTCACTGGTATGCCCCCTAGAGATCCTTTCAAGAAAATGAACTTACCTTCAGGGTCAGATAATTGCTCAGTCAGCTCAAATGGTGCGTCTTTGCTAATTAATATTGAGACTCCCTTAGACATGGAATTGCTATTAGTAGCATGAAACGCCCTTGTGAAGTATGAGTTTGTGAGCTTAGGTATATGATGTGTCTTAAAGTGCGTTTCCTGGAGGTATACAAATTGTGGCCTACCTTTTTTAAGTTCCTTCAAAAGGGTAGTGCGTCGTTCTGGTATGTTCACACCCCTGATGTTGTGGGAGATCACTGAGGGGCATTGCACCAATGATGAGTGGGTCATGATGGAGAATCAGGAGGAGGCAGTCCCAAGAGCAATCTGCAAGAAAACAACAAGGAAACGTGGATTAGAAATTGTACCGATAACAAAGATCAGCATTGTCAGTCTTAGCTATTATATACCTTAGGGGAGGCAGATGGGTGTAAGAATAGAGAGATGGAGAGAAAAAGAGATGGAAAGATAAGGTAGAGAGGTATTAAGGGAGCTAATAAACACTGGCGGTCCCCTCCCTAGGGTGTATACCCACCACCCCAAAGGGGGAACTCACTATGTGGATTAGTGTGTCCTGTATCTCAAAATAGGATAACAGGATCACTCTGAGCGGGAAAAGGGAGTCGTCAACGACCAAGTGGCAACACACCTGTTACTTTTGTTTTATCTAAACAATAGAGACATCCCAACTATAGCACACACAGTCTTAACCTCCCTGACGGTATTCCCGAGTCTGGATCGGGGTGGATTTTCAGTACCAAAAGCGGTAACCCCAAGCCAGACTCGGGATCACATTGCAGGATCCAGGAAGAGCTTACTTACCTTGTTCCCTGGATCCTGCAATGTCTCCCCGCAGTGTGATCTATCACTGTGCCCGGGCTCCGTTCCCTGCAAGCGTTTGCGATGCATGGGGACGGAGAACGGCACCAAATTCAAAAAGTAAAAAACACAATACATATACAGTACACTGTAATCTTACAAATTACATTACTGTAGCAATTTATTTCAACTCCCTTTTGTCCCTAGTGGTTTCTCCAGTGCCCTGCATGCAGTTTTATATTATAAAAACTGTTCTTTTTGCCTGGAAACTGGAGATTGTCCATAGCAACCAAAACCGTCCCTTTACATCAAAAGCAGGTTTAGACCAGCTAGAAAACAGCGATAATAAATTAGAATCACTTGCAGAATTGAGTGATAGTGATTTGTGGGGAAATTCGTCATCAAACACTGAAAGTAACGACAGCGACAATTCTGCAACTGAGCAAATTTCTGTGTTTTTGATTTGATTACATTATTGAATCATTTTATTATTATTATATTATTATTTCTTATAATTATTTATAGTTATTTATTATATTATAATTTATGATTTAGTGTTTCAAACTTTATCATACCCGGGATGTCTACTAGACTCTTGTTTGGACAGATTTAAGTGTTATTCCTAAAACTCCCAAATTTTCATGCAATAATTGTACCACTTTCAGCACCAAAAATCTGAAATAATCATACTGCCAGAGAGGTTAAGGGCTTTAACTTAAAAAAAAATGGAATTATTATATACCGACCCAATTGGGTATCATAAATCTGGGGAAATAAAACATAAGTCCACGCATCAAGAGAATAACACTGTTATCAACTTCTGCAGTATACCCTCCCATGGAGTGACAGTCTTCGGTATATTTTGGAGGTACCCTAGGGATACCATCGGTGCCCGCTGGGGTTCAGTCAGCAGACTTCGGGTCCATCAATGGGCTGTCCTTGGGAACTTGGGGTGATCCGCAAAGTGGGACCAGTCAGTCAAGTGTCCCCCTTAAGTGTCAGACAACTGTCAGTTGTGCAATCCTCAAATCTGCTGATGAGTCCCTTTCAGTTCAGAACAGACAATGGTAGCCTGAGTAGTATGGCTCAAGCAGGTGGTAGTCATAGCAAACACACCACAGAGCTCAACATCATTGTTCAGGTCTATCATAGGTCAAGTGGGGGCAAAGAACTTGTATGATAAGGTCCTGTTTGTTCCATGGAAGGTCTAGAGGATGCAGAGTGTATGTGCTCTACCCCTGCATTAAAGATCAACAGTGTCGGGGCGTGGTGACCGGGCTCCAAGATGGATGCTTAACCTAGGAGCTCCGCTCGCCACAGGAGATAATCCACAGCCATCAGAGCCAACCAGTGCTGTTCACGGCTTCACAAACCGACATCCTATCGTCAAGACCCCGCTGAACAAGAAGAGGATGCCCAGACACCGCAAGAACCCGCAGCAGCCACAAAAGATGATGAGCTATTATGCCGCTCGCGGGCTCCAACAAAATGGCGGCAGAACACGGGTTCTCAGGCCGGATCAAGGGCCCAGACCAAGCAGCGGAAAAAATGGGCCTCCATCCGCTCCTCTAACCCACCCAGTGAATCCTCCTCGGACCCATCCAGCCCCTCTACGAGGAGTCCGGCCAAATCGAAGCTGCAGAGGGACTCTCCAGTCAGACAGCAGGTCAATCTGGACATGGAGGTAAGCAGGCCTCACAGTACTTCTAACCACCAGAGCAGTCAGGATGGGGATCCTATTAAAGACTTCCCCACAGCAGACAGACTTGTATCAGACACTCTGATGAAAGACATGCTACTGTCCCTGCGCTCCTCATTACAGGCAGACATGGTCAGGGGGATAAATGAATGTCAAAGGGAAGTGCAAGCAATAGGCCACAGAATACATTAGGTGGAAAACAAAATAGAGGAATATACTTCAGCTTACAATGTGATGGTGGAGGTCTACACAGCTCAGGGGGAGGACATAATGTGGATAAAAGACAAACTGGCCAACCTTGAGGACAGGTCCAGGAGGAACAACCTCAAGCTGAGGGGTATCCCAGAAGATGTTCCCCCTACCCAGCTCCTGTAATTTGCCCAGACCCTATTCTCCACACTGGTGCCAGAAGCAACAGCACATGATCTTCTTGTGGACAGGATACATAGGGTCCCCAAACCGTCCTTTCTTCCTGATGATATTCCCAGAGATGTCTTACTGCGAATGCATTACTACCACATAAAAGACCGTGTCCTACAGGCCTCCCGTAAGCCAGAAAATATTCCTCAGCAGTATGCCAACATTAGACTGCTCCCTGACCTTTCCAAACACACCCTACAACATCCCTGCAACCTGCTGACAATAACAAAAGTCTTGAGGAACCACAAAATCCTTCATAAATGGAAGTACCCTGCCACACTCTCTATTACCCACAATGGGGTCACTATCTCGGTATCTACCTTAGATGAAGGGCTCACTGCTTTAAGGCGCTGAGATATCATCCATGACCATTCCACCCCAAACTCACATCCAGCAGGGCCCACAGTTATTCAAAACGAATGGCAAATTGTATCTCACAAGCGTTAAAATAAGAAAAACGCAGGTGGATGCTCATAAATGAAGTCCACAGACACACAAGTTTATCTCCAGGGTTGAGTTTCACAGTTTGAATCTCTTCATCACCCCTATAACACCAGTAGCAGTTACATCTGCGCGAGGATCAATTTTAGGATCCATTTCTTATGATACCCATGTTGACTTTTCTTTTTGTTTTTTTGTCTTTATTCATCTTACTTTTCATGTGATAGCCACAGTTTAGCTCGAAACAACCTCACCTCATCCGTGGAAAATGATTCACCAAAGATGTCCTTCTCCAATGACACAGCAACATTGCCAGTCAAGCCCTTTGGTCGCAGCAAGTACTCCTACTACACAGCTTCACGAACTTCCTCACATCCCTTACAATGACGATTACATGTCTATCAATTAATGTTAGAGGTCTAAACCACCCGGCAAAACAGTTCTCTTTGTGGAAAGAAGCTAGTAAACAAAAAGCGGACATCCTATGTGTCCAGGAAACGCACTTTCAACTCAACAACACACCATATTGTGCACACAAGGACTATCTACCTCTACATGGCCTGCAGACCACACCACAAAAAAGGAGGTGTCCTACTGGCCTTTAAAAACTCCCTCTCATTCCAACCCAAAGATATTGTTCTTGAAGAAGGAGGTAGATACATCATAGCCACAGGAGACATTAATTCCAAACCACACACGATAGTCACGTTATATGCACCAAACTCACACCAAACTAGATTCATAAAGAAGGTGTTCTACAAAGCAAACTCCATGAAATGTGGCAATCTCCTGATTTGTGGAGACTTCAATGTAACACCAGATCCATCTCTGGACACTTCCTCAGGTAAAACCAAAGGAGCACTATCCCTTCAGTCAATGCTCCACAAGAAGGAGCTATTTGATACATGGAGATGCCTCCACGCTAATAAAAGGGACTATACCTTCTTCTCTAACAGACATTGTTCATACTCCCGCATAGACATGTTCTTAGCGGACAAATGGCTCCTGCAAAACATGGAGACGACGAGAATACACAATATTATGTGGTCAGACCACGCTGCTATATCTATGTCTGTTGTGGAGAGGGGAGTCTCCTCCTCACCCCCCATCTGGCACTGCAATACTCAAATACTCCAAGAACCACAATCTCACAAAACCATATCTCAGCATCTAAAACATTTTTTCTTAGACAATACTGGATCGGTAAATGATCCATATATCTTGTGGAACTCACTAAAGGCCTTCATGAGAGGCATCTTAATTCAGATAGGAGCAAGAGAAAAAAAAAGACGGGCTCAGCAGCTTAACACTGTTCTCTCAGACATCCACACTACAGAAACTCAAAACAAAAAGAATACCTCAATACCATTAACTGATAAATTAATTTCCCTCAGAGAAAAACTCAGAGAAATACTATCACAACAATATGACACACACCTCAGACGCCTTCAACTAAACTATTATGCAAACGCTAACAGAGCAGGCAAATATCTAGCAAACAGATTGAAAGCAGTTTGCACAAAAACCAGAATAGCGTATTTAAAACATCCTACTCTATCACACAAAATCATGAATCCACAAGATATCGCAAACCAATTTGCAGAATACTATAGTTCACTATATAACCTGCACAATGATTCCAACACACAGCAACCGACAGTAGAAAAGATAAAATAATTTCTGCAGACCCTCTCTGACCATCACCTAAAGATCCTGAATGCACCAATTATGGTCAGGGAAATAGAACAGACAATAAATACACTTCCTACTGGAAAGTCTCCAGGACCTGATGGATTCTCTAATGAATACTTCAAAACATTTGACAATCTTCTTTCGCCACACATGACAACAGTATTCAACAAAGCTACTGAGATTGCCACACTCCCACAAGACATGCTGAGAGCTCACATAGTAACACTACCAAAACCAGGTAAAGAACCCACCACACCAGCCAATTTTCATCCTATTTCCCTCCTCAACCCCGATACAAAAGTATATGCAAAACTATTGGTCAGGAGATTAACAGATATCATACCAACTATCATACAGTGCAACCAGATGGGTTTTGTGAGGGGGAGACAAACCTCTGATGCAACCAGGAGAATTGTAAATGTGATACATTTTGCTAACAAAAACTTGAACGCCTTCTCTGCTACTGTCGATTGAAGCAGAGAAGGCATTCAACAGAGTCCACTGGACTTATATGGAAATGACTCTAACCAAGTTTGGCTTCAAGGGCCCCATACTACAAGCCATTATGGCCCTATACTCATGTCCCTCAGCACAGGCATACTCTACTGTTTTTTTATCCCAATCCTTTAATATTACAAATGGAACAAGACAGGGGTGCCCCCTATCTCTGACCATCTTTAATTTGATGATAGAACCCCTAGCTGAGGCTATAAGGACGCACCCCTTGATTACGGGCTTCCAGTTTGGCTCTAGCATACACACCATCACTCTATTTGCGGATGATGTAATTCTGCTCTTGACTAATCCGGTCACATCATTACAGCAAGCCCACAAAATCCTTACCACATTTGGAGAAATTTCATATTACAAAGTTAATTTCACTAAATCCTTGATACTGGATGTTGGTGTACCACCCCCCACGTGCAGTTTTTTACAATCACAACTACCTTACACATGGAGCAAAGGAGGCATCACATACCTCGGTATTACACTTACAAACAAAATCTCCACGCTTGTCAAAGCTAACATGGTCCCACTGGTAGTCAAACTGGAGGCCCAACTCAGGAAAATGTCCAATAATGAAATTTCATGGCTTGGCAGAATTACAGCCTACAAAATGATGATATTACCACAAATATTGTATATATTCCGTACTCTGCTGATCCACATTCCTCTTCACTACATCAACAGTATAGTGAATCTAGGATGGAGATATATATGGAATGGAAAAAGAGCCAGATGTTCTCAAAATAACCTCACATCCCATAGAAAAGCAGGAGGGGTGTGACTAGTAGACATATTTGACTATTTCTTGGCAGTGCGCTTAGACCAGACCAAACATTGGTTCAACACCACCGACACGCCACTATGGGTGGACATTGAAAAAGCACTAGCACCAACAAAAGACCTGACTTTAAACTTATAAGTGATAGGTGGACACCATGGAACATGAAAACTTTGACTCCCCCAATGCAGATATCATTAAGAGCATGGAGATTCCTACTGGAACAGAAACATAAGGACATGCAGGACGTAAACTACAAAATACCCTTGACAATTCTGGAGACAAAGATTCCACTGTTGACGGTCAGGGACCTGACATACAATGGCATCACACATATCTCAGACCTTTACAATGGATCACAACTCAAATCTACTGATCAGATCATGACACAATACCACCTTCCGAGTGATAAGAGGTTCACATGTTTGAGAATCACACACTTCCTTATATCTCAAACAAGAGTTATATAACCCTTCCATGCAAAATATGGCAATTCTACTCAACAGCTGACAGTAACATGAAAGGCATATCTTTTTTCTACAACAACACAAGGGATAAACTCACATTTACAAAAACTAAAGCAATGGGGAAATGGGAGGAAGAACTAGGCATTACCTTCACAATAAAACAATGGCAACAATCATTCAAGGAAATACACAAAGTTTCTCACTGTGTTAAACACTGGGAACTAGCAATCAAAATGGCAAATAGATGGCATTACACTCCTTACAGATTAGTGAACTACTTCCCTGGAACTTCACCACATTGCTGGAGGGCATGTGGACAAACAGGAACCCTACTACACATGCTCTGGCATTGCCCTACAGTGAAAAGTATATAGTACCAAGTATTCAGAATGCTCTCCTCTATGACTGGAATGCTCACGCCCCCAGATCCGGCTATGGCAATTCTTCACTTAAACATGGAGAAATTTCACACAGACTTCAGACCTGTCATAACACATGTACTGCTAGAGACATGATTACTAATCTTACGCAACTGGAAGTCCACAACAGCCATAAACATATCAGACATCACCAAAGCTGTGAATAGGAATTATACTTTTGAACGTCTCATAGCGATAAATTTGTTACATTGTGCAACATTCGACAAACGTTGGTCTATATGGCCATATTGATTCCGATGACACAAGAGGTTATTTCACAGTGATGACATTACTTGTATGTATAGATTATTTACTAAAAACTAATATAATGACCACCCTTTATAGATGTATATCAAATGAATGTGTATATCACTACTGCTATCCTTTATGTTTTGAACTATGTTTATTTGGGAAATATTCAATAAAAAATATTGAATTAAAAAAAAGATCAACGGTGTCTCTGTTATGAACAAAAAGTCAGGCCAAGGTACAGAGTGGAAACCAAAAACAATATGGGGTGAATTAGTCAGCGTCTTGGTTTCTGGAAGCTTCTGCCTGTCTCCTCAGAGTGCCTTCTTTAAAGCTTCCACCCTGGCTTTGTTTTGGTTTCTTCAACAGCCTTTTGTCAGGGGTGGAGAACAGAGAATTAGGAGAGCTTCTTTCTAGCCGTGTCTGCAGGAAATCAGCATACCACTCTGGAAGATCAGTCTTGCCTAGGTCCAGTGCAAAATTCTGGGAGGTCAGCAGGCGTGCATAGTAGGTGCTGGTGGCCATTGTATGAGACCATTAGGTCAAACGGGAATCGCTATGTATATTTGAGATCCTTTTACTTTAGTTTCTCTAGTAAGGGGCGTAAAGCCCCCAGCTACATCACTAGCCTAGTCTCTAAATACCAACCTACTCGTTCTCTTCATTCCTCTCAAGACCTTCTGCTCTCTAGCTCCCTCATCACCTCCTCCAAGGCTCTGCCGTTTCTGCTGCAGCCATTTTCTCATTGAGCACAAGCATGCTCGTTTTCAAATCGGTGATAGCTGCTGAGAATGTAGCCTTAATGTCCGCAGCAATCACCGACATGTCAGCATATGTTAAGGGGTGATCCAGTCTGGATTTACCCCTGCCTGAGTCCTCAGGAGCCGTCTGGGAGTCCTTGCTGTACTCCTCCTCATGGTGAGTCGGCGCCATCGTGGGCCTTGTCATGCTGCTGTGGGCTGTCGGCTTAGTTTTAAAGATATCCACTATGTTCTTTGCTGAGGAAGACACTGAGTTGCGGCATGGGCGAGAGTGAGGTGTTGAGTAGAGCTTTTTGCCCGGCATCTGAGAGCTGGTGATCGGGTGTTAGGCTATGAATGGCTGTGTGTGCTGAGGAGCTCCTTCAGTGTGCAACCATCCTCGTCGTGCACCAAGTCACGCCCCCTACCATTTTTTAACTACAATCCCCTCACATTTTTCAGATACCATTAGCCTATTTGCAGGTCATTTATTTCCTTATTTTTCTATCCTGATAATGTGATACTTATCACATTCCTTGTACCCTATCTGTTCAGGTATTTGTTTATAATATATCTAATAGATAAGGTTTCCTTTTCCCCCTTTCTTTTTCCTTTTTTTATATAGTGATTCATTATTTTTTTATAATTAGTTGAACACATTTTTAAAGAGGCTGTCTTAGTCCACTCCTGGAGACAATCGAGCAGTGTGCCACCAAGGGCAGATGTATGGACAGCCAAGGACCGATGGAACGCCTGCAGGCCAAGATGTCACCGATGAATCACCAGGATAGAAGCAAGGACCAGTTCCAAGGGGCATGAATGCCCCTGTTGAAGGTCTATTGATCGAAATGCGTAGGGAGGCTTTTACTCTCTACATTGCCACTCTGTTTTATATTCGTGATCACTTTTATGTACTACGGTTTTTTAGCAATAAACAACCCTGAATTGCACTATGTGGAGGCATTCCCCTTTTTTTCACATACTTCCTGGGCATGAGAATGTGTTTGAACCTTGGAACTGGTCCTTGCTTCTATCCTGGTGATTCAGCGGTGACATCTTGGCCTGCAGGCGTTCCATCGGTCCTTGGCTGTCCATACATCTGCCCTTGGTGGCACACTGCTCGATTGACTCTATGCTGATGGCAGTGGAGTCCAACAGTTCCGGTAAGCGCATTTACATCCACCTATTACTTTGATGACTTCTGAGCGGATATCTGGAAAGTTGATGGAATTTCAATCCTGATTTCACTGCATTTGTCACAGACTTTTGTTTTTTGATTATACCCTTTCAGTGGGATATCCACATATGTTTGCAGAGACATTCACTTTATATCACATATGGTGTTTTTTCTGCTTTAAGTGCTGCAATTTATTTATTTTATTGGTCCATGTTTGTCACATTGTTTGTAGCAGCTTTTTTCTTTAATTAGTTGAAGGTAGTGCATTAATCACCTTTTTTTCACTCCTGGAGACAGTTCACTGCACCTCCCGCTTAGTCCTCGAATAGCCGGCCTTATTGACCGGATACTCTTTGGACAAATTTATCCTCGGATTGGTGATCTTTCATCACTCTTTGGATACTAGCTCCATTTAGGAGCCAAATTTTTACCTATTCAAACAAAACTTCTCTTTTTCTGTCCTAATACCTGAAAATACCTAATTTGCCAGTCTCTATATACCACTTCCCTCAACCTCCTGTTCCCTATTTTCCTTATCCTTCTTCTCTCCAGAGTTCTAACTCATTACTAGGCAATCAACTTTAAGATCCTCAATTCTCATACACACTAAATAATTATGTCATTGAATGTACTAACTCACAACGTCCAAGTTCTCAATTCCCCTCCAAAAAGAACAAAAACTTTCCACTCATACTCTTCCCTCTCTGCCCATGTGGTATGTCTACAGGAAACTAATTTCTCATCACAGTCCTCCCCTAAATTCTTTAGCCGTCAATACCCTCAAGTCTATATGGCTTTGGCCTCTACTAAACAAAGAGGTGTTTTGATTGCATTTCATCGCACAGCCCCTTTTACCGTACATAAAGAGATCAAGGCTTCCGAAGGGCATTTTATACTCCTCACAGGTCTACTGTCAGATAATGAAATAACCATTGTCTCATATTACGCCCCCGATAGAAATCCTATTGCATTTCTCTCACATCTATTCTTGGTAGTGGAATCACATAAACAAGGTACCCTCATAATATGTGGACTCAAATCAAGTAATTTACCCAGTTATAGACAAATCCCAACTCCATTACAGACTCAACGTCCTACTTACCGACAGCTCCTTGACCAATACTCCCTCCTTGACACGTGGTGGGAAGAAAATCCTAGAAGGAGACAATTTACACACTACTCTCATCCCCACAAGTTGTTTTCCCATATAGATCATCAATTTGTACATATAAATACTTCCCCTCGTATACTAAATTCATTAATAATCCCATGTGCTTGGTCGGATCACAATGCGGTCATGACTACCTTCTCATCTCTGATCCCAAGACCTAATCATAGATCCTGGTGCATAAATGATTGTTTATTGGCAAACCCAACTTATAGACAAACTATAGAAACTATCATTCAAGATGATATCTCCCATAATTCACCCACAGATACAAATTCCTTGACATTGTGGGAAGCTCTAAAACCATCTATTTGGGGAGCCTGTATAAGTCAAACATCCTATCACCGCAAAATAAAACAACAGCTCCATAAACAACTAGACAAAGCCTCCTATAAAGCCTCTGAACATTTTCAAAATAAGCCTTCTCCATCAACTAAACTTGCTTATGATAAAGCTAAATTAGAACTGGATCTCTTTCTGACGGATTCAGCAGTGAAGGCCCTTAGAAAATCAAAACACAGTCTTTATATGAAGGCAAACAAGCTAAACACGTTCTTAGCCCCACAACTACGCAGAGCTGACCACATTCCAAAACCAATACGACTTCAAATAAATACAAATACTTACTCCAGCAGTCCACAGAAAATACTTAATGAATTTCGCAGAAAACTCATAGAACTATATAAAAATACACATAAATTTGATCAAAAACAATTTGACACCCTATTATCTTCCATTCAACTTCCTTCCCTCTCCACTGCCATCATGAAATACTGGATAAACATATAACTGATTTGGAAGTCCAAGTAGCAATAAAAGCCCTAAAATTACACAAACGCCCAGGCCCTTATGGCTTCTCAGCCACCTATTATAAATGCTTTACTACCCTATTCTCCCCTCTAATGGCTGCCGCCTTTAATTCTCTCCTAGAAGGAAATTCCTTTTGTACAGAATCCCTATTTGCATCTATAGCCATGATTCCTAAGCCACACATTGATGATACATCATATTCCAGTTATAGACCAATCTCAATACTTAATCTAGATATAAAAATACTAGCTAAGATCCTCTCTAATCCTCTGAATCCAATCATAGGAACCCTAATCCATAAATATCAAACTGGATTCATTCCAGACACACCACCCTCCTAGCACATAAAGCCCGAACACGCCACATTCCTGCCTGCTTCCTCTTAATTGACATACAGAAGGCATTTGATTCTTTGTCATGGCCTTATCTTGATGCTATTCTTCACAGATGGGGTTTCGGAGCACAGTTCTTGACATGGGTATCCTCTCTTTATCAAAACCCAAAAGCATATGTATCCTACTCGGGATTCCGCTCTGACCCCTTCAGTATTGAAAGAGGTACTAGGCCGAGTTGCCCTTTATCCCTTCTTCTATTTGCCTTGGCAATAGAACCCCTTTCCCAACTCAAACGATCCAATGCAAACATAAAAGGCCTCAAATTAGGTGGGCACCAACTTAAATTATGCTTATTTGCCGACAATATTTTGATATTCCTTACATCTCCCCTGATATCAGCCCCAAATCTCATTGAAACATTTAGTAAATTTGGTTTAATATCAGCCCTAAAAATGAATCCACATAAATCGAAAGCCCTAAATATTTCACTTACACCTGAATTACAGACACAGCTACAAAACTCCCTCCCATTTACATGGTCAATGACACACATAACCTATTTAAATTATGCAAATTATGCAAATTATCCACCCATGCTAGCTCATCTTTCCACCTTAATGGAAAAATGGTCATCCTTACCGCTAGCTTGGATGGATAGAATCACAGTGGTTAAAATGTCAAAATTGCCTAAAATTTGGTACCTATTTAGGGTGCTCCCTATACAGGTTTCTGCACACTTTTTACGAATCCTCCAACGCAAAACCGCCCAATTTATTTGGGGCAAACTTAAACCCTCTTTTATCACAACCTACACTGTATATGCCTTGGATTCGAGGAGGTCTGAGCGTTCCGAATTTTTCAAAATACTACTATGCCTCACAATTAGTGCAATTGCCCAAATACCATGCTACTAAAGAAATCCCTCTTTGGGTAGCAATAGAATCGGTTGATTGTGACCCACTTTCCATATCAAATTTACTATGGCTTACACCTGCTCAACGTCATACAATCACGAATCCCGTCACTAAACATAGCCTCTCAATTTGGGATAGGCTCAAAACTCGTTTTGGTCTCCAATCTCAACATAACCCACTTCTTTCTTTCATGAATAATCCCTCCTTTTACCCCACATGGACTTCTCCTTCCTCCTTCTCCACTTGGTTTAATGCTGATCTTACACGTGTCCATCACTTTTATAAAACTGACCATATCACACCCTTTCCTACACTTTGCAATACCCACAACTTACCACATAATGAAACTTTTAGGTATTTACAAATTAAGAACTTCTTGTTACAAAATGCTCCCTCAAATTTGACATCTCCAAATTGTACTATCTTTGAACAAACTTGTATATCAGACCCCCACAGACGTGGACTTATCTCTGATTTGTATGCTCAGCTGCTTTCACACACAACATCCTCCCCCCCATCCTATACTTCTAAATGGGAGAACGATTTAAATCTCCAGCCTGACACATTAGATTGGGCTCAAATTTGGCTAGCTACAAAAACAGCTACACCAAACATAGCAACCCTCGAAATTAATTACAAAGTTCTTACTAGGTGATACCTAGTTCCTGCAAGAATATCAAAATTTCTTCCCCAACATTCCCCCCAATGCTTCCAAGGCTGTTGTGACCCAGGTACTCATATTCATATTTGGTGGACCTGTCCCATTGCCCAAAACTTTTGGTCAAAAATATTTAACATGCTCTCTACTATGTTTGCAATAAACATATTACCTGATCCATTGGTGGCTCTTCTAAATAACAAACCACCTAACTTAACACACCGTCAATTTAGGCTTCTACTGTATGTTACTATGGCAGCAAAACATTCAATAATGAAAGCCTGGAAATTGAACACACTTTGCGTTGTGTCAGTTAAACAGGGTGTAACACAGGCAATGATTCATGCCAAAATGGAGGCAACCATCCTTGATACCTTTGCTAAATTTGAAAAAATATGGTCTCCCTGGATAAAGCACCATCTACCACCAGAACTTGATAGTTCAATCCTTTTACCCTAAGGAAGCTTACCAACCTTTCGTTTATCATTGTTATACGATCCTTTGTATAATTGAACCATTGACCCCTCTGGAGATATCCCCCCCCCCCCCTTCCCTTTCTTCTTTAATTACTTGGAATTCTTAAATTCCATCTTATATCAAACCACCACATAGTAGAACATACATTTATTATCATAAAAAAACTTACATAAGGAACACTTCAGATGGTCAGGATTTTTGTTCATCTACCCAAGTGTCAGGCTAGAGCATATAACAGGTAACAGTTCAGGTGTTCTGATTATGCAAAGAGTTCAAAGAACAAGAGCACATACCATGAGCAGGTCTGAGCAGAGCAGGTCAGCTGGGACTTGTAGTTCACAGCTGTAGATGTAGGTAGATGTTTGCTGGACCTTGTAGTTCACCGCTGCAGATTAGGATTGATGGTGCCTGGTGTTTGTAGTTCACCGTTGCAGGTGGAGGATAGATGTCTGGTGCTTGTAGTTCACCGCTGCAGATGAAGGTACTAGTGGTATCAGGCAAAAACGTAGTCTAGGCAAGCTGGGTCATACACAGGAAGATCAGAGTCCAAACGGTACCGAATCAGAAGCAAGCAAACAGGGTCAAACGAGCCGGGTCATACACGAAATACACAGAGCAGATATCAACTGGATCAAACACAAAGTAAACTCTAACACGAGCAATGATTGAATGCTGATGCAAGTTATTTAACCACTTGAGCCCCGGACCATTATGCTGCCTAAGGACCAGAGGTCTTTTTCCAATTTGGCACTGCGTCGCTTTAACTTTTAATTGCAGTCATGCAATGCTGTACCCAAACGAAATTTGCGTCCTTTTCTTCCCACAAATAGAGCTTTCTTTTGATGGCATTTGATTACCTCTGCGGTTTTTATTTTTTGCGCTATAAATGGAAAAAGACCGAAAATTTGGAAAAAAAAATGATATTTTCTACTTTTTGTTATAAAAAAAATCCAATAAACTCAATTTTAGTCATACATTTAGGCCAAAATTTATTCGGCCACATGTCTTTGGTAAAAAAAATGTCAATAAGCGTATATTTATTGGTTTGCGCAAAAGTTATAGCGTCTACAAACTAGGGTACATTTTCTGGAATTTACACAGCTTTTAGTTTATGACTGCCTATGTCATTTCTTGAGGTGCTAAAATGGCAGGGCAGTACAAACCCCCCCCAAATGACCCCATTTTGGAAAGTAGACACCCCAAGGAAATTGCTGAGAGGCATGTTGAACCCATTGAATATTTATTTTTTTTGTCCCAAGTGATTGAATAATGACAAAAAAAAAAATATTTACAAAAAGTTGTCACTAAATGATATATTGCTCACACAGGCCATGGGCCTATGTGGAATTGCACCCCAAAATACATTCAGCTGCTTCTCCTGAGTATGGGATACCACATGTGTGGGACTTTTTGGGAGCCTAGCCGCGTACGGGGCCCCGAAAACCAATCACCGCCTTCAGGATTTCTAAGGGCATAAATTTTTGATTTCACTCCTCACTACCTATCACAGTTTTGAAGCCCATAAAATGCCCAGATGGCACAAAACCCCCCCAAATGACCCCATTTTGGAAAGTAGACACCCCAAGCTATTTGCTGAGAGGCAGGTTGAGTCCATGGAATACTTTCTTTTTTGACACAAGTTGCGGGAAAGTGACAATTTTTTTTTTTTTGCACAAAGTTGTCACTAAATGATATATTTCTCACACAGGCCATGGGCATATGTGGAATTGCACCCCAAAATACATTTAGCTGCTTCTCCTGAGTATGGGGATACCACATGTGTGGGACTTTTTGGGAGCCTAGCCGCATACGGGGCCCCGAAAACCAAGCACCGCCTTCAGGATTTCTAAGGGCGTAATGTTGTGATTTCACTCCTCACTACCTATCACAGTTTTGAAGGCCATAAAATGCCAAGATGGCACAAAACCCCCCCAAA
Source organism: Aquarana catesbeiana (assembly GCF_042186555.1). Lineage (NCBI taxonomy): Eukaryota > Metazoa > Chordata > Amphibia > Anura > Ranidae > Aquarana > Aquarana catesbeiana. The sequence continues at coordinate 842,862,922 of NC_133324.1, forward strand.
TGACCCCATTTTGGAAAGTAGACACCCCAAACTATTTGCTGAGAGGCATGTTGAGTCCATGGAATATTTTATATTTTGACACAAGTTGCGGGAAAGTAACACTTTTTTTTTTTTTTTGCACAAAGTTGTCACTAAATGATATATTGCTCAAACATGCCATGGGCATATGTGGAATTACACCCCAAAATACATTCTGCTGCTTCTCCTGAGTACGGGGATACCACATGTTTAGGACTTTTTGGGAGCCTAGCAGCGTATGGGGCCCCGAAAACCAAGCACCGCCTTCAGGATTTCTAAGGGCATAAATTTTTGATTTCACTCCTTACTTCCTATCACAGTTTTGAAGGCCATAAAATGCCAAGATGGCACAAAACCCCCCCAAATTACCCCATTTTGGAAAGTAGACACCCCAAGCTATTTGCTGAGAGGCATGTTGAGTCCATGGAATATTTTATTTTTTGACACAAGTTGCGGGAAAGTGACAATTTTTTTTTTTTTGCACAAAGTTGTCACTAAATGATATATTTCTCACACAGGCCATGGGCATATGTGGAATTGCACCCCAAAATACATTTAGCTGCTTCTCCTGAGTATGGGGATACCACATGTGTGGGAATTTTTGGGAGCCTAGCCACATACGGGGCCCCGAAAACCAAGCACCGCCTTCAGGATTTCTAAGGGCGTAAAGTTGTGATTTCACTCCTCACTGCCTATCACAGTTTTGAAGGCCATAAAAAGCCCAGATGGCACAAAACCCCCCCAAATGACCCCATTTTGGAAAGTAGACACCCCAAGCTATTTGCTGAGAGGCATGTTGAGTCCATGGAATATTTTATATTTTGACACAAGTTGCGGGAAAGTGACAATTTTTTTTTTTTTTTTTGCACAAAGTTGTCACTAAATGATATATTGCTCAAACATGCCATGGGCATATGTGGAATTACACCCCAAAATATATTCTGCTGCTTCTCCTGAGTACGGAGATACCACATGTGTGGGACTTTTTGGGAGCCTAGCCGCATACGGGGCCCCGAAAACCAACCACCGGCTTCAGGATTTCTAAGGGCGTCAAGTTGTGATTCCACTCCTCACTACCTATCACAGTTTTGAAGGCCATAAAATGCCAAGATGGCACAAAACCCCCCCAAATGACCCCATTTTGGAAAGTACACACCCCAAGCTATTTGCTGAGAGGCATGGTGAGTATTTTGCAGCTCTCATTTGTTTTTGAAAATGAAGAAAGACAAGAAAAATGTATTTTTTTTTCTTTTTTCATTTTTCGAAAGTTTGTGACAAAAAGTGAGGTCTGCAAAATACTCACTATACCTCTCAGCAAATAGCTTGGGGTGTCTATTTTCCAAAATGGGGTCATTTGGGGGGGGGGGTTGTGCCATCTGGGCATTCCATGGCCTCCGAAACTGTGCTAGGCAGTGAAGAGTGAAATCAAAAATTTACACCCTTAGAAAGCCTGAAGGCGGTGCTTGGTTTTCGGGGTCCCGTGTGCGGCTAGGCTCCCAAAAAGTCCCACACATGTGGTATCCCCATACTTAGGAGAAGCAACAGAATGTAATTTGGGGTGTAATTTCACATATTCCCATGGCATGTTTGAGCAATATATCATTTAGTGACAACTTTGTGCAAAAAAAAAAAAAAAAAGATTTATCTCTTTCCCGCAACTTGTGTCACAATATAAAATATTCCATGGACTCGACATGCCTCTCAGCAAATAGCTTGGGGTGTCTACTTTCCAAAATGTGGTCATTTGGGGGGGGTTTGAACTGTCCTGGCATTTTATGCACAACATTTAGAAGCTTATGTCACACATCACCCACTCTTCTAACCACTTGAAGACAAAGCCCTTTCTGACACTTTTTGATTACATGAAAAAATTATTTTTTTTTGCAAGAAAATTACTTTGAACCCCCAAACATTATATATTTTTTTAAAGCAAATGCCCTACAGATTGAAATGGTGGGTGTTTCATATTTTTTTTTCACACAGTATTTGCGCAGCGATTTTTCAAACGCATTTTTTGGGGAAAAAACACACTTTTTTAAATTTTAATGCACTAAAACACACTATATTGCCCAAATGTTTGATGAAATAAAAAAGATGATCTTAGGCCGAGTACATGGATACCAAACATGACATGCTTTAAAATTGCGCACAAACGCGCAGCGGCGACAAAATAAATACATTTTTAAAAGCCTTTAAAAGCCTTTACAGGTTACCACTTTAGATTTACAGAGGAGGTCTACTGCTAAAATTACTGCCCTCGTTCTGTCCTTCGCGGTGATACCTCGCATGCATGGTGCAATTGCTGTTTACATTTGACGCCAGACCGACGCTTGAGTTCGCCTTTGCGCAAGAGCAGGGGGGGACAGGGGTGCTTTTTTCTTTTTTTCTTTATTATTTTTTTGCTTTTTTATCTTATTTTTTAACTGTTCCTTTCATTTTTATTTTTTTTTTATTAATTTTATTGTTATCTCAGGGAATGTAAATATCCCCTATGATAGCAATAGGTAGTGACAGGTACTCTTTTTTTTAAAAATTGGGCTCTATTAGACCCTAGATCTCTCCTCTGCCCTCAAAGCATCTGACCACACCAAGATCGGTGTGATAAAATGCTTTCCCAATTTCCCAATGGCGCTGTTTACATTCGGCGAAATCTAAGTCATGAAATGCTCGTAGCTTCCGGTTTCTTAGGCCATAGAGATGTTTGGAGCCATTCTGGTCTCTGATCAGCTCTATGGTCAGCTGGCTGAATCACCGGCTGCATTTTCAGGTTCCCTGGTGGGACAGGAAAGCCAGAGAAAAACATGGAAGACGGTGGGGGGGGGCATTCCCTCCCACTGCTTGCAAAAGCAGTCTAGAGGCTAATTAGCCGCTAGGATTGCTTTTACATGAAAGCTGACCGCTGGCTGAAAAGAATGATACCAAGATGATACCTAAACCTGCAGGCATCATACTGGTATAACCACTCAAAGTCCAGCAACATACCAGTACGTTGCTGGTCCTTGTTAGGCATATATTGTAAACTTTTTGTTCATGCAGCCCGTGGGCTGAACGAAAAAAAGATATTGATCGGTGGGTATGCCCACCATTAGAATACCTCCCTTCATCCACCCACTTCTAATGATGGGCATACATGCACCATTTATATATGCCGAAGCATGGGGGCATCCTCCCGCAAAAGGCAGGAGCAAATTGCTCCTCCACCCACTGCTGCCCCCACACTTCGGCATATATGCTGAAGTATGTAACTGTGGTGGTGAAATCACCTCCGACAGCGCTGGAGTCACGGCTTTATATATCGTGGGAGCAAACGCTGTTGCTGTCAAGATATATAAATCCGCACTGCAACTGAATGGCGTACCTGCTAAGCAAATGATGGTTAACAATAAAACAAAGTAACATTACAGTATAACAGTAAGACTTACCATACCTGCAAAGCAAATACAAAAAAAAAAACATAGTAAAAAATAAAACATTTAACGCAACCTGTGCCTAAAATATATATATGCCGAAGCATGGGGGCATCCTCCCGCAAAAGGCAGGAGCAAATTGCTCCTCCACCCACTGCTGCCCCCACGCTTCGGCATATATGCTGAAGTATGTAACTGTGGTGGTGAAATCACCTCCGACAGCGCTGGAGTCACGGCTTTATATATCGTGGGAGCAAACACTGTTGCTGTCAAGATAAATAAATCCGCGCTGCAACTGAATGGCGTACCTGAAAACAATAAAATGGTTACCAACAAAACACAGTAAACGGTAAAGTATACAAAATCTGAAAAGCAAACATGGTAAAACATAATAACAATAAAACATTGCAGAATAGAATAGAGTAAAAAAGAGCAGAACAATAGAGAGAGAATAGAGAGCGAGAGAACAATAAAACAACAACTATTTTTGTTTTTTTTATTTTATATTTTTTTTGTGTTTTTATTTTTTTTAATTTTTTTTTTATTTTTTTTTTTACACTTTTTTTTTAGTAACTTTTAACTTTTATAACTCGTTCCAGGTTTGGGTCTCTCAAAATGCAATGGCATCTTGGGAGACCCTGTGTTAGTGTGCCTAGTCTGTGCAGTGCTGAACCCTACGCTAATACTCAACTAATGTATGGTAGCGTTCAAAGCATTCACCCATGCAAAGACCAGGATTGCCAGGACAGGAGGGACAATAAGACCGGGTGTCACGCCTAAATCCGCGCTTGCTGCAGACACGACATCTTTTTTGGGGGGATTTTTGGGTAGGGGTACTCGGGATGGCATAAAGAAAATGCCGCTCATGCAGCCGGCTTACTGCATTTGGTTGGGGAAGGTGAGGTGGAGCACCGTCTGGAAACAGAAGGGCTCTGACGATCTCTTCCTGGAATTTAAGGAAGGATCCAGTCTGTCCTGAAGCTGATAGCACATGAGCATTCAGCAAAGCCAATTGAAATAAATAAACAGACACTTTTTTGTACCAGCGTCTGGCCTTACGGGCAACTAGGTACGGCACCAACAACTGGTCGTTGAGGTCCACCCCTCCCATATTAAGGTTGTATTCGTGGACACAGAGGGGTTTCTCCACAACACCAGTCGCCGTAGGAATTTGGGTCGTCATGTCTGCATGAAGGGAGGTGAGAACGAAAACATTCTTCTTATCCCTCCACTTCATAGCGAGCAAATTATTATACTTCAAGCAGGCTCTCTCCCCCAGCCTAAGACGGGAATCTACAAGCCGCTGGGGAAAGCCCCGGCGATTAGGTCGCACGGTGCCACATGCTCCAATCTGCTGATCAAACAAGTGACTAAAAAGTGGCACGCTCGTATAATAATTGTCCACGTACAAGTGGTACCCCTTTCCGAATAAGGGTGACACCAAGTCCCACACTATCTTGCCAGCGCTTCCTATGTAGTCAGGGCAGTTTGTCGGCTCTACGTGACTATCTTTGCCCTTGTAAACCATAAATCTACATGTATAGCCTGTGGCCCTGTCACAGAGCTTATACATCTTGACCCCGTATCTGGCACGCTTGCTGGGAAGGTACTGTTTGAATGACAAGCGGCCAGAAAATTTAATCAGGGACTCATCAATGCAGACAACTTGATGGGGGGTAAACAAGTCTGCAAAACGTTGGTTGAAGTGGTTTACGAGGGGTCGAATTTTGTAGAGCCGATCGTATGCAGGGTCTCCACGAGGACGACAGAGTTCATTGTCGTTGAAGTGCATGAACCGAAAAAACTGCTCGTATCGTGCCCTGGCCATGGAAGCAGAGAACAAGGGTGAATGGTAAATTGGGTCAGTGGACCAATATGACCGCAACTTACTCTTTTTATTCAACCCCATGAGGAGGGAAAGGCCCAGAAAGGTCTTAAATTCGGAGACCGTAATTGGTCTCCAATCTCTGGCAAGGGAGGACTGGGGATTAGCGGCGATGTGTTGACCAGCGTATAAATTGCTTTGGTCCACAATAGATCTATAGAGATCTCCGGTGAAAAACAGTGAATAAAAATCCAGTGGCGTAAAGTCAACTGTTTCCACCTGAATTCTGGGTTGGCCAGTGAAAGGGGGAAGTACGGGTGCTGCAGAAGTGGTGGGTTCCCAATTCGGATTGGCCAGTGCAGCAGGAAGGGCACTATGGGCACAACGGGCCTGTCTTTGTCTTCTTGGTGGCAGCGGGACACTAGTAGTGCTTGCCACCTCGCCAGCTTGAACTGCACTTATGGGACTCGCCACGTCACCACGTGATACTGCAGTGCTGGATGTACGACCAGGGTGTACTAGGCCGCTGGTGCTTGCCAGTTCACCAGAAGGAATAGCGGAGCTAGTACTTCTCTGCTCCATACGAGAGCCCTGCGGTTCTTGCACTTCAAGGACAGAAGAAGATTGGGGTCTGGTATGCCTGACCTTAGCAGGGACCACAACTCTGTCGTCAGAGCTATCTGTCATGGAGCCGCTGTCCTCTACAGGTTCGTATTCTGAGCCTGAACTTGACAGATGAGTGACTTCCTCTTCACTATCTGTCATACTCAGAAACGTGTAGGCCTCTTCACTAGTGTACCTTCGATTTGCCATTTTGGGCTCTAAATTTAGGGGTACACTAGTGAGACTCACAGGCAAAAAAGCTCCTGACTGTCAGCGACTGTATCAAAACGCTACCAAAAAACTGTTAGCGATCGCAGGGATCAGGCCTGACTCTGCGAACGCTGCAGTTATGTGTGCTTAGTGTTTTGTAAGTGTCAGTTATCGATCGATACTGCACTTGGGTGGGCTGGGCAGGGCTGGGCCGAGGAGCAAAATGCAGGTGCTAGCAGGTATCTGGGCTGATCCCGCTAACACTGCGTTTCAGGGAACCCTAAACTGCTGGGGAGTATAGATCTGATCGGATCAGATATCGATCCGCTCAGATACTATAGCACTAAGGGAGGTGTATGCTGCGTGCGTGGTTTTTAGCGGTACTGGCGCTAACCTGACGCTGCCTGGGGCGACGCAGACCTAAGCTGACCCTAAAAATGTAATTTATATCACTGCCGGGCAATTAGGGGGTTAAACCTTTATAGGGTAATAAACGGCGGGTGCCCTAAAACTATAATAAACTGTAATAAACTGTAATAAACTACAAAAAACAAACTAGCTAACCAGCGTCACCCGTAACACTTATACAGTGATCGCTGGTGAAAGGGTTAACTAGGGGGCAATCAGGGGGTTAAAACCTTTAGCAGGTAGTATATGGGGGTCCCTGTCGCTATAAAACACTGACAGCGAACCTATATACTTACCTCCCTAACTAGCGTCACCTGTGTCACTAGAAAAACGATCGCTTAGCGACACTGGTGACAGGGGGTAATCAAGGGGTTAACTTTTATTAGGGGGGGTTAGGGGGGTACCCTGGACCTAAGGGGGGGTACCCTAGACCTAAAGGGGGCTAACCTAACTGTCCTAACACTTGTAACTGACACAAACTGACACCAATGCAAAAAAAAAAAAAAAATGCTATTGGTGTCAGAGTGACAGGGGGTACAGGGGGGTGATAGGGGGGTGATCGGGGGGTGATCGGGGGGTGATGGGGGGTGACAAGTGTGCCTGGCGTGTTCTACTGTTAGTGTAGTGTTGTGCAGACTAACTTGATGTCTTCTCTCCTCGGCGCCGGATCAAAAAGACCGACTCGAGGAGGGATGACATCACTTCCTTTCCCTCTGTTTACATTACAGAGGGAAAGGAAGCATTCTCATTCGCCGGGAGCGATCGGGAGGGGGTGGCCAACAATGGATGGCCTCCCCCTCACCTCTCATCGCCCGGGAAGAAATGGCGACCGCCTCGGGCACCGGGGGGGGACCGATCGGACCCCCCACCCGCGGAAGGCAAATCACGTATATGTACGTGATTTTGCCTGTCCGTGCCACCTTGCTGACGTAAATCGGCGTGAGGCGGTCGTCAAGTGGTTAAAGGTGAGCTGGCCAATCATTGTTGTTTCCCAGGTAAAGGCTGTGTCAGGTGAGTTGTGCTGGGTCCTAAAGGGATCCTAGTACTGACAGTACCCCCCCTTTCTCGAGGGGTTGCTCCTGCACCCCCAGGCTTACTTGGATAACGAAGATGAAACTTCTTCTTAAGTCGGTCAGCATGAAGATCACGAGCTGGGACCCAAGATCGATCCTCTGGGCCGAAACCTTTCCAATGAACAAGATATTGTAAGGAATTGCGCACTCGTCTGGAATCAAGAATAAATGCCACTTCATATTCCTGACTGTCCAACACATCCACAGGTTCTGGTTCATTTACTTGGAGGCTGGAATGAACAGGTTTCAACAATGAAACATGAAAGACATTTGGAATGCGCATGGATGGGGGGAGTTTTAATCTATAGGATACAGGATTAACAATCTCCGAAATTTCATAGGGCCCGATGAATTTTGGGCCAAGTTTTTTAGATGGAACATGCAGGGACAGATTCCTGGATGATAGCCACACTTTGTCACCAACTTTATATCCTGGTGCCTTTGAGCGCCTCTTGTCCGCCATTTTCTTAAAAGCCAGCACAGAGCGAGAAATAGCATGATTAACATCGGACCAGATTTTGGAGAAATTTTCTATTGTGGTGTTGGCATCTGGCACATCAGAGGGTGGAAGATCAAAGGAGCACACACGAGGATGCAACCCGTAAACACAGAAGAAAGGAGAGGTCCCTGTAGATGTGCTGGCACAGTTATTAAAGGCAAACTCTGCCCATGGCAGGACGTTGACCCACTCCACCTCATCATTGGCCATCAGACAACGTACCATCTTCTCTAGAGTCTGATTAGTCCTTTCTGTTTGGCCGTTTGTCTCAGGATGATATGCTGAAGAATATGATAACTTAATCCCCAGCTGAGAGCAAAGGGCCTTCCAAAACTGGGCTATAAACTGAGAGCCACGGTCTGAGACAATGTTGATTGGTGCCCCATGGATCCTGAAAACATGTTTAATGAATAAAGATGCCAGTTCTTTAGCAGATGGAAGTTTCGGAAGCAGAACAAAGTGGGCCATTTTACTGAACCTGTCTACCACCACCCAGATCGTGGAACATCCCTGGGACGGAGGCAAGTCAGTGATAAAGTCCATAGATAAATGGGTCCAGGGACAGGTAGGTATTGGTAGAGGACGTAGGAGACCAGGCGGCTTAGAGGTACTGCTCTTGCTTCTGGCACAAACTTCACAGGCCTGGACGAAGGCTAACACATCCTGCCTAATCGATGGCCACCAGAATTTGCGAGAGATAATCTCAAAAGTTTGTCTAAACCCCGGATGTGCTGCAGGTTTTGATGCATGTACCTGCTGCAATACCTGCAAACGAAGAGCCAGGGGCACAAAAAGCATACCGGAGGGAGTGGAGGGAGGGGCTTCAGCCTGTGCAGGTAACAAGGCATCAGAGATGTCAGTCTGGGTGAAAGCCAAAATCCTATCCTCAGAGATAATGGGTTGTGGAGGAAGCGGAGGAGGAGACTCTGAAAGAAAGCTGCGAGACAAGGCGTCAGCCTTAATGTTTCTTGGTCCTGGTAAATATGAAATTGTGAAGTCAAATCTGGAGAAGAACAATGACCACCTGGCTTGACGTGAGTTCAGTCTTTTAGCAGAACGGATGTATTCAAGGTTTTTGTGGTCAGTCAGAACTATGAATGGATAGCGAGCTCCCTCCAGCCAATGTCTCCATTCCTCCAAAGCGAGCTTTATGGCTAGAAGTTCTCTGTTGCCTATATCATAATTGCGCTCTGCTGGGGAATATTTCCGAGACAAGAAGGCACAGGGGTGGATGGCGGCATTTACAGGATCCTTTTGTGACAAAAGCGCCCCCACCCCTACTTCAGATGCATCTACCTCCACAATAAAAGGTAGCTCAGGAACAGGATGGCGTAGGATTGGTGCAGAGGTAAAGGCTTTCTTTAACTGAGTGAAGGCTGCCTGGGCTTCAGTAGTCCATTTAAAGGTAGTTGGAGTCTTCCTGGTGAGAGAGGTGATGGGATGTGCAATGGTGGCAAAGTTCTTAATGAATTTTCGATAGAAATTTGCAAAGCCCAGGAAGCGCTGAAGGTGGTGCCCAGTCTAAAATGGCTTGAATCTTGGCTGGATCCATGGTGAGGCCTGTGTCAGAAATTAGGTAGCCTAGGAAAGGTACTTGTTTAACATGGAATGAACATTTCTCAGGCTTTACAAAAAGGGAGTGAGTCTATAATCGGGCCAATACTGAGCAGACATGTTTCTGATGTGTTTCAAGATTGGGAGAATATATCAAAATGTCATCTAAATATACAAGCATGAAGCGACCCAACATGTCACGGAAAATGTCATTCATAAAGTTCTGAAATACAGCTGGTGCATTTCTGAGACCGAAAGGCATGACAAGACATTCATAATGACCATCCTTGGTGTTAAAGGCTGTCTTCCACTCATCGCCTGCATGTATGCGCACCAGATTATAGGCTCCCCTTAAGTCCAGTTTGGAGAAGATTTTGGCTCCCTGGATTTGAGAGAACAATTCTGTGATGAGAGGTAGAGGATACCGATTGGGAACAGTTATTTTATTTAGACCTCTGTAATCAACATAAAGTCTCAGTCCCCCATCCTTCTTTGGGACAAAGAAACATCCTGCTCCTGCGGGAGAAGTGGAGGGACGGATGAAACCCTTAGCTAGGTTTTCCTGGATGTATTCTTGCAAGGCAAGATTCTCTGGCTCAGACAGTGGAAAGACTCTCCCTCGAGGAGGTGTAGTGTCAGGCAAGAGGTCAATGGGACAATCATAACTGCGATGAAGTGGTAAAGTGTCAGCAATCCCTTTAGAAAACACATCCCAAAAGTCCTTATAACAAAGTGGAATCTGTTCCATTCCCACTTGACAGGTAGCCAGTCGAACAGGGTGCTGGATGCAGTTCTTTTTACACTGATTGGACCAAGCCAGAATATTTCCTGTTCGCCAGTCAATTACAGGATTGTGCTTCTGAAGCCAAGGAAGGCCTAGGATCAAAGGAGTGGATGGAGAGTCAATGACAAGACATGAAGTCTTCTCCCAATGCAAAGCCCCCAATTGTAACTGGAAAGGCTTGGTGGCTTGGAGCACTAGATCTTGTGAGAGAGGACGATTATCCATGGAAATCAGGCGGACTGGGCAATCTAGAGCATGAGTTTCCAAGGACAAAGAGGTAATCAGAGTCTTATCAATAAAATTCTCAGCGGCTCCAGAATCTACCAATGCCAGCAGTTCATGAGCCCCTGTCCCAAAGTGAATGACAGCTGGTAAAAGAATACGATTGTCCCCCTGGGGAGATGAGAGCAGACCTAAGGTAACCTCCCCGCAATTACCTAGGTCCTGGAGTTTCCCGGACGTGTAGGGCACGAACGGAGCATATGACCCTTGAGGCCACAATACAAGCAGAGTCCCAGGTTACGCCGGCGCGTGTGTTCCTGGGCAGATAACCGGGTGGAGCCTAACTGCATGGGTTCTTCCTCAGATTTGGCACTGGAGGTGGAATAGTCAGGCGGCAAGGGAGGTATATAGTTTGCCACAGCTGTAGTTTGTTCTCGTCTCCTCTCTCGCTGGCGGCGGTCAATTCTAATGGCTAGACTCATAGCCTCCTCCAGTGAGGCTGGGTAGGAGAAGTTGACCAGAGCATCCTTAATTGCATCTGAAAGGCCCATTCTAAACTGGCTGCGGAGTGCTGCATCATTCCAGCCAGATTCCGGGGCCCACCTGCGAAACTCTGAGCAATACATTTCAGCTGTGGTAGTTCCTTGCTTTAAGTTACGCAGGGTTGATTCTGCAGTAGCAGCACGATCTGGATCATCATAAAGCAACCCTAGGGCTTCAAAGAAGGCATCTACTGTTAGCAAGGCTGGATGGTTTGGTTCCAGGTTAAAGGCCCAAGCCTGGGGGTCACCCTGTAGTAGAGAGATAATGATTTGAACCCTCTGAGTTTCAGGGCCAGACGAGGATGGCCTTAACTTGAAATATAATTTGCAGCTGTTTTTAAAGTTGCAAAACCCTTTACGGTCACCAGAAAACCGGTCAGGCAAAGGAATTTTTGGTTCAGATGGAGTTTTTGTAGCAGTGGTAATAGAAGGAGATTGCACCTTGGTGAGCTCTGTGGCCATTTCCTGAACTTGATGGGATAAGCGGCAAAGTTCCTGTGCAAACAACTGAGCCTGCTCAGGATCCATGATAGGTTTCCTTTATTATGTATGGCTCGTGTTAATGTCAGGCTAGAGCATATAACAGGTAACAGTTCAGGTGTTCTGATTATGCAAAGAGTTCAAAGAACAAGAGCACATACCATGAGCAGGTCTGAGCAGAGCAGGTCAGCTGGGACTTGTAGTTCACCGCTGTAGATGTAGGTAGATGTTTGCTGGACCTTGTAGTTCACCGCTGCAGATAAGGATTGATGGTGTCTGGTGTTTGTAGTTCACCGCTGCAGGTGGAGGATAGATGTCTGGTGCTTGTAGTTCACCGCTGCAGATGAAGGTACTAGTGGTATCAGGCAAAAACATAGTCTAGGCAAGCTGGGTCATACACAGGAAGATCAGAGTCCAAACGGTACCGAATCAGAAGCAAGCAAACAGGGTCAAACGAGCCGGGTCATACACGAAATACGCAGAGCAGATATCAACTGGATCAAACACAAGGTAAACTCTAACACGAGCAATGATTGAATGCTGATGCAAGTTATTTAAAGGTGAGCTGGCCAATCATTGTTGTTTCCCAGGTAAAGGCTGTGTCAGGTGAGTTGTGCTGGGTCCTAAAGGGATCCTAGTACTGACACCAAGCTGAACCAAGCCAAATAGCCGGAACTTGGCCCTGGTTGGATGGACGCCTCTCCTGACAATCCCAGTATTGACCAACTTATTATAAATAGGTAACTTCCAATCATTCTCTATATGTAATATACTATTATTCCTCTTGTTTAAACTCAATTTTGTTAATTATTCGTAATAATTACAGTTCGAAAATTTGCTTAGTAGAGTTTATATATCCTCATACAACTTACCTTTAGGTCGGAAATGTATTGTTTTTTCTTAACTACTTAGTTGAGAAGTTTCTTTATTCATATTTGTCTATCTTTTATATTTCAAAATATGTACTAATAACAAATATTTGAAAGATAATCAGTTACATTTTCATCCAGATACAGCTGTACTCCACCTCAATCAATTTTGTCTGTAGACTTTTGCCTGAACCTGGAACACACCAGTTGATGAACCTGAAACACACGTCTCTGTCACATATAAAAATCCAAATGTAAAAAAAAAAATGCTAGTACTAAGAAAATCTCTCCCAGTCACCAATAAGATTTAAATCAGTCTGTCTGAAGTTTAGGTGTGACTAATGATGCAAGAGTCAGAGCAAGAGGAAATTACACAGTCCAGTCTAAGGGGAAATACATTCTTGCTTCATTCCCACTCATTCTCTATGTTGCCTGCTGTAATAAATCAAACAGAATTCATATTAACCACTTTCCACCCACCGTATAGTAAAATGATGGCGGTAGGGTGGCACTCTTGTTTTGGGACAACGTCATATGTTCCTAGGACACGGCAAGACCCCAAACTCCGATGACGTGGCTCTCTACCCATGTGATCAGCTGTGTCCAATCACACCCGGTCACATGTAAACAAGGAAGTGCCATTTATCAGTTCTCCTCGGCTCACACTGACACAGTGTATGGACAGGAGAGTTGATCAGCAGCATCTCCTCACAGGGGAGACCTGTACAGGTAATCAGGGCACTGATCATCAGTGCTCTGATTACAGTACAGCCCCAGCAGTGCCCTTCAGTGACACCAATCAGTGCCTATCAGTGACACCATTCAGTGCCCATTAGTGGTGATAGTCAGTTCTGCCTTTCAGTGCTCATCAGTGCCACCCATCAGTGCCCGTCAGGGCTGCCCATCAGTGTTGCCCATCAGTGCCGCATATCTGTGCCGCCTATCATTGCCCACCAGTGCCACCTATCAGTACCCAGCAGTGCCGCATATCAGTGCCACCTACCAGTGCCCATCAGTGAGGCGTATTAGTGCACTCTCATCAGTGCCACCTAATTAATGTCCTTCAGTACCACCTCATCAATGCCCATAAGTGCCACTTAATCAATGCCTATCAGTTGAGCCTCATCAGAGCACGTCAACGAAGGAGAAAAATTACTTATTTACAAAATTTACTGACAGAAACTAAGAAAAAAACTTTTTTGTTCTTTTTTCGTTTTTTTAGCAAAAAATAAAAAACCCAGATTAAATACCAGCAAAAAGAAAGCTCTATTTGTATGAAAAAAAAATTCATTTATGTACAGCATTGCATGACTGCGCAATTGTCATACAACGTTTGACAGCGCTGAAAGCTGAAAATTGGCCTGGGCAGGAAAGGGGTAAAAGTGCCCAGAAGGCAAGTGGTTAAGTAGTCAGTGAAAAAAAGAATTTCATGTGTATAGATATTTTATACATACTGGTACAGAACAGCCAAGCTCCTGTGTTCAGAATATAGCAGAATATCTGTTCAGAATGGGACTCGGAAGCTAGTGGAGATCACTGGATTAGTGGTGTTTGCTTCAGGGATTCCCCACTTCCAGGGGCATCAGCCAGGTATGGCAAATGCATAGTTACATTGGTCAAAGCTAGACCAATGTAACTATCTATAAAAAATCAATACCTGGAATTCTTCTTGAATTTTATGAATTTAGCATGCTTGCTGTGTATAATGAAGAGCAGGAGTAGCTCACTTAAAGTCCAATTCCAGCCTCAGCTTTAATTTTTTTGTTTTAGATAACTTAAGGAAGCGTTAGAACCACTTTTTTGGTTATTGCTGTCTTTGCTTCTAATGATATTTCCTCACTCCCTGTCCCAAATACAGGGATTCAGTGGAACAAGGCAGCTCCTCACCAAATTCCTTGTCATGAGTAGCTACTGCAGTCAATTGATAGATAGCTATTAATTTCTCCCTAAGTTTGGCCTTGTTGCACTTTTCTCTTCTACCACTAGGTGGCTGGGATCTTGGTGGTACTAGATATGAGAAGGGCAACTGAAGGTCAGGTTATGGGTACATGGGGCATCTCAGCCAATGGACAAGGGTTTTCTTGAATGCCTTGACTTGCTGGGAGAACCTATATATTCGGGTGAGGTCAGGTGATCTATGTTCAGTGGCACCCGGACCGCTGTCTGGGTGGACGTGTGTCATATACACCGGGCTGCTAGGCCAGAGATCGGGCCTATCCTGGGGGCATCTGGCTGCCAGGCTGCATGAGGGCCTAACCAGAAGTGACAGGGCAGCGCAGGGTTGGGACTGCGGCTTGCAGTCCAACCGAAAGTGACGATTCTGCTGGCTGGAGAACCTGTCATGGTCAGAGGTAGAAAGAAAGCTTTCGCCACTAAGGGACCAACCACCTTTACCAGGGACCACAGTGAGTAACTGAAGTAAGTACCGGAGCATTATTCTCACTGAACGGGCACGGTGAAGAATCGGGAAACTTCAGGCGGTGATCAAGTCAGGGACCCAACCAGCTGAGGTGACGCTTGCAAAGCAGCCATGTGAGTCAAGAAAGGGACCGAGCTGGTCAGCATGGGTGGAGCTTGAGTGGTATCTGTAGTGCCAAGCTAGGGACCCAGCAGGGAAGCGTGGGAGACGCTTGAGGGAGATACCACTGCAAAAGCTTTGAGAAGCTCACAGGATTCAGAGTTAGTGAATCAGAGAGTCCAGTGAGAGACTATGAGCTCAAGGGGCTAAAGAGCTACACGTAGAAGTTGTAGTGAAGCTGAGTGAACTGTTGAACTTTGTGTTAGGAACTGTTAAGTACTGTTACCATAGGAAACAGCAATCCTGTATGTGCAGAAGTGGCGCCTTGCTGGGGCCTTTCCCTGTATGGCTGTCCTCCTATTGGAGGAAGTCTCGAAATCTGCTAACTGAAGTTGCACCCTTAAGGGAGTCCTGGCCCTAACCCTCTTACCCTTCAAAATATAAAAGGACTGTAAAAGAAATAAAACCTCTTTTGCATCCAAGAAGTGTCTGGTGCCCAATGACTTTCACCATCTTTGCACCGACTATGCCTCACAACCCACTACATATGGAAGGATGTCAGCTGTCTTTGGCCTTGGAGGTCCTCATTAGGCTGGAAGAGGTTAAAGACTTTGCTACACAAGCAATAATGTATAATCTCTGCAATGGGGACAGAAACAGAAAAAATGATTGTAAAGAGGAAAAACGTTCAAACTTCTGTAAGATTTTCTGTGCCTTCCTGCCCCATCAACATCTTCACTTTTCTGGTCCAGATGTTGCAAGGGTGTCACCAGGACACAAAGTGAGGGTAAATCTTTCCAATGTAGGTGCAGATTACAGAATCTGGAACTAAATCCACTCTTACATGAATGAGAATATGTTCAGTAAGTTGTAGGACAAAACAAAAAGTAATAAATCGTAAATAAGTGCATGATGTTTGTAACCACTGTCTCAATTTCAGCCAGATATGGCAAACAATGTAGACATTAGGTTATCTATTGCATTGCTGAATTACTAGGTACATGCGCATTTTACATGTTTATATCCCAATAAGGTTTTGTACTTTCAAATGTGAACAGTTTGTTACTAATCTGTTATGATTAAGAACAGTACCACTCATCTCTATGGAGTGCATAAGCTTAAAATAAAAAGGAAGTGATGGGTTTGGTAGGGGGAGTAGATTCATTAATCTCTTTTTCTGGCCCTCCATTGTCAGTTGTGTGGGATGGAATTTTGTTAAATAATTCCGATACTTTTTTCAATGTCATAAACCTTTAGTACATGATACATACAGTTATTAAAAAGAATAGCTAACAATATATTTGTAAGTATCCTCTATCTCACTGTATGTAAATAAAACACTCAGGTTTAATCAGAGTAATACACACTAACATTAAATAGATGATTCTCTGCTCAAGCGAAAAAAAAAAGTATTTTCCTTGATTGTCTACTTTGTGCTGCAAAAGATACATGATGCATGTTTGACCACAGGTGTGCACTACAGGGATGATTCAAGAAGAAGCAGTCAGAATGATAACACTCATTGCTTGATGAGTTCTTATTTTTAAGACATATCTGCTTCAGCCCATTAGAATCTATGTGGAAAATCAGAGATGCTGGATGTGTCCCAAGGTGCATAAATGATTGCGTACAGTTTTGTCTGGCTAGTGTTTAGAAATGTACAACAGTGCTGATAGAGCTAAATTCACTACCTGTTATATGGGCTTTATGAAGTAAAAAATTAAACAACCAATTACATTTTACAAGTAGTCTAAAAGTCAATGCTTACCTGGAGATTTTACCCAGAAATCCAGAAGTACTTTCAATATTCTTCTAAGGAAAACATCTTAAAGCTATAAAAGAATACAAAATGGATATATCCTGATTTTGACTGATCCTGAGTTTACAAGTTTGTCGAAGCTGTAATGTCATCATCAAACATATAACCACCAAAAACAACACTGGAGAGTATTTATAGTATTATTATTATTAGTAGTAGTATTATTAGTATTATTACTATTTACATGTATATGATGTATTTTATAATTATAAAGATAACATAGAGAGTTTGCATTTTTTAAAGATAAAAATGTGGCAATATCTTCCTTATCTCCAAACCAAATAAGGATAAGGTAGACAAGGAGGGAGACAAGCAGAGGAAGAGGAGAGGGGAGGGTGGGAGAGAAAAAAAGGGGGGAGGGAGAGGCAGGGGAATGAAAAAGAAACTCAACACAACCACAAAAATAAAGCATAAGTAACACAGTTAGACATACAAGAGCCTTATCAAGGTCCAGCATCCCATCTAGGAGGAGACATACATAGTACCCCAAGCATCTATCCAATCTGACCAAATTTTGTCAAATTTTATGGGGCAATTTTGATTGGTGTAAGTGAGCTTATACAGTGGTAAAACAGAATTCAACACAGTGCAAAATGCTGAGACCATTGGTGGGGTAGCAGCTTTCCAACGGAGAAATATTTCCCTCTGAGCATAAAATGTGGCATAAGAAACAAATAACTTAGTATACTGTCCCATAGGCTGGGCATCAAAAACATTCAACAGCAGTAGTTTGGGTCTAACTCGAGGGTCAAGCTAGCAACCTAATTGATATCAGCGAGCACCTCTGTCCAATAGGAGTGGAGTGATGGACAGGACCAGACCATGTGCAAGAGGGATGCCTCAGCTAAGTCACATCTAGGGCATGGGACTGGAGAAGAGGGGCAGATAGCCATCAACCTTCTTGGGCTGAAATAAGTTCTGTGCAGGAATTTAGGTTGGAGCTAAGCAATCCTTGGCAGAGAGTATTGTTGTCACAAAGGAGGACAGACAATCCTCCCATTCATCCTCCGAGTGGCCATGTGACCATTCTTCTCCCCCTGCTCAACGATACATTGAAATTGATGCAGTAGATGTGTCTTGGTAGCAGAGTTACGGAGAAGAAGGACATCCATAAGCACAGCCTGAAAGAAGGTGTATACTCTAGGGTCTCTTGACTGCGAGTATTCCAACTCCAGAGAGGTAACCCTTTGTTCCGCCTGCTGAAGATCCTTCCTGACCGTTCGACATACCCCACAGATCCAAGATTGAAAACAACCTCTGGAGAAGGCCTTAAAAGCATCCCAGGTGGCAGAAAGAGGCACAGATTGGTCCTGGTCATTCCAATAGTAAATCATGTCTAATCTAAAAGGCTCAAAAACCCTTGAGTTAGACATAGGGATGGGCTGCTTTTCGGGTCGAACATGAGTTTGACTCGAACATTGGCTGTTCACACTTTCACCGAATAGTGAACAATTTAGGGTGTTCGTGGCAAATTCGAAAGCCGCAGAACACCCTTTAAAAGTCTATGGGAGAAATCAAAAGTGCTAATTTTAAAGGTTAATATGCAAGCTATTGCCATAAAAAGTGTTTAAATTTCGTACCTGGGGGTTGTCTATAGTATGCCTGTAAAGTGGTGCATGTTTTCCGTGTTTATAACAGTCCGAGAGCAAAATTACATTTCTAAAGGAAAAGAAAGTCATTTAAAGTACTAGCGGTAGTGCCGGCAGCTATAATGAATTGTCGGGTCTCTGCAATACTCATAAAAGTCATTGAAAAAAACGGCCAGGGATTCCCCCACAGTGCATTACCAGGCCCTACAGGTCTGGTATGGATATTAAGGGGAACCCCGCGCCAAATTTTTTTTAAAAATGGCGTGGGGGTCCCCCTACAAATCTATACAGACCCTTATCCGAGCACGCAACCTGGCAGGCCACAGGAAAAGAGGGGGGGATGAGAGAGTGCCCCCCTCCTGAACCACACCAGGCCACATGCCCGGTGGTTGTGGGGGTCTGCGGGCGGGGGGCTTATCGGAATCTGGAAGGGGACCCCGAGATCCCGGCCCCCCGTGTGAAATGGTAATGGGATACAAATGTACCCCTACCATTTCACAAAAAAAGTGTCAAAAATGTTAAAAAAGACAAGAGAAGGTTTTTGACAATTCCTTTATTAATGTCTTCTTCTTTCCCCGCTTTTTCTTCCATCTTCATCTGGTCTTCATTCAGTTTTCTTCCTCCATCTTGTTCTTCCCCCGCTTCTTCCTCTTCTTCATCCTTTGCTTCTTCCTTCAGTCTTCTCGTCTGCATCTTCCTCCAGTGTCTTTATTCCCACTTCATTCTCCAGACGATCCGCATCCATGGGAGGTTCCCGCTGTGTGACGCTTCTGTTCTTCTGACAGTTCTTATATAACTGGGGGCAGGGCCACATGGGGACTTCACAGGGACTTCCCTATGGCTTTCCCTGTGATGTCAGAGGGGGGCGGGTCACATATGGGGCTTGCTTAGATTGTGACAGATACACAAATAACAATAAAAACCTATCCTCACTCTATTCAAAACAAAACAAAAAACAACTTATTTTATTTCCATCTGTGTTGCTTCTGCAGATTTTCCCTTACTTCTGGTGAAACCTTTGTGGTGTTATTCATTTTAAGTGGTATTTAACACACTAAAACAGCAGTAGGCAATGCACTTAAAGTACAACTAATGGCAAAACTTTTTTTTTTTAGTATTGGATGGAGTGGAGAGGTTTTAGAGCATCAGTCAGGTTTTTATTGCTGTCTGTGCCTTTATTTGTCCTATTTTCCATTATCACTGAAAGTGAAAGAAAATCCCAAATTTTGAGTTGTCACCAGAACAAGATTAGAGGGGAAATTTTCCATGTTTGGAGGAAGAAGAATACTGACTATGACCCTAAGAACACCATCCCTACAGTCAAGCACATAGGAGGAAACAATATGCTTTGGGGCTGTTTCTCTGCTAAAGGTACAGGCAGACTTTGCCACATTGAGGGGCCAATGTATGAGGTCATGTATTGTAAAATCTTGGATGAGAACCTTCTTCCCTCAGCCACAGCACTGAAGATGGGTCATGGATGGGTCTTCCAGCATGACAATGACCCATACCAAACATACCACCAAGGCAACAAAGGAGTGACTCAAGAAGAAGCACATGAAGGTCAGGAAGTGGCCTAGTCCTTAATCCTATAGAAAATTTATGAAGGCAGCTGAAACTTCGAGTTACCAAGAGACAGCCAAGAAAACTTAAGGATTTAGAGAAGATCTGTAGAGAAGAGTGGACCAAAAACCCTCCTTGAGATGTGTGCAAACCTGGTCACCAACTACAAGAAATATCTTATATCCACCAAGTACTAAGTCATGTTTTGCTTGGGGATCAAATACTTATTTTACTCACTGTACTGCAACTCAATTTATAATATTTGCATCATTTTTTTCTGGATTTTTGGTTGATATTCTGTCTCTATCATTTAAAATACACCTATGTTAAAAATTATAGACCCTTCATTTCTTTGTCATTGGACAAACTTACAAAATCTGCAGGGGATGAAATAATTATTTTCCCCACTGTATATATATATATATATATATATATATATATATATATATATATATACAGTGGGGCAAAAAAGTATTTAGTCAGCCACCAATTGTGCAAGTTCTCCCACTTAAAAAGATAAGAGAGGCCTGTAATTGTGATCATAGGTATACCTCAACTATGAGAGACAAAATGTGGAAACAAATCCAGACAATCACATTGTCTGATTTTTGAAAGAATTTATTTGCAAATTATGGTGGAAAATAAGTATTTGTTCAATATCAAAACTTCATCTCAATACTTATACTAATAATAATACTGTTATATATCCTTTGTTGGCAATGACAGAGGTCAAACATTTTCTGTATTTGGTCACCTACAAACAAGCAAGATTTCTGGCTCTCACAGACCTGTATCTTCTTCTTTAAGAGGCTCCTCTGTCCTCCACTCATTACCTGTATTAATGGCACCTGTTTGAACTTGTTATCAGTATAAAAGACACCTGTCCACAAGCTCAAACAGTCACACTCCAAACTCCACTATGCACCAGGCTGGGAAGACTGAATCTGCAATAGGCAAGCAGCTTGGTGTGAAGAAATCAACTGTGGGAGCAATAATTAGAAAAAGGAAGACATACAAGACCACTGATAATCTCCCTTGATCTGGGGCTCCACGCAAGATCTCACTCCATGGGGTCAAAATGATCACAAGAACGGTGAGCAAAAATCCCAGAACCACACGGCGGGGCCTAGTGAATGACCTGCAGAGAGCTGGGACCAACGTAACAAAGGCTATCATCAGTAACACACTACGCAGCCAGGGACTCAGATCCTGCAGTGCCAGACGTGTCCCCCTGCTTAAGCCAGTACATGTCCGGGCCCATCTGAGGTTTGCTAGAGAGCATTTGGATGATCCAGAAGAGGATTGGGAGAATGTCACATGGTCAGATGAAACCAAAGTAGAACTGTTTAGTAGAAACACAACTCGTCGTGTTTGGAGCAGAGAGAATGCTGAGTTGCAACCAAAGAACACCATACCTACTGTGAAGCATGGGGGTGGCAACATCATGCTTTGGGGCTGTTTCTCTGCAAAGGGAACAGGACGACTGATCCGTGTACAAGAAAGAATGAATGGGGCCATGTATCGTTAGATTTTGAGTGCAAACCTCCTCCCATCAGCAAGGGCATTGAAGATGAAATGTGGCTGGGTCTTTCAGCATGACAATGATCCCAAACACACCGCCCGGGCAATGAAGAAGTAGCTTTGTAAAAAGCATTTCAAGGAACTGGAGTGGCCTAGCCAGTCTCCAGGTCTCAACCCCATAGAAAACCTTTGGAGGGAGTTGAAAATCCGTGTTGCCCAGTGACAGCCCCAAAACATCACTGCTCTAGAGGAGATCTGCATGGAGGAATGGGCCAACATACAAGCAACAGTGTGTGACAACCTTGTGAAGACTTACAGGAAACGTTTGACCTCTGTCATTGCCAACAAAGGATATATAACAAAGTATTGAGATGAACTTTTGATATTGAACAAGTACTTATTTTCCACCATAATTTGCAAATAAATTATTTAAAAAATCAGACAATTTTGTGATTGTCTGGATTTGTTTCCACATTTTGTCTCTCATAGTTGACGTATACCTATGATGACAATTACAGGCCACTCTCATCTTTTTAAGTGGGAGAACTTGCACAATTGGTGGCTAACTAAATACTTTTTTGCCCCGCTGTATATATATATACATATTTATAGATATAGATATATACAGTATATCTATTTATATTTTAATGATAGGCTCACTTTAAAACACTGCATTAGTATAACAGCAACTAGCATTTTCAGCAGGAAACCATGTGATCGCATTCAGCTATCACTTCCGTCTCTTTTGTAATATGGCATTGTTTCCCTCCTATCTGGCACCATGCATAATACTGTGATAGATGTGTTTTGGTATGTATTAGGGGTGAGTGATGTAAGACAGGACAAAAGTGGAAGTTTTTCCTAAGTAAACCTGTGAGGGTAGAAACCAAGCACTTATCTTGTTTTTTTCAGGCCACTAAATTGAAACAAGTATGCAGGCAGTGAAATCTGAAAAGTCTATACTGCAGTCCTGCATATTCATTGAAGGTCAGTGACTTTCTTGTAGAAAAGCCATGAGCAAGATGATGACCCTGTAACCTGCAGCTTTAAAATGCAAGTCAGAAATAGCACCTTGATACTTCATTCATTATGAGTTTAAAGTAGATGTAATCTCTAACTGAATGGCATTTAGTTTGCAAAAACATTCTGCATCATAAATAATTGCCATTTAAAACAATATATTTGTTTTAGTCTTTTTTCATCCTTTGTTGTATCTCAGTGCTGCTGATTTATTGAAGCCTGTTTTCAGCCTCCTACTACATGTACGCCAGCAAATGCTGCATGGTCTTTTTTAGGGTGGGTTATCTGATGGTGACAACAGAGGACCATTTCTATATAATGTGTGTTAAATCCTTGTCTTGTAATCCTGAGATGCCATTGTAACAATTTGATAATAGGGGAGCACAGGGCAGAGCATTGTCACTCTAAAACTGGAGGTGACTGAACAACACCCTCATGGCAGGCTCCCCATCTAGTATTTTAATGAAAGCTAAGGATTTAAAAAAGATTGAAAACTATTTTTTAAATGACATGCTTTACCACTTAATACCATGCTACAGCTTATATGAGATTTTTAAGGATTGGGTTTACATATGCTTTAATAACACTTATTTCACTGTGGAGGTTTCTGTGCCACTATGTGGTTTAATACAATAAAGTATATATTTTCTTTTTAATTTATATAATTTTTTAAGCTGCATTCATTAAAAAAAAACTATGCAACTTTGACCTTATTTGCTGCTTAAGCCAGTGCTTAACACACAGTTTTATGTAGATGATGCATTCTTTTCAGTGGTTGAAATGTAGCTGAACTCAGTCAGCAAAATTATATTGTGACAGGCTTTCTATTTAAAAAAAAAAAAATATGTGCTGTGTGTAAATATAGAATGATGGACTCCTGAGGTTTACGTTTGCCTAAGGAAAAAGTATTGCTAAGTATCTAAATGATTTTTTTCTGCAGTATATAGATTAATATACTTTCATACAGAAATCCCACCTTGTCCACACATTGAACTGTACTATCTTTTCAACTGTTATAGTTATACCAAAGTTACATGTGCGAAATATTAAAAAAACAAAAACAAAAAACAATTGAGGAAAGTAGATCAGGCAGTAATACCCTCCACTCAAAGGAAATGGGAAAGGATTAGGAAGATGTCAGTGTAATGCCCCGTACACATGGTCAGATTTTCCGACGGAAAATGTGTGATAGGACCTTGTTGTCAGAAATTCTGACCATGTGTAGGCTCCATCACACATTTTCCATCAGATTTTCTGACACACAAAGTTTGAGGGCAGGATATAAAATTTTCCGTCAACAAAATCCGTTGTCGGAAATTCTGATCGTGTGTACACAAATCCGACGGACAAAGTGCCACGCATGCTCAGAATAAATAAAGAGATGAAAGCTATTGGCCACTGCCCCGTTTATAGTCCCAATGTACATGTTTTATGTCATCGCGTTCAGAACGATCGGATTTTCCAACAACTTTGTGTGACCGTGTGTATGCAAGACAAGTTTGAGCCAACATCCGTCGGAAAAAATCCTAGGATTTTGTTGTCGGAATGTCCGAACAAAGTCCGACCGTGTGTACGGGGCATAAGTGTGTCAGAGGGTGGAACGTTTCTTACCTGCTTCCAGTAACATTGCTATTCCTCCTTTGTGGTAATGTGGTTGGGGCAATAAATAACACATGACACACTACTGAGGGCAAATCAGCAAGGAATGCCTTCTAGTCAAGCTGAGAGGGGAGGAATGTTTGGCATGGTCACCCCTTCTTCAATGGTATGCCACACCCCAAAACAGTTTAAAGTAAATTTAAGTGGCATCCAGGAAGGAAACAATATTCGTGTCACTCCAGGACACATGCCACTTTGTCCAGAATTGACCTTGTGCTGGGCAATGGGGAAGCATTGAATGTATTGGAGGAGATAGTTTATGAGCCGAGAGGGATTTTGGACCATTCACCAGCAGTTTTTTTTATAAAGGCTAGGACGAGCCATAGTAGAGGCGACTGGAAAGTAAATCCCTTTTGGCTCGAGATTATTGAAGATGCTGGGGCTATCAAGGCTAGCTTGGTGGAATTTATAAACTTAAACTCAGGATCAGCCCCATTGGGGATAGTATGGGATTCCCTGAAGGCTTTTTTCGGGGTGCGTTAATACAGAAAATCTCCTATGCTAAGAAACAATCACAGGTTGAAGAGACCAAAGCAAAAGAGAGGGTGAAAAGAGCTGAAATGCGTTATATGGAGGCCCCGACCCTAGATAGTTATGAAAAATGGGAAGAGAGTCAAGATGATTATAGGAAATGAGTCTTGGAGAAAGTAGAAAGGAAAAAACTATTTCAGAGACAGAGTTTTTTTGGGGAAGGAGAGCAAGTTGGGAAAACTCTGTCCCTGATAGTTAAGGCAAATTGCCCCTCAGCCACTGTACCAGCAATAGAGGATAAGGAAGGGGAAATTAAAAGAGCTACCCCGGAAATAGTAAAAGAATTTAAAAATTATTTTGAAAACCTGTATAGTACGTCACAAACAAATGTAAAAGGCGAAATGTGGGATTTCTTTAAGAAATTGAAAATAACCCCTTTATCAAAAGAGGATAGGGATGAGTTGGATGCCCCATTGACGCTAAAAGAGTTGCAAAGGGTAGTAGCAGATATGGCAAATCAGAAAGCAACGGGCCCTGATGGCTTACCCATAGAAATATTTAAGAAGTATAGGGAAGTATTACTTCCTAAACTCATGAAGGTGTTCAACGGGGCTGCGGAGGAAAGGAAACTGCCCATATCTATGACTGAAGCCACAATAATTGTTTTGCTAAAAGAGGGGAAAAAACCCGCTTGATGTGACCTCATATAGGCCTATTTCGCTTTTGTGTTCGGACGTGAAGATCTTGGCAAAAGCCTTGGCAACAAGGTTGAATAGAATAATTTCCAAAGTAATACATTTAGACCAAACCAGTTTTATACCGGATAGATCTACAAGCATGAATATAAGGCAAGTATACCTAAACATGCAACTGCCAATAGAGAACAACAGTGATAACAGAGCTGTCCTTTCATTAGACGCAGCTAAAGCTTTTGATTGTCTTGAGTGACACTACGTGTGGAAGGTATTGGCCGAATTTCAATTTGGTCCTAACTTTGTCCATTGGTTTAGTCTATTATATGACAGCCCAAGGGCTAAGGTTAGGGTTAATGGGGAGTGTTCAGAATGGTTTCAATTTAGGAGTGGAACGAGACAGGGGTGTCCATTGTTGCCCCTGCTCTTTGCCCTGGCAATGGAGCCACTGGCTATTGCTTTGAGATCTACTCAAGAGGTACAGGGCTTTAAAAGAAGGAGGGGGGAGGAAAAAGTTGCTATGTATGCTGATGATATCTTGCTGTATTCTGGGGGATACGCAGGCTTCTCTGAAGGTAGCTATGGGGATAGTTAAGGAATTTGGTTATTTCTCTGGGCTGACAATTAATTAGGAAAAATCTGTACTTTTGCCAATAGACCCCCTCATAGTTTCACTTCCACAACAAGTATCCCAAATCAGAGTAGTACGTCAAATGAGATATTTGGGTATTAATATAACAAGAGACCCGGGCAGTATATAACTGGAAATGTGGTTCCACTTATGAAGAAATTAAAACAGAAAAGCCAGGTGTGAGGCTGTCTCCATCTCTCGGTCGCCGGGCGCTGCAACTTAATTAAGATGGTTTGGTTGCCACAAATTTTATATGTAATACATAACTCCCCAGTGTGGATTCCTAGACTGGTTTAAAAAAAATGGATAGTGTGTTTAGAGAGTTAATTTGGAAAAACGGGGTGGCAAGGATACGTTTGCAGGCGTTGCGGCGGCCGGGGGAGGTGGGGGGCATGGCATTTATCGGACCCAAGGTGCTATTTCCTTATGTCTCAATTGCAGTATATGGGAGGTAGCAGTAGGCCAGGAGAAAGAGGAGCAGGGAGCAATTTACTGCTGAATGATACTAGCCATGACACTATAGTAGAGGCGGTTGAGCCAGACTCCTTCGGTTCCAATTGTCCTACCACTCAGTTAATGGTTAAAAGTTGGGAGTCTGCTAAGAACATGTTAGGCTATGTGGGCTTCTCGGAGTTTTCCCCATTATGGGATAATAAAAACTTAAATGAACTTAAAGAAATGGAGAAAATAGAGGAATGGGATCGGCTGGGTATTCATTGCCTGGCACAGCTGTATAAGGCGGGTAGGCTAAAGTCGTTCCAGGAGATGATGGAAGAGTATACGATTCCCAATAGATCATTTTATAAGTACCTGCAAATCAGGCATGCCCTAGATGCACAATTTAGTGGGAAGGAACTTGCCCTCTCTTAGGAAATTAGTTAATGCTAGTACTTCAAAGGGATTAATTTCTGATATATACGGGAGTTTAAACATGATGGGTCAGGAAGGATTGGTGGAACATAAAAATAGAATTAAATGGGAGGGGGATGTTGGACCAATATTGGATGAACAATGGAAATATGTTCTGGCATTAGGACCCAGGATCTCCCTCTCTCCCTCACAGATTATTTCTCATTTGTATTTGATACACAGGTCATACTATACACCCCTGAAGCTGTTTATGTTTGGAAAGAAGCCTGATGCTGTGTGTCAAAGGTGTGTGGATGGGAGGGGCGACACATGCTTTCTGGCGGTGTCTCAAGTTGCACAGGTATTGGAAGGGCATGTATTGGAAGGGCATAATGGATAAAATAAATTCTGTGTTTGGGACGTTGCTAGGTATGGAGGCCAGGACCTGTCTCATGGGTCTGATGGAGGAAAAAGGGATATTAAGAGACACGCAGATTGCAATAATTAGATGTTTGTTTCAAGGTAAAAAACTTATTGCACGGAAGTGGCAGGCAAGGGATTCCCCGACGGTAGTAGAATGGTTGAAAGAAGTATGAGAGGTGATTGGAAAGGAGAAATACACTTATAAGAAGAGGGGTAATTATAAGAAATTTTAAAAAATATGGAGGCGATGGTTGGTTTTAGAATATGTCAGTTAAGAAAGTTGGTTAGAATGGTAGATGAAGGGTGAAGGAAGGTTGGTGTATGTGGGTTGGAAGGAGAGGTGTGTAAGAATGGGAGGCGGGGGATGGGGGGGGGAGTTGAGGGGTTAAAAAGGGGTAAAAATCAGGGTATTTACAACTATTGGTGTATTTGCCATTTGTATAATGTGAGTATACACAATGACTTGATGGATAATGGTATTTTATTAATGAATTTTTCTAATAAAAAAGTATTAAATTAAAAAAAAAGTAAATTTAACCCCAAGAACAATAATATCATATATTAGATGTGGTAGCTGAATTTGTTTTATTTTTTTATTTTTTCTCTTTTTTTTTGTCCAGTAATCCTGCCAGAAACACTAATGCCCTGTACACACGGTCGGACATTGATCGGACATTCCGACAACAAAATCCATGGATTTTTTCCGACGGATGTTGGCTCAAACTTGTCTTGCATACACACGGTCACACAAAGTTGTCGGAAAATCCGATCGTTCCGAACGTGGTTACGTAAAACACGTAAGTCGGGACTATAAACGGGGCAGTAGCCAATAGTTTTTGAGCTCTTAATTTATTCTGAGCATGCATGACACTTTGTGCGTCGAATTTGTGTACACACGATCGAATTTCCGACAATGGATTTTGTTGTCGGAAAATTTTATAGCAAGCTCTCAAACTTTGTGTGTCGGAAATTCCGATGGAAAATGTGTGATGTAGCCCACACACGGTTAGAATTTCCGACAACAAGGTCCTATCTCACATTTTCCATCGGAAAATCTGACCGTGGGTACGGGGCATTCCTGTTTTAAAATGGCAACTCTCATTGTATTGTATCTATACATGAGCAGCATAGGACTCGAAGTGTGTTTGGATTGGAGTACACCTCCTCCTTTCCTCATATCCATAACATTGGGTGGTTTGTTCTGTGATCCATGCAAGTGAACCAGGCAGGGGTGATAACACTGACTGAGATAACACTCCTTCTACCAAGGTGAGAAGCTACAAATTATTGACCAGCCGGCATTACACCACAAATATTGGAGAAAGTAGACAAACCTCATCCATCTCCACCCCCCCCCCATCCTCCATTGACCTGTGGGTGGTCTTGTTCCATAAAACCAAAATTTTAATCACAAAATAAAAAAAAATAATGCTACCACACCTAGTGACTGAATGTGAACAAAAGTATAATTCCCAAACATTGGAAAAAAAAAAACAAGCCTTCTTCAGTGGGCAAATGGGAGCTGGGAGTCAACATGATTTTCAGACTTTTTTTACTCTACCTAGAAAAAGTAGGGAACTTTTAAAAGTTCAGAAACCTACAGTGATCAGATGGCTATTTTATCTGCTGAGATAATATAAGATAAATCACTCTGCTCATATGACTAGATTTTAGTTAATATTGCTTATATATTCAAGAACAAGAATAAGAATGAAAAAGGACACTTAGACATATCCTCCCCTCTTGTATCGGTAATCTTAAAATGAGAATAATACAATAATAATTATTAAAATTCTTTATGTTTATTTGTACTATTTTATATTGTGAGATAGTATTGGATAAGTGTGTAAAAAAACATATTTTGGAAATCTAAAAAAAATGTTAATATTAATGAAGCAATATCTATCTTGTCTTTGTCCCTCACATTAAAACATTTCCCATATCAGCAACAAATTGTCACATTCAGTTCTTGTTCTGGAGAAATGTATTTATTCCTGCAAGTATCTTGGATAACAATAAAATAAAAGTCAAAGAAGCTCATCATATATAGGACCCTTTGGGGGTTGGTCATCGAGGGGAAAGGCAATCCCTTGGGGGTCTATGTGAGATTTGAAGAAATTTGGGGTTTTTGTGTGTTTTTTTTTGTATGTTATTATATGATTTTATTTAAATACAGACACCAGAAAAATAGGACTGAAAATAGAAATCTTCCTTTCACAGAGAACCTTAAAAAATATATAAGAGACGCAATGCTATTATTGAAATAGATAATAGACGGGATCTTTCTCCATTTTATATTATTTATATAGCAAAATGTCAACTTTAATGGAGGTTCTTGTATCTTAGAATATTAGGGGGCTTAGCGACCCAGTAAAAAGACAAGCACTGTTCACTACATTGAAACAGTTTTCTCTGTCTATTATCTGCCTGCAGGAGACTCACTTAAATACAGTCAGGTCCATAAATATTGGCACATCGACACAATTCTAATCTTTTTGGCTCTATACACCACAATGGATTTGAAATGAAATGAACAAGATGTGCTTTAACTGCAGACTGTCAGCTTTAATTTGAGGGTATTTACATCCAAATCAGGTGAACGGTGTAGGAATTACAACAGTTTGTATATGTGCCTCCCACTTTTTAAGGGACCAAAAGTAATGGGACAATTGGCTGTTCAGCTGTTCCATGGCCAGGTGTGTGTTATTCCCTCATTATCCTATTTACAAGGAGCAGATAAAAGGTCCAGAGTTCATTTCAAGTGTGCTATTTGCATTTGGAATCTGTTGCTGTCAACTCTCAATATGAGATCCAAAGAGCTGTCACTATCAGTGAAGCAAGCCATCATTAGGCTGAAAAAACAAAACAAACCCATCAGAGAGATAGCAAAACATTAAGTGTGGCTCAATTAACTGTTTGGAACATCCTTATAAAGAAAGAATGCACCGGTGAGCCTAGCAACACCAAAAGACCCGGAAGACCATGGAAAACAACTGTGGTGGATGACCGAAGAATTCTTTCCCTGGTGAAGAAAGCACCCTTCACAACAGTTGGCCAAATCAAGAACTCTCTCCAGGAGGTAGGTGTATGTGTGTCAAAGTCAACAATCAAGAGAAGACTTCACCAGAGTGAATACAGATGGTTCACCACAAGATATAAACCATTGGTGAGCCTCAAAAACAGGAAGGCCAGATTAGAGTTTGCCAAACAACATCTAAAAAAGCTTTCACAGTTCTGGAACCACATCCTATGGACAAATGAGACCAAGATCAACTTATACCAGAGTGATGGGAAGAGAAGAGTATGGAGAAGGAAATGAACTGATCATGATCCAAAGCATACCACCTCATCAGTGAAGCATGGTGGTGGTAGTGTCATGGCGTGGGCATGTATGGTTGCCAATGGAACTGGTTCTCTTGTATTTATTGATGATGTGACTGTTGACAAAAGCAGCAGGATGGATTCTGAAGTGTTTCCGGCAAAATTATGTGCTCATATTCAGCAAAATGCTTCAGAACTCATTGGATGGCGCTTCACAGTGCAGATGGACAATGACCCAAAGCATACTGAGAAAACAACCAAAGTTTTTTAAGGGAAAGAAGTGGAATGTTATGCAATGGCCAAGGCAATCACCTGACCTGAATCCAATTGAGCATGCATTTCACTTGCTGAAGACAAAACTGAAGGGAAAATACCCCAAGAACAAGCAGGAACTGAAGACAGTTGCAGTAGAGGCCTGGCAGAGCATCACCAGGGATGAAACCCAGCGTCTGGTGATGTCTATCTGTTCCAGACTTCAGGCTGTAATTGACTGCAAAGGATTTGCAACCAAGTATTAAAAAGTGAAAGTTTGATGGATGATTGTTAATCTGTCACATTACTTTTGGTCCCTTAAAAAGTGGGAGGCACATATACAAACTGTTGTTATTCCTACACCGTTCAAATGATTTGGATGTAAATACCCTCAAATTAAAGCTGAAAGTCTGCAGTTAAAACGCATCTTGTTTGTTTCATTTCAAATCCATTGTGGTGGTGTATAGAGCCAAAAAGATTAGAACTGTGTCAATGTCCCAATATTTATGGACCTGACTGTACATATAAATTAAAATATTTGAAAAAGTTCACAGTATAGTAGACAATATCTATACTACTATTAATATTATACTACATATTTATACTACATATTCTAGAGGTGCATCTATATTGATAGCAAATGATAGCAAATGATGTAGATTTCCTCTGCAGGCAGGTACAAAGGGATATTAAAGGTTGCTATATAATTTTGTATTGTACATGTTTAGAAGATCATATGTGTAAGCTAATATATATATATATATATATATACCACCCCCATATTCCTCAGAGGTACTTAAAGAACTACTGAAGTTCGCTTCTGATAAAATGGATGTTCCTTGGTTAATAGTAGGAGATTTTAATAATTACCTAGAAATAACCTATAATTTTTAGTTTGAATGCAGTCTTGATGACTACGATATCTACCTCCTTTACTGGCTTTATTGGGGAGATTGGTCTTATGGACGTCTGGAGAATATTACACCCTACTGATAGAGCATTTTCTTGCTTCTCTAGCACCCATGGGACCTTGTCAAGAATAGACTTAGCACTAATTAAACTAAACTATGATGCTACCGGTGATATTTGAAGCAACTTATGCTTCTAGAGGATTATCTGATCATTCCCCATTGCTACTTAAGTTTACTTTAACTCATAATTGTACTTTATGGAAAATCAACCCTTATTGGTTTGATCTTTTTCCTTCAAAACAGAAAGTAAAGCTTGAGATCTTGGCCTATAGAGATATAAACAAACCCTCCGTATCTTCGCAAATATATTGCGACTCTTTAAAAACCTATATGAGGGGTTTGTTTATCTCTCAAATTCTAAGGATAAAAAAAATCCAGGGTCTAGGAATGTTCAGTGACCTGAAAATGTTTTAACCTGTTCCCGACCAGCCGCAGTAGTTGTACTGCGGCAGAATGGCACGGGCAGGTGAATTGGCGTCATGTTACGGCGGCTGCAATGATCGGATTCGATCCAGATTCGAACAATCTCCAGGCCCAGGCCAATCAAATCTGGCCTGGACCTGGTGATCGGTCCTGGCGAATGAGATCCTTCCCCTGTCGTATAACTCTAAACACTGACAGGGGAAGTGATGTCCTCTCTCCTCGTGTCGGTCTTTTTCCATTCCAGACTGAGGGGAGATAACATCTAATAGTAAGTGCACCAACACTACACTGACACCAGGTCACGTAGGCACATATTTCACCCCCGATCATCCCCCAGTTAACCCATTGACCCCCTGTCACTGTGTCACCCCGTACAGCATTCAGATTTTTTTTGACCGCTGTACTGGTGTAATTAGTGACAAAAATCAGCATTAGTGTAATTAGTCTTAGGCTCAGATAGGTCTAGGGACCCCCCCAACCGCCCTAATAAAGGTTTAACCCCTTGATTACCCCCTGTCACCAGTGATCACTGTATAAGTGTCACGGGTGATGCAGTTTAGCTAGTTTATTTTTACCCCTGATCACCCAGTGGGTGATCTAAGTTAGGTTTTAGCGTCAGATAGGGTCTGCATTGCCCCAGGCAGCGTCAGATTAGTGACATTAGCGCTAACACCCATGCACGCACCATACGCCTCCCTTAGTAGTTTAGTGTCTGAACGGATCAATACCTGATCTGATCAGAACTATATTAGCATCCCCAGCAGTTTAGGGTTCCCAAAAATACAGTGTTAGAGGGATCAGCCCAGATACCTGCTAGTACCTGCGTTTAGCCCCTCCACCCAGCCCAGCCCACCCAAGTGCAGTATCAATTGATCGCTGTCACTTACAAAACACAACACACATAACTGCAGTGTTCGCAGAGTCAGGCCTGATCCCTGCGAACGCTAACAGTTTTTTTGGTAGCATTTGAATCAGTCGCTGACAGTCAGGTGCATTTTTCTTGTGAGTCTCACTACTGTACCATTAAATGTAGAGACCAAAATGTCAACTCGAAGGTACAGTAATGAAGAGGCCTACACGTTTTTGAGCATGACAGATAGTGAAAAGGAAGTCACTCATCTGTCAGATTCAGGCTCAGAATACGAACCTGTAGACAGCAGCGGCACCCTGACAGATAGCTCTGATGACGGAGTTGTGATCCCTGCCAAGGTCAGGCGTACCAGACGCCGTTCTTCTTATGCTGTTGTTGAGGTGCAAGAACCGCAGGTCCCTCGTATGGAGCAAAGAGCCAGTACTAGTGCCGCTCATCCTTCTGGTGAACTGGCAAGCAACAGCGGCCTAGTACATCCTGGTCGTACATCCAGCACTGCAGTATCATGTGGTGACGTGGTGAGTCCCATAAGTGCAGTTCAAGCTGGTGAGGTGGCTAGCATGAGTAGAGTCCTGCTGCCACCAAGAAGAAGACAAAGACAGGCCAGTCAAACCCATAGTGCCCTTCCTGCTGCATTCGCCAATCCTAATTGGGAGCCCACCACTTCTGCAGCACCCGTACTTCCCCCATTCACTGGCCAGTCTGGAATTCAGGTGGAAACAGTTGATTTTACGTCACTTGACTTTTATTCGCTGTTTTTCACTGAAGATCTCTATAGATCTATTGTGGACCAAAGCAGTTTATATGCTGGTCAATTCATCACCGCTAATCCCCAGCTGACCCTTGCCAGAGATTGGAAACCAATTACGGTTTCCGAATTTAAGACCTTCCTTGGCCTATCCCTCCTCATGGGCATTACTAAAAAGAGTGAATTGTGGTCATATTGGTCCACTGATCCAATTTACTATATGCCTGTGTTCTCTGCCTCCATGACCAGGACACGATACGAGCAGAGCTTGTGGTTCATGAACTTCAACGATAATGATCTCTGTCATCCTCGGGGTGACCCTGATTTTGATCGGCTCTACAAAATTTGGCCCCTCGTAAACCACTAAAACCAATGCTTTGCAGTCTTGTTTACCCCGCATCAAGTTGTCTGCGTTGATGAGTCCCTGATTAAGTTTTCTGGCCGCTTGTCATTCAAACAGTATCTTCCCAGCAAGTGTGCCAGATATGGGGACAAGATGTATAAGCTCTGTGACAGGGCCACAGGCTATACATAAAGTTTTATGGTTTACGAGGGAAGAAGTAGTTATGTAGGACTGGAGAACTGCCCAGACTACATAGCTTGAGCGATTGTGTGGGACTTGGTGTCACCCTTATTCGAAAAGGGGTACCACTTGTATGTGGACAATTATTAAACAAGCGTGCCACTTTTTAGTCACTTGTTTGATCATGAAATTGGCGCATGAGGCACCGTGCGATCTAATCACCGGGGCTTTCCCCAGTAGCTTGTAGATTCCCATCTTAGGCTGGGAGAGAGAGCCTGTTTGAGATGTAATAATTTGCTCGCTGTGAAGTGGAGGGATAATAAGAATGTTTTCGTTCTGTCCTCCCTTCACACAGACACAACTCTGTGTCCACAAATATAACCTTAATATGGGAGGGGTGGACCTCAACGACCAGTTGTTGTCGCCGTACCTAATTGCCCGTAAGGCTAGATGCTGGTACAAAAAAGTGTCTGTATATTTATTGCTGAATGCTTTTGTGCTATACAAAGCTTCAGGACAAACTGGATCCT
Source organism: Aquarana catesbeiana (assembly GCF_042186555.1). NCBI lineage: Eukaryota > Metazoa > Chordata > Amphibia > Anura > Ranidae > Aquarana > Aquarana catesbeiana. The sequence continues at coordinate 842,897,810 of NC_133324.1, forward strand.
TCCTTAAATTCCTGGAAGAGATCATTACAGCCCTTCTGTTTCCAGATGGTGCTGTGGCCCACCTTCCCAATCCAAATGCAGTAAGCCGGCTGCATGAGAAGCATTTTCCACATCTCCCCTCTGGTACCCCTACCCAAAGTAACCCCCAAAGAAGATGTTGTGTTTGTAGAAAGCGCGGATATAAGCATGACACCTGCTTTTATTGTCCCTCCTGTCCTGACCAACCTGGTCTTTGCATTGGTGACTGTTTTGAATGCTACCACACACTAGTTGAGTATTAGCATAGGGTACAGCACCACACAGTCCTAGGCACACGTACACATGGTCTTGAAAGATGTGATGGCCATCACATTTTGAGAGACCCTAATCTGCAACATTCAGTTTACAGTTTTTTTTACAGTTTTTATAAAAGTAAAAAAGTGTAAAAAAAAAAACACACACGCACACACAAAAACACAAAAAATAAATAAATAAAAAAGCCAAAAATAGTTGTGGTTGTATTTTTCTTCTCTCTCTCTCTATTGTTCTCTCTCTTATGTTCGCTCTTTACTGTCCGCTCTACTGTTCGCCCACTATTGTTCTATATCTATCGTTCTCTCTCTGTTTTATTTTTACTATGTTTTATTGTATTTGCTTTGCAGGTATGATATGTCTTACTGTTATACTGTAATGTTACTTTGTTTTATTGTTAACTAGGGATGAGCTTCGAGTTCGAGTCGAACTCATGTTCGACTCGAACATTGGCTGTTCGCAAGTTCACCGAACAGCGAACAATTTGGGGTGTTCGCGGCAAATTCGAATGCCGCGGAACACCCTTTAAAAGTCTATAGGAGAAATCAAAAGTGCTAATTTTAAAGGCTAATATGCAAGTTATTGTCATAAAAAGTGTTTGGGGACCTGGGTCCTGCCCCAGGGGACATGGATCAATGCAAAAAAAAGTTTTAAAAACGGCCGTTTTTTCAGGAGCAGTGATTTTAATAATGCTTAAAGTCAATCAATAAAAGTGTAATATCCCTTTAAATTTCGTACCTGGGGGGTGTCTATAGTGTGCCTGTAAAGGGGCGCATGTTTCCTGTGTTTAGAACAGTCTGACAGCAAAATGACATTTTGAAGGAAAAAACTCATTTAAAACTACTCGCGGCTATTGCATTGCCGACAATACACATAGAAGTTCATTGATAAAAACGGCATGGGAATTCCCCAAAGGGGAACCCCGAACCAAAATTTAAAAAAAAAAAAGGCCCTTCAGGTCTGGTATGGATATTAAGGGGAACCCCGGCCAAAATTAAAAAAAAAAAATGACGTGGGGTTCCCCCTAAATTCCATACCAGACCCTTCAGGTCTGGTATGGATTTTAAGGGGAACCCCGCGCCAAAAAAAAAAAAAAAACGGCGTGGGGTCCCCCCAAAAATCCATACCAGACCCTTATCCGAGCACGCAACCTGGCAGGCCGCAGGAAAAGAGGGGGGGACGAGAGTGCGGCCCCCCCTCCCTCCTGAACCGTACCAGGCCACATGCCCTCAACATTGGGAGGGTGCTTTGGGGTAGCCCCCCAAAACACCTTGTCCCCATGTTGATGAGGACAAGGGCCTCATCCCCACAACCCTGGCCGGTGGTTGTGGGGGTCTGCGGGCGGAGGGCTTATCGGAATCTGGAAGCCCCCTTTAACAAGGTGACCCCCAGATCCCGGCCCCCCCCCTGTGTGAAATGGTAAGGGGGTACATAAGTACCCCTACCATTTCACGAAAAAAGTGTCAAAAATGTTAAAAATGACAAGAGACAGTTTTTGACAATTCCTTTATTTAAATGCTTCTTCTTTCTTCTATCTTCCTTCATCTTCTGGTTCTTCTGGTTCTTCTGGCTCTTCTGGTTCTTCCTCCGGCGTTCTCGTCCAGCATCTCCTCCGCGGCGTCTTCTATCTTCTTCTCCTCGGGCCGCTCCGCACCCATGGCATGGGGGGGAGGCTCCCGCTCTTCTCTTCTTCTTTTCTTCTCTTCTTCTTTTCTTCTTTTCTTCTCCGGGCCGCTCCGCAATCCATGCTGGCATGGAGGGAGGCTCCCGCTGTGTGACGGCGCTCCTCGTCTGACAGTTCTTAAATAACGGGGGGGACGGGGCCACCCGGTGACCCCGCCCCCCTCTGACGCACGGTGACTTGACGGGACTTCCCTGTGACGTCACGGGGAATGCCACAGGGAAGTCCCGTCAAGTCACCGTGCGTCAGAGGGGGGCGGGGTCACTGGGTGGCCCCCCCCCGTTATTTAAGAACTGTCAGACGAGGAGCGCCGTCACACAGCGGGAGCCTCCCTCCATGCCAGCATGGATTGCGGAGCGGCCCGGAGAAGAAAATGAAGAAGAGAAGAAGAGAAGAAAAGAAGAAGAGAAGAGCGGGAGCCTCCCCCCATGCCATGGGTGCGGAGCGGCCCGAGGAGAAGAAGACAGAAGACGCCGCGGAGGAGATGCTGGACGAGAACGCCAGAGGAAGAACCAGAAGAGCCAGAAGAACCAGAAGAACCAGAAGATGAAGGAAGATAGAAGAAAGAAGAAGCATTTAAATAAAGGAATTGTCAAAAACTGTCTCTTGTCATTTTTAACATTTTTGACACTTTCTTCGTGAAATGGTAGGGGTACCCTTACCATTTCACACAGGGGGGGCCGGGATCTGGGGGTCACCTTGTTAAAGGGGGCTTCCAGATTCCGATAAGCCCCCCGCCCGCAGACCCCCACAACCACCGGCCAGGGTTGTGGGGATGAGGCCCTTGTCCTCATCAACATGGGGACAAGGTGTTTTGGGGGGCTACCCCAAAGCACCCTCCCAATGTTGAGGGCATGTGGCCTGGTACGGTTCAGGAGGGAGGGGGGGCCGCACTCTCGTCCCCCCCTCTTTTCCTGCGGCCTGCCAGGTTGCGTGCTCGGATAAGGGTCTGGTATGGATTTTTGGGTGGACCCCACGCCGTTTTTTTTTTTTTTTTTGGCGCGGACCTGAAGGGTCTGGTATGGAATTTAGGGGGAACCCCACGTCATTTTTTTTTTTAAATTTTGGCCGGGGTTCCCCTTAATATCCATACCAGACCTGAAGGGCCTGGTATGGAATTTAGGAGGACTCCCACGTCATTTTTTTTTTTTAATTTTGGTTCGGGGTTCCCCTTTGGGGAATTCCCATGCCGTTTTTATCAATGAACTTCTATGTGTATTGTCAGCAATGCAATAGCCGCGAGTAGTTTTAAATGAGTTTTTTCCTTCAAAATGTCATTTTGCTGTCAGACTGTTCTAAACACAGGAAACATGCGCCCCTTTACAGGCATACTATAGACACCCCCCAGGTACGAAATTTAAAGGGATATTACACTTTTATTGTTTGACTTTAAGCATTATTAAAATCACTGCTCCTGAAAAAACGGCCGTTTTTAAAACTTTTTTTTGCATTGATCCATGTCCCCTGGGGCAGGACCCAGGTCCCCAAACACTTTTTATGACAATAACTTTCATATAAGCCTTTAAAATTAGCACTTTTGATTATTCATGTTCTGTCCCATAGACTTTAACGGTGTTCGCATGTTCGAACGAACTTTTTTCCTGTTCGCATGTTCTGGTGCGAACCGAACAGGGGGGTGTTCGGCTCATCCCTATTGTTAACCATCATTTGCTTAGCAGGTACACCATTCAGCTGCAGCACAGGTTTATTTATCTTGACAGCAACAGCGTTTGCTCCCACGATACGTAAAGCCGTGACTCCAACGATGTTGGAGGTGATTTCACCAAAACAGTTAAAAAAAGAACATATATGCCGAAGCATGGGGGCAGGAGTGTAGAAGCGATTTGCTCCTAACATTAGTGGCGGATTGCCCCATGCTGCTGCATGTATTCTTTAGGCACAGATTGCAATGTTTTTTATTTACTATGTTTTATTGTATTTGCTTTGTAGGTATGGTATGTCTTAGCGTTTGCTCCCACGATACGTAAATTAGCGACTCCAGCACCGTAGGAGGTGATTTCACCAGCTGTAGGAGGTGATTTCACCACCACAGTTTAAAAAAAAATGGTGCATGTATGTCCATCATTAGAAGTGGGTGGATAAAGGGCGGTATACTGATCAATCTCTTTTTTTTGTTCAGCCCACAGGCTGCATGAAAAACAGAACATTACAATGTATGCCCAACAAGGACCAGCAATGTACTGGTATGTTGCTGGACTTTGAGTGGTTATACGAGAATCATGCCTGCAGGTTTAGGTATCATCTTGGTATCATTCTTTTCAGCCAGCAGTCAGCATTCATGTAAAAGCAATCCTAGCAGCTAACTAGACTGCTTTTATAAGAAGTGGGAGGGAACGTCCCCCCCCCCACTCACCATCTTCCATGGTTTTCTCTGGCTCTCCTGTCCAAACAGGGAACCTGAGAATGCAGCCGGTGGTTCCGCCAGCTGACCATAGAGCTGATCAGAGATCAGAACAGCTCCAATCATCTCTATGGCCTAAGAAACCGGAAGCTACAAGCATTTCATGACTTAGGTTTTGCCGGATATAAACCGCGCCATTGGAAAATTGGCAACGCATTTTATCACACCGATCTTGGTGTGGTCAGATTCTTTGAGACCAGAGGAGAGATCTAGGGTATATACAGATATGCTATCATAGGGGATATTTACATTCCCTGAGATAACAATAAGAATTATTTAAAAAAAAATGAAGGGAACAGTTTAAAAATAGAATAAAAAAGCAAAATAAACACTAGAAAAAAAAAAAGGACCCCTGTCCCCCTATGCTCATGCGGAAAGGCGAAAGCAAGCATCGGTCTGGTGTCATATGTAAACAGCAATTGCATCATGCATGTGAGGTATCACCGCAAAGGTCAGATCGAGGGCAGTAATTTTAGCAGTAGACCTCCTCTGTAAATCTAAAATGGTAACCTGTAAAGGCTTTCAAAGGCTTTTAAAAATGTATGTAGTTTGTCACCGCTGCACGTTTGTGCGCAATTTTAAAGCATGTCGTGTTTGGTATCCATGTACTCGGCATAAGATCATCTTTTTTATTTAATCAAACATTTCGGCAATATAGTGTGTTTTGGTGCATTAAAATATTAAAAAGTGAGTTTTTTCCAAAAAAATTGCATTTGAAAAATTGTTGTGCAAATACCGTGTGAAAAATCCCTTTTTTATCTGTAGGACCTTTGCACTAAAAAAATATATAATATTTGGGGGTTCAAAGTAATTTTCTTGCAATAATATAATATTTTTATATGTAAACAAAAAGTGTCAGAAAGGGCTTTATCTTCAAGTGGTTAGAAGAGTGGGTGATGTGTGACATAAGCTTCGAAATGTTGTGCATAAAATTCAAGGACAATTCAAACCCCCCTCAAATGACCCCTTTTTGGAAAGTAGACACCCTAAGCAATTTGCTGATAGGCATGTTGAGTCCATGGAATATTTTATATTTTGCCACAAGTTTCGGGAAAATTACACTTTTTTCACTAAATGATATATTGTTCAAACATGGCATGGTTATATGTGGAATTACACCCCAAAATACATTCTTCTGCTTCTCCTGAGTATGGGGATACCTCATGTGTGAGACTTTTTGGTAGCCTAGCCGCGTACAGGACCCCAAAAACCAATCACTGCCTTCAGGATTTCTAAGGGTGTAAATTTTTGATTTCACTCCTCACTACCTATCACAGATTTGAAGGCCATAAAATGTCAAGATAACACAAACTCCCCTCCCAAATGGCCCCATTTTGGTAAGTAGATACCCCAAGCTATTTGATGAGAGGCATGTTGAGTCCATGGAATATTTTATATTTTGCCACAAGTTGCGGGAAAATGAAAGATTTATATTTTTTTTTGCACAAAGTTGTCACTAAATGATCTATTACTCAATCATGCCATGGGCATATGTGAATTTACACCCCAAAATACATTCTGCTGCTTCTCCTGAGTACAGAGATACCACATGTGTGAGACTTTTTGGAAGCCTAGCCGCGTGCAGGACCCCAAAATTCAATCACCGCCTTCAGGCATTCTAAGGGTGTAAAATGGTGATTTCACTTCCTCACTACCTATCACGGTTTACAAAATACTGAACATGCCTCTGCAAGCAAATAGCTTGGGGTGTCTATTTTACAAAATGGGGTCATTTGGGGGGGTTGTGCTATCCTGGCATTTCATAGCCTCCGAAACTGTGATAGGCAGTGAGGAGTGAAATCAAAAATGTACACCCTTAGAAAGCCTAAAGATGATGATTTTTTTGGGGTCCTGTACGCGGTTAGACTGCCAAAAAGTCCCATCCCCATACTCAGGAGAAGCAGCAGAATGTATTTTGGGGTGTAATTCCACATATAACCATGCCATATTTGAACAATATATCATTTAGTGACAACGTTGTGTAGAAAAAAAAAAATTGTAATTTTCTTGAAACTTGTGGCAAAATATAAAATATTCCATGAACTTAACATGCCTCTCAGCAAATAGCTTGAAGTGTCTTCTTTCCAAAATGGGGTCATTTGGGGGGGGGGGGGGTTGTGCTATCTTGTCATTTCATGGTCTCCGAAACTGTGATAGGTAGTGAGGAAGTGAAATAAAAAATTTACACCCTTAGAAATCCTGAAGGCGGTGCTTGGATTTTGGGGTCCTGTACGTGGCTAGACTCCCAAAAAGTCTCACACATGAGGTATCTCCATACTCGGGAGAAGCAGAATGTATTTTGGGGTGTAATTCCACATATAACCATGGCATGTGTGAGCAATATATCATTTTGTGACAACTTTGTGTATTTTTTTTTCTTTTTTTTGTCATTTTTAAATCACTTGTGACAAAAAAATCAAATGTTCAATGGGCTCAACATGCCTCTCAGCAATTTCCTTGGGGTGTCTACTTTGCAAAATGGGGTCATTTGGGGGGGGGGGGTTGTACTGCCCTGCCATTTTAGCACCTCAAGAAATGAGATAGGTAGTCATAAACTAAAAGCTGTGTAAATTCCAGAAAATGTATCCTAGTTTGTACATGCTATAACTTTTGCGCAAACCAATAAATATACGCGTATTGACTTTTTTTTACCAAAGACATGTGTCTGAATAGAATTTTTCCTAAATGTATGACTATAAATTGAGTTTATTAAAAACATTTTATAACAAAAGTAGAAAATATCTTTTTTTTCAAAATTTTTGGTGTTTTTCCGTTTATACCACAAAAAATAAAAATTGCAGAGGCAATCAAATACCATCAAAAGAAAGTTCTATTTGTGGGGAAAAAAAGACACAAATTTCGTTTGGCTACAGCATTGCATGACTGCACAATTACCAGTTAAAGCAGCACAGTGCCAAATCGTAAAAAGTGCTCTGGTCGTTGAGCACCCAAATACTCCGGGGCTGAAGTGGTTAAAGGCAGAACTTCTCTATATAGAAAATCCTACTATAGAAACACAACAGAAGTGGATAGAAAAACAACAGATATATGCTGATATCTCTCATAAAAAAAGCAGAACAGAAATGTTTTTTTCTTCAGCAACCTTATTTTGAGGATGGAGAAAATACAGGTTATCTTTTGGCAACAATAGCGAAAGCAAAGAAACCAATGACTCAGGTAGTAGAATTACAAATCTCTCCAACCGAAACAGCACGAACTACCTTGGAGATCTCATCAGTATTTGTTGATTTTTTTAAGAAATTGTATAGTAGTAAAGTAACCTATAAGAAAGATGAACTGCAACTCTTTCTTAATTCTAATAAATTAACAGAATTATCAGTAGATGAAAAGGAGATGTTGGATCAACCATAGACATTAGAGGAACTTAAAACTGCTTCAGATAGCTTGACTAATATTAAAGTCCCAGGGGCAGATGGGTAACCGGGGGAAGACTACAAAGTTTATGGAACTGATTTATTGCCTGAAATTATTAGAGCTATTTAACCATTTAAGGACCGGGCCTCTTTTTTGGATGTGTTGTTTACAAGTTAAAAACATTTTTTTTTGCTAGAAAATTACTTAGAACACCCAAACATTATACATTTATTTTCTAACACCCTAGAGAATAAAATGGCGGTCATTGAAATACTTTCTGTCACAGGATATTTGCACAGCGGTCTTGCAAGCAGATTTTTTTGCAAAAAAAATACACTTTTTAAAATTAAAAAATAAGGCAACAGTAAAGTTAGCCCCAATTTTTTTTAGATTGTGAAAGATAATGTTACGCCGAGTAAATTGATACCCAAGATGTCACGCTTCAAAATTGTGCCCGCTCATGGAATGGCGACAAACTTTTACCCTTAAAAATCGCCATAAGCGATGTTTAAAAAATTCTACAGGTTGCATGTTTTGAATTACAGAGGAGATCTAGGGCTATAATTATTGCTCTCGCTCTACCGATCACGGTGATACCTCATGTGTAGTTTGAACACCATTTTCATATGCGGGCACTACTCACATATGCATTCGCTTCTGCACGCGAGCTCAGTGGGACAGGGCCCGCTTACATTTTTTTTTTCTTATTTATTTTACCTTTTATTTTTTATTTTTACACTGTTTTAAAAAAATTGTGTCACTTTTACTCCTATTACAAGGAATGTAAACATCCCTTGTAATATAGAAAAAGCATGACAGGACCTCTTAAATATGAGATCTGGGGTTAAAAAGACCTCAGATCTCATATTTACACTAAAATGCAATAAAAAAATAAATAAAAAATGTGTCATTTAAGAAAATGATTTAAAAAATGGCCCTTTAAGAGCTAAGGGCGGAAGTGACGTTTTAATGTTGCTTCCGCCCTGCAGTGTCATGGAGATGGGTGGGGGCCATCTTCCCCTCACTCATCTCCATGCACAGCCCCCGAGAGGACCGGATTGCCTTCACTGCTGAGGGGGGCCCCTCTCCTTCCCCATCTATAAAAGTGATCTTGCAGCAAATCTGCCACAGAGACCACTTTTATCTTGTAGCCGATCGCTGGCCAAACGCGGGGATACCGGGGTTATGGCAGCTAGCTGCTGCCATAACAACGATATCCGTCCTCAAAGTGAGGACGTATATCAGCGTTCAGCGGTCCGGAAGTGGTTATCCATTTGCTGACCGCTGCACGCCGATATATGTCAGCACAATGGCAGCGGTGGGCAAATGGGCGTACCTGTACGTCCCCTTTAAGAGGCAGGGATAGCAGGCGCGCGCACATGCGCCCACCGCGTACAGCGTGACTGTGCCCATGGGACCGGCGGTCTAGATGTCCACCGGTCTCCCGGCAATCGTGCCACAGAGCCTCAGAATGGGGAAGTGCCTATGTAAACAAGGCATTTCCCCGTTTTGGCTTGTGTCATAACAGAGATCACTGCTCCCTGTCATTGGGAGCAGTAATCACTGTCATGTGACTTGAAGCCCATCCTCCTCACAGTTAGAATCACTCCCTAGGACACACTTAACCCCTTAACCCTTCATCGCTCCCTAGTGGTTAACCCCTTCACTGCCAGTGTCATTTACACAGTAATCAGTGCATTTTTACAGCAATTATCGCTGTATAAATGACAATGGTCCCAAAATAGTGTCAAAAGTGTCCGATGTGTCCACATAATGTTGCAGTCCCGATAAAAATCTCAGATCACCACCATTACTAATAAAAAAAAATAAAAATAAAAATGCCATAAAACTATCCCCTATATCGAAGACGCTATAACTTTTGCGTAAACCAATCAATATACGCTTATTGCAATTTTTATCAAACATATGTAAACTGAGGAAAAAAAAATGTTTTTATATATTTGGGGGGGGGGGGGGTATTTATTAGAACAAAAAGTAAAAAATAATGCGTTTTTTTCAAAATTGTTGAGCTTTTTTTGTTTAAAGTGCAAAAAATAAAAACCACAGAGGTGATCAAATACCACTAAAAGAAAGCTCCATTTGTGGGGAAAAATGGATGTTGATTTTGTTTGGGTGCAACATCGCACAACCGCGCAATTGTCAGTTAAAGAGATGCAGTGCCAAATTGCAAAAAGTGCTCTGGTCAGGAAGGGGGTAAAATCTTCCAGGGCTGAAGCAGTTAATATAGCATTGGAAAGTAGTCACCTTCCATCCTCTATGAACGAAGCAATTGTTTTGTTAAAACTTGATAAAAATCCAGGCAATCCTGAATCATATTGCCCAATATCATTACTTACATTGCATGTGAAGCTATTGGCAAAACCGTTAGCCATCAGATTGACTAAAGTAATATCTAATATAGTGCATATGGATTAATCTGGTTTTATCCGAAATAGATCTACTGCAATGAATATAAGACACGTATTTCTTAATATGCAGGTCCCCTTTGAATATTTGGGTAATAGAGCTATATTGTCACTAGACACGGCAAAAGCTTTTGACAGTATAGAATGGAATTTTTTATGGAATTACTTAGAAAAATTTGGTTTCGGTCCATATTTTATAAGTTGGATACAACTCCTTTAAGCTGCCCCGGTGACATGGGTACAGGTAAATGGACATGTATCAGATCTTTTTTCTCTGCAACACGGAACAAGACAGGGATGTCCATTTTCACTGTTACTTTTTGCTTTAGTTCTTGAACCTTTGGCTGCTTCTGTCCCTCAGTCATCAAATATTATTGGATTTCGCAGATCATTGGGAGAGGACAAGATTGCTTTATATGCTGATGATACACGTTTTTTGGGAGAAACTTCGTCATCGTTAAAAGCAGTAATGTCTTTAATCAATACATTTGGTTCTTTCTCAGGTTTTCTCAGGTTTTACAATAAACTGGGATAAATCAGTTCTTTTACCAGTGGACCCCCTGACCTGCAAATTTTTGCCTCTCAAATAGCAGTAGTTTCTACATTTAAATATTTGGATGTAAAAGTTACATCACAAGTAAGTGCATATGTGGAGAGAAATGTAGACCCATTGCTTAAGCGGCACAAAAGGGGAACATTTGGAGTAAGTTGCCTTTAACGATATTAGGTAGAGCTAATTTGATAAAGATGATATGGATGCCACAATTGTTATATTTGTTACATAATTGTCCTGTGTGGCTTCCTCGGAAATTCTTTAGAAAAATAGATACCTAGAGAACTTATGCCGCGTACACACTACCGGTTTTGCCATCGGAGTAAACTCCGAAGGCTTCTCCGACGGAACTCCGACGGAATTCCGCTCAACAAAAGTCTGACTTTAAGCCAAAATTACCCTAAACATGTAAATAAAGAACACATTTTAATAATGTATATTCCATTTAACAATGAACAATGAATGGGCGGAGTGTTTTGGTCTCCCTCCTCCCCCTATTCACTGTTAAGCCCTATACCGTGATCGAACCACACACGATCACTATCATGGGTATCCATACCATGTGATATAGGCAGCACACGGCATTCTGGGTGTTGTAGGTATCCTTCTCGGACACTGCGCATGCGCCCGGACTGCTTTCTGTCCGCTCCGAATTGACTCATCAGCTGATCGGGTGGGGGGCCTATAAAGTTGCCAAACTTTTTTCATTCACCTTTTGATAGGGATGCGCTGTGGTTCGGCTATGTTTGATTAAGGTAAGACTAACTCTTCCAGATATTTAGAATAAGTTCTATCTCCTTCTATTCATCTTCAAGCTGCTTCCCAGCGTAGATGCTGACTATTTGTGTGTATTGAATTTTTATTTAGATAACCAAGACCTCTTTGGAAGCCCTTTCAGGGTTCCCCTGTTCAGCTCTCTCTACTGCCTGATTCTAGTTTATTAAGCACTCCATTGCTTTCACTGGCGTTTGCGAATGCATGGTAAGCGCCTTTGCACATATATTTTTGATATTTCCAAGCTCCTGCTTGCTACATAAATGGTGCTTTCTGTTTAAAGCACCATTAACATCAACACTAATGCTGTCATCTTGCATTATATTGTTGTTTCAGTTTTCTTGGTTCCAATACATGTCCTTTGACTCTGTCATACCCAAACATCACACCCTGATCCATCCAGCGCATTCCTCTGTTTCCTACATGTTCCTATCTTTGGTATGTATTTGAGGCTTATCAGCCTATGTGAATAATAATGAATATATTGAAGTAGTTCCTACCAATGTGTTAATTTTCAGTTTTTATAGGCACTTTCTGGGCCCTCTGTAGCCAAATACAGGGCTGAGTTCGACCAGTGCCCCCGGTTGCCTGACTGTGCCTACCCCGTGTCCTGGGAGCCTTACTTGGTATGTCTGTGAGGTGGTTGATTGAGAAGCATTAGGTCTAGTTTAGACAATCCAGTGATCTCCCTGTTTTTCAATTGCTTATTTGATCCGTATTATGATTGATTTTTTTCTTATATTTTTTCTAATGTCTCTACTCCTCTTTACTGCCTTTCTATTCCTCTGATGAAGCCAATGTATTGGCGAAACTAGTTGGGACGAATTGACCATCGACTACCTTTCAACATCCTTGGTGTCGGTCAATATACAAAACTGTAAAGTGCTCCTTGTCCATTTTTACATATAATATATGTGTATGAACTATGGTTTTTAGAATTGTATATTAATAAAGATTTGATATTTTTTTAATACTTGTGTTCTAAATTGTTTTTGGCACCGTTAAAATCCTCTTCTCCCTGCTGTACTATACATATTGTGTTAGTAGAAGTTTGGTAAGAGACGATTCGCGCTTTTCAGCTTACGTGCTTTTCAGCTTACGTGCTTTTCAGTCCATTACTGCTCTTCCGTTTGTGCTTGTGGGTTTGTATCTGCTTTTCAGAGCATGTAGACAGTCCGTATCTGCTTTTTTAGTGTGTTCTTGTCCTCTTGTTTCTGATTTTCAGCTCGCTCTTTACAGGCCTTGCTGTTCTTCAGTGCGTTTTGTTACTGCGTTCTAACAAGCCGACCGTTTTGAAGCCATGTTGCATGTACGTACTCATTGTAGAGTTCATACTGTGTGGAGGCTTGGTGTTGGGGTTTGTTCTTTGACCCAAGCCCAGTCCATGAACAGGGTGGGGAGGAGTTCATGGACCAAGAATTGGTTACATGACCAATTCTCTCATATGCCTTTGCTTCTTGAGATCCAGAAGAATAATCCTAATGGTATCAGGAACTTTCTCAGGATGACAGACCCCATTTTTCTGTTGGCTTTGCTGACCCCTTATATTAGCAGGCACGATACCTGCATGCGGTAAGCCATCACTCCGGAGCAGAGGCTAGTAGCCACGTTGCGGTACTTGGTGACTGGGAGAAGCCTGCAGGACCTCAAGTTCTCGACAGGCATCTTCCCCCAGGCTCTGGGGATCATTATCCCAGAGACCTGTTCTACTATTATTCAGGTCCTGCAGGAGGACTATATTAAGGTAAGTTTTGTCCTTTAACATCACATTCTATTGTATTTAATGTTTGCTAATATTTTATATTTCTTTCATCATTCCCTAATTACCATGATTGTAATATGCTTGTAATATCCTTGCTCCCCTTCTTATCCAAACTCCTCCAACGTCTGGTCTACAACCGACTGAGCGTCCACCTCACTGATAATAGCCTTCTGGATCCCCTTCAGTATGGATTTCGTCCTCAACACTCCACAGAAACTGCTCTCCTAAAACTAACAAACGACCTACTAACGGCCAAAACCAATCGACACTATTCTGTAATACTACTCCTGGACCTCTCTGCTGCCTTTGATATGGTTGACCACCCTCCTCAAAAAACTCCACGCCTTTGGTCTCCATGACTGTACTCTTCGCTGGTTCTCTTCCTACTTATCCAACCACACCTTTAGCGTTTCTTACAACTCTACTTCCTCCTCTCCTCTTCCTTTCTCTGCTGGGGTCCCCCAGGGTTTTGTTCTTGGACCTCTCCTATTTTCAATCTACACCGCCTCCCTGGGTCAACTGATAGCCTCCCATGGCTTCCAATACTACCTCTACGCTGACAACACCCAAATCTATTTCTCTACCCCTCAGCTCACTCCCTCTGTCTCCTCATGTATCACTAATTTACTATCAGATATATTACATGGATGTCACACCACTTCCTCAAACTCAATCTATCCAAAACCGAACTTATAATTTTTCCTCCCCCATATGCCCCTTCCCCTGATCTCTCATACCAAAGTTCTAGGTGTAGTCCTGGACTTTGAACTCTCCTTCAAACAACACATCCAATCACTGTCCAAATCCTGCTGCCTCAACCTCCACAACATCTCCAAAATATGCCCCTTTCTAACCAATGACACAACAAAGCTCTTAGTTCACTCACTGATCATGTCTCGCCTCGACTACTACAACTCCCTTCTCATTGGCTTACCTCTACATAGTCTATCACCTCTTCAATCCATCATGAATGCTGCTGCCAGATTCATCCAGCTTACCAATCGCTCTGTGTCAGCCACTCCTTTCTGTCAATCCCTCAACTGGCTTCCGCTCGGCCAAAGAATTAAATTCAGAATACTAACAACTACGTACAAAGCCATCCACAATTTCGCCCCCAGCTACATCACTAGCTTAGTCTCTAAATACGAACCTACTCATTCTCTTCGTTCCTCTCAAGACCTCCTGCTCTCTAGCTCCCTCATCACCTCCTCCCATGCTCGCCTCCAGGACTTCTCCAAAGCCTCTCCAATCCTATGGAATGCCCTACCCCAATCTGTCCACTTATCTCCTACTTTATTAGCTTTTAGACGATCCCTGAAAACCCTTCTCTTCAGAGAAGCCTACCCTACCCACACCTAACAACTGTATTTTCTTTTTTTCCATTAGTTCATGCCCTACAGTTATTAACTTTTTGTTTCCACTTGACCCTCCCTTCTAGATTGTAAGTTTTAACGAGCAGGGCCCTCTGATCCCTACTGTATTGATTTGTATTGTAAGTGTACTGTCTGCCCTCATGTTGTAAAGTGCTGCGCAAACTTTTGGCGCTATATAAATCCTGTATAATAATAATAATGTATAATAATATGCTGTGAATGTCCCCTTTGTGCCCATGCATGCTGTAATCTTTTGATGCTCCTTTTTTGGCCTACATGCATATTTCCTTCATTAACCTCCCTAGCATACTATCCTGGGCCCACATACACCTATAGCCTAGTCACTTAACAATGTATTTTGTCAGCTCCATTGTAGTGCTTTACCCCAAACACCCCCTAAAATCTGTACAAATGTTATTGTTGTCCTTAAATTCAGGCAGCGTGCCAGAGGCTTTTTTTGGGGGGCCCAAACTCATCTCGAACCCTACCCCACCTAAAATTTTTACAATGGGCCATCAGAGGGGGGATTAATCTGATAAGTGGCCCTTATATTTTTATCTTTAACCACTTGAGCCCTGGACCATTATGCTGCCTAAGGACCAGAGGTCTTTTTCCAATTTGGCACTGCGTCGCTTTAACTGCTAATTGCGCGGTCATGCAATGCTGTACCCAAATGAAATTTGCGTCCTTTTCTTCCCACAAATAGAGCTTTCTTTTGATGGTATTTGATCACCTCTGCAGTTTTTATTTTTTGCGCTATAAACGGAAAAAGACCGAAAATTTTGAAAAAAAATGATATTTTCTACTTTTTGTTATAAAAAAAATCCAATAAACTAAATTTTAGTCATACATTTAGGCCAAAATGTATTCGGCCACATGTCTTTGGTAAAAAAAATGTCAATAAGCATATATTTATTGGTTTGCGCAAAAGTTATAGCGTCTACAAACTAGGGTACATTTTCTGTAATTTACACAGCTTTTAGTTTATGACTGCCTATGTCATTTCTTGAGGTGCTAAAATGGCAGGGCAGTACAAAACCCCCCCAAATGACCCCATTTTGGAAAGTAGACACCCCAAGGAAATTGCTGAGAGGCATGTTTAACCCATTGAATATTTATTTTTTTTGTCCCAAGTGATTGAATAATGACAAAAAAAAAAAAAAATATTTACAAAAAGTTGTCACTAAATGATATATTGGTCACACAGGCCATGGGCCTATGTGGAATTGCACCCCAAAATACATTCAGCTGCTTCTCCTGAGTATGGGGATACCACATGTGTGGGACTTTTTGGGAGCTTAGCCGCGTACATGGCCCCGAAAACCAATCACCGCCTTCACGATTTCTAAGGGTGTAAATTTTTGATTTCACTCTTCACTGCCTATCACAGTTTCGGAGGCCATGGAATGCCCAGGTGGCACAAACCCCCCCCAAATGACCCCATTTTGGAAAGTAGACACCCCAAGCTATTTGCTGAGAGGCATATTGAGTCCATGGAATATTTTATATTTTGACACAAGTTGCGGGAAAGTGACACTTTTTTTTTTTTTGCACAAAGTTGTCACTAAATGATATATTGCTCACACAGGCCATGGGCATATGTGGAATTGCACCCCAAAATACATTTAGCTGCTTCTCCTGAGTATGGGGATACCACATGTGTGGGACTTTTTGGGAGCCTAGCCACGTACGGGGCCCCGAAAACCAAGCACCGCCTTCAGGATTTCTAAGGGTGAAAATTTTTGATTTCACTCCTCACTACCTATCACAGTTTCGGAGGCCATGGAATGCCCAGGTGGAACAAAACCCCCCCAAATGACCCCATTTTGGAAAGTAGACACCCCAAGCTATTTGCTGAGAGGCATGGTGAGTATTTTGCAGCTCTCATTTGTTTTTGAAAAAGGAGGAAAGACAAGAAAAAACTTTTTTTTTTTTCTTTTTTCAATTTTCAAAACTTTGTGACAAAAAGTGAGGTCTGCAAAATACTCACTATACCTCTCAGCAAATAGCTTTGGGTGTCTACTTTCCAAAATGGGGTCATTTGGGGGGGGTTTTGTGCCACCTGGGCTTTCCATGGCCTCCGAAACTGTGATAGGCAGTGAAGAGTGAAATCAAAAATTCACGCCCTTAGAAAGCCTGAAGGCGGTGCTTGGTTTTCGGGGTCCCGTACGCGGCTAGGCTCCCAAAAAGTCTCACACATGTGGTATCCCTGTACTCAGGAGAAGCAACAGAATGTATTTTGGGGTGTAATTTCACATATTCCCATGGCATGTTTAAGCAATATATCATTTAGTGACAACTTTGTGCAAAAAAAAAAAAAAAATGTGTCTCTTTCCCGCAACTTGTGTCGCAATATAAAATATTCCATGGACTCGACATGCCTCTCAGCAAATAGCTTGGGGTGTCTACTTTCCAAAATGGGGTCATTTGGGGGGGTTTTGAACTGTCCTGGCATTTTATGCACAACATTTAGAAGCTTATGTCACACATCACCAACTCTTCTAACCACTTGAAGACAAAGCCCTTTCTGACACTCATTGTTTACATGAAAAAGTTATTTTTTTTTGCAAAAAAATTACTTTGAACCCCCAAACATTATATATTTTTTTAAAGCAAATGCCCTACAGATTAAAATGGTGGGTGTTTCATTTTTTTTTTCACACAGTATTTGCGCAGCGATTTTTCAAACGCATTTTTTGGGGAAAAAACACACTTTTTAAAATTTTAATGCACTAAAACACACTATATTGCCCAAATGTTTGATGAAATAAAAAAGATGATCTTAGGCCGAGTACATGGATACCAAACATGACATGCTTTAAAATTGCGCACAAACGTGCAGTGGCAACAAAATAAATACATTTTTAAAAGCCTTTAAAAGCCTTTACAGGTTACCACTTTAGATTTACAGAGGAGGTCTACTGCAAAAATTACTGCCCTCGATCTGACCTTCGTGGCGATACCTCACATGCATGGTGCAATTGCTGTTTACGTTTGACGACAGACCGCCGCTTGCGTTCGCCTTAGCACGAGAGCAGGGGGCGACAGGGGTGCTTTTTTTTTTTTTTTTTTTTTCCTTATTATTTTTTTTGCTTTTTTATCTTATTTTTAAAATGTTCCTTTCATTTTTTTTTTTTTTTAATCATTTTTATTGTTATCTCTGGGAATGTAAATATCCCCTATGATAGCAATAGGTAGTGACAGGTACTCTTTTTTGAAAAAATTGGGGTCTATTAGACCCTAGATCTCTCCTCTGCCCTCAAAGCATCTGATGACACCAAGATCGGTGTGATAAAATGCTTCCCCAATTTCCCAATGGCGCTATTTACATCCGGCAAAATCTAAGTCATAAAATGCTCGTAGCTCCGGTTTCTTAGGCCATAGAGATGTTTGGAGCCACTCTGGTCTCTGATCAGCTCTATGGTCAGCTGGCTGAATCACCGGCTGCATTCTCAGGTTCCCTGTTGAGACAGGAGAGCCAGAGAAAAACACGGAAGACGGTGGGGGGGGGGCTTTCCCTCCCACGGCTTGTAAAAGCAGTCTAGAGGCTAATTAGCCACTAGGATTGCTTTTACATGAAAGCTGACCGCTGGCTGAAAAGAATGATACCAAGATGATACCTAAACCTGCAGGCATCATTCTGGTATAACCATTCAAAGTCGTGAATGGTGTACCTGAAGACAAAAAAATGGTTAACAATAAAGCACAGTAAACGGTAAAGTATAAAAAATTGCATACCTGAAAAGCAAACATGATAAAACATAATAACAATAAAACATTGCAGAATAGAATACAGTAAAAAAGAGCAGAACAAGAGAGAGAGAGAATAGAGAGAGAGAGAACAATAAAACGACAACTATTTTTTTTTATTTTATATATTTTTTTTTTTTTTTTACACTTTTTTTGTAACTAACTTTTATAACTGTAACCGGTTCCAGGTTCGGGTCTCTCAAAATGCGATGGCATCTTGGGAGACCCTGTGAAAGTGTGCCTAGTCTGTGCAATGCTGTACCCTACGCTAATACTCAACTAGTGTATGGTAGCGTTCAAAACATTCACCAATGCAAACACCAGGATTGTCAGGACAGGAGGGACAATAATAGCGGGTGTCACGCCTATATTCGCGCATGCTGCAGACACGACATCTTTTTTGGGGAATCGTTGGGTAGGGGTACTCGGGAGGACATAAAGAAAATGCCTCTCATGCAGCCGACTGCATTTGGTTGGGGATGTGAATGGGGGAAGTACGGGTGCTGCAGAAGTGGTGGGTTCCCAATTAGGATTGGCGAATGCAGCAGGAAGGGCACTATGGGCACGACGGGCCTGTGTTTGTCTTCTTGGTGGCAGCGGGACACTACTTGTGCTTGCCACCTCACCAGCTTGAACTGCACTTATGGGACTCGCCACGTCACCAAGTGTTACTGCAGTGCTGGTTTGACTACGACCGGGGTGTACTAGGCCGCTGGCGCTTGCCAGTTCAATAAAAAGCTACCAAAAAAACTGTTAGCGATCGCAGGGATCAGGCCTGACTCTGCGAATGCTGCAGTTATGCGTTAAGTGTTTTGTAAGTGACAGTGATCGATCGATACTGCACTTGGGTGGGCTGGGCCGGGCGGAGGGGCAAAATGCAGGTGCTAGCAGGTATCTGGGCTGATCCCGCTAACACTGCGTTTTTGGGAACCCTAAACTGCTGGGGACGCCAGTATAGATCTGATCGGATCAGATATTGATCCGTTCAGATACTATACCACTAAGGGAGGTGTACGGTGCGTGCGTGGGTGTTAGCGGTACTGGCGCTAATCTGATGCTGCTTGGGGCTGGTGCTTGCCAGTTCACCAAAATACTACCAAAAAAACTGTTAGCGACCGCAGGGATCAGGCCTGACTCTGCGAACGCTGCAGTTATGCATTTAGTGTTTTGTAAGTGTCAGTGATCGATCGATACTGCACTTGGGTGGGCTGGGCTGGGCTGGGCTGGGCGGAGGGGCAAAACGCAGGTGCTAGCAGATATCTGGGCTGATCCCGCTAACACTGCGTTTTTGGGAACCCTAAACTGCTGGGGACGCCAGTATAGATCTGATGGGATCAGATATTGATCCGATCAGATACTATACCACTAAGGGAGCTGTACGGTGCGTGCGTGGGTGTTAGCGCTACTGGCGCTAACCTGACGCTGCCTGGGGCTGGTGCTTGCAGTTCACCAAAATGCTACCAAAAAAACTGTTAGCGATCGCAGGGATCAGACCTGACTCTGCGAACGCTGCAGTTATGCGTTTAGTGTTTTGTAAGTGACAGTGATCGATCGATACTGCACTTGGGTGGGCTGGGCGGAGGGGCAAAACGCAGGTGCTAGCAGGTATCTGGGCTGATCCCGCTAACACTGCATTTTTGGGAACCCTAAACTGCTGGGGACGCTAGTATAGATCTGATCGGATCAGATATTGATCCGTACAGATACTATACCACTAAGGGAGGTGTATGCTGCGTGCGTGGGTGTTAGCGGTACTGGCGCTAATCTGACGCTGCCTGGGGCGACGCATATCACCGCCGGGCGATCAGGGGGCTAAACCTTTATTCGGTAATAAACGGCGGGTGCCCTGACACTATAAAAAATAAACAAACTAACCAGCGTCACCCGTAACAGTTATACGGTGATCAGTGGTGAAAGGGTTAACTAGGGGGCAATCAAGGGGTTAAAACATTTATTCGGTAGTATATGGGGGTCCCTGTCGCTATAAAACGCTGACGGCGAACCTAAATATTTAGGTCCCTAACTAGCGTCACCAGCGACACTAATACAGCGATCAGAAAAATGATCGCTTAGCGACACTGGTGACAGGGGGTGATCAAGGGGTTAAAACTTTATTAGGGGGGGTTAGGGGGGTATACTAGACCTAAAGGGGGGTAATACTAACTGTCCCAACACTGTAACTGTCACAAACTGACACCAATGCAGTAATCAGAAAAAAAAAAAAAAAAAACTGCTGGTGTCAGTTTGTGACAGGGGGGGTGATTGGGGGGGGATCGGGGGGCGATCGGGGGGGGATCGGGGTGTTTAGTGTGCCTGGCATGTTCTACTGCATGTGTGTGTGTTTGTGCACTCACATACCTGTCTTCTCTCCTCGGGCCGGAACGGAAATTACCGAGCCGAGGAGAGATGACATCATTTCCTTTGCTGCTGTTTAGCATACAGCAGCAAAGGAATGATGTGATTGGCCGGCGGCGATCGCGAGGGGGGGCCACGAACGGATGGCCTCCCCCTCACCTCTGATCACCGCTGGACAAAAGACGACCGCCTCGGGCACCGGGGGGGGTCCAATCGGACCCCCCACCCGCGGAAGGCAAATCACGTATATGTACGTGATTTTGCCTGTCCGTGCCACCTTGCCGACGTAAATCGGCGTGAGGCGGTCGTCAAGTGGTTAAATACTCCTTAAAATAATGTTATACTGATATTGGCTGAATATTTGTGTCTTATCTGCTTGCAATGTTATGTGCAAAAGTACTAATATTACTTTTTCTGTTTTGACTCCATAGTTTCCTTCAACGCCACAGGAATGGCAGACTGTGGCCTCCCATTTTTCCAACCGTTGGGACTTTCCCAACTGTGGAGGGACTAGAGATGGAAAGCACATCCACATCGTGCCACCATCCCGTCCGGGGTCATACTATTTTAACTATAAGGGGTTTCAAAGTATCATGTTAATGACGGTGGTGTCGGCACAATATGAGTTCCTCTATGTGGACGTGGAGAAGAATGGCCAGATGTTGGATGGAGGAGTCCTCGCCCAGACGGACTTTTACCAACGGCTCCAGAGTGGTGGCCTGGGATTGCCACCTGATGCGGACAAAGTTGATGATCTCCCATTCGTCTTTCTTGCTGATGAAGCGTTCGGTCTTGGCGAGCACCTGATGAGGCCATTCCCCCAGAGGACCCTCAACCCGGAGAGGAGGGTTTTTAACTACTGGCTGGCCAGAGCTAGAAGAGTCGTGGAGAATGCCTTTGTGATAATGGCCAGCTAGTTCCACCTGACAGCCATACACATGGCGGAGTATAAACTCAACCACATAATCTTATGCTGCTGCATATTGCACAACTTTTTACAGAAAAATTCACACAATTGTCTTGCCTCAGTTGGGCCTGAGGCCGGACTTACTTCCAATCCTTTTACGGGCCTGGATACTGGCCGTCCTGGCTTAGCACCCCAAAGCGCCCGTGAAGTTCGGGAGAAATATGTTAATTATTTTAGAGGTAGGGGGGCCATTGCAATGCCAGACAATGTCTAATTTTTAATAATAATAAAACAAGATTTAATAAAATCTTGAAATTTCTTTATTGCTTGTGTTTATTTTTGGATGTCTCCTTGGTTCTCCTAGTGCACTTGTAGTGCCAAGTGGATTTTCCTTTAGTAAATAAGCCCCATTGTCACTGTAAACACAAAATTACTTACAAAACTGATATTGAGTATTGAAAGAAGAAGCCACACATTGTTGATTCTCAAACTTTTTACTCTGTGCACGTTCACATGTGCGTTAGAAAATTTTTTAGAAAAATATTTTTTTTTCAATTTTTTTTTTTTTTAGAAACAGGCATGTTTTAAAGCATAACATACACAACTCTGGAACTTACAAAGTTCAATGTATAAAAACTGAAGGCAATATCAGGTTATTGAAGGTTCAGCTTGCTCTTCAACAACCAGCACATCACCTAAAAATTGGTTAAAAAACATGTATTATAAATATGCAGGCATACATAGATTACCTGAAGCTAGGGGGGTCAGACACTCACCTGTTTGGGTGACAATCTCGACAACTTCCTCCGCCTCTCCTTCCTCCACCTCTCCTTCCTCCAGATCCTCGGGGGGTCTTGGGCTGATTTCCCCTTCTTGGTGATGTTGGGGGTCCCTGGTGTCCTCTGAGTGGTGTCCTCCGAGTCTTTTCTCCCCTATGAGAATGAAACAAAAGGTTTAGCACACAGATATTTGAGTCCAGAAATAGGGATATGAAACATTGCTGGGAAATGGGGTACAATTGTCTGTCTTGGGCAGAGTTCCAAGCTGAAGACATGATTTTTTACCTTACTAAAGCTGGAATACTTAACTTTTTGTGACAATTTTCACACATGGAGACACCCCAATTATCAACTGGAGCACCTGTGTGGGACACCTTAAAAAGTTTGTTCTTGTGTCCCACACTAGTGCTCCTGAGTCCAGATGTGTAAACAGCTGCTGAGTGTCCTCTCCTTATATTACACTGAATCAAGTTTGCATTTCATTCTAGTTACAAACACATCTAGACAGCAATATACAAAAGTTAATTTTATACAAATAGGCATGACCAAATGTATTTAACCTGTTTCTGCCCAAAACATCATATTTAATGAGCGAACAATGTTTCCTACGACCAATTACTGTGCCCACGAACATGAAATGTACAACAGTAAAGAAAAGCACATGGCGCAGCATGCAAGTAATAATAATGATAGGAACACATGACAAGTACTTACTTTTTAGAAGCACTCTCTTTATTCTTCTATACTGATCCGTCTCCCTCAGTTTCAGGTCAGACCAGCGTTTCCTTATTTGCTCCTTGGAGCGTCGTACCTCAAAATTCTGCCGCAGACTTTTCACAACCTTTGTCACGATCTTGGCCTTTCACGAATTAGGGTTTAGGTACGGTCCATACTTCCCATCATAGTCGTTTCTCCGCAAGATGTACACCATCTCCACCATCTCTTCAAAGGCCATATTGGAGGCCTTAAATCTCCTCCTCCGGGATCGGGTCATTTTGGGCTCCGGGCTTTTCTCCTCCTCGTTATTGGAATTACCACACACCTGCTCTTTATCCACAATGTTGCTCCTACTGTGAGAGAAGGGGCAGGGAATCTTCGAGAAATAACGTCAGGGGCGGGCGACATGGGCGGAGTTTCACGCATGCACAATCTATTTTAAGCTATGTGTCGTACGTACGATCTGTGTGTGGAGGAAGGACAAACGGAAGTGGCGAGCATCCTAAACGAGGGTAAATCATCACAGTGGCCTATACTGCTTCAAGATTGAGGCCTATATTTGGATATGATAATGAGAGTTTAGGCTGACATTAGTGTTTTTGTCTTGTGTATTGTCTTACAGCAAAGATGAATCACTTTAAGGACCCATAATTCATGACTAGTTTTATAGACAGATACAGGGAGATGAGGAATTTGTGGGAGGTGAAACACAGCTTATATTATAATAAACAAGCTAGGAGGTCATCACTGGAGAAACTTCTGGAATTTGTGAAGACTCGGGTCCCCGATGCAAACATGTTTTTGGACAATAAAATTGGGATCTTGAGGAACATGTATAAGAAGGAGCATAATAAGATCCAGCAATAACTCAGATCAGGGGCAGCAGCAGCACAAGTGTAAGTCCCCAATAGGGATGAGCCGAACACCCACCGGTTCGGTTTGCACCAGAACCTGCGAACGGACCGAAAATTCGCACGAACGTCAGAACCCCATTGACATCTATGGCACTCGAACGTTCGAAATCAAAAGTGCTCATTTTAAAGGCTAATTTGCATGGTATTGTCCTAAAAAGGTTTTGGGGACCCGGGTCCTGCCCCAGGGGACATGTATCAATGCAAAAAAAAACTTTTAAAAACGGCTGTTTTTTCAGGAGCAGTGATTTTAATGATGCTTAAAGTGAAAAAAAAAGTGAAATATTCCTTGAAATATCGTACCTGGGGGGTGTCTATAGTATGCCTGTAAAGTGGTGCGTGTTTCCCGTGCTTAGAACAGTCCCTGCACAAAATGTCATTTTTAAAGGAAAAAAAGTAATTTAAAACTGCTTGCAGCTTTAATGTAATGTCGGGTCCTGGCAATATGGATGAAAATCAGTGAGACAAACAGCATGGGTACCCCCCAGTCCATTACCAGGCCCTTTCGGTCTTGTATGGATATTAAGGGGAACCCCACACCTAAATTAAAAAAAAGAAAAGGTGTGGGGCCACCAGGCCCTATATACTCTGAACAGCAGTATACAGGCGGTGCAAACAAGACAGGGACTGTAGGTTTATTGTTAAGTAGAATCTGTTTGTAATTTTGAACTGGTACATTTTGAACGTGTTTAGCTCCAGCCAAAAAATCTATTTTAAGCTTTTTGGAAAACATAGAGAAGGGTTATCACCCCTGTGACATTTGTTTTGCTGTCTGTGCTCCTCTTCAGAAGATTTCACCTCATTTTTTGTCCCAATGACAAATGTTTTTTGAAAATTTGATGTTTTTTGTGAAACAAGGATTGGTGATAAAGCATCAGTGGAAAGGAGAAATGTTTTCCCCATATTAACTCTTACAGGAGAGAATTTCCCTTCCTAGGGGTAGATTTCATCTCACTTCCTGTTGTCTCCTTCCGTTTGCAAGTAGGAGTCGTTTGTAAGTTGGATGTTTGAAAGTAGGGGCCTGCCCTATATACTCAGCAGAAATTTGGGCCTTAGGTGTTGTTGGGGCCCCAACACTGTAAGCCCTCACAGGGCCCTGCTGTGAAATATTAGATCAAGAATTGTAATTACATGCCCCTGTTGAACAGGGGCAGAAAAATTGGGCCTTTGGTGGTGGTGGTGCTAGTGCCACAACACTGTAAGTCCTCACTCGCTCTTGGTGGGCGCAGAAACAGGCCCTGCTGTGAAATATTAGATCAAGAATTGTAATTATATGCCCCTGTTGAACAGGGGCTGAAAAATTGGGCCTTAGGCACTGGTGCTGGTGCCACAACACTGCAACCCCTCACAGATACTCTAGTTGGAATGCAGAAACGAGCCCTGCTGCAAAGTATTGCATCAAAAATTGTAATTACACGCTCCTGTTGAACAGGGGCTGAAAAATTGGGCCTTAGGCACTGGTGCTGGTGCCACAACACTGCAACCCCTCACAGATACTCTAGTTGGAACACAGAAACGAGCCCTGCTGCAAAGTATTGCATCAAAAATTGTAATTACACGCCCCTGTTAAACAGGGGCTGAAAAATTGGGCTTAGGCACTGGTGGTGGCACCCAGAACCAAAATTGTTCTTACAAGCTATCAGCGTGATCATTGAGGAGGAAGAGGACAATTACTCAGGATAGTCACTCAGCATCAGCATAGGCAGTCTTTGAAGGGATCTGAGATTTCCAAAAAAATTACTCGGTTACATCAGCATCAGGTGCTTGGTAGCTGGTGGTGATCCAAGACTGATTCATTTTTATGAAGGTCAGTCGATCGACCGAGTTGGTGGACAGACGCACCCTGTGATCAGTTACAAAGCCTCCAGCAGCACTAAATGTGCGTTCCGAAGGAACGCTGGATGCAGGACAGGCCAGTAGCTCAATTGCATACTGTGCAAGCTCTGGCCAGTGATCCACCCTCAAGACCCAGTAACCCAGAGGATTTTCGGTGGGAAAGGTGTCCAAGTCAGATCTTGCCCCTAGGTATTCCAGCACCATGTAAAACAGATGCTGGCAATGGTTGCTGGAACATATCATACCTTGGGGCTGCGGACCAAAAAATTGTCTGAACGCATCGGTCAGACGGCCACCTTCTCCACCGCTCCTTCTTTGACTGACCGAAGCCTCAGCAACATGTTGTCCAGAAACAGGAGTTTATAACCTCCCAGTCTCTGGGAACGCGTTGCAAAGACCTTTCTGCAAGGCCTCCCGAAGATGTTTCATCCTATGCTTCCTCTGCGATGGCAAGATAAGGTCTGCAACCTTACGCTTGTAACGTGGATCAAGGAGGGTTGCCAGCCAGTATTGGTCCTTCTCCTTAATACCACGAAATATGAGGATCCTTACGCAGGCTTTGCAGGATCAGGGAGGCCATGCAGCGTAGGTTTGCTGAGGCATTCGGTCAGGAGTCCTCTGGGTCACTAAGGACTACATGGTCCGCAGCCACCTCCTCCCAGCCACGTACAAGTCCATGTGTTTTTTGAGACCAATCCCCTAAAGACTGCTGCTGATGCTGAGTGCCAGGCTCCACCTCCATACTGACACAATCCTCCTCCTCCTCCTCCTCATCCTCATCCTCTTCCTGTGTGATTGGCGGGCACGCAGGAACACTGTCTGGATAAAGGGGGCCTTGAGAGCTAAGGAAGTCCTCCTCTTCCTGCCTCTGTTCTGCCTCAAGTGCCCTGTCCATTATTCCACGCAGCGTGTGCTCCAACAGGTGGACAAGGGGGACAGTGTCACTGATGCATGCACTGTCACTGCTCACCATCCTCGTGGCCTCCTCAAATGGTGACAGGACAGTGCATGCATCCCTGATTATGGCCCACTGGCGTGGGGAAAAAAACAAGCTCCCCTGACCCTGTCCTGGTGCCATATTCGCACAGGTACTCATTGATGGCCCTCTGCTGCGTGTGCAGCCGCTGCAGCATGGCCAACGCTAAGTTCCACCTGGTGGGCATGTCACAGATTAGGCAGTTCTTGGGCAGGTTAATCTCCTTTTGGAGGTCTGCCAACCGAGCACTGGCATTATATGACCACAGTTGGTGCACAGACTTTCCTGGCCTGCCTCAGGACATCCTGTAAGCCCGGGTACCTGCCCAAGAACCGCTGCACCACCAAGTTAAGGATGTGAGCCAAACAGGGCACATGGGTCACAAAATATATATGAAACCCTGCGAGCCACTTACGGATAAATGCCTACAAAATAATAAGTGAACAGTGGAGACCAGCTGCAAACACTCAGTCACGTTCCATATTCGTGCAAAGTATTAAAATAAAAAAACAATGTGTCTGCGCTAGAAAAAATCGCTGCACTCAAAGTGCAGTACCCCTAGGTGCTAAAGTATAAAGTGCACAGTGCTATGTGAAACACAGCAAGTGAGTGATCAAACAAAACAACATATCCATTAAAATATCAAAATAAAATACAAGAGGATATAACAAACAGTGAATAAATGAAGTCCAAAAACGTGTATATCCAATGATATAAAAGTGCCCAAATAAATTAGTCCAAAAATTTGGTGAATTTCACATATCCTATCTTCCAAACTGTGCCACCAAAAAACATGCTGTGGTGTCTTCCAGCCGCCCCCACAGGTGTATATGCTCACCTTCCTGTGTGTGACACAGCGATTAGACTATGTCAAACAAAGCCTTGGAGCCACTCCTGTGCTCATTAGGAACCAGCTGTG
The DNA here is from genome assembly GCF_042186555.1 of Aquarana catesbeiana. NCBI lineage: Eukaryota > Metazoa > Chordata > Amphibia > Anura > Ranidae > Aquarana > Aquarana catesbeiana. Next base: position 842,925,617 of record NC_133324.1, read on the forward strand.
CAGACTTCCAATGTTCTCAAGTGGAGATGGTTTATGCAAGAGAAAAAAACTCCATAGCGCAATATGTAGGTATAAAGGATTTTAAAATAATCAGCTCCCCTCACATATATGTGCATGCGTAAAACTACCCCTAAGTGCTAAAGTATAAAGTGCACAGTGCTATGTGAAACACAGCAAGTGAGTGATCAAACAAAACAACATATCAATTAAAATATCAAAATAAAATACAAGAGGATATAACAAACAGTGAATAAATGAAGTCCAAAAACGTGTATATCCAATGATATAAAAGTGCCCAAATAAATTAGTCCAAAAATTTGGTGAATTTCACATATCCTATCTTCCAAACTGTGCCACCAAAAAACATGCTGTGGTGTCTTCCAGCCGCCCCCACAGGTGTATATGCTCACCTTCCTGTGTGTGACACAGCGATTAGACTATGTCAAACAAAGCCTTGGAGCCACTCCTGTGCTCATTAGGAACCAGCTGTGCAGACTTCCAATGTTCTCAAGTGGAGATGGTTTATGCAAGAGAAAAAAACTCCATAGCGCAATATGTAGGTATAAAGGATTTTAATCAAATAATCAGCTCCCCTCACTGGGGTACTCACATATTGTGGGTGCGTGAGTGCACCATCCTTAACAAGCATAAAACGGTCAATCTCTCGGTGTGGTGTGCGGTGCGGCGTGTGTAACGAAAATCTCCTGCTCTCTCTCTGCTGACAGCTCCGTCCAGGCCCCTTTTTTATTTTAGGGCACATGGGTCATTTGTCCCTGTCGGAGGGCAGAGAGGAGGTTGGTGCCATTGTCGCAAACCACAATTCCTGCTTTAAGTTGGCATGGCATCAACCACCTCTGAACCTGCCCCTACAGAGCTGACAGAACTTCTGCCCCAGTGTGGCTCCTGTCCCCCAAGCACACCAGCTCAAGCACCGCATGGCATCTTTTGGCCTGCATACTTGCGTAGCCCTTTGAACAGCTACAGAGCACCGCTGGTTCCGAGGACAAAGCACAGGAAGAGGCCATGGAGGAAGAAGAGGAGGGGGTGGAGGAGAGAGGTGTGTCACAATCATTAGTAGTGGCATTTTGGAGGCGTGGTGGCAGAACAACCTCCAACACTACTGCACCTTGTCCTGCATCCTTCCCAGCTGCCAGCAGAGTCACCCAATGCGCGGTGAAACTTAGGTAACATCCCTGTCCATGCCTGCTGGACCATGAGTCAGCGGTAATATGCACCTTACCGCTGACCGCCCTGTCCAGCGAGGCATGGACATTGCCTTCCACATGCCGGTAGAGAGCCGGAATCACCTTCCGTGAGAAAAAGTGGCGTTTGGGTACCTGCCACTGAGGAACTGCACATTCCACAAACTCACGGAAGGGGGCAGAGTTTACCAACTGAAAAGGCAGCAGTTGAAGTGCTAGCAATTTTGCCAAGCTAGCATTCAACCGCTGGGCATGTGGATGGCTGGGAGCGAACTTCTTTCGGTGGTGCAGCAGCTGGGGCAGGGAAATTTGCCTGGTACAATCTGATGTCGGTGTACCGAAAGCAGATTGCCCACAAGTACTTGGCTGTGACACACGTAATTCTACACCATTATTCCTCTCAGTGCAGGTCTCAGAGAGGACTGAAGGTATAGTGGGGTTGGAGATCTCAGCTGATTAGGAGCAAGGAGAGGTCCTCTTTGTTCTTTGGTGTGGGTCTTTTAGATACGCTTGCCAACGAACTGCATGGCAGGTTAAGATATGTCTGGTCAAGCATGTGGTGCCCAAGCGGGAGATGTTTTGGCAATGCGAGATACGCTTGAGACATATGTTGCAAATAGCAGCGGTGCAATCTGATGCACTCGTCTCAAAAAATGCCCACACCAAAGAACTTTTTGAATAACACACAGAGACTGCAGAGCCCTGCACATGCAGAGCTTTGGGGTGTGATGCAGTCTGTGTGCTGCCCTTAGGCTGGCCCCTGGAGGGCATCCTACCTCGTTGATGATGTGCCGCCTCCTCCTCTCTCCTATTAGGCACCCACGTTGAGTCAGTGACCTCATCATCCCCTCCCTCCTCATCACTGGAGCAAACCTGGCAGTATGCTGCAGCAGGGGGAGCATGTCTGCCAGATTGCTGTCCTTCTTGGGCACCCCCTCTGTCCGTGCTCACGTTACTGCCTTCATCTAGCTCAGTATCATCATCAGAGCCTTCCAAATGCTGGGCATCCTCCTGGAGCATGTACCCAACACTATGGTCAAACAGTTCGAGGGACTCCTCAGGAGGACATGGTGGGGCTAGGGAAGGAGTCACAGATGACATTGAGCCAAGGGAAGAGGCCGCTGCTTTGCCAGATAAAGTACCCTGAGCATGGGTGAGAGAGGATGAGGAGGATGAGGATGGCTTGGTCATCCACTCGACCAAGTCTTCCACATGTTGTGGCTCAACACGGCCAGCTGCCGAAAAAAAGGCCAAGTGTGTCCCACAGTCACGTGCTGATGAGGATGCACCGTCTCCACGACCAGCACTGTTGCCTCTAGACACAGAGCCTGCTTGCCCTCTTTTATTGGCTTGAGACTGTCTGCCTCTCCTTGTTGGCCTTCCAGACATACTAATGGCCTATAGCTGCACTAAGCTGGGAGATATATATGTATATATATATATATATATATACTGATACTGCAGCTTGCAAAATCAACTGCCTGCCTGTAGTATGAGAACACCACCAACCTTCTACAGGTAGCTTTAGCTGAACACTGTGCAGAGCTCGCAAAAAACTAACTTGTAGCTTATTTAGCTGCCTGCGATAGTGGTAGGATCAGGAAAACACCACCAACCTTCTACAGGTCGCTTTAGGTGAACACTGTGCAGAGCTTGCACCACACTAACTTGTAGCTTATTTAGCTGCCTGCGGTAGTGATAGGATCAGGAAAACACCAACAACGTTCTACAAGTAGCTTTAGCTGAACACTGTGCAGAGCTCGCAAAAAAATAACTTGTAGGTTTAGCTGAACACTGTGCAGAGGTCGCACTACACTAATTTGTAGTTTTATCTGAACACTGTGAGGAGGATGCACTACACTAACTTGTAGCTTTAGCTGAACACTGTGCAGAGGTCGCACTACACTAACTTGTAGTTTTCGCTGAACACTATGAGGAGGACACACTACACCAACTTGTAGCTTTAGCTGAACACTGTGAGGAGGACGCACTACCCTAACTTGTAGCTTTAGCTGAACACTGTGCAGAGGTCACACTAAACTAACTTGTAGCTTTAGCTGAACACTGTGAGGAGGACGCACTACACTAACTTGTAGCTTTAGCTGAACACTGTGCAGAGGTCTCACTACACTAACTTGTAGTTTTAGCTGAACACTGTGAGGAGGACGCACTACATTAACTTGTAGCTTTAGCTGAACACTGCAGAGGTCGCACTACACTAACTTGTAGTTTTCGCTGAACACTGTGAGGAGGACACACTACATCAACTTGTAGCTTTAGCTGAACACTGTGAGGAGGACGCACTACCCTAACTTGAAGCTTTAGAGGAGGATGCACTACACTAACTTGTAGCTTTAGCTGAACACTGTGCAGAGGTCGCACTACACTAACTTGTAGTGTTCGCTGAACACTGTGAGGATAACACACTACACCAACTTGTAGCTTTAGCTGAACACTGTGAGGAGGACGCACTACCCTAACTTGTAGCTTTAGCTGAACACTGTGCAGAGGTCATACTAAACTAACTTGTAGCTTTAGCTGAACACTGTGAGGAGGACGCACTACACTAACTTGCAGCTTTAGCTGAACACTGTGCAGAGGTCTCACTACACTAACTTGTAGTTTTAGCTGGACACTGTGAAGAGGTTGCACTACACTAACTTGTAGTTTTAGCTGAACAGTGTGAGCAGGACGCACTACACTAACTTGTAGCTTTAGCTGAACACTGTGCAGAGGTCTCACTACACTAACTTGTAGCTTTATCTGAACACTGTGCAGAGGTCGCACTACACTAACTTGTAGTTTTAGCTGAACACTGTGAGCAGCACGCACTACACTAACTTGTAGCTTTAGCTGAACACTGTGCAGAGGTCTCACTACACTAACTTGTAGTTTTAGCTGAACACTGTGATGAGGACGCACTACACTAACTTGTAGCTTTAGCTGAACACTGTGCAGAGGTCGCACTACACTAACTTGTAGTTTTAGCTGAACACTGTGAGGAGGACGCACTACCCTAACTTGTAGCTTTAGCTGAACACTGTGCAGAGGTCACACTAAACTAACTTGTAGCTTTAACTGAACACTGTGAAGAGGACGCACTACACTAACTGTAAATAGTCTAGTGCCTGACTGTGGTACTAATAGGATCAAAAGAACACCAGCAATTTTCTTTAGGTAGCTGTAAATACTGTAACAAAACAAGCTTGCCTGTCAGTAGGAAGATAACAGGAACAGATCTAGCTAAACTAAATACAGTGTATATATATATATATGCAACACCTGGGATGCATATATATACACAATACACTGGAAGTGCAGCTAACTCACTGACTGTCCTGCCTAATCTAGCTAACTCAAATGAAATGACACTGTCTCTCTCTCCATCTCTCAGCACGCTGAAACACACTACACAGGGCTGCTGTGCAGGCGGCCTTATATAGTGTGGGGCGTGTTCTAAACCCCCTGAGCAATAATTGGCCAAAGCCACCGTGGCTTTGGCCAATTACAACTCTCTCTACCGACAGTGCTGTGATTGGCCAAGCATGCGGGTCATAGTGCATGCTTGGCCAATCATCAGCCAGCAATGCACTGCGATGCCGCAGTGAATTATGGGCCATAGCGTTCACAATTCGGCGAACGATCGAACAGCCGATGTTCGAGTCGAACATGGGTTCGTCTCGAACGCGAAGCTCATCCCTAGTCCCCAACAAACTGCGGTTCCTGGATGACCATACTGAAGCCAGGGAATCACTTTCTACCCTTCCCTGCAGCCTTCCCTCCACCCTTTCCTCAACCCCAGCAGAGGCTGATGAGGAACAACCTGGGCCTTCCAACCTGGAAGTAGTGGATGAGCCCAGCTGGATACAGGTATATTATTTGTAGACATATTTAATGTCATAATATTAATGATATTAAGTAGATGTTATAATTGATAACTAATTAATGATTTTAAACAAAGTGATTTACATATGAATACACAGTAGTGGCCAAAATGTTTGGGACAAGAAAGAAAAATGCTGGGGTCAGAATGATAGTCTTTTCTATTTATTAACATTCAATTTGTCAGTCAGGAGCTAAAAATTGTGTGTGATTGATCAACCCAAAACTAAAAATATGTCTCTTTTTTATACACAGGATGAGCTCAGCCAGGAGGAGGGTCTGGAAAGTGGCAGGCAGGAGGAGGCCATGCCCAGTGACAGCCAGGAGGTGGCCGTGCCCAGTGGCAGCCAGGAGGTGGGGGGCCCAGTGACAGCCAGGAGGTGGCTGGGCCCAGTGTCAGCCAGGAGGTGGCTGGCCCCAGTAGGAGCCTCACACAATCCCAGGTGTCTCCCCTCTGCCTTCAAACAAAAAGGCCCAGGAAGGGGACGATGATGGTGGAGGCAGCACTGGGCCTCATTAGGGAAGTGAGTGATGTGCCAGCTGACAGAGAACAGCCACATATATGATCTCACCCATCCTCCTCCTCCTCCTTCTGCCACAAGTCCACCACCAGAGCCACAGCCTCCAAGGAAGGCTGCAAGGAAGGCTGCAGGGAAGGCTGCAGGGAAGTCTGCAGCAAAGAGTAGAAAGTGATGGCCTGGGTTCAGTCTGGTCTGACAGAAGACACAGGCTGGTGTAGTACCACAGCCTGGGGACATAGATATCATCTGCTGCTGGTCCTGATCTCGGGGAGTCCTGAACCAGATTGGGCTCAAAATTATATGGACTCCTCAAGATAAAATTTTTTGTTTACACAGACTAGATGTGTGCCCTGGGGCCTAAAGGCTTTGCAAATTCCCAAAGTTTCTCCAGCCTTGCCTTCCTCTTTATTTTGTTAAACAGAATAAATGGATATTTTATTTTGAGAAAATACTTGCCTATATGTGTTTTTATTAAAATAGGACAGATTATTTGTGAGTAAGCAGGTACATTTCAAAAATACAATGTCAAATTAAGAAGGGACACCAACCAACCTCCTTGAGATTAGAAAATACAAGATGATAATGTTATTGTGGTAACTTGACACACCAAAAAAAAATATTATGGAGATCACTAGAAAATAATTTTGAAATAATCCAAAAAAAAAGGAGATCTTGATGAAATACAAAATTAAAAAAAAACATGACTATTATTAAAAATATTTCAAAACATTATTCTGGAGATCTGGCTTTGAAATAATAAAAGATTATTCATGAGATCACGAGAAATAATAAAGAAATACATTTGTGAGAACTCTGTGTAAATATCAGCAGCAAAACAAGTCCATTCTTCTAGCATTATAAAGCACAAAAGATCACAGAATTTGCAGTGTGAGGAATGTGCTAGCTCCATTACGAACGCTAGCTTTACCAGACTGAGCGCTTCTGTCTCATACTTGTTTCTGTGCATGCGTCATTTTTGGTATGTCGGAACAGCATACAAACGAGTGGTTTTACCGATAGTAATTAGTTCCGTTGGAAAAATTTAGAACATGTTCACTATCTAACTAAGTCCGTCACAATTTTCGACGGAAAAAGTCCAATGGGGCATACACACACGGTCAGAAAATACGATGATAAGCTCCTATCAGACTTTTTCTGACGGACATTCCGCTCGTGTGTACACGGCATTATTTGAAAGAATAAACATCCTTGGATTAAATTGGAAATTCTGCAGTTGTCTAAGGATGGGGAAAGTCTGGCTGTTCTTTTTTTTTTTTTTTTTAGAATTTAATCTTTATTTAGTTTTCCATATACATAAAAAAAAGGAGAACGAAGAGAAATACAATCAACATCCATAAAACACCCACAACTTCCCTTCCTGCTCTCTCTTTCTCCTTTTCCCCTTTTTCTCCCCCCCATCCCTCCTCTCTTCCCCACCTCCCCACCCTCCTCTCCCCCCCCACCTCCCCACCCTCCTCTCTCCCCACCAGGTCTGCCTTCTACCGTCTCTCTTAATTCAGATACAACTGACCTCATCCTTCATCCCCTCTGCAAATTTCCTAGATAACTTGACTGCCATCCATCTTCCCCAAATCCCATTATATCTTTCCACCTGTCCTTCGTTTCTGCTGCTTAGGTATTCCATCTTGCAGGTATAATCCACTCTTTCCAACCACTCTTTTATACTTGGTTTTCCTACATATAACCATTTTTTTGGTATTAATCCCTTTGCAGCATTTAGTAGAAATGGGGTTAGCGTTTTCCTATAGTGCTTTTTTGCATTTTTTGTACTGTGAAACAGACAGGTCCATGGATTATTTGAAATCTCCTCCCCCGTTATCTCTTCTATATATTCTTGAATTTCATACCAGTATTCTTTTATTTTTGGGCAATCCCACCAGATATGTGTCATTGTGCCAATTTTTCCACATTCCCTCCAACATTGTGGGAATTTGTCTTGTTGGTATTTATGGATTTTCTTTGGCGTTAGGTACCATTTTATTTTTTTATTTTATTTCAGGTACTTATATAGCGCCGTCAATTTACGCAGCACTTTACATATACATTGTACATTCACATCAGTCTCACCAAACACTTGTAGTTCGCTTCTATTGTATTTTTATCTGTTGCATAATTATGCACTGCTCCTATCATTCTCACTATTTGTGTTTCCTCCAATTTTATACCCATTTCCTGTTCCCATTTTCCTATAAAAGGTACTGGCCATCATCCCTCTAGGTCTGTCAGAAATCCATATACTTGGGATAGCCCATGTTTTAATGGTGTTTGTATATTCCAAAGTTTTTCTAATGGATTCAATTCCTTTCCATCCCTAATTGGTTGGGGAAGTGTACTAATGTTTTAACTGTAAATATTTCCACTCGCTTATCTTCTGCCACCCATTCATATACTTTAGTTCCTGGAGTGTCCTTATTCTCCCCTGTTTGATAACATCTTTTAATTGTGCGTTTCCCAGTTTATGGTCATTGGAAAATTTTAAATCCCCAGCCAGAATTAGGTAACACTGCTTGAATTCCATTAACACATTCATGATCCCTTTTAAATATTTTTTTGGTTGTTTATCGGGGCAGTATATATTTGCAAGTGCGTACTTCACCCCCTGTAAGACCCCCTTCAAGAAAAAAAAGACCTTCTGGGTCTATCTTTCTCTGCTCCAAGATGAAACTAACCTTTTTCCTTATCCCAATGGGTACTCATTTTGCCCTTTTACTTGGAGAATCTCCATAAAACCATGTTGGAATGGCCTATGAATATAATTTAGTATTTGTGTTTTGTGCTATATGTGTCTCCTGTAGGAATATTATTTCTGCAGAGTATCTTTCCAGTTCCCTTAACACCATATGTCTTTTTTTCTGGGGAATTTAAGCCTCTTACATTATATGTCACAAAATTCACACCATTCATTTTTTTTCTCCTCTTTCTCTCCCCGCCCCTCCCAAGCCTATCCGGGGGGTCCCCCCCAAGAAAGTGGGGGCAGGGCCCCCCACGACGGGGGAGGAAGGGGGGAGGGGACCCTCCCCAAACAGCACCCGAGAGACGGCCAGTACATATAGATCCACAAACCATATTCCCCCTTCCCCAACCCCCCACCCCTTCAAACCTCCTCCCCAAACCCTATCCCTTATTTGTTGGTATTTTGATCTCATGGTCTTTGAGCGGATTTCAAATTCTTTCTTTAAGGACTCCCTTGCCCCTCTGCTCTTTCAGGCCCGAGGTGGAATTCTATCTAGTGCTGTAGCTCAACCTCCCCTACTGTCGTAGAGGTGGTTCCAGTGCCCGCCGAGTCTCCATTCCCTCCCTGTATGTCTTTTCCTCCTTTCTTCTGTCCTCTCTCCCTGACCTCCCCCCGTCTCTCTCCCTTCCCCTCTCTCCCCAGTCCGGACTTCAGAGTTTTTATTGAATATTTGGTTAATTTTGTTGTTGTTGCTCTAGTTATGTTTTTCCTAGGGATCTGCTCTTCTTGTGTAGATCTTTCTTGTCTTAAAGTTGTCTCCCTTGTACTGTCCGATATTGGAATTTCCAATTTTTTACAGAAATCAATAGTTTCTTCTATGAACCTAAGTTTTGCAGTACGTCCATTTCTCCTACCAATCAAATATGCGGGGAAGCCCCAATTTTATTGGATTTCTTGTTCTTGTAATACCTTCAATAAAGGTTTTAACATCCCTCTTCTTTATAAGGTTTCTTGTGAAAGGTCCTGAAAAATTTGTATAGTCTTTTCCTCAAATTTAATTGGTGACTTACCCTTCATGTTTCCCAATATTCGTTTTTTTTCCTCCCAATTATCGAATCTAACTATAAAATCTCTTGAACTTTCTCAATTACCGATAAATCCACCGGTACAGTTAATAGTATGTCATGATTATGCAATCGAGTTTGTCTGTCAGCTTACCTATCACCATCCAACCAGATGAGCCGACTCTCACCTGACTGCTTTTATATCTCTCCTCTAGCATGGCTCTAGCATGGCTCCATCCCAGCTCCTATCAGAGAACTTTATATTAACCTGTGCACTGCAGGCCAGCCCCGCTGATCAACCCTTGTGTGTTTGGCTTCCTGTTTCCTGCTTGCCGTGTGCTCTACATTTGTTTTCTGTTACCAACCTTGGCATGTTCTCAACTATTCCTGTCTGCTCGTAACCCTGACCTTTTCACATGTCCCTGACTATTCCTGTTTGCCTGTGACCCTGAACCTTTGGCGTGTCTCTGTTGCCCTTGTCTGCTTGTGGCCCCGACCTTGGCTTATTCCCTTACTATCCCTATCCTCCTGTTGCCCACTGTGGGCATGAGCTAGGGGACCCTGGGGGTCGCGACCTGGAGCCAGTTGCAGCCCAGTCCATCCTCACCACTAGAGGCTCTGGTGAACACCTGCTGGCTCTTAGACTCTGCACCCTAGGGAATCTTACACTCTAACCCTGGTGGGATCCATATTGTTGTTCCAGTGGCCCTGCCTTGCCACCCTGACGCCCATCCGCAGCAGTTAGCCATAGGGTCCACTACCTTGCAGTGCACCTCTGATCCCAATGGTGTGCATCTGTCACCTAGCCTCAGGTGACCTGACAGTTTGATCAGCCATGAACCGCTTCCTGCAGCTGATCCATTGCAGGGCATAGTTCGCAGACTCGAGACCCAGGAATCTAATCAGACTCAGGTGATGCGATTCCTTCAAGATCTGGCTTCCCTCTTCGAGTAGCATCAGGCCTCCTTGGGAACCCCGAACCTGCAACCTTAAAGTACAATCAGCAGCTGCACCTATCGCACCAGTCGCAGCCACGCGTTCAGTATTACTGCCAGCTCCGTCCCGTTTCTCTGGGGACTCCAAGGCCTGCTGGGGCTTCCTCAGCCAATGCATCATTCATTTTGAGCTCCAGCCTCAAAAATTTCTGTCTGATCTGGCTAAGGTAGCCTAAATCATTTCCCTCCTCTTCAGTGAAGCTTTAGCCTGGGCTGCCCCCCTGTGGGAGAAGAATAATCCGGTAGTTTTCAGCCTGTCCGACTTCTTGAAGCTCTTTCATAATATCTTCAAGGAGCCAGCTCGGGTTTCTTCAGCGGCTAGTGCCCTTTTCCACCTTCGCCAAGAATCTTGTTCAGTGGGACAATATGCACTTCAGTTCCGTATTCTCACAGCTGAATTGACCTGGAACAATGAGGCCCTGGTCGCAGCCTTTTTACATGTCCTCTCTGACTGAGTGAAGGATGAATTAGCAGGAATAGCCATCCCCGCCGGTCTGGATGATGTCATTTCTTTGTGCAATCAGATTGACATTCGTTTTCAGGAGAGGTCCCTAGAAAAAAGACGCCAGCACTCCCTAGGTCCTAGTCAGCCTGAACTCTTCCCCTGTCACCCTGTGGAGCATCCTCTGCCTGCTGAGGAACCTATGCAGCTGGGCCAGACCAGACTAACCCCTGAAGAACATGCTAGACGCAGAACTCTGGGCTTGTGTCTTTATTGTGGGGGCAAGGGTCATTTTCGTGACTCCTGCTCACTTTGTCCGGGAAACGCTCGGGTCTAATACATTTAGAAGGTGGAGTACTGGACCCAGAAACATCACCTTCCTGTCTTCTTCTTCTGGTGTTCCTCCATGTAGGCACTTCTCCCCAATCGGTCCTAGCATATCTGGACTCCGGGGCTTCCAGCAATTTTATGGACTAGAGAACTGCTTCTTCTATGAAGCTTACGCTTTCTCCCCTCACTACGCCACTGGTAGTCTCGGCAATTGATGGCACTGTGCTCCCAGGGGGCCCTATCCATTTCCAGATGCTACCTATTAGGATGTCGGTAGGGATACTCCACTAGGAGTGGATTTCCTTCCCCATTCTACCCAAGACCTCTACCCCCATTGTATTGGGCCTTCCTTGGCTACAGCTCCACTCTCCACATGTGGACTGAGTCTCTGGGCAGATCCTGGCTTGGGGTCCTTCGTGTTTCTCATCCTGTCTTCTCAAGGTGGCCCCCAAGGAGAGACTTCCCATTGCTACCACACCCGTATCTTCTGATCTTCCTGCAGCATTCAGCGATTACTGGGATGTGTTTTGTAAGAAGTCTGCTGAGGTGCTTCCTCCCCACAGATTTTTTGACTGTGCTATTGACCTTGTCCCTGGAGCAACTCTGCCCAGGGGTCGTACCTACCCTTTGTCCATTCCAGAGACCCAGGCCATATCTGAGTATGTCGCCGAGAATCTGGAGAGAGGTTTCATCCCGAAATCCTCGTCGCCTGCAGGAGCAGGGTTCTTTTTCATTGCCAAAAAGGATGGTACCCTCAGACCCTGCATCAACTATCGAGGTTTAAATGCAGTGATATCTCTTACGTCCAATATCTGAGCTATTCGATAGGTTGAAGGGGGCTTCCATTTTCACCAAGTTGGATCTCAGTGGTGCATTCAATCTCATTCGAATACGGGAAGGTGATGAATGGAAGACTGCGTTTAACACTAGGGACGGACATTATGAATACCTGGTTATGCCTTTTGATCTGTGTAATGCTCCAGCTGTGTTCCAGAACTTTGTCAATGAAATCTTCTGGGATCTACTGTACCAGTTTGTTGTCATCTATCTGGATGTAATTCTCATCTTTTCTGAAAATCTGCTTGCTCACAGAAACGTCCGCACCATACTTTAGCGCCTTAGAGAGAATAATCTCTATGCCAAGCTGGAGAAATGTTCCTTTGAATGTTCTGAGGTCCTGTTTCTGGGATGTTTTGTTTCTAGTTTGGGTCTTCGTATGGATCCCAGGAAAGGTCTTGGCCATTACGAACTGGCCCATTCCTGCTAGCCTCAAGGCCACACAGTGCTTTCTTGGCTTCACAAATTATTATAGGCAGTTCATAAGGAATTACTCTTCCACTGCCGCACCTATTATCGCTTTGACCAAGAAGGGTGAGAATGCCAAAGACTGGCCTCCCGAGGCTGTCTCTGCTTTTCACAATCTGAAACAGGCCTTTGTTTCTGGACCTCTATTGAGGAGACCAAATCCTGGGGACCCATTTTTTATTGAAGTAGATGCTTCTTCGATGGGAGTGGGAGCTGTGCTTTTTCAGTTCTTTGAGAAGAGACGTCAACCATGTGCGTTCTTCTCCAAAAAATGTTCTCAGGCAGAGAGAAATCATTCCATTGGTGATTGGGAACTTCTTTTAATTAAATTGGTGTTGGAGGAGTGACATCGTCTCTTGGAAGGTTCCCCTCAATCCATAACGATCTTTACTAATCACAAAAAACTACAATACCTACAGAATGCTAAATGTCTGAATCCCAGACAGGCCAGGTGGAGTCTCTTCTTTTCCCATTTTAAATTCACAATTACGTACAAACCTGGTTCCTGCAACTGTCAGGCTGATGCGCTCTCTAGGTCATTTGACACTTTGGACGAGGAGTCCACCTCTGATCCTGAGTCAATCATTCCGACCTCATGCATTGTTGCCCATTCTACCACCCTGGAATCAAAAATTCCTCCTGGCAAGACCTTTGTTCCCATGGAGCTAAGAGCCAAGATCCCTCGTTGGGGACATGATTCCAGGGTGGCAGGTCATGCTGGGATCCTCCGATCCTTCCTGCTCATCGGTCATCACTAGGGATGAGCTTCGAGTTCGAGTCGAACTCATGTTCGACTCGAACATTGGCTGTTCGCAAGTTCACCGAACAGCGAACAATTTGGGGTGTTCGCGGCAAATTCGAATGCCGCGGAACACCCTTTAAAAGTCTATGGGAGAAATCAAAAGTGCTAATTTTAAAGGCTAATATGCAAGTTATTGTCATAAAAAGTGTTTGGGGACCTGGGTCCTGCCCCAGGGGACATGGATCAATGCAAAAAAAAGTTTTAAAAACGGCCGTTTTTTCAGGAGCAGTGATTTTAATAATGCTTAAAGTCAATCAATAAAAGTGTAATATCCCTTTAAATTTAGTACCTGGGGGGTGTCTATAGTGTGCCTGTAAAGGGGCGCATGTTTCCTGTGTTTAGAACAGTCTGACAGCAAAATGACATTTTGAAGGAAAAAACTCATTTAAAACTACCCGCGGCTATTGCATTGCCGACAATACACATAGAAGCTCATTGATAAAAACGGCATGGGAATTCCCCAAAGGGGAACCCCGAACCAAAATTAAAAAAAAAAAATGACGTAGGAGTCCTCCTAAATTCCATACCAGGCCCTTCAGGTCTGGTATGGATATTAAGGGGAACCCCGGCCAAAATGAAAAAAAAAAAATGACGTGGGGTTCCCCCTAAATTCCATACCAGACCCTTCAGGTCTGGTATGGATTTTAAGGGGAACCCCGCGCCAAAAAAAAAAAAAAAAACGGCGTGGGGTCCCCCCAAAAATCCATACCAGACCCTTATCCGAGCACGCAACCTGGCAGGCCGCAGGAAAAGAGGGGGGGACGAGAGTGCGGCCCCCCCTCCCTCCTGAACCGTACCAGGCCACATGCCCTCAACAATGGGAGGGTGCTTTGGGGTAGCCCCCCAAAACACCTTGTCCCCATGTTGATGAGGACAAGGGTCTCATCCCCACAACCCTGGCCGGTGGTTGTGGGGGTCTGCGGGCGGGGGGCTTATCGGAATCTGGAAGCCCCCTTTAACAAGGTGACCCCCAGATCCCGGCCCCCCCCCTGTGTGAAATGGTAAGGGGGTACATAAGTACCCCTACCATTTCACGAAAAAAGTGTCAAAAATGTTAAAAATGACAAGAGACAGTTTTTGACAATTCCTTTATTTAAATGCTTCTTCTTTCTTCTATCTTCCTTCATCTTCTGGTTCTTCTGGCTCTTCTGGTTCTTCCTCCGGCGTTCTCGTCCAGCATCTCCTCCGCGGCGTCTTCTGTCTTCTTCTCCTCGGGCCGCTCCGCACCCATGGCATGGGGGGGAGGCTCCCGCTCTTCTCTTCTTCTTTTCTTCTCTTCTTCTCTTCTTCATTTTTTTCTCCGGGCCGCTCCGCAATCCATGCTGGCATGGAGGGAGGCTCCCGCTGTGTGACGGCGCTCCTCGTCTGCCCACTAATTCGGGGTACTTTGTCGCAGTAAGTGGGCTTAGCACTATATGACCATATAGTGTGACCAAACCCCCGTATTTTTTGAATATGTTCAGGTGTTCAGGTGTTTTTAACTAGCCCTGCAGGAAATGTCATTCTTGTATGTGTGCGCTGTAAAATATTTTGAACTTCTATGTGTATTGTCGGCAATGCAATAGCCGCGGGTAGTTTTAAATGAGTTTTTTCCTTCAAAATGTCATTTTGCTGTCAGACTGTTCTAAACACAGGAAACATGCGCCCCTTTACAGGCATACTATAGACACCCCCCAGTTACGAAATTTAAAGGGATATTACACTTTTATTGTTTGACTTTAAGCATTATTAAAATCACTGCTCCTGAAAAAACGGCCGTTTTTAAAACTTTTTTTTGCATTGATCCATGTCCCCTGGGGCAGGACCCAGGTCCCCAAACACTTTTTATGACAATAACTTGCATATAAGCCTTTAAAATTAGCACTTTTGATTATTCATGTTCGTGTCCCATAGACTTTAACGGTGTTCGCATGTTCGAACGAACTTTTTTCCTGTTCGCATGTTCTGGTGCGAACCGAACAGGGGGGTGTTCGGCTCATCCCTAGTCATCACTACTTGTGGCCTAATTTCCGCTCGGATATTAAAGATTACGTTAAGGCTTGTCATGTCTGTGCTCAGTCTAAATCTTCCACACAAGCCCCTGCTGGTCTTCTCATGCCCTTGCCTATTCTTAAGGAGCCCTGGTCTCACATCGCCATGGATTTTATCACCGATCTTCCACGGGGCGGCACAGTGGTGTAGTGAGTAGCACTCTCGCCTAGCAGTAAGAAGGGTCACTGGTTCGAATCCCAACCACGACACTACCTGCCTGGAGTTTGCATGTTCTCCCTGTGCCTGCGGGGCTTTCCTCCGGGTACTCCGGTTTCCTCCCACACTCCAAAGACATGCTGGTAGGTTAATTGGATCCTGTCTAAATTGTCCCTAGTATGTATGAATGTGAGTTAGGGACCTTAGATTGTAAGCCCCTTGAGGGTGTAGGGACTGATGTGAATGTATAATGTATATGTAAAGCGCTGCGTAAATTGACAGCGCTATATAAGTACCTGAAATAAATAATAAATAAATAATACGGCCATTTGGGTGGTAATCGATCGGTTCTCCAAGATGGCTCATTTTGTTCCTCTTCCTGGTCTCACTTCTGCCCCTGCCTTGGTTCCCATTTTTGTATGAGAGATTATCCACCTTCATGGTGTTCCTTCCCATGTCGTTTTGGACAGGGGTGTTCAGTTTACTTCTCGTTTTTGGAAAGCCTTTTGCAAATCCCTCAACATTAACTTGGATTTTACCTCTTCTTACCATCCCCAATCCAATGGTCAGACTGAGAGGGTTAATCAGGAGTTGGAGGTCTTTCTCCGTACCTTGGTCTTGGCTCATCACGATGATTGGGCATCACTACTCCCGTGGACAGAATTCTCCCACAATAATCATGTCAACGTCAGTTCTCAGAAAACACCCCTTGTCACTGTTTATGGAAGACATCCTCAACTCCCTCTTCCTATGACCTGTTCTTCCAACATTCCAGCTTTGGCTACTGTTCAGGAATCATTCAATTCCATGTGGGCTGACGTTCATGATTCCCTCCAGAAAGTTGCCAACAAATTCAAGAGTCTTGCTGACCGTCGCAGGCGTAAGCCGCCTTCTCTTCAGCCAGAAGACAAAGTCTGGCTCTCCACCAGGAACATCAGACTCCTGGTTCCTTCTCTCAAATTTGCCCCAAGATTCATTGGTCCATACACCATAACTTCTAAACTGAATCTGGTTTGTTTCAAGCTCCAGATTCCCAAAAGCCTCAAAATCTCTAACTCCTTCCATGTTGCCCTTCTGAAGCCTTTAGTCCTCAATAAGTTCTCTCATCCTCTCTCTACTGCAGCGCAAGTCTCTGAGGATAATCAGGAGCATGAGATTAGCCAAATTTTGGATTCCCGACTCTGTATAGGCCTTCTCCAGTACCTTGTGCATTAGAAAGGGTTTGGTCATGAAGAGAGGTCGTGGATCATGGCTTCTGAGGTCCTTGCACCTCGTCTGTTGAGCAAGTTTCATTTGAAGTTCCCCTCTAAACCTGGTCTCAGGTGGGGAAGGGGGAGGGCTCGTAAGAGGGGGGGTACTGTCATGGTTATGCAATAGAGTTTGTCTGTCAGCTTACCTATCACCATGTGTTAGCAGAATGGCACAGCTGGGCAAATGGGCATACCCGTACGTCCCTTTAAATTTGCCGCTGTACCATTGTGTGTGTGCCGGCCGTGAGCTCAGTGGATCGGGTCGCGGGTCCCATGGACTCGATCGCCACGGGGATACCCGCGATCGCCTCATGGAGAGGACAAATGGGGAGATGCTAATGTAAACTAGCATCTCCCCGTTCTGCCTAGTAACAGTGTCACTGATCTCTGCTCCCTGTGATCAGGAGCAGAGATCAGTGACATGTCACACATAGCCACGCCCCCCCACAGTTAGAAACACTCCCCGGGACATACTTAACCCCTCCCTAGCCCCCTAGTGGTTAACCCCTTCACTGCCAGTGTCATTTACACAGGAATCAGTGCATTTGTATAGCACTGATTGCTGTATAAATGACAATGGTCCCAAGAATGTGTCAAAAATGTCCGATGTGTCCGCCATAATGTCGCAGTCATGATAAAAATTGCTGATCGCCACCATTACTAGTAAAAAAATAATAATAATAAAAATGCCATAAAACTATCACCAATCAATAAATGCTTATTGCGATTTTTTTTTACCAAAAATATGTAGAAGAATACGTATCAGCCTAAACTGAGGGAAAAAAATAATAATTGTTTTTTTCAAAATTGTCGCTATTTTTTTGTTTATAGCGCAAAAAATAAAAACCACAGAGGCAATCAAATACCACCAAAAGAAAGCTCTATTTGTGGGGAAAAAAGTATGTCAATTTTGTTTGGGAGCCATGTCGCACAACCGCGCAATTGTCAGTTAAAGTGACTCAGTGCCGAATTGCAAAAAGTGCTGTGGTCAGGAAGGGGGTAAATTCTTCAGGGGCTGAAGTGGCTAGAGACCAGCCGGCTCTCACCTGACTGCTTTTATATCTCTCCTCTAGCATGGCTCTACCCCAGCTCCTATCAGAGAACTTTATAATAACCTGTGCACTGCAGGCCAGCCCTGCTGATCAACCCTTGTGTGTTTGGCTTCCTGTTTCCTGCTTGCCGTGTGCTCTACGTTTATTTTCTGTTACCAACCTTGGCATGTTCTCAACTATTCCTGTTTGCCTGTGACCCTGAACCTTTGGCGTGTCTCTGTTGTCCTTGTCTGCTTGTGGCCCCGACCTTGGCTTATTCCCTTACTATCCCTATCCTCCTGTTGCCTACTGTTGGCGTGAGCTAGGGGACCCTGGGGGTCGTGACCTGGAGCCAGTTGCAGCCCAGTCCATCCTCACCACTGGCTCTTAGACTCCACGCCCTAGGGAATCTTACGCTCTAACCCCGGTGGGATCCGTGTTGGTGTTCCAGCAGCCCTGCCTTCCTTACCACCCTGACTCCCATCCACAGCAGTTAGCCGTAGGGTCTACTACCTTGTGGTGCACCCCTGATCCCAACGGTGTGCATCTGTCACCTAGCCTCAAGGGACCTGACATAGTAGCCCACCACTTTTATTGTAAAATGGAACTATCCCACATCTTATGTAATTCATAAAATCTGGACTACTATTCAACGAGATACTCATTATGAGGAATATACTCAATATATGCCTATATAGAATAATCTGCGACTGTCTGAGGTAGCAAAACTTGAAAATTTTGATTTATGGAAAAGAGTTTGCATTCTGCTTCTTTGTCAACATTATGATAATGAGGTTTTGCAACCATTTGAGAAACTGGCAGAGAGATATCATTTGCCTAATAAGACATTTTTTCAATATTTACAACTAAGACATGATCTGCAGAGTCAAGCAAAGATTTTTTTCTTAAAGAAGAGATCTGGAGACACTCAGTGATGAGGAGTGGGAGCAAGCTTTGAAGAACATGTTTGACACAGCTGTTTATCATTCATAGAGCTCATTATACTCTTTTGAAGTTGCACTCTTGGGGCAAGGCAGCTACATTAAATTGTCCAAGATGTACTACTGATGTAGGTACACTCATACATATGTTGTGGCCTTTTCCAAAACTGCATCATTACTGGGAAGGTGTATTTGACACTTTGAATTCCTTCTGCTTCACACAGGTTAATTTTGATCCATAACATTGTTAGGGATTGTACCTGAGGATACTCTCCCAGCTGAAATGCATGTGATGTGGCTAAGAACTATGTATATGGTTCATAAACTCATATTACAAAAATGCATATCCAATCACTCGCCAACAATAGAACAATGGATTAAAGCAGGGGTCTCAAACTGGCGGCCCTCCAGCTGTTCCTAAACTACAAGTCCCATGAGGCATTGCAAGGCTGACAGTTACAAGCATGACTCCCACAGGCAGATGCATGATGGGACTTGTAGTTTCACAACAGCTGGAGGGCCGCCAGTTTGAGACCCCTGGATTAAAGCAATTAATCTTAATTTAAAACGTGAGGAGTTGACACATAAACATAGGAGATGCCCCAAAACATTTGTGAAAATCTGGTATTGGTGGCTAGCTCCCAATCTGTCTGAGCAGTCAATTGAGCATATTAATGATAATGAGGAAAGCTAATAATGAGATAGAATATCTGTGGAGAATAACTGCAAATATAAATAAATACTGTTAAAACATAATAATTGAAATGGAATATATAGGTCAGGTTTATGATACTAATATCTCTGTCAAGCTGAAGGGGGATCAAGGGTTCTGAAGTGATGGAGGGATTTGACTTAAATATCTGGGGCATGTAAATATTTACTTTTTTTTGTGTTTTGTTTTATTTTGTTAAACTGGGGTATTTGATGGAACTGTTTTGTGATGCGATGTGTTTTTGTTGTATATGAGAAAGAATTAAATAAGAATTATGTGATTAATCGCTAGCCGCCCACCGGCCATCATATGACGGCCAGGCGGCGCGGCTCTCATTCTGGGAGGGCTTCATATGATGTCCCTCCATTTAAACAGGGAATGCGAGCGATCGTGTGCGAGCATCCCTGTTCCTTCAGTGGCTGCGTGTCACGGAGACACTGCTTGCCACCAAGGAGGGTGAACAGCCATTGGGTATGGCCGTTTACCACGTGATCGGCTGTGATGAAATCACGGCCGATCACAGGTGGTACCACCCCACTTTGCACGGTGCATGCGCTCGATCTCGAGCATGCTGCACGTGCACATCGGTGGCAGCTCGTCACCGACGTTGGTAAACAGCCATTGGCCGGCGGCTGTTTACCAGGTGATCGGCTGTGATCCTTTCACAGCCGATCACTAAATGTCAACAAACCGCGCTAATGGGGTGTTACCAGGTTCTCCTCCTCACACACCAATCGTGTGTGAGAAGGAGATTGCGGTAACATCTCGTTACCACCTACAGTGTACACCAATCACACTGATTGCCCCCCCCAATAAAGAGGACCTGTCACCACCCATCAAAGTGGTACCTGTTACAGTTCATCTGAGTACCTGTCAGTCCATAAAAAAACCTGTCAGTCCATATGAGTACCTTTCAAAGTCCATCAGAGTATCCGAGTACCTGTCACAGTCCATCAGAGTACCCGAGTACCTGTCACAGTCCATCATAGTACCCTAGTACCTGTCACAGTCCATCAGAGTACCTGAGTACCTGTCACAGTCCATCTGAGTATCCAAGTACCTGTCACAGTCCATCTGAGTATCCAAGTACCTGTCACAGTTCATCTGAGTACCCGAGTACCCGAGTACCTGTCACAGTCCATCATAGTACCATAGTACCTGTCACAGTCCATCAGAGTACCTGAGTACCTGTCACAGTCCATCTGAATATCCAAGTACCTGTCACAGTCCATCTGAGTATCCAAGTACCTGTCAGAGTTCATCTGAGTACCCGAGTACCTGAGTACCTGTCACTGTCCATATGAGTACCTGAGTACCTGTCACAGTTCATCTGAATACCCCAGTACCTGTCACAGGCCATATGAGTACCCGAGCACCTATCTGTAGCCCATCAGAGTATCCGAGTACCTGTCACCAAGCCATCAGAGTACCGAGTACCTGTCACCAGGCCTTCAGAGTACCCGAGTACCTGTCACCAGGCCATCAGAGTACCGAGTACCTGTCACCAGGCCATCAGAGTGTCTGAGTACCTGTCACCAGCCCATCAGAGTACCCGAGTACCTGTCACCAGCCCATCAGAATAACCAAGTATCTGTCAACAGCCCATCAGAGTAACCGAGTACCTGTCACCAGCCCATCAGAGTACCCGAGTATCTATTTGCAGCCCATGCCTCATACAATATACGTGTTTGCTTTCCAAAATGGGGTCATTTTCTGTGTAATTCCACTGGGCTGGTGCTCAAGGACCTTCAAAAGTGTGATAGGAATGAAATGAGATGTGTAATTTATGTGTTTTCATTTTTTTTCCACATTTTCCAAAAACTTCTGGAAAAAAATGAACCGTTCAAAAGACTCATTATGCCTCATAGACTATACATTGGGGTGTTTGCTTTCAAAAATGGGGTCATTTTGTGTGCAATTCCATTGTCCTGGTGCTACAGGGCCTTCAAAAGTGTAATAGGTGATTGAGAAATGAGATGTGTCATTTATGCTCGTAGAACGCCTGAAGGTGCTACTTCAATGTTGGTCCTTTGTATGTGGCCAGGCTGTGTAAAAGTCTCACACGTGTGGTATCTCCATACTCGGGAAGAGTAGCAGAATGTATTTTGGGGTGCAATTTGTTGTATGCATATGCTGTGTGTGAGAAATAACCTGAAAAAAAATCTTCATTTTGCAAAGAATTGTGGGAAAAAATTACATCTTAAAAAAACTGACCATGCTACTTACTTAATACCTTGGAATGTTTACTCTCTAAAAAGGGGTCATTTGGGGGTTTTTTGTACTTTCCTGACTTGTTAGTGTCTCAAGAAATGAGATTCACCTGATGTACTGAAGGCCTGATCAGATGTTTTCAATTTTCAGTGATTGGCACCATAGTTTGTAGACTCCATAACTTTCACAAAGACCAAATAATATACACAAATTTGGGTTATTTTTATCAAAGATATGTAGCAGTATAAATTTTGGCCAAAATGTATAAAGAAAAATTACTAATTAGCAAAATTTTATGACAGAAACAAAGAAAAAGGCATTTTTTTTCACAAAATTTTTATTTATAGCACAAAAAATAAAAAACCCACTAGTGATTAAATACCACCAAAATAAAGCTCTATTTGTGTGCAAAAAAGGACGCAAGTTTCATATGGGTACAGTGTTGCATGACTGAGTAATTGTCATTCAAACTGTGAGAGCGCTAAAAGCTGAAAATTGGTCTGGGCAGGAAGGGGGTGTAAGTGCGCTGTATTGAGGTGGTTAAAAAAAAAAAGAAGCTCATCAGAGCCATCTTCAGTAATATCCTAATGCAGTTGCAGATAATATTGGAGTTGGTATGTATTTTCATCTAAAAGTTTTTCTCTTTGGACGTGTTTCTCAGAATGCAACACTTCTACTAAGAGAAACATGCATTCTAAGTGAAAATTATACAAGGCTATTGATATAAAAAAAGGTATGAGATTCCAAATAAGTTAAGATCTTTTTTTCTTTAATTGTAGTAAAGAAAGTAAGTTTAGATCTTTTTTCTTCCATTGTAGTAAAGAAAGCACATGTCTGATTCAAAGGTATTTGTAAAAACCTTTGTGACTTAAAGCGGGGGTCCACCTATCTATCAGTTTTTTGTTTTTTTTTTAGTTCACTTTTCTTCTCAGCATTACATACTCACATATTGTGTGTAATATGTCCACCTGTGTCAGATTTCGTCGGAAAGAATAACTTATATTATTCACTGCAGGCGGTTTCCATCTTCATTGCGGGCATTTGAAGCCCACAAGCATTTATTTCCTGGATGTGGTGAATGCTGTGCTCCCAGCATTCACCGCTCATTCTCGCACATGCTCAGTGGCATCCTGGGAAGCCTGAGACTAGCTCCCAGGAGTCTGGGAGAGGCTAGAAACACGCCTACTCCCACGGGAGGAGAACCAGGAAGTGCAAAGAAGAATAGAAAAATAAAAAGGTAATTACGGTGATTAAAATTTTTTTAAACGGCATGTCAGCATCTAGGCAAGGAAGAGAATACATACAGATATTGTTCAAAATTTGGGTGGAACCCCGCTTTAAATGATAAGTATGACAAAGGTCTTGGGAGGTTTTTATATGGAAATCTGAAAATAGGTCCATGATCTAGAGAATAACCACTGCATCCCAAAGGGTAAGTTCCAAATTAAGAGATATAAGTTCCAGGGAGAAAATGGGTAAATGTTGAAGAGTTCCAGACACGACAAGTGGTTGTTAGGGTATCAGTAGGGCAATGAGTTGCGTGGTTGTCATTTTATAAGGGAAGGGCTTAGTAGCAGTTTAGGATTGGTCCCCAATACATGAGTTTCAATATGTTTCCAGTAGGGCTGGGGAAATTAAAGATTAATTCCTCGATTAATCGTTCATTTTTTTATTGATCAAAATTCTTTTGATTGGTACTCACCTCTCCACCAGCTTCCTGGTCTTCAGGGAGTTCCGTCGGAGATCCGGTGACGTCACGGACATCAACGTCACCGGACTCCTCCCCCCTTCCCCAAGTGCCTCTGTCTACTTAGGAAGGGAAGGGGGGAGGAGTCCGATGACATCGATGTCCGTGAAATCATAAATTGAGGAAGACAGATCCTAACAATTTGATTGATCTCACTGGTCAAAGTATTCAGATAAACATCTTTGTAAATCCTGGACTTGGCTATGAAAATCAACATATCTGAGGGCTTTCCTGGCTGTAAGTCAGTTTGACAATGAACTGACATTGATTGGTTATCCAGCAATCAAGAAACATTTATGATGAGGGCACTTTTTTTCAAAGAGCTAACACTTTGCTGTCTCAGCAGGTGATT
Source organism: Aquarana catesbeiana (assembly GCF_042186555.1). Lineage (NCBI taxonomy): Eukaryota > Metazoa > Chordata > Amphibia > Anura > Ranidae > Aquarana > Aquarana catesbeiana. Next base: position 842,949,286 of record NC_133324.1, read on the forward strand.
GATGTCTCTGGCTCTCCATCAGTCCCCCTGATGCACAACGGTGCTATTTAAATAGACTGTAGGGTGACACCGTAGCCGCGCCCCACTGAGGAAGTTCTGAGGAAGTTCTGATTGAACGTAACACGTACGGTGGAGGAGCTACACATTACGTCAGCTAAAAGTAGTTGCATCTCTATGTGCGTTATAATTAATTGAAATTAGTCGATTAATCGATTTTTAAAAAAATCGATTAATCGAACGCGAACATTTTAATCAGTAACAGCCCTAGTTTCCAGGAAGTGTCAGACATGGAAGTCCACCAATGTTTAGAAGTTCAAAACTTTTATAGGAACTGCAACAGAAAAGTGAAAGCTGAAATTGTAGGTAAAAAAAATGTGTTCATAATCTATATAAAAATAAAGCGCCCTCTGTATTTGTTTCTTAGCATAAACAACATATAATCCTATTAAAGCTGAACTCTTGGCAAGCAGCTAAATACACAGTTAAAATACACATATGTGAACTGTCTTATTTGCCAAATTATTATTTATTAATTCTGTCCAGACACTTCAGTGGCCACCTTGCAGACATCACAGTATTTTTATTGGACATTCTAATGAGTATTGATTGATTTGTTGGAGTATTTTGTGCAGTATTTTGATTGAATATTGAAGGAGTAGCAACAATATAATAAGTCATAAACTCTGCTCCATCTACTCCTGTCAGCACATGTGTATGCAGTAGAAACTGATTGGCTCCTGGTGCAGCTACTCTTTCTTCTTGTGTGCATGTGTGCAGAAATAAATAGGCTAAAGCAAGACAGATCCAGGTACATATATGGATGGACTTTGTTTGACTTTGTTTTTCTCTTATGAATTTACATTTCAGAAAGGCAGCATAATGATTTTGTTTTAGTTTTTTTGACCAGTTATAAATTATTAAAAAGAAAGCTGCTAATGTGAAAATGCAACATTGAAAACTGCCTGAAAACGATTCTAGTCTAAAAAAAATTGTGAAAAAGTTTACACTTTATGGTAAAAAGCAGTAAAGTAAATCTTAATAGAAAACAAAGCACACACAGATATTATCCTTTAATACATCAGTTATTATTATTATTATTATCATATGTAATGATGACAATACGTTGTTCAGTTTTAGAAACACATCCTTTGTGTAAACTGTTTATAATTTTTCCATTCAAACATAAAGAACACTGTAGCAAACATGTTCTACTTAGAAACAGAAAAAAGAAACATAGTATGGCAAGCAAAACATGGAATTTTAAAAGAGGCATTTCCATAATAAATCTTTTACATTTTCATCAACAGAGGGACAAATTTCTTAGACATTTCCGTGTACCAGCACAATTTCATATCGGCAATTACTTATTTTCTAATGACATAAAGCAGTATATTGTTATGTTTGTTATTTTGATTACATTATGTACTGTATTAGTACAGAATTTATAAGGGTTAGCACAGTAATACTTCTTCTACCTTTTACCTTTACAACAACTTTAAGAACAATGTATAAGTGCTTTTACAGTATATACAGCTCTTTTTTGTAATAAAGAGCTTAATTTACAATTACAGGTCTGATGTCTCTAAACAGATTCCACTGAAATGATTTAAAATCTTCAAAAACTGGTAATCAGGCCTGTCGCGACAAGACAGGCAAAACAAGCAATTGCTTGGGGCCCCGAGCTGGCCTGGGGCCCCAGCCGCACCGCTGGCTGCTGCTTCCCAGTGTTGCCAAGTGCCCGCCCGTAAATGTCCGTTACGGGCAGCGGTGCCCATAAAAAAGATGGGCGCGAGCCGACCATGTAATTGCGCATGCACCTTTCCGAAGCCGGCCGGGCTCAGGAAAGCTTGTACTCACTCAGCCGGGCGGCGCATGTGCAGTAACTTAATGGCATCGCCTGGCGCCATTTTTGAATAGAATCCAGAGTACACTTGTTCCTGGCTAAGACACGGCAGCCGCGTTTTGTGCACACGCCATAGGCGGAGGAGTCGAGTGGGGGTAAGTGAGGAGAAGAGTGTGACACTGGGGCAGAGGATGACATTACTAGGGACAGCAGCTGACACTACTGGGTCTGGGGACAGGTGACAGAGGATACTACTACCCTCCTGTAGTATGTCCGCAGCCTCTGTTCCACTCCTGTAGTATGTCTGCAATCTCTGTCCCCCTCCTGTAGTATGTCCGCAGCCTCTGTCCCCCTCCTGTAGTATGTCTGCAGCCTCTGTCCCCCTCCTGTAGTATGTCCGCAGGCAGCCTCTGTCCCCCTCCTGTAGTATGTCTGCAGTCTCTGTCCCCCTTCTGTAGTATGTCCGCAGTGTCTGTTCCCCTCCTGTAGTATGTCAGCAGCCTCTGCCTCCCTCCTGTAGTATGTCCGCAGCCTCTGTCCCCCTCCCTTTCAATTGTTGAAAATGTTCAAATTTTATGCACATTATATGCAAAACAGCAGTATTTGCACTGTAAACATTTTTTATTTATAAAAAGTGTTGGTGAACTTAAACTGTATCACTATGCTGTGATTCCTGTAGGCTTTGCGTGCGTGCGTGCGGGGGGGGGTGTTGGGGGGCCTCCATGTCCATTTTGCTTGGGGCCCCCAAATTCCTTCAAACAGTCCTGCTGGTAGTCCATGAATTTTGAAATTTCTTTGATAAACTATATGTCCGGCCACTTTCCAGCTGGCTGTAGTGGAATCATTTCTTCAGGATCATCCTCTATCAAGATTTAAAGTGATACTAAACACACAATGTTTAGTTTACATTGTCCCATCTATTTCTGTATGTGGATGATGGTACTGTAATTAATGAAATAAATAAAAATCTAAGTACCTTTTTCCTTTGTGATATAAAGCTTTCTTATGACCCAGCTCTCTCCCAGCCTACCTGCAGGGAAACATAAGCAGGGGGAGCCTCTAGTCCTCTGCTAACGGTCGCATGTCCAAATGAAAAAATAACAGCCTTTGGAATACAGAAAAAAATAAATAAATAATATCAATAAACTGTTTTAAATTGGCATCCACACCAAAGACATGCTGGTAGGTTAATTGGATCCTCTTTAAATTGTCCCTAGTATGTATGAATGAGAGTTAGGGACCTTAGATTGTAAGCTCCTTGAGGGTAGGGACTGATGTGAATGTACAATGTATATGTAAAGTGCTGCGTAAATTGATGGCGCTATATAAGTACCTGAAATAAATAAATAAATAAATAAATAAATAAATATTTGAAATCAAATCTTTATTATTTTATGGAAATAACATTGTGGGTGGATTTCTGCCTGTCACAGGCTGTGTCACACTCCTCCAGCCTGTGTCTTAGAATAAGGGAGGTAAAGGCACCATTAATCTACATGTAATATCTCGCTCCATTGTGTTTAGTTGGTTAGTGGGCATGGTGGAGGGAGGGAGTGGGCTTTCATTTACCACTGTGTATACACCTACATGTGTGACTATATAGTTACATGGGCTACTCAGATGTGATTGGGAAGAAATGTTTAGCATAGGAACACACTGAAAACTGAGCATTTGCAGAGTTGTCTCAGCAGCTGCAAAATCCCTAGCTAAATTGGGGATATGAACAGAAGGTAGAGATAGAGAGCAACAGGATCAACCAGTTTTTTTGCAGAATACAGAAAACAAATCTCATAGTGATTGAGTGAGTATGAACAGCATGTAATGCAGCATTTATTGATATTTTTGATGATGTGGGTTTAGTGACACTTTAATGCCCCGTACACACGGTCGGATTTTCCGATGGAAAATGTCTGATCGGAGCGTGTTGTCGGAAATTCCGACCGTGTGTGGGCTCCATCGGACATTTTCCATCGGATTTTCCGACACACAAAGTTGGACAGCAGGAGATAAAATTTTCCGACAACAAAATCCGTTGTCGGAAATTCCGATCGTGTGTACACAAATCTGACGGACAAAGTCCCGACGTACATGTTTTACGTCACCGCGTTTAGAGCGATCGGATTTTCCGACAACTTTGTGTGACCGTGTGTATGCAAGACAAGTTTGAGCCAACATCCGTCAGAAGAAATCCTAGGATTTTGTTGTCGGAATGTCCGAACAAAGTCCGACCGTGTGTACGCCCTATAAGAGCGAGCATAGGGATTTGATAAAATATGAATTCACGGTGATGGAAGTCCAGGCGGCGATCAAATCCATTAACCCTTCCAAAGCTCCAGGTCCAGAGGGGTTTTCGGGCCATTACTATGAGAGAAATGTGGAAATCTTGGCCCCCCATCTGTGTTCGTACTTACTATAAATGAGGTGCAGAAAGGTGTCAGTATGCCTCCTCATGACAACATGGCCTTCATACATGTGATACCAAAGCCAGGCAAAGACCCAGGTGATTGTGCAAATTATAGCTCCATATCTCTAATTAACAGGCTTTATTCCTTTCCCTTTATATCCACCCAGATCAGATGGGAATTGTCGCCCACAGACATACATTAGACCAAACTTGAAGGATAGTGGACATCATTTTAGCAATCCAATCCAACTGGGAAGCTTTAATGGGGAGAAACAGTATGTCTTTGGATCTACAAAAGGCATTTGATTCTCTCTCCTGGAAATATCTGTTTTTAACTCAAATACAGCTTTGGCTTAAAGTGGTTGTAAACCCTCCTTGATAAGTTTTCCTAGATGTAATCATCAATAAGCACTGTACACATTGCTCTGTATGGATTGATCCTAACCTGCTCTGTTTGCTTGTAATCTGTCAGATTCGTTGTCATGACGTCAGTGCCGCATGCGCATATTCCCCCTCATTAACGGCATGCTCATTGTGCCGTCAGTCTATTCATAAATGTGCATCTTCTCTCTGCGGCACTGTTCAGAGATCCTACGAGATTACAGTTTAATTCCGTTCCTGAAACAGCCCATGTGACTATCAATGTCACAGGGGGTGTAAACATCAGCACCTTACAAAGCATCCCAAAACAAGAAGATCAGCTGCATTATATAATCAATTGCATTTTACAGGGTTAAAAAAGCCCTACACAGTTAACAAGTGCTGAAATATTTGCCCACTTGTCTGTGCCTTGGTAAGCAGGAGATGGTTGCTATAGCAATCTTGAGTGAAAACAAGGCTTGGCTGCAACATAACTGAGCATGTGCAAGATAACAGCAGAGAAGGAGAGGAAGGGCGGAAGTAATCTACACTGCAGCCTCGGAAGACAGTAGCTGAGATGGCGCTGGCTGCTATAAGGAATTATGATTTTACAACTACCTGGGAAAACAGTAAGAAACATCTGAAGGGGCAAAGAGTAATGCAGAATATTATTGGAAATTGTAGCAGACTAATTTTATTAAGAAGGAGCATTTGAGGTGCTGAGTTTACTTCCTCTTTAAATTTACTGACGATTTTGCAAAAACTATATGAAGACCCAATGGCTTCCTTAACAGTGAAAGGATACAAATCCCAATGCTTATGTATACATAGGCTGTCACGTCAGATGTGCCTTTTATCTCCCACACTATTCATTTTAGCAATTGCACCTTTAGCTGTAAAAAGAGAAACAAATGTTCTCTATTTGCTGATGATATTTTGCTCATATCATCCCTAATTATCACAATTCCAAATCTGCTAGCTACCTTACAACACTTCTCTGACACATTGGGCCTAAAGGTCAACTGCGTGAAATCCCAGACTATGAATCTGTCCTTGAGTAATAAGAGGTGAAGAGGAATTTTGCATTTAAATGGAGAGAGGATGCTTTACCATACTTAGGCATTCATTTGACTTCATCTATATGCACCTTATACCATCTTAACTACCCCTGGCTAAAAAAAAAAAAAAACTGTCAGCCGATCTGGTCAGGTGGTCTATATGGTCAAACTATTTTCACTTTTAAAGCTAGAGGAGACCTGGGGGTCCCAGACCTCCAGAAATATTTTCAAACAGCACAACTGACCCAAGTGGCCCACTACTTGCAAACAATGCTGCATTGGATGTCCATAAAAAGCATGGTCATTACCTTACGGTCTCCTAGTCATCTGATGTGCCTGCCCTCCAAAGTAAGAGCACTCATCCTGTGCCCTACTCTCTCTTTCTCATTGGGTTTATGGGACAGGCTTAATGCATCCTACCATCTCCAGTCACCCCATAGCCCACTTACTCCAATAATTTCTAAGCCCTCATTCACCCTGGTTCCTATGCCCACGCCCTTCAAATGGTGGACAAATAAAGGATTTCAACACATTGCTAATTTCTGTACTGGAGGGAGGGTTTTCTCACTTCAGTTTCTTGTGTGACAAGCACCATCTCCCGGACTCAGAAGTACACTTTTATACACAGTTGCTTCATTTTATAAAATCCTTCCAACATAGAGGAGATTTTTTTAGTTGGATTGCCTTTAAATGTTTATATAGATCATGTGATAAACAATATGGTTTAAAGGAGTTTTAAAGTCAGAAGGTTTTTTTTTTTTATCTTAATATATAGAATGCATTAAGATAAAAAGCCTTCTGTGTGTAGCAGCCCCCCTATGACTTACCTGAGCCACATCACTGTCCAGCGTTGTCCAGGAGTCCCTCGGCCATCTGGGACTCTCCCTCCTGATTGGCTAAGACACAGTAGCGGCGCCCGCTGCTGTCAATTAAAGTCAGTTAGCCAATTAGAAGTGAGAGGGGGCGGGGCCAAACGGCAGCTCCGTGTCTGAATGACACATGGCCTGACAGGAGGTAGGGGCCAGCAGAGCCAAAGAGGAACCCAAAAAGAGAAGGATCTGGGCTGTTCTTTGCCAAACCAACTGCATAGACCAGGTAAGTATAACATGTTTGTTATTAAAAAAAAAAAAAAAAAAAAACTTTACAATCACTTTAACTTCTGTAATATATTCTATGCTAATGTCACAGCCCTCTAAATAACAATATATGCTAAAGTGGAAACCCCTTCGTGAACCTCTGATAGAAATTAGAATCGCTGGACACCCTTTTTGTCTACAGGGGCTGGCCATTCCAGAATTGCCTTGACTTTTTGTGGGTCCATTGCGATTCCTTGTTTTTTTTTAATCAAAAACGTCAATAAATTATTGGTAAGCCGTGGGGACATTCTGATGAGTATTTGGTATTGACTGAACAGTCAAACAGTTGACCGAATTGCTGGGAGCTGGGACAAAGCAATGCTGTAAACAATAGACAGAGGAAAAGGATAGTTATTTCTTGATCCAATTTAGTTGAGGATTATGGGCCTGTAGCCACGGAAGTCCCAGAATGATGGGGAACATGGGTGAGCATATAACATCAAAACAGATGAACTCTTGGTGACCAGAATTTGTGATGGTGAGGATGGGTCTGGTTTCCTGAGTAACGGGTCCAGAACAGGGTAAGGAACCATCTGCTAAATGGACTTGAAGGCTTTTCTTCTTGACCTGGAGGGGGATACAGAGCCTTTTGGCCAGGGAGAAGTCCAAGAAGCAGCTGCATGCCCCTGAATCAACGATGGCCAAGAGCTGGACCTCCTCTTCAGCCACCTGGAGGTAGACAGGGAGGATAAGGTGAGAAGAGGAAGGATCAGCAACCTCAAAGTTCATAGGAAGTGGTTGGTGCGACTTACTAGGCCTCACAGGACAGTTACATAGTTCAACTTCTGAGACAGGAATGAAAGAAGAATTAGGCCGAGAAGGAACGGATGGAATCCTGGGTAGCATCCAAGTAGGACGAGAGGATTAAAAGTGTTCAGACCGCCGCTCCTGCAGGCGCCTGTCAAGTTTTATGGCAAGTTGAATTAGGCCTTCTAGGGTGGTGGGTGTCTCGACTCGGGCCAGTTCATTTTTGAGAGTTTCTGAGAGGCCTTGCCGGTATTGGAATTTGAGAGCAGCATCGTTCCAACCAGTGTCAGCAGACCATCTTCGAAAATCAACCGTATAATCTTCTACCAGGCGTTTACCCTGAAGCAAGGTTTGCAGAGAGGCTTTGGCCATTGCTGAGCACTGTGGATCATCATAGAGCTGTGCCATTGCTTTGAAAAAGGTGTCTACAGATTTCAATACAGGGCTCTTTTGTTCAAGCAAATTATGGGCCCATGCTTGGGGTTCCTAGGATAGAAGGGAAATGAAGAACCCCACTTTCACAGACTCAGAGAAGAAGGTTCTGGGTTGGAGGGCTAGATACAATGAGCAAGCATTTTTGAAGGCTCTGAATTTCTTCTGATTCCCCAGGAAGCATTCAGGTGTAGGAACTTTTGGTTCAGGGTGTGCCACTGTTACTACGGAAGTTGAGCTTGCCTGGTCTTGTGGAGAAGAGGAGGATGCTGTATTGGAAGATGATGGACCTGAATCTACAGGAGCAGGTGAGACCTTCAAGTGCTGCAGATGACCCTCCAATTGAAAGTAGCCTTCCTGGAGTCTCTGTACTGTGAGGGCGGTGACCTGCTGGCACAGAGCCTTGAGTGGGGAGCCAACTCTGTCGGCCTCTGACATGGCTGGATTGTACTGTTAGATACCCTTTCCCGAGGCCAAGATGCTTGGAGATGATGCCCTTGCGGCTAAGCGCAGTATACCCCTGAAGGTGGTACAGGAGTTATAGGGCTCAAAGAAGCATGGTTTGCCAGCAGGTTGAGAAGGCTTGAGCTGATGATCACTTGGAGACTTTGCTTGAGAAGACGACAAGGAGTAATCCGGACACTAATAAAATCCTGGCTGAAGGTAGAACACAGGAGAGCAGATTGGAGGCTATGGTGAGGCCAGCTGAGGGTCAATCACAGGTAAGTGATAAGGCAAGCAGGGGCTCAAACTCTGGTAATCAGGCAGGTGCAAGTATAGCAAGTCCATAAGCCAAGCTGGGGGTCAAACAGAGGAGAGAAGGAGGAGATCAGAGAAGGTCAGGAGGCAAGCCAAGGTCACAACAAGAACCACTTAAAAGTATAACACAGGTTCAGAAACAGGGAAGAGCTGAAGACAATCCAGGAACTTGGGTCAGACAGAGGCAGCCTTTTATAGGCCAGCAGTGGGAACCATCTGTCACATGATGCGCCTATGGCGCCTATTTCTTCTACTGGCAAGATTGCAGGTACTTCCACTGCCTATTCTGTGAACACTATTTTTCTGACAATATAGAATAGAAAGAATATAACCATTTTCCAAAATTTGAATGTAGAATAGAACAAATTTGATTCAGAATGGAATTAGATTCAAATTCAAATGCAATTCTAATTGATTTGAATACATAAATTGATTCAAATACACAAAACCAATTCCAAAAATCAATTAAACAGCTTTAACTAAACAAATTTATGTAAATAACTAATGGAAATGAAACAAAACAAAACCATTTTTTTTGTTCTGCACATGTCAAGTCTCACTCACCAAATGGTTATGGCTCACATATAAATGCTCGGCATAAATTGTTCAGAATGCACCACTCCCTCTGAAGGGTTTTCCCACAAACTGGTATGAATGGTAATCTGGTGGTTACTCAGATATTGGGCAAAGAAAAGGGAACTCACATAGTGCATTACCATAAAAACATTTAAATGTATTAAACATCCAATAACTACTCACAAACATAAAGATGTCATAGCCATATCATATATCCCAGCTGATCACTTAGCAGCAATTGGCTGTCCCACACATCTTCAGCAACACCTTCAGGATAATGTGTAGTGTCAATACAGAGTGCCATGCAGCTGCACCCTGACGCAGTGTTTCATCCACTGATTTTTTTCAAAGGGCCCTTTGTAGTTATTGGATGTTTAATCAATTTTAATGCTTTTATGGTAATATACTATGCGAGTTCCCTTTTCTGAGGAACCAGCAGATTACCATTCATACCAGTGTATGGGAAGACTCTTCAGAGGGAGTGGTGCATTCTGATTAGGGATGGGCTTGATGTTCGAGTCAAATGTAAGTTCGAATCGAACATCGGGTGTTTGTCTGTTCGCTGAACACACATAAAAGGGTCGTTCAGTGGGAAGTTTGCCCACTGCTGAGCGCCCCATAATGCACTGAGCTTTTGCAGTGCATTGATTGCTGATGATTGACCAAAGCAGGCACCTGAACTGTATGCCTTGGCCAATCACAGCACAATGTACTGTGAGAGTCATGATTGGCCAAAGGCAGGGTGCCTTTGGCCAATCATGGTTTAGGGGCTAAGTACAGGCCCCACTCACACTATATAAGGCTGCTGCTTACACAGCAGCCTTGTGTAGCGTGTTAGTGGAAATTAGGCAGGGTAGTTAGTGGATGGTGAGTTCAGTCAGTTTAGTGTAGTCAGTGTAGTGTAGTGTTGTGAATAACACAGTGTAGTGTACAACACTCTTGTGTCACCACTGATCAAATTTTTTGTTTCATTGATCTTTTTTTTTTTCTTGCAGCATCAGGTTCTGTTGCTGCATTATTGGTACCCCCCCTTCTGTTTTACAGGTGTTATTCCTTCTGCATCTGCACAGCAGTGGTTTCCATTTTTTCCGGCGCAGCAGCACTTCAGAATATTTAGGGCATAATTGATGTCACCCTTCTGCATCACAGGTGTTCCTCTTTCTGTGTCAACAGTGGTTTCCTTTTTTTTTTTTTTTTTAATTTTTTTTTAGTGCAGCAGCACTAAGAATATTTAGGGCATAATTGCTGTCCCCCTTCTGTGTCGCAGGTGTTCCTCTTTCTGCGTCCGCTGTGGTTTTCTTTCTTTTTTTTTTCTTTTTTTTTTGGTGCAGCAGTACTAAGAATATTCAGGGCATAATTTCTGTCCCCCCTTCTGCATCGCAGGTGTTCCTCTTTCTGCATCAGAAGTGGTTCCCTTTTTTTGGCTTTTTTGGAATTTTATTTTTTTTTTCTCCATCAGCAGCAAAAAAAAGAAAAATTCTCCATAATTGCTGTTCCTTCTTCTCGCAGGTGGTCTTTCTTCTGTATCACCACTGTTTTTTCATTTTTTTGGGCTTTCGTTATTTTTTTTTTTTTTTACATTTATTTTATTTTAGTTTCTTTTGCAGCCGCATCAGTAAAAAAAATCTCCACATTTGCTGCACCCTTATTTTATTTATTAAAAAAATGAAACAGTTTATAAAGCACCAAGCACAAAACTATTGCACCCAAGCACCATATTCCCATCCCACACTCTATAATAAAAAGTTATAAAAATCCCCCAAAAAATGAAAAACAATAATAAAACGATTTATAGTGCACCAAGCCAAAAGTATTGCACCCAAGCACCATATTTAAATAAATAAATAAAAAGTTATAAAAATCCCCCCAAAAAATCCTTATCGTGTCTGAAAGGCCAATAAGGAGAGGCATACACTCACAGGCCACTAAAAGAAGGCAAGCAGCCTCTGTGTCCACGGTAAAAAATGGTGTTCGCAAACATGGTGCATCCTCTGCAACCGGGGCACGCTTGTCCTTTTTTTCCTGTGCTGGCTGTGTTATTGAGCCACAACATGCAGAAGAGTTGGTGGAGTGGATAACTAAGCTGTCCTCATCCTCCTCATCCTCTGTCACCCAGGCTCATACTAGTTTTCCTTCTACCACAGCTGCCAAAGCGGCCTATTCCACAGGCTCCTTGTCCACAGCTACTCCTTCCACAGGGTATAAACAGGGCCAAGGATAAATCCAAGGGAAAAAACAAGCTTACTTACTGACCAGCTTGCAGACAACCAATTAAACCTGTCTAACAGTATGCGTTAAAAGCAGGGGTTTAGTCTGCACGCATTTGCAATTGCATACATAAGCCACAGAGCCTTGCCACGGCACCCTGGTATCTGTGGTACCTAACACTAACTTATAAGTGTCCCCACAGTGGAGGCACATGCATTCTGATGGATAGATGAGGGCAGGTGGACTGAAGGGGAGCCTGTCCCTTCTTAAAGGTACAGGAGAACGCTGAGCACCCAGCATGCAACTCAATGGCAGTGAAGGTGTCAGTGTGTTGCCTGACCAATATACGAGACAGTGACACATAAGAGACGCCATTGCCCCATCTATAGCTGACCATCACAGCAAGCAGCATTGGAAGGCTACAAAAGGTATAAACAAGGCGAAGGATAAATCCAAGGGAAAAAAACAAGCTTACTTACCGACCAGCTCACAGACAACCAATTAAACCTGTCTAACAGTATGCGTCAAAAGCTTTTAATACGTACTGTTATAAAATACTATTCCTGAATCTTGATTATGCTAGCTTCCAACAATGTTTTTGGTTTAGGGCACCACCATCACCCAAGGCCCAATTTTTCTGCTTCTGTTTGACAGGTGCATGTAATTTCCATATTTTTTCAAATTATTAACAGCAGGGCCCATTCCTGCGCCCAGCAAGAGTACCTGTGAGGGGTTACAGTGTTCAGGCACCACTAGGGATGGTTTGGGCCGAGCATAAATTTGGTCTGAACATTGCTAATTTAGGTACTCGCCTAACCCCCAAACTTTCTGGGCACTTAGTGAGATGTTCGCACACTGAGCACGCAGTCAATAGGTTGTTAAAGCTTCCCCACTGAGAGCTGAATTGAAAAAAATAATTGTAAAAAAAAAAAAGAATGTAACTTAAAAAAAAATGGAGTGGGGGGACTCTTTGAGACTAGTATAGATTTTAGGGGAACTCCACACCAACATGTTAAAAAAATGGTGTGGGGTCCCCCCAATATCCATACCAGACCCTTATCCAAGCCTGCAGCCTGGCAGGTCAGGAAAGGGGGGTATGAGCGAGCACCCCCCCTCCTGAACCATACCAGGCCGCTTGCCTTAAACATGAGGAAGGTGCTTTGGGGTGCTCCCAAAGCACCTTGTCCCCATGTTGATGGGGATAAGGTCCTCTTCCAGACAACCCTGGGTTGTTGTTGTCACGGTCTGCTGGCGGGGGGCTTATCGGGCAGGCGGGGTGCTTATCGGAATCTGGAAGCCCCTGATCCCAGCTCCCTCTATGTGAATAGGTATCGGCTACATTGTACTCCTACCTATTCACCAAAAAAGTGTAAAAAAGTTTATTTTATTTACTAAAAAAAAAAAAAATAGTGTCCCATGATGTAAATCCATTTTCAATCATGGCGCCCACCAGACCCCAAAAATAGAGAGAAAAAAAACCCGCTTTCACCTCTTGGGAGGCCTCCCGCAGCAAGCCTTCTTTCTGCTTTGACAGTTCTTATATAGGGAATGGGTGGGGTCACCCAGCTATAGCATCCAATGGCACCACCCCCTTCTGATGTCATGTGATGTCACGTGATGTCAGAAGGGGACGGTGCCACCGAGTGACATAGCTGGGTGACCCTGCCCCTTGCCTATATAAGAACTGTCAAAGTGCAGAGCGGGCATATGGCAGAAAGCCTCCCAGGAGAAGGACCATTTTTTTTCTCCTGTTTTTTGGGGTCCGGTGGGCGTCATGACTGATGACGGATTACATTGAGGGACACTATTTTTTTTCTTTTTTAATAAAGGACTTGTCAAAAACTGTTTCCTGTGTTTCTTACTTTTTGACACTTTTTTGGTGAATGGTTAGGGATACAGTGTACCCGATACCCATTCACATAGGGAGGGGGGCCGGGATCTGGGGCCTCCCTTGTTAAATGGGGCTTCCAGATTCTGATAAGTGCCTCCTCCAAAGACCCCAACAATCACAGCCTAGGGTTGTCAGGAAGAGGCCCTTGCCCCCAAGGCACCCATCCCCTCATGTTGAGGGCATGTGGCCTGGTATGTTTCAGGAGGGGGGCACTCACTCGTTCCCTCTCTTTTACTGACCTGCCAGGCTGCATGCTTGGACAAGGGTCTGGTATGAATTTTGGGGGGACCCTACCCCTTTTTTTATTTTAAATGAAATCTTTTCCTTTAGAAATGTCAGTATTGCTGCAGCAGGCTCTATAAATCATACAGATGCGCCAATTTACAGGCAGACTAAGGGAATCCCCCAGGCATGATATTTAAAGGAATTTTTAATTTTACTTGTTTACTTTAAGCATCATTAAAATCACTGCTCCTGTAGCCTCCCTGGCTGTATGATTGTGTCAGATTTTTGCATCTCAAAGCGGTACAATTGTTTTGCATAGAAATTTGGCTTTTTATATTGTAGGCCTGTAATTCTTAGCAATAACACACTTAAATCTGTCCAAACAAGAGTCTAGTAGATATCCCGGGTATGATAAAGTTTGAAACATAAAATCATAAATTATAATATAATAAATAACCATAAATAATTATCAAAAATAATAATATAATAATAATAAAATGAATTTCCCCATGATTCACCCAATTCTGCAAGTGTTCTAATTTATTATCACTGTTTTCTATCTGGTCTAAAACCACTTTTGATGTAAAGGGACACTTTTTGGTTGCTATGGACAATCTCAAGTTTCCAGGCAGAAAGAACAGTATATATAATATAAAATTGCATGCAGGGCATCGGACAAAGCAATAGGGACAAAAGGGATGTGAAATGATTTCATACAGTAATGTAATCTGTGAGATTACAGTGTACTGTATGTGTTATGAATTTTCAACTTTTTGAATTTGCTGCCAGGCTCCGCCCCCCATGCGTTGCGACACTCGCAGGGAACAGAGCCCAGCACACAGAGCTTAGGGTGGAGGTCACAGCCCGCAGACACAGCGGGGGGACATCGCAGGATCCTGGGGATAAAGTAAGTAACCTGCACCAGGATCCTGAGATGCAATCCCGAGTGTGGCTCGGTTTTGCCGCAAATGGTACTGAAATTTAACCCCGGGCCACACTCAGGAAAACTGCCAGGGAGGTTAAAAATGATTATTTTAGCCCTTGCTTCCCTTCTCTTTCTTCTTTTATTTACCTGTTCCTCCCTCCTCTTTCTTACTCACTCCCTTACCCAATGTACACCATTGGTAATGCCATCTATTAGTGTAACACCCTAAACAGTTACCTCTCTCTCATCTAATGGAGTAATACTCTTGTCTTATACTTACTACAACAATAGGCTCTCGCCTCCAGCATCCTAGTACTTCTTGAAATCTGTCAACGCATGTATGCTTGTGTAACCCTACATTACTCTGTATCTTCACAACCAATACATTTTTCCCTGTTTTTCTTATTCATTATACTCTATTTAATTTTCATTGTTTTCAAATGAATACATACTACTGTTTATTGACTGTTACCAATAAAAAATTTGAACAGAAAAATGATTGTTTTAAATAATTTTGTTTGCATTGATACATGTCCCCCAGGGCAGTACACAGGTCCCCATAAACTTTTTATGACAATAACTTGCATATAAGCCTTTAAAATGAGGACTTTTGATTTTGCATATGCGTGTACCATAGCCTTTAACAGAGTTTGCATGTTCGGTAGAACTTTTTCCCTGTTCGAGATGTTCTGGTGTGGTGGGGGGTGTTTGGACCATCACCAATTCTGATTGATTTATTCAAAGCATTTATATGTGAAACATAACCATTTGGTGAGTGAGACTCACATAGGGTGAGCACTTGAGGTGGTTGTTTGTGGAGTGGGATAATCACATCATCTTTCCTGCACGATTGGAACACTATTGGAGCTGCTATTTGCAGTTATATTATATGTGGGACTTTTGCACAGACTTTTTAATGAACTTAAAGACTTCATAATTTGGATTTCTAGCATTGTTCTAGCGTCTTCTGGAATCTATTAACATTGATTTGATTGCATAAGAGAGATATATTTCTTATAAAGGAGGCAGCAGGAATGTTATAGATTAATTGTTAAAACACTTTATTTATCACTATTTATTGTTGCTTAAGTTATATGATTTGGGTTAATTTTTTTACAGCACAGTGTTATTAGATGTTTATTATACTTAAAGGGGTTGTAAAGGTGTTTTTTTTTTTTTTTAAAAATAACAAACATGTCATACTTACCTTCACTGTGCAGCTCGTTCTGCACAGAGTGGCCCCGAACCTGGTCTTCTGGGGTCCCTCGGCGGCTGTCTCAGCTCCTCCCCGCAAGCATTTACCACCTTCATGCGAGCTCTCTCGCACGGTGGTGAGTGCTTGCGGGCGCGCTCCCGTGATACAGCCGGCGGCTATAGCCGCTCGCTGTATCACTCGGCCCCGCCCCCCGGCGCGCCGCGTCATCGGATGTGATTGACAGCAGCGCGAGCCAATGGCTGCGCTGCTTTCAATCCATCCACTGCAGCCAATCAGCGGCCAGGGTGAGCGGAGGAACAGATGTCGGGAACGCGAAGCTGACTTTCGAGGCGTCAGGTAAGTAAAACGGGGGTGCTGGGGGCGGCGGTTCTGTCAGAAGTTTTTTCACCTTAATGCATAGAATGCATTAAGGTGAAAAAACTTTTACCTTTACAACCCCTTTAAAAGTTTGCCAATAAAAAGGATAGGAAACATAAAATCTTAAAAAAAAAATTGACATTGAAAATATTCAAACATGAAATCTATGAATTTAAATGAGTTTAATGTACATCAAATTGGATATAATATCCAGGGAATGACATTACAAATGATGCACAATTTCTGTTCTATTCTATTGTTGCTATTATAGACCAGTGTATAGGAAACTTCTTGAGTTTCTTTTTTTTTTTTTTTTTGGTGTTCAAGAATTGTATTGTTTTTTCTTAACATAGTGTAATAAATACATTGTTACATCAAATAAAGAATGATATATATAAATATAATAGACATATAAAGGTATACTTAATAAAAATAAAGTAGGGATATATCAGACAAATAAGATAAAAATAAATACATATGATATTAACAAAATTCACATTTAATAATTCATTCTTATTTTATAAGTATTATTGTAATGAATCACTGATCAAATGAAAAGTGTTTTTAAAGTTGTTCAAGTCAAAAGAAATGTATAAAAAAAAAAAAAAAGGAATGCAGATGAAGAATATGGGTAAGATAAGGACCTTTAAATGTCCTTATCTTACCCATATTCTTCTGTATTCCTTTTTTTTTTTTTTTGATGAGTAATGTAACCAAGGTAGCCATGTATTTTTAAAAGTAGTTAGGCGTTTATTCAAAATGCAAGTTAATTTATCGTTGATCATAACCCAGTTCCACTTTTGTATAACATATTCAAATGTTATGCCAGATTGGTTCCAACAACATGCAATGGTTATTCTAGCAGCTAAGATTATATAAGAAGTTAAGCGTTTGGTGTGTTTAGGTAAACTCATATCAAAGTTTTGAAAAAGAGCAATGTCAGGGGATTTAATAATATTTATTTTGGTAACTTCATGTATAAAGTCAAATATTTTTATCCAATATTTACGTATTTTAGGACATCGCCACCAGATGTGTACCATAGAACCTTCTTGACCACAATTTCTAAAACATTTAGAAGAGAATTGTCGATTTATTTTAGCTATCCTTGAAGGAACCATGTACTATCTTAATGGAGTTTTGTAATTAGATTCCACTAAAGACGTATTTATTGAAATTTTAGAGATATTATTGATAGTTTTATACTATATATTTATTGACTATATATCAAGAAAAATTAAGATCTTTTGCCCTTTGTGTTATATATGGGCGTTTATGTGTCGGCTCGATTAAAATATTATATAAACTAGATATACGGCCTGTTGTGGGATTTCTAGTAACACAAGATTATCATAATGGGGGATTTTAATTATCCAGACATAGCCTGGGCGGAGGGAACCGCGCATTCATTTAAGGCTCGCCAGTTCCTTAATGTCTTGCAGGACAATTTTATGGGTCAGATGGTAGACACACCAACTAGAAATAAAACATTACTGGAACTACTGATTACCAACAATACAGACCTGATCACGGATGTGGAAATACGGGGCAATTTAGGTAATAGCAATCACAGGTCAATTAGTTTCAGTATAAATCACACAAATAGGAAACATGAAGGGAACACAAAGACACTGAATTTCAAAAGAGCCAACTTCCCTAAACTACAAACCTTGCTAAAAGGCATAAATTGGGATAAAATATTAGGAACAAAGAATACGGAGGAGAGATGGGTTTGCTTTAAGAGCATATTAAATAAGGGCATTAGCCAATGCATCCCATTGGGTAATGAATTTAAAAGAGCGAACAAAAATCCTGGATGGCTTAACTCCAATGTAAAAATGCATATAAAAGCAAAGGAGAAGGCCTTCAAAAAATACAAGATTGAGGGATCATCCTCAGCATTCAGACTTTATAAAGAATGCAATAAAAAATGTAAGGGTGCAATTAGGACGGCTAAGATAGAACATGAAAGACACATAGCGGAGGAGAGCAAAAAAATCCCAAGAAATTCTTTAAGTATGTAAACAGTAAAAAATGGAGGACAGACCATATTGGCCCCATAAAGAATGAGGAAGGACATCTGGTTACAAAGGATGGGGAGATGGCAAAGGTATTGAATTTATTCTTCTCCTCAGTCTTCACAAGTGAATCGGGGGGCTTCAGTAACCAAAACTGCAGTGTTTATCCTCATGACACAACACAGGAAGCACCTCCATGGTTAACAGAGGACGGAATTAAAATTAGACTTGAGAAACTTAACATTAATACATCACCGGGACCAGATGGCTTGCATCCGAGGGTACTTAGGGAACTCAGTCAAGTGATTGCCAGACCGTTGTTCCTAATTTTTACAGACAGTCTATTGACTGGAATGGTACCAGCTGATTGGAGAAAAGCCAATGTAGCACCAATATTTAAAAAGGGCCCAAAATACATCTTTGGGAATTACAGACGAGTTAGCCTAACATCAATTGTATGTAAACTCTTGGAGGGGATGATAAGGGACTATATACAAGATTTTAGTAATAAGAACGATATCATTAGCAGTAATCAGCATGGATTCATTAAGAATCGTTCTTGCCAAACCAATCTATTAACCTTCTATGAGGAGGTGAGTTGCCATCTAGATAAAGGAAGGCCCGTAGATGTGGTGTATCTGGATTTTGCAAAAGCATTTGACACAGTTCCCCATAAACGTTTACTGTACAAAATAAGGTCCGTTGGCATGGACCATAGGGTGAGTACATGGATTGAAAACTGGCTACAAGGGCGAGTTCAGAGGGTGGTGATAAATGGGGAGTACTCAGAATGGTCAGGGGTGGGTAGTGGGGTTCCCCAGGGTTCTGTGCTGGGACCAATCCTATTTAATTTGTTTATAAACGACCTGGAGGATGGGATAAACAGTTCAATCTCTGTATTTGCAGACAATACTAAGCTAAGCAGGGCAATAACTTCTCCGCAGGATGTGGAAACCTTGCAAAAAGACCTGAACAAATTAATGGGGTGGGCGACTACATGGTAAATGAGGTTCAATGTAGAAAAATGTAATATAATGCATTTGGGTGGCAAAAATATGAATGCAATCTATACACTGGGGGGAGAACCTGTGGGGGAATCTAGGATGGAAAAGGACCTGGGGGTCCTAGTAGATGATAGGCTCAGCAATGGCATGCAATGCCAAGCTGCTGCTAATAAAGCAAACAGAATATTGGCATGCATTAAAAGGGGATCAACTCCAGAGATAAAATGATAATTCTCCCGCTCTACAAGACTCTGGTCCGGCCGCACCTGGAGTATGCTGTTCAGTTCTGGGCACCAGTCCTCAGGAAGGATGTACTGGAAATGGAGCGAGTACAAAGAAGGGCAACAAAGCTAATAAAGGGTCTGGAGGATCTTAGTTATGAGGAAAGGTTGCGAGCGCTGAACTTATTCTCTCTGGAGAAGAGATGCTTGAGAGGGGATATGATTGCAATTTACAAATACTGTACTGGTGACCCCACAATAGGGATAAAACTTTTTCGCAGAAGAGAGTTTAATAAGACTCGTGGCCACTCATTACAATTAGAAGAAAAGAGGTTTAACCTTAAACTACGTAGAGGGTTCTTTACTGTAAGAGCGGCAAGGATGTGGAATTCCCTTCCACAGGCGGTGGTCTCAGTGGGGAGCATTGATAGCTTCAAGGAACTATTAGATAATCACCTGAATGACCGCAACATACAGGGATATATAATGTAATACTGACACATAATCACACACATAGGTTGGACTTGATGAACTTGTGTCTTTTTTCAACCTCACCTACTATGTAACTATGTAACTATGTAAAGATTGTTCAAATAGGGATAACGTGGATGGGCAACTAATTCCATTAATTTTGCAAGAATAAATTAATCAAGTTGTATCAAGATTGTGAGGATGGCAATAATATAGATTGCTAATAGTTTAGTGAGTATAATTTATTTCCAGATAAAAAAATTCATAATATGTGACAAACCTTTATTTTTCCACCACTGAAAAAGATCAGAGGATAATCCAGGTACAAATTCAGGATTATTGAAAAAAGGATATAAAGGTGTATGAGATGAACAAAGATTTTTCCTTAATCGACATCTATCCCAAATTGATAAAGAGAATGAAAGATTAGGACATAAGATAGGGAGTCTCAATTTGCTAGGAATCCACATTAAAGCTGAAATTGAAACTTTAGAACATGCAAGGGCCTCCACATCAACCCAGTGTGGAGTTGGACCAGGAATTGTAGTGACTGCCAGTTGGGCTATTTGAGCTGCTTGATAGTAAGTAAATTTGGGACCTCTAGACCTCCACATTTTTTGAAGTGTAAATTGTTAGTTTAATAATTCTAAGGTGTTTTTGTCCCCAAATAAAATGTGCGATTTTTCTTTGAAGTAAAAGGAGGTCTTGTTTAGGAGTTATGATAGGGAGATTTCAAAAAAGATATACAATTTTTGGTAAGATATTAATTTTGACTGATTCTTCCGAACCAAGAAAGATTTGACCTTGACCATTTATTCATATCTAAATGAGTGCAGCACTAAGATCATTAAATGAGAATTTTTTTTTTACCAAAAGCAAATATTGACATAATGAAATGGTGAAAACAAGCTGAAAACAGAAAACTAAGGTGGAGATATTAACTCCAAAATTATTATTCTGTGTTCTATTAAAAAATATTGTGAATATTGAATCACCTGATACTAAACCAATCAAATTAAAATATAAAGTAAATACATCAAATATAAAATAGGTGTATACACACATACAAAGTGAAAAATATTAATCCTCAGCCGTGGGTTAATATACTCCAAATATACATAACTTAGGATAAATAAGTGATGTGAATCTGGTAATCAAAAGTGAAAACATAAAAAACATATGTGATAAAATTTAAATAAGTCCCATAGATCTTGCAAGAAGGAAAATTAGCCAGTGAAGGTTACAGCCAACAGATGGTGAAAAGAAGGATCCTTCATCCAGTGAAACGTAACACGAGTGAGTAAGTATTCTCCTTACCAGCTAAAAAGACAGATATGTTGGTCTCTCCGAGCCCAGGGAATTCGGTCTCCCAAAAACCTATAGGACATCCAAGGCTGCTGAATCTGTATCCCAAAAACCTATAGGATATCCAGGGCTGCTGAATCGGTGTCACTGTGCACCTAGAAGCTGTGAGTGGACATCTAGGTGTGCCTTCCTGAGAAATTTACTTTCCTCATGCAGTTTTGAAATAGTATCTTGCAGACTGAGAATCTCATTATCTTTGTCTCTCTGGAGTTGGGATACTTGCTGGTTGTGCAGCTCAATGGTTTTGCAGTGTTCCAGCTTTAGGCTGCTATGCTCCACTTGTAAATCAGACAACTGCTTCTTGATCTCCTCATTCTGATTCTTAAGAATCTTATGCTGTGAGCTTAGGAATAAGCAACTGCTATAGCCGGTCTATGAGTCTGAAGGCAATGTGTTTGTGTCATTGCAGTGGTGTATGAACATCGGTCAAGGCTTGAACGCTCTTTACAGAAAGAAATGGGTGAACACAAGAAAATGAAAGAAGATTATTTAGTTTATAAACTGGAGGCACAGGAGGCCCTGAACAAAGAGAAGCAAGATTCTATGAATCGCTATGGGGCCCTAAGCTCACAGCATAAGATTCTTAAGAATCAGAATGAGGAGATCAAGCAGCCCTGGATATCCTATAGGTTTTGGGGATACAGATTCAGCAATGAGGAAATGAGGTTAGAAGTTTTACTAGGTTAGGTATTGTTGTATGAGGGGAAGTAATATACATCATATCATCATTCTTGAGTTTCTTAAGCACTTATTGTAATATTTCATAGATAAATATACTTGATTTGATTGTAGCCGTATTAGTGCAATTGTGACAGAGAACATTGAGTACTGTCGGTGATACTTTTTTTATTTGCACTAACATACAATTTTTCAGGACAAGCTTTCGGGGTATGTCCCCTTCTTCAAGGTCCAAGCAGTACTGATTCACAAATTTTTAAGCAGCATGTTAAAGAAAAAAGAAAAAAAAAAAAAAGGAAAACCAAACACATACAAATCAATGGTAGTAAAGATAGCAGCAGAGTTAGTGAGATAAGACAGAGGAGAGAGAGCTATAGAATGCAGGGGGGATACTAGTCACAGAGGGGTCGTAAAACTTTAGCATAATGTGTAAGGAAACCAATATCTAAATTCAGGCCGTTATTTTTTGTGTCAAAAAGAAGTATCATTCTAAGTTCAAACGTTTTCTTTTTGACACGAAAAATAACGGCCTGAATTTAGATATTGGTTTCCTTATACATTATGCTAAAGTTTTACGACCCCTCTGTGGCTAGTATCCCCCCCTGCATTCTATAGCTCTCTCCTCTGTCTTATCTCACTAACTCTGCTGCTATCTTTATTACCATTGATTTGTATGTGTTTGGTTTTCCCTTTTTTTTTTTTTTTCTTTAACATGCTGCTTAAAAATTTGTGAATCGGTACTGCTTGGACCTTGAAGAAGGGGACATACCCCGAAAGCTTGTCCTGAAAAATTGTATGTTAGTGCAAATAAAAAAAGTATCACGGACAGTACTCAATTTTCCCTGTCATAGATAAATATCATAGATATATATTATATTATTCTCCAAAATTCTACTTTTAGGTCACTACTGAGCTTAGTATGCATAACTGATATTATTAGATTACAAATAAAAACATATAATCAAGTAAAAGATCCCGATGTGGGTTGGGAGTTACTTATATAAGAAACTACTGCAGATATATATTTTTCAGCTCTTCATATTCTAAAAATACTGATTATACAGTCCTTAAGGACACTCTAATGAGTTTGGTTTTGCTGATATCACTTTCACACAGTAATCTGAGCTGTTAAATAAATAAATAAAATACAGAGATTTACATGTTTTCACACAGGGTCATCTCGCTGGTTCATTTTATTTGATAGATGTCAACTTATCCTCTCAGCATGGGATAGATTTAGCATAAAGCGAGCTCTTGAATCTTGCTCTAGTTTAGATTACTGTAGCCCATGGTTTAACAGCAACATAATCAATACATAAAGAATGGGCATTATTATCCATTGAGAAGGTATTGAATGATTTCAGGCATCAAAGGATCTCAACAGGCAGTGTGTGCTATTCTTATATTTACCAGTTCAGTGTTGACAACATAAATAAGTGATCCAATTTATTGTCATTTCTAAGTGTACTGTAAGCTGTGAGAATCAGAATTCAGCTTTCATCTGCTGTGTGTACTATATTGCACTGTAACTTTAAATCTTTAAAGGTTTATGTATGTTATAGAAACAATTTGGAGGACATCACATGGCTTTCAACACACATTTGTGTTTTTGCCTGATGCGAGTGCCATTGTAATGAATTGAAATGCTTTAAAACATATAAACAAATCAGGTTAAAACATACATCAACACATGGCAATACATGTAAAAGTGAACATGCCTTTTGATGCGTGTGAATTGATTTCACTGGGAAATGCATTAAATTAGAAATGCCTTATAATTATAAATGAGCTTCTTTCTTCCTTCTACTGCATATGTCAGTGCATATACACTATATTGTCATAAGTATTGGGACACCTGCCATTACACGCAAGTGAACTTTAATGGCATCCGCATCTTAGTCCGTAGGGTTCACTATTGAGTTGGCCTACCTTTTGCAGCTATAAGAGCTTAAACTCTTCTGGGAAGGCTGTCCACAAGGTTTAGGAGTGTGTCTATGGCAATGTTAGACCATTATTCTAGAAGCGCATTTGTGAGATCAGGCACTGATGTTGGATGAGAAGACCTGGCTCATAGGTCCTCCACCCCAAACTCGCTCATCTACACTATATTGCCAAAAGTATTGGCCACCCCTCCAAATCATTTGGTGGAGGGGGGATTATGGTGTGGGGTTGTGCTTGGCCCTTTAGTTCCAATGAAGGGAACTCACCATACTAAGACATTTTGCACAATTTTATGCTCCCAGCTTTGTGGGAACAGTTTGGGGTTGGCACCTTACTGTTCCAACATGACTGTGCAACAGTGCACTAAGCAAGGTCCATAAAGACATGGATGAGCGAGTTTGGAGTGGAGGAACTTGACTGGCCTGCACTGAGTCCTGACCTCAACCCGATAGAACACCTTTAGGATGAATTAGATCAAAGACCGCAAGCCAGGCCTTCTTGTCCAACATCAGTGCCTGACCTCACAAATGCGCTTCTGAAAGAATGGTCAAACATTCCCATAGACACGCTCCTAAGCCTTCCCAGAACAGTTGAAACTGTTATAGCTTCAAAGGGTGGGCCAACACAATATTGAACTCTATGGACTAAGACTGGGATGCAATTAAAGTTTGTGTGCGTGTAAAGGCAGATGTCCCAATACTTTTGACTGTATAGTGTACGTAAGCCTGCAGAACCTGGACATCAGCATGACAGCTAAAGTTCTGGTCTGTATGCAAAAGCCACCACCCCCATAGGACTTATTTTACCAATAATAAAATAATTCCAGATAGCATTAGGTCACATGGTTTATATTTGCACTGTTTTGCCACAGTTATGTGTATTGTTTCACTATTTTCTATTGCTAAGTGCTGCAGAGGAGGGTAATAAATGCAATATTGTGGTTAGAAATATATATATTTTTAAATCTAATGTTGTGCTTATATGAAGATATAGGATGTTGCCTTAATCTTGGTAGTAAAAAAAGGGATAGGGGCGGGTACCATCATCCTTGAAATTAGGATAGTGGAAAAAGGTGTGTCAGGGGCTATTCCAAAATATTGCCCCATGACAACAAGAATTGTTGTGGACTATCTTGGTACCCAGGGATTTAGACAAGGTCAATATAATATAAGTATAACTTTTTTGAAAAAAGATCATAGAACATAGATAAAAAAACATTAAGTACAACAATACGTAAAATAGTTATTGCACACAGTTACAGGTGGTTCAAAAGATAAACCCCACTGGTATATGGGGAGTAAAGATGTAGGTCCAGACGTAATCCTCTACATGTTTCGTGACACAAGTCGCTTCTTCAGGAGGAATCGACCATAAACATCTATAGAGAAATACAGTCTCATAATTATGTAATCGCAGAAAATGAGAACAGTAGAAAGGACAAAGAGTACAATTATACCTAGATACAGTAAATAAGAACGTTTTGGTGTGTTTTAGTCAGGCATAGTTTACCAGTGGAAGCCCGAAGAGGGCACCAGATGGCACAATTTGAGGCACCCTAAATGGGTAATCCTCCAGCCGCGAACATGGGAGGCACTAAAAGGGAGGAGAGAGAGGGAGAGGGAGGGAAATGGGAGGGGGGAAAGGGAGGGGAAAGGAAGGGGAGGGAAAGGGGAAAGGGGGAAGGGAAAGGGAGGGGAAGGGGAGGAAGGAAAGTGGAGTGGAAAGGGAGGGGAGGGGAAGGGAAGGGGGGCAAGGGCTGAAGAAAAGGGGGGAAGGGGATGGGGGGAGAAAGAGAGAGAAGATGTTGCCTCAATCTAGGTAGTAACACGGGAAGCACTAAAAGGTGCAATAACTGAAATCAAAAGATTACAGGCTCTATTACAGGCATTACATCTAAAAATAAGAATGGCCTGCTCAGCTACTGCCAGCGCTACCTGTGTTTTCATGACAGGAAGCTGCTTGGCACTTGCTATTATTGTCACGTTTTGTGGTCATTATTTATGATGTGAACTAACGGCTCATATCTTTACATGTACTTATTGCACCTGTTTCTTTAGCCCAACGGCTTTAGGGGAACTGTTACTGGCCACATCTGACCACTGAACATCGCTTTTAAAAACAAGTTTACCTGCCTTTATCCTTGGAACACGGCTGTGTTTTGAGTTCTGCCTTTGATCCCCGGGTACCATCCTACTTACATGCTATCTATCGGGTGGTTTAGTCTTTTGATTGGATTGATGTTTCCCTTTCCACTTCCCATTCCTTTATCCCTTATCCTTCCCCTCCTACCCAACACCTTCCCTCTCCTCCCTCACCCCTTCCCCCCTTTTCTTTCCCCCCGCCCCCTTCCCCTCCCCTCCTTTTACCCACCCCTCCCCTTACCCTCCCTTTCCCTTTCCCTTTCATTAAAAGTCATGTGTGCATTGTAGTTATAAGCCATTGTACATGCATGCCCAGGACTGTCCTAGGGTGGGTAGACTGCACATGCAAGGTCCTGTGTTTTGGTCTATGACAAACTCTTCTGCAGCCCTTCCTATTGGATTACTTAAAATGGAAAAAAGCATGGCTTGAGTTGCTCAGTTATAGACTCAGAGAAGGACTCCTTTCAGACTGAGGAGAATTACCAGCTGAATGGCGCTTAACCACTTAAGGACCAAGCCTCTTTTTGAGATTGGTTGTTTACAAGTTAAAAACATTATTTTTTGCTAGAAAATTACTTAGAATCTTCAAACATTATACATTTTTTATATACCCTAGAGAATAAAATGGCGGTCGTTGCAATACTTTCTGTCACACCGTATTTGCACAACAGTCTTACAAGAGCACTTTTTTGGAAAAAATACACTTTTTTGAATTAAAAAATAAGACAGCAGGAAAGTTAGCCCAATTTTTTTATATTGTGAAAAATAAAATTACGCAGAGTAAATTAATACCCAATATGTCACGCTTCAAAATTGCGCCAGCTCATGGAATGGCGACAATCTTTTACCCTTAAAAATCTCCATAGGCAACATTTAAAAAATTCTACAGGTTGCATGTTTTGAGTTACAGAGGAGGTCTAGGGCTAGAATTATTGCGCTCACTCTACCTCACATGTGTTGTTTGAACATCGTTTTCATATGCAGGTGCTACTCACATATAGGTTTGCTTCTGCAAGCGAGCTCGGTGGGACGGGGCATGTTTAAAACATTTTTTTCTTATTTATTTTACCTTTTATTTTTTATTTTTACACTGTTCGTTAAAAAAAAAAAAATATCACTTTTTTTCCAATTATCGGCCCTCTCCCGCCGCTGATAAAAGTGATCTTGTGGCGAATCCGACGCAGAAACCACTCTTATCGGAATGCCGACCGAAGAAGAGGATACCAGGGTTATGGCAGCTAGCTGCTGCCATAACAACAATATTCCTCTTCAAAATTAGGACGTATATCGGCGTGCAGCGGTCCATAAATTTGTGTACTCGACATACTGAGCATTTGATAACTGTCTATTTTCAGAACATCAAGAATGAGCAACAAGATTTTGGTTGTTTGTTATAAGTTAATTTGCTCTGTACTTTTGTCTACTGGGGAAAAGTGGTAAACACAATTCTGTTTATCTGAATCAACAGATTCTTCCAGTTAACAGATTTAAAGTCAATGTTTTTAATCTAATCAAGTTTTCCAGACAGTAAAATCATTGCTGTTTACTATTTCTATTTAAAAAAGGGAACATCTACTGGTAAAAGATCATTTGCAATAATAATTTATAATGTGTCATAGATTAAGAGGATAGCATTTTCTATAAATTGTTGAAATAAAAGATTATATTTATGTTCTCATATGTGGACTGCACTTCTGGTGGATTAGGTCCAGCCTGGCCATTAGTGTTGGGCAAACGGTTTTGCCAAAGCATGAGTGCGGGCTGAACATTGGCTGTTCTCCCCGTTTGTCCAACACCCAAATTTGCAGGGTGCTCAGTGGTTGTACGCCCCCTTGAACCCCCTGCAATGCACTTTTAGTTACTGAGGCCTGCAGGCATACAACCTTTGGCATCCTAAGTAATACCCTTTTTGGTAGGATTAAAGAAGAGAAAACTTCTAATAAGTCTGATTAGTTGTGATTCATCCAAAAAAATTATGAGCCACCAGTTTCTTGAAGTCAATAGAAATTTGAACCAGGTGCCAAAAAAGTGTGTATTAGAGAAAATTATGAGAACATTTTAAGGATAATTTCTGAAAATCCTGGCAGCCCCTGCCTGATGAGATGTTGGGCCACAAAATAGCCTAAGCCACTTCCTTTAAATATCTGCCAGGGATTCTAAGAGAGTGGGACCGGGTGCCACTGACAGTCAAGCTAAAGGGTTCTCAGACAATAGCAGAAGCAGATATAAGACAGATATAAGACAGAAAAAACCTTTAACCACTTCCGCATATACACTGTGGCAGGGCGGCCTGGCTGCACAAAATCACATACCTGCATGTGATTTTGTGCATGCGGTGTAGGAGCACTGCTCCTACTGTAATTGGACACAGCAGGAGCCAATCAGCGTGTCCAGCAGCCGCGATGGCCACCGCGGCCCGCTGATCGTTCGGTGCAGAGGCGGAGTAAACAAGGCAAACCATTGATCTGTCAGGGAGCAAAATAGAGATCTCGTGTTTCGGCTAAGCTGAAACACGGATCTCTCTTTTTCTCCATTGTATAAGTCCCCGACACAGTTAGTAAGTACCTCCCAGGGACACACTTAACCCCTTGATCACCCCTGGTGTTAACGCCTTCCCCGCCAGTGTCATTTATACATTGACAGTGCATTTTTTTTAGCACTGATCACTGTATTGGTGTCACTGGTCCCCCAAAAAGTGTTACTTAGTGTCCAATTTGTCTGCCGCAATGTAGCAGTCCTGCAAAAAATCCCTGATCACCACCATTACTAGTAAAAACAAGAAAAAAATTAAAAAGTCCCTAAATCTATCCCATAGTTGTAAACGCTAAAACGTTCGCACAAACCAATCAAAATATGCTTATTGGGTTTTTGTTACCAAAAATATGTAGCAGAATACATATTGGCCTAAACTGATTAAGAAATTTGATTTTTTACATTTTTTTTTATTGGGAATGTTTTATAGCAGAGAGTAAAAAATATTGTTTTTTATTCAAAATTGCCAGTCTTTTTTTCATTTATAGTGCAAAAAATTAAAACCGCTGAGGTGCTCAAATACCAGCAAAAGAAAGCTTTATTTGTGGGGAAAAAAGTCATCAATTTTATTTGGGTACAGTGTTGCACGACCGCGCAATTGTCTATTAAAGCAACGCAGTGCCGTATCGCAAAAAATGGCCTGGTCAAGAAGTGGGTAAAACCTTCCCGGAGCTGAAATGGTTAAAGCACCATAACAGTCTGAATTAACTATCAGCAAAACTTCAGAATCAGTTTTGTTTTGGATTATCACTTTTACACAAAAAGTTTACTTGTCTTCCTGGTCTTCATCTGGTGTAAATAATCTTACATTCAACAACTACGTTCAATGCTGTGAGTGCATGTTGACTGTGAGTGCATGTCGACTGTGAGTGCATGTGGACTGTGAGTGCACATGGACTGTGAGTGCACGTGGGCTGTGAGTACGCGAGTGCCGTGAGTGCACATGGACTGTGAGTGCACGTGTGCTGTGAGTACCTGTGTATATTATTGTTGAGAACCTGTGCATTGTTGAGTATTTGTGTCAGGAAGCTAGTTGTTAGTTGACAGGGTATAACCCCCAATCCCCATTAAATTAGTGGGTACGATGCCTGGTAGGTGATGTGACTCATCTTGCGGCATGTATGCATTCCTTGATCATCCAATCCAGGGCGAATAATGCTGTACAAAATGTAAGCATGTTGTTTCCCTGGAAGCCCAGGTTCTGAATCTAGGAGAGTTGGGATCGTACCTGGCAGGTGCCGGCAGGGGCCAGCACAGAGGCAGGTGGAGATAAAGAGGGGCAGGCACCAAAGCAGAGTAGATGGGTGACAGTCAGGAAGGGTAGAGGGGAAAGTGTCAGGGAGGCTGGTCCTGGGCTGAAACATCCCAATAAGGACACCCCGTTGAGTGACATTGGGGCCAGCACTGCTGGAGCTGAGTGACTCCCCTAGCTGCCAGGGAAATAACTCCTCCAGTGAGGATGGGAGTAAAGCCAAGGGAAAGGAAAGACAGATTCTGATGGTAGGGGACTCAATTCTTAGAAGGACAGAGAGGGCAATCTGTCACAAAGACTTGAAGCGCCAAACTGTATGTTGTCTACTGGGTGCTTGGGTTTGGCACATCACGGATCTTGTGAACAGAATACTGGGAGGGGATGGGGAAGACCCGGCTGTCATGTTGGCACCAATGACGAAGTCAGGGGAAGATGAAGTGTCCTAAAAAAACGACTTTAGGGACTTAGGAGCTAAATTGAGGAAAAGGCCCTCCAAGGTAGTATTCTCAGAAATACTACCTGTACCTTGAAAGGCAGAGGGAGATTAGGGAAGTAAACAAGTGGCTGAGGAGCTGGTGTAGAAAGGAGGTGTTTGGGTTCCTGGAGAACTGGGCTGACTTCTCAGTCGGTTACCAGCTCTATAGAAGGGATGGACTGCACCTAAATGAGGAGGGTGCAGATCTGCTGGGAGTGAAAATGGCTGAAAAGTTAGCAGGGCTTTTAAACTAGGTGACAGGGTGATTGGGGGGCATTAGTGGTAGGTTGACTAAAGCACCTAAACATGAGGTAAGTATAGTAACAAGTCCTATTTGCAACCTCAGAACACCCAATGAGGAGATAGTATGCGACCGGTCTAAACTACGTGGCATGTTCACCAATACCAGGAGTCTGATGGACAATATGGGAGAACTAGAGCTACTGTTGTACAAGGAGGATTTAGATTTTGTAGGAATTACAGAGACTTGGTTCAACAGCTCTCATGATTGGCTGGCAACATTTCAAGGGAATTTCCTATATCGCAGGGATAGAGAGGATAAAAAAGGGGTATGCATGTATATCAAAAATGATGTACAAGTTATCGTGAGAGATGACATCACTAAGGGAGCAAGGGAGGAGGTGGAATCCTTTTGGGTAGAGCTACAAAGGGAGGAAACTAAGGGGAAAGAAATACTGGGGGTATGCTATAGACCTCCTAACCAGAGGGAGGAGGTGGACCTCCTATCACAATTTGTATTAGTGGAAAGGATGGGAAGTGTCATTATAATGGGGGATTTTAATTATCCAGACATAGACTGGGTGGAAGGAACCGCACATCCATCTAAGGCTCACCAGTTCCTAAATGTCTTGCAGGACAATTTCATGGGTCAGATGGTAAATGCACTAACTAGAAACAAATCCTTAATAGACCTGCTGATTACTAACAATTAGGGATGAGCCGAACACCCCCCAGTTCGGTTTGCACCAGAACCTGCGAACGGCCTGAAAATTTGCACGAACGTTAGAACCCCATTGACGTCTATGGGACTCGAACGTTCGAAATCAAAAGTGCTCATTTTAAAGGCTAATTTGCATGGTATTGTCCTAAAAAGGGTTTGGGGACCCGGGTCCTACCCCAGGGGACATGTATCAATGCAAAAAAAACTTTTAAAAACGGCCGTTTTTCGGGAGCAGTGATTTTAATGATGCTTAAAGTAAAAAAAAGAAAAAGTGAAATATTCCTTTAAATATCGTGCCTGGGGGGTGTCTATAGTATGCCTGTAAAGTGGCGCGTGTTTCCCATGTTTAGAACAGTCCCTGCACCAAATGTAATTTTTAAAGGAAAAAATCTCATTTAAAACTGCTTGCGGGTTTAATGTAATGTCCAGTCCTGGCAATATGGATGAAAATCAGTGAGACAAACGGCATGGGTACCCCCCAGTCCATTACTAGGCCCTTTGGGTCTTAAACCCCGCACCCAAATTAAAATAAGGAAAGGTGTGGGGCCACCAGGCCCTATATACTCTGAGCAGCAGTATACAGGCGGTGCAAACAAGACAGGGAGTCTGTTTGTAATTTTGAATGGGTACATTTTTAACGTGTTTAGCTCAAGCCAAAAAATCTTTTTTAAGCTTTTTGGAAAACATAGGGAAGGGTTATCACCCCTGTGACATTTGTTTTGCTGTCTTTCCTCCTCTTCAGAAGATTTCACCTCACTTTTTGTCCCAATGACAAATGTTTTTTTGAAAATTTGTTTTTTTTTCTGGAACAAGGATTGGAAAGCATCAGTGGAAAGGAGAAATGTTTTTCCCATATTAACTCTTACAGGAGAGAATTTCCCTTCCTAGGGGTAGATTTCATCTCACTTCCTGTTGTCTCCTTCCGTTTGCAAGTAGGAGTCGTTTGTAAGTTAGATGTTTGAAAGTAGGGGCCTGCCCTATATAATCAGCAGAAATTTGGGCCTTAGGTGTTGTTGTGGCCACAACACTGTAAGCCCTCACAGGGCCCTGCTGTGAAATATTAGATCAAGAATTGTAATTACATGCCCCTGTTGAACAGGGGCAGAAAAATTGGGTCTTTGGTGGTGGTGGTGCTGGTGCCACAACACTGTAAGTCCTCACTCGCTCTTGGTGGGTGCAGAAATGGGCCCTGCTGTGAAATATTAGATCAAGAATTGTAATTACATGCCCCTGTTGAACAGGGGCTGAAAAATTAGGCCGTAGGCACTGGTGCTGGTGCCACAACACTGCAACCCCTCACAGACACTCTAGTTGGAACGCAGGAACGAGCCCTGCTGCAAAATATTGCATCAAAAATTGTAATTACACGCCCCTGTTAAACAGGGGCAGAAAAATTGGGCCTTAGGCACTGGTGCTGGTGCCACAACACTGCAACCCCTCACAGATACTATAGTTGGAACGCAGGAACAAGCCCTGCTGCAAAGTATTGCATCAAAAATTGTAATTACACGCCCCTGTTAAACAGGGGCAGAAAAATTGGGCCTTAGGCACTGGTGCTGGTGCCACAACACTGCAACCCCTCACAGATACTCTAGTTGGAATGCTGAAATGAGCCCTGCTGCAAAGTATTGCATCAAAAATTGTAATTACACGCCCCTGTTAAACAAGGGCTGAAAAATTGGGCATTAGGCACTGGTGCTGGTGCCACAACACTGCAACCCCTCACAGATACTCTAGTTGGAATGCTGAAATGAGCCCTGCTGCAAAGTATTGCATCAAAAATTGTAATTACACGCCCCTGTTAAACAAGGGCTGAAAAATTGGGCCTTAGGCACTAGTGCTGGTGCCACAACACTGCAATCCCTCACAGATACTCTAGTTGTAACGCAGAAACGAGCCCTACTGCAAAGTATTGCATCAAAAATGGTAATTACACGCCCCTGTTAAACAGGGGCTGAAAAATTGGGCCTTAGGCACTGGTGGTGGCGCCCAGAACCAAAAATGTTCTTACAAGCTATCAGCGTGATGATTGAGGAGGAAAAGGATAATTTCTCAGGGATAGTCACTCAGCATCAGTATAGGCAGTCTTTGAAGGGATCTGAGATTTCAAAAAAAATTATTCGGTTACATCAGCATCAGGTGCTTGGTAGCTGGTGGTGATCCAAGACTGATTCATTTTTATGAAGGTCAGTCGATCGACCGAGTCGGTGGACAGACGCACCCTGTGATCGGTTACAAAGCCTCCAGCAGCACTGAATGTGCATTCCGAAAGAACACTGGATGCAGGACAGGCCAGTAGCTCAATTGCCTTCTGTGCAAGCTCTGGCCAGTGATCCATCCTCAAGACCCAGTAACCCAGAGGATTTTTGGTGGGAAAGGTGTCCAAGTCAGATCTTGCCCCAAGGTACTCCAGCACCATGTAAAACAGACGCTGGCGATGATTGCTGGAACCGATCATACCTTGGGGCTGCGGACCAAAAAATTGTCTGAACGCATCGGTCAGACGGCCACCTTCTCCACCGCTCCTTCTTTGACTGCCCGAAGCCTCAGCAACACGTTGTCCAGAAACAGGAGTTTGTAACCTCCCAGTCTCTGGTAACGCGTTGCACAGACCTTTCTGCAAGGCCTCCCAAAGATGTTTCATCCTCTGCTCCCTCTGTGATGGCAAGATAAGGTCTGCAACCTTACCCTTGTAACATGGATCAAGGAGGGTTGCCAGCCAGTATTGGTCCTTCCCCTTGATACCACGAATACGAGGAACCTTACGCAGGCTTTGCAGGATCAGGGAGGCCGTGCAGCGTAGGTTTGCTGAGGCATTCGGTCCGGAGTCCTCTGGGTCACTAAGGACGACATGGTCCGCAGCCACCTCCTCCCAGCCACGTACAAGTCCATGTGTTTCTTGGGACTGATCCCTTAAAGACTGCTGCTGATGCTTAGTGCCAGGCTCCACCTCCATACTGACACAATCTTCCTCCTCCTCCTCCTCCTCCTCGTCCTCTTCCTGTGTGATCGGCGGGCACGCAGGAACACTGTCTGTATAAAGGGGGCCTTGAGAGCTAAGGAAGTCCTCCTCTTCCTGCCTCTGTTCTGCCTCAAGTGCCCTGTCCATTATTCCACGAAGCGTGTGCTCCAACAGGTGGACAAGGGGGACAGTGTCACTGATGCATGCACTGTCACTGCTCACCATCCTCGTGGCCTCCTCAAATGGTGACAGGACAGTGCATGCATCCCTGATCATGGCCCACTGGCGTGGGGAAAAAAAAACAAGCTCCCCTGACCCTGTCCTGGTGCCATAGTCGCACAGGTACTCATTGATGGCCCTCTGCTGCGTGTGCAGCCGCTGCAGCATGGCCAACGTTGAGTTCCACCTGGTGGGCATGTCACAGATTAGGCGGTTCTTGGGCAGGTTAAACTCCTTTTGGAGGTCCGTCAGCCGAGCACTGGCATTATATGACCGACGGAAATGCACACAGACTTTCCTGGCCTGCCTCAGGACATCCTGTAAGCCTGGGTACCTGCCCAAGAACCGCTGCACCACCAAGTTAAGGACGTGAGCCAAACAGGGCACATGGGTCATTTGTCCCTGTCGGAGGGCAGAGAAGAGGTTGGTGCCATTGTCGCAAACCACCATTCCTGCCTTAAGTTGGCGTGGCGTCAACCACCTCTGAACCTGCCCCTGCAGAGCTGA
This sequence comes from Aquarana catesbeiana, assembly GCF_042186555.1. Taxonomy (NCBI): domain Eukaryota; kingdom Metazoa; phylum Chordata; class Amphibia; order Anura; family Ranidae; genus Aquarana; species Aquarana catesbeiana. The sequence goes on from NC_133324.1 coordinate 842,984,170, forward strand.
CAGAACCTCTGCCCCAGTGTGGCTCCTGTCCCCCAAGCACACCAGCTCAAGCACCGCATGGCATCTTTTGGCCTGCGTACTTGCGTAGCCCCTTGAATGGCTACGGAGCACCGCTGGTTCCGAGGACAAAGCACAGGAAGAGGCCATGGAGGAAGAAGAAGAGGAGGGGGTGGAGGAGAGAGGTGTGTCACAATCATTAGCATTTTGGAGGCGTGGTGGCGGAACAACCTCCAACACTACTGCACCTTGTCCTGCATCCTTCCCAGCTGCCAGCAGAGTCACCCAATGCGCCGTGAAACTTAGGTAACGTCCCTGTCCATGCCTGCTGGACCATGAGTCAGCGGTAATATGCACCTTACCGCTGACCGCCCTGTCCAGCGAGGCATGGACATTGCCTTCCACATGCCGGTAGAGAGCCGGAATCGCCTTCCGTGAGAAAAAGTGGCATTTGGGTACCTGCCACTGAGGAACCGTACATTCCATAAACTCACGGAAGGGGGCAGAGTCTACCAACTGAAAAGGCAGCAGTTGAAGTGCTAGCAATTTTGCCAAGCTAGCATTCAACCGCTGGGCATGTGGATGGCTGGGAGCAGACTTCTTTCGGCGGTGCAGCAGCTGGGGCAGGGAAATTTGCCTGGTACAATCTGACGTCGGTGTACCAAAAGCAGATTGCCCACAAGTACTTGGCTGTGACACACCTAATTCTACACCTTCATTCCTCTCAGTGCAGGTCTCAGAGAGGACTGAAGGTATAGTGGGGTTGGAGATCTCAGCTGATGAGGAGCAAGGAGAGGTCCTCTTTGTTCTTTGTTCTTTGTTCTTGCCAACGAACTGCATGGCAGGTCAACATATGTCTGGTCAAGCATGTGGTACCCAAGCGGGAGATGTTTTGGCCACGCGAGATACGCTTGAGACATATGTTGCAAATAGCAGCGGTGCGATCTGATGCACTCATCTCAAAAAAGGCCCACACCAAAGAAATTTTTGAATAACGCGCAGAGACTGCAGCGCCCTGCACATGTGGAGCTTTGGGGTGTGATGCAGTCAATGTGCTGCCCTTATGATGTGCCACCTCCTCCTCCTCCTCCTCTCTCCTATCAGGCACCCACATTGAGTCAGTGACCTCATCATCCCCTCCCTCCTCATCACTGGAGCAAGCCTGGCAGTATGCTGCAGCAGAGGGAGCATGACTGCCAGATTGCTGTCCTTCTTGGGCACCCCCTCTGTCCGTGCTCATGTTACTGCCTTCATCGAGCTCAGTATCATCATCAGAGCCTTCCAAACGCTGGGCATCCTCCTGGAGCATGTACCCAACACTGTGGTCAAACAGTTCGAGGGACTCCTCAGGAGGACATGGTGGGGCTAGGGAAGGAGTCACTGATGACATTGAGCCGAGGGAAGAGGCCGCTGCTTTGCCAGACAAAGTACCCTGGGCATGGGTGAGAGAGGATGAGGAGGATGAGGACGGCTTGGTCATCCACTCGACCAAGTCTTCCGCATGTTGCGGCTCAACACGGCCAGCTGCTGAAAAAAAGGTCAAGCGTGTCCCACGGCCACGCGCTGATGAGGATGCACCGTCTCTACGACCAGCACTAGACACAGAGCCTGCTTGCCCTTTCTTATTGGCTTGTGACTGTCTGCCTCTCCTTCTTGGCCTTCCAGACATACTAATGGCCTGTAGCTGCACTAAGCTGGGATATATATATATATATATATATATATATATATATATATATATATATATATATATGTACTGATACTGCAGCTAGCAAAATCAACTGCCTGCCTGTAGTATGAGAACACCACCAACCTTCTACAGTTAGCTTTAGCTGAACACTGTGAGGTGGACGCACCCCACTAACTTGTAGGTTTAGCTGAACACTGTGATCAGGATGCACCCCGCTAACTTGTAGGTTTAGCTGAACACTGTGAGCAGGATGCACCCCACTAACTTGTAGGTTTAGCTGAACACTGTGAGCAGGACGCACCGCACTAACTTGTAGGTTTAGCTGAACACTGTGAGCAGGACGCACCCCACTAACTTGTAGGTTTAGCTGAACACTGTGAGCAAGACGCACCCCACTAACTTGTAGGTTTAGCTGAACACTGTGAGCAGAACGCACTGCACTAACTTGTAGGTTTAGCTGAACACTGTGAGGTGGACGCACCCCACTAACTTGTAGGTTTAGCTGAACACTGTGAGCAGGACGCACTGCACTAACTGTAAATAGTCTAGCTGCCTGACTGTGGTACTAATAGGATCAAAAAACACCAGTAATTTTCTTCAGGTAGCTGTATATACTGTAACAAGACAAGCCTGCCTGTCAGTAAGAAGATAACAGGAACGGATCTAGCTGAACACTGTGAGCAGGACGCACCCCACTAACTTGTAGGTTTAGCTGAACACTGTGAGCAGGACGCACCGCACTAACTTGTAGGTTTAGCTGAACACTGTGAGCAGGACGCACCTCACTAACTTGTAGGTTTAGCTGAACACTGAGCAGGACGCACTGCACTAACTGTAAATAGCCTAGCTGCCTGACTGTGGTACTAATAGGATCAAAAGAACACCAGCAATTTTCTTCAGGTAGCTGTATATACTGTAACAAGACAAGCCTGCCTGTCAGTAAGAAGATAACAGGAACGGATCTAGCTGAACACTGTGAGCAGGACGCACTGCACTAACTGTAAATAGTCTAGCTGCCTGACTGTGGTACTAATAGGATCAAAAGAACACCAGTAATTTTCTTCAGGTAGCTGTAAATACTGTAACAAGACAAGCCTGCCTGTCAGTATGAAGATAACAAGAACGGATCTAGCTAAACTGAATACAGTGTATATATATATATATATATATATATATGCAACACCTGGGATGCATATATATACACAATACACTGTAAGTGCAGCTAACTGACTGTTCTGCCTAATCTATCTAACTCAAATCAAATGTCACTGTCTGTCTGTCTCTCTCTCTCAATGAACGCCGGAACACACACTACACAGGGCCGCCGTGCATGCGGCCTTATATAGTGTGGGGCGTGTACTAAATCCCCTGAGCCATAATTGGCCAAAGCCTCCTTGGCTTTGGCCAATTACGGCTCTCTGTTCAGGCGGCGCTGTGATTGGCCAAGCATGCGGGTCATAGTGCATGCTTGGCCAATCATCAGCCAGCAATGCACTGCGATGCCGCAGTGAATTATGGGCCTTGACGCGCCACACGAATTTGGCGCGAATGGCCCATATCGTTCACAATTCGGCGAACGGGCGAACAGACGATGTTCGAGTCGAACATGGGTTCGACTCGAACACGAAGCTCATCCCTAGCCCACACCAAAGAACTTTTTGAATAACGCGCAGAGACTGCAACGCCCTGCACATGTGGAGCTTTGGGGTGTGATGCAGTCAATGTGCTGCCCTTAGGCTGGCCCCTGGAGGGCATCCTGCCTCGTTGGTGATGTGCCGCCTCTTCCTCCTCCTCCTCTTCCTCTCTCCTATCAGGCACCCACGTTGAGTCAGTGACCTCATCATCCCCTCCCTCCTCATCACTGGAGCAAACCTGGCAGTATGCTGCAGCAGGGGGAGCATGACTGCCAGATTGCTGTCCTTCTTGGGCACCCCCTCTGTCCGTGCTCATGTTACTGCCTTCATCGAGCTCAGTATCATCATCAGTGCCTTCCAAACGCTGGGCATCCTCCTGGAGCATGTACCCAACACTGTGGTCAAACAGTTCAAGGGACTCCTCAGGAGGACATGGTGGGGCTAGGGAAGGAGTCACTGATTGAGCCGAGGGAAGAGGCCGCTGCTTTGCCAGACAAAGTACCCTGGGCATGGGTGAGAGAGGACGAGGAGGATGAGGACGGCTTGGTCATCCACTCGACCAAGTCTTCCGCATGTTGCGGCTCAACACGGCCAGCTGCCGAAAAAAAGGCCAAGCGTGTCCCACGGCCACGTGCTGATGAGGATGCACCGTCTCCACGACCAGCACTAGACACAGAGCCTGCTTGCCCTCTCTTATTGGCTTGTGATTGTCTGCCTCTCCTTCTTGGCCTTCCAGACATACTAATGGCCTGTAGCTGCACTAAGCTGGGATATATATATATATATATATATATATATATATATATATATATATACTGATACTGCAGCTAGCAAAATGAACTGCCTGCCTGTAGTATGAGAACACCACCAACCTTCTACAGGTAGCTTTAGCTGAACACTGTGCAGAGCTCGCAAAAAACTAACTTGTAGCTTTTTTAGCTGCCTGCGGTAGTGATAGGATCAGGAAAACACCACCAACCTTCTACAGGTAGCTTTAGGTGAACACTGTGCAGAGCTCGCAAAAAAATAACTTGTAGGTTTAGCTGAACACTGTGAGGTGGACGCACCACACTAACTTGTAGTTTTAGCTGAACACTGTGAGCAGGACGCAAAGCACTAACTTGTAGTTTTAGCTGAACACTGTGAGCAGAACGCACTGCACTAACTTGTAGCTTTAGATGAACACTGTGCAGAGGTCTCACTACACCAACTTGTAGGTTTAGCTGAACACTGTGAGCAGGACGCACAGCACTAACTTGTATTTTTAGCTGAACACTGTGAGCAGGACGCACAGCACTAACTTGTAGTTTTAGCTGAACACTGTGAGCAGGACGCACTGCACTAACTTGTAGCTTTAGATGAACACTGTGCAGAGGTCTCACTACACCAACTTGTAAGTTTAGCTGAACACTGTGAGCAGGATGCACTGCACTAACTTGTAGCTTTAGATGAACACTGTGCAGAGGTCTCACTACACCAACTTGTAGGTTTAGCTGAACACTGTGAGCAGGACGCACAGCACTAACTTGTAGGTTTAGCTGAACACTGTGAGCAGGATGCACAGCACTAACTTGTAGTTTTAGCTGAACACTGTGAGCAGGACGCACTGCACTAACTTGTAGCTTTAAATGAACACTGTGCAGAGGTCTCACTACACCAACTTGTAGGTTTAGCTGAACACTGTGAGCAGGACGCACCGCACTAACTTGTAGGTTTAGCTGAACACTGTGAGGTGGACGCACCACACTAACTTGTAGTTTTAGCTGAACACTGTGAGCAGGACGCACCCCACTAACTTGTAGGTTTAGCTGAACACTGTGAGCAGGACGCACTGCACTAACTGTAAATAGTCTAGCTGCCTGACTGTGGTACTAATAGGATCAAAAGAACACCAGCAATTTTATTCAGGTAGCTGTAAATACTGTAACAAGACAAGCCTGCCTGTCAGTAAGAAGATAACAGGAACGGATCTAGCTGAACACTGTGAGCAGGACGCACTGCACTAACTTGTAGCTTTTGATGAACACTGTGCAGAGGTCTCACTACACCAACTTGTAGGTTTAGCTGAACACTGTGAGCAGGACGCACAGCACTAACTTGTAGTTTTAGCTGAACACTGTGAGCAGGACGCACTGCACTAACTTGTAGCTTTAGATGAACACTGTGCAGAGGTCTCACTACACCAACTTGTAGGTTTAGCTGAACACTGTGAGCAGGATGCACCCCACTAACTTGTAGGTTTAGCTGAACACTGTGAGCAGGACGCACTGCACTAACTTGTAGCTTTAGATGAACACTGTGCAGAGGTCTCACTACACCAACTTGTAGGTTTAGCTGAACACTGTGAGCAGGACGCACTGCACTAACTGTAAATAGTCTAGTTGCCTGACTGTGGTACTAATAGGATCAAAAGAACACCAGCAATTTTATTCAGGTAGCTGTAAATACTGTAACAAGACAAGCCTGCCTGTCAGTAAGAAGATAACAGGAATGGATCTAGCTGAACACTGTGAGCAGGACGCACTGCACTAACTTGTAGCTTTAGATGAACACTGTGCAGATGTCTCACTACACCAACTTGTAGGTTTAGCTGAACACTGTGAGCAGGACGCACCCCACTAACTTGTAGGTTTAGCTGAACACTGTGAGCAGGACGCACCCCACTAACTTGTAGTTTTAGCTGAACACTGTGAGCAGGACGCACCGCACTAACTTGTAGGTTTAGCTGAACACTGTGAGGTGGACGCACCACACTAACTTGTAGGTTTAGCTGAACACTGTCAGCAGGATGCACTGCACTAACTGTAAATAGTCTAGCTGCCTGACTGTGGTACTAATAGGATCAAAAGAACACCAGTAATTTTCTTCAGGTAGCTGTATATACTGTAACAAGACAGGCCTGCCTGTCAGTAAGAAGATAACAGGAACGGATCTAGCTAAACTGAATACAGTGTATATATATATATGCAACATCTGGGATGCATATATATACACAATACACTGTAAGTGCAGCTAAACTGACTGACTGTTCTGCCTAATCTATCTAACTCAAATCAAATGACACTGTCTCTCTGTCTATCTCTTTCAACGCCGGAACACACACTACACAGGGCTGCCATGCAGGCGGCCTTATATAGTGTGGGGCGTGTACTAAATCCCCTGAGCCATAATTGGCCAAAGCCTCCTTGGCTTTGGCCAATTACGGCTCTCTGTTCAGACGGCGCTGTGATTGGCCAAGCATGAGGGTCATAGTGCATGCTTGGCCAATCATCAGCCAGCAATGCACTGCGATGCCGCAGAGAATTATGGGCCGTGACGCGCCACACGAATTTGGCGCGAATGGCCCATATCGTTCACAATTCGGCGAACGGGCGAACAGACGATGTTCGAGTCGAACATGGGTTCGACTCGAACACGAAGCTCATCCCTAGCCCACACCAAAGAACTTTTTGAATAACGCGCAGAGACTGCAACGCCCTGCACATGTGGAGCTTTGGGGTGTGATGCAGTCAATGTGAACTGCGAACGATCGAACAGACGATGTTCGAGTCGAACATGGGTTCGACTCGAACACGAAGCTCATCCCTACTAACAATACAGACCTGATCACAGATGTAGAAATACGGGGCAATTTAGTAAACAACGATCACAGGTCAAATAGATTCAGTATAATTCACTAGACATGTGCATTCGTTTTTGTCCGAATGCATTTTTGGCCGAATTTCGGGTATTTTCATTATCGTTTTAACAAATCCAAAAACCAAAAAATCCAACATAAACAAATGCTTTATTTTTGTTTTCGTTGCGACAACAGTTCGATATAGATAGGAGATTCGACATGACGCTGACAATAGCGATCTGTGTCCATTGAACCTGTGGTCGAATGTGCCTCTATTAGTCCAAGATTATTCTACATAGAAAGAAAAGATTCAACATAGAGAGAAAAGATTCGACATTATAGAGACAATAGCAAAAAAGGTTGAATGTGCCTAACCTAACTCTATTAGTCCAAGATTATTCGACATAGAGAGAAAAGATTCGACATAGAGAGAAAAGATTCAACATGAAGATTCGACATTAAGATTCGACAAAGCAGTCGCCGCGAGCGGACATTTATGGTCAAATGCTCTGCCCATAGGCTATAGAAGAATTCTAATGTTGGTTGACTAGTAATAATAATTAATAAATATAATTATTACTAGTGTCATACAACATTAGAATTCTACAATAGCTTGTAGGTGGAACATTCAACCGGAAATGTATGATTGCGGCGTCGTACAGTATAGCTGCTCCATCAAATCTTCTTAGAACATTCGACAGACACCATAAGCCTTCAATGACAGATTCGACCTTAATTATTTCGGATTTTCGGGCAAATGCCTTTTTTAGCGAAACAAAATAAATAAAAATGAATTTCTGGAGTAATTAAATTAATTTATTTTTCATACGAAAACGAAATTCCGAAACTAAATATTTCAGTGTGCACATGTCTATAACTCACAAAAATAGGAACCATAAGGGGAATACAAAGACACTGAATTTCAAAAGAGCCAACTTCCCTAAACTACGATCCTTGCTAGAAGATACTAATTGGGATAAAATTAGGAACAAAGAACACGGAGGAGAAATCGGTATGCTTTAAGAGCATATTAAATAAGGACATTAGCCAGTGCATCCCAATGGGAATTCAATTTAAAAGAGCTAATAAAAGTTCTGGGTGGCTTAACTCCAACGTAAAAATACATATAAAAGCAAAGGAGAAGGCCTTCAAAAAATACAAGGCTGAGGGATCATCATTACTATTCCAACTTTACAAAGAATGCAACAAGAAATGTAAAGGTGCAATCAGAGCGGATGAGATAGAACACGAAAGGCACATAGCGGAGGAGAGTAAAAAAGAATCCCAAGAAATGCTATAAGTTCATAAATAGTAATAAAGGGAGGTCAGATCCTATTGGTCCCATAAAGAATGATGAAGGGAATCTGATTACTAAGGTTGGGTAGATGGTGAAGGTATTGAATCTATTCTTCTCCTCAGTCTTCACGAGGGAATCGGGGGGCTTCAGTAACCAAAACTGCAATGTTTATCCTCATGACACGTCACGGGAAGCACCCTCATGGCTAACAGAGGACAGAATTAGAAATAGACTTGAAAAACATAACATTAATAAGTCACCGGGACCAGATGGATTACACCTGAGGGTCCTTAAGGAACTTAGTCGAGTAATTGCCAGACCATTGTTCCTAATTTTTATGAACAGTCTACTGACTGGAATGGTACCAGCTGATTGAAGAAAAGCCAATGTAGCACCAATATTTAAAAAAGAGCCAAGATACAACCCTGGGAATTACAGACCAGTTAGCTTAACATCAATTGTATGCAAGCTCTTGAAGGGGAAGATAAGGGACTATATACAAGATTTTAGTAATGACAGCGGTATCATTAGCAGTAATCAGCATGGATTCCTGAAAAATCATTCCTGGCAAACCAATCTATTAACCTTCTATGAGGAGGTGAGCTGCCATCTAGATAAAGGAGGGCCCGAAGACGTAGTGTATCTAGATTTTGCAAAAGCATTTGATACAGTTCCCCATAAACGTTTACTGTACAAAGTAAGGTCCATTGGCATGGACCATAGGGTGAGTACATGGATTGAAAACTGGCTACAGGGGCAAGTTCAGAGGGTAGTGATGAATGGGGAGTACTCAGAATGGTTCGGGGTGCAAAGTGGGGTCCCCCAGGGTTCTGTCCTGGGACCAATCCTATTTGATTTATTCATAAATGACCTGGAGGATAGGATAAACAGCTCAATCTCTGTATTTGTGGAGGATACTAAGCTAAGCAGAGCAATAACTTCTCTGCAAGAAACCTTGCAAGAAGATCTAAACAAATTAATGGGGTGGGCAACTACATGGCAAATGAGGTTTAATGTAGAAAAATGTAAAATAATGCATTTGGATGGCAAAAATATAATTTTTTTTAACACTTTCATTTATTGCTATCTTATGATATTATAATATACCTTGTTAGTATATTTAAGTACTGCCAATGTACACTTTAAATAAAGAATGTGGTGACTGTATTACATGATGTGAGTCTCTTTACATGAATAAATCCATCTGTCCTTTTTGATGTTGCAAAGGAAATGGGCTGTGGAGGATTGCTGCAGCTTCAGATGCTATGTTGGTGGTTTGTCTCAATCAGGGGAAGGAGATACAAGCCCTGTTAGTCTAGTCTGTTATAAGATTCCAAATAACAGGTGAAGGGATCAGAACCACAATTATTTGAAGATTCATGGGTTGTTTTTTGTTTTACTAGATTACATTTTTTTTTTACTTTAAGTGTTTTTTTATATATTTTTTTAAATGTTTGACCACACAAGCAGTATGGAAGAGACTTTGTTATGTTTTCATCTATGAGCACTTGCTGCTAAGCACAAGACTGTTTATTTTGTGGCACTTCACTTTGTATTTGATGTTTTGCAACATTGTTGAATTTTAGGTCTGAGAGCTGTACCTGTAAAAAAAATTGTAGTTCAACTTCTCACTTTTGTTACATATTGACACATTGAGGGAGATTTACTGGTTCTCAGAGAATGTGGTGCAGCTGTGCATAGTAACCAATCAGCTTCTAACTTGTTGAATTAAGCTTTGACAATAAAATCTAGAAGCTGATTGGTTACTATGCACAGCTTCACCACATTCTGTGAGCACCAGATTTAGTATATCTCCTCCAATGAGTTCACATCTAGGGATAGCCATATGTCGGTGTCTTGCCAAGAAGTGTTTTCCAAAGATATTGAGATAGTGAATCTATTACATAGGATGGCAGAGATTGGACAAGAGGTTGCAAAAAATAATCAGTATAATGTGAGAGCCCATTTTTGAGGCTATCTATTGAGGCTATTATGGGTCTTTTTGGTGGCTTATTAACATCTTTATGTACCTTAGGCAAATGGTATAAATATGGTGTTTTGGTGAGTTCGTTATATAGGAAAGACAATTCATTTTTATTAATTACCTATCTTCCAATACCTTGCCAATCAGAGATTTTAATTATTTATTTCTTCTTTGGGATCTCTGGGTAAATTCGAATAGGTAGAGTGGTCTCACAGAAGATGTTGGGACTCAGAGATGAAGTCTGATCTACTCTATGTTGGATTATTATGCTACCACACTTGTCCGGTTGTTTGATGTCTAGGTACTTATTTTGGTCAGTTTTCTATATTTCTCCATAGAAGGCTAGCTGAGCCTAGTAGTCTACCAGACAATCTTTATTACATTTATATCATATGCCCATTCTATTTTTGTGAGTAGGGGTAAGACCGCCTATGTATGACAGCGCGCCACACAGACCTCTCTATAAATTGGCCTGATACCAATTCTGGGCAGACTAAAAAAAGAAGGGGTTTCCCTTTCAAATGTGTTGTCCACTGCCCATTACTGCTGCCCACCTCTATGTTCAGCCTTCTCCATGAAGACGGTATACTGCCACAGTTGTTGAATCTAAAAGTTCCCATGAGCATGCTTAGCACAATGTCCTACCAAGGTCTACCAGCCTTGTACTGTGGACTAACAAACACACTAAAAAAGTTACTAGCTGATGCGCTGGCCTAGACTTGTTGGCCGATATACACTTTGTTTGCCTAGATGTGTTCCGGCCACCCGTTGGAATCTCAGAGAGCTGCAACTTTGTTTGTACGGTGGACTGCAGAGTCTTATGCTGCAAGTGGTGTGTTTCTTCAAGAGTATTACAGTCTGCTACACTGTAATTCCCCGTACACACAGTCAGATTTTCCGGCGGAAAATGTGCAATTGGAGCGTGTTGTCAGAAATTCCAACCGTGTGTGGGCTCCATCAGATTTTCCGACACACAAAGTTTGAGAGCAGGCTATAAAATTTTCCGACAACAAAATCCGTTGTCGGAAATTCTGATCGTGTGTAGACAAATCCGACACACAAAGTGCCACGCATGCTCAGAATAAATTAAGAGATGAAAGCTATTGGCTACTGCCCCGTTTATAGTCCCGACATACGTGTCTTACGTCACCGCGTTCAGAATGATCGGATTTTCCAACAACTCTGTGTGACCGTGTGTATGCAAGACAAGTTTGAGCCAACATCTGTCTGAAAAAATCCATGGATTTTGTTGTCGGAATGTCCGATCAATGTCCGACCGTGTGTACGGGGCATAAGTGTTATATTATTATTATGCTCTACCCCAATATGTCTGACTTTCTCCTACTTTGTCCACCTTCAGATGATCCCTGAAATCTCTTCAGAGAAACCTACCTGGCCTCCACCTAACAACTGTACATATACTTTCTCCATCAGCACATCCCCCAAAGTTATTACCGCTTATATCTCTTGACCTTCCCTCTTAGATTGTAAGCTCTAAGGAGCAGGGCCCTCTGATTCCTACTCTATTAAAGTGTATTGTATTTGTACTGTCTACCCTCAAGTTGTAAAGAGCTGCATAAACTGTTAGCGCTATATAAATTCTGTATAATAATAATAATAATAATTAGGTTTTAATAATATACAGAACATACTTTTTTTTTCCTGCACCCTTGTCAAAATTTACAGGAGGTTAATCATTTTCTGCACCCTTATCAACGTTGATATACATGCCTTGCCTGAAACAAGTAATCAAACTGGTGGTGCAGCAGTTCCTAGTTAGGTATCTCAGCATACATGTTCTCCTGCAGCAGACCAGATGAGTGTTTAGCCAATTTAGGCTGTCATACCCAGCCAGTGTTCAGCTGGCTGACATTCTGGCATGACAATCTAAGCATCTCCTTCCACTGTTGAAGGCCTGCCTGCATGCTTACCACCATCAGCCATCATTATCATCATCTCACAGTATGACCACATCCTGCCAGCATTAGAAGCTTCTTCTACCACTGTTGGCCAGACAATATAACCATTTCCTGGTTGAACTGGATGGGCTTTCTTTTGGGGTGTCTTTTTTCAACCAAATTAACAATGTTAATGTAATGTAGTACTGTGACCTGACACAACATGTACATAGCAGTGGCAAACCTCCATCCCTGGTATATACTAAACAGCAGTTTAGTATGGTAATGTAACCATAGACCTGCCAGCATTATCATTTCAATCTGCCTCTACACAGTTGTAGTCTGTTGCAACCACACTTTTGAGATGCCACACCAAATGATTCTGCAGCTGTTTCTCAGTAAAAACTTGGGGGATGTATGGACTAGCCCTACTTGTTCTGGTTGCTTCTTGGTGGCTCTACTTGGGCATCAAAGGCCTGGAGTACTCAAAGCCATGTGGCTCGCAGGCCACAACCACATGCTTGCTGGCCCAAATGTTCAAATTTGGCAAAGAGGCGGGGTAAGTCCAGGTCCTTCAAGACATTCCTGCCCAGCACAACAGGCACTGCTAGGTTGACTGGGCTGCAGGTCACCACTACCCCTACCACCTAGTCTTCAATTTGGGTTCTCACCCAAGTGATACCTTTGATTAGAATGGGTATATTATTGGTCACTCTGAGGGATAGCTAGCAGAGGTCTAACTGTTTTCGTGCTTCAAATCTCTGTATGTAGAAGTCATACTCCATAACCGTGACCCCTATCCCAGTGTCAATCAGGCATGGACCTTCTTGCCCATTAACTAAGGTGGCCACCACAGGACTTGGTGTGACCATGTCCTCTGACTTGTTGCGACTTTGGGTTTTTAGTCCTGTGGGTTGTCCCACTGCTCCAGGAGTAAGTAGTTTAAAGATGGTCTGGAGAGGTTTCTGAATCTAGACTGCCCACAGTTCTTGGATATGTGTTCATAGTGGTTGCACCACCAGCATTTTTGGTCCTCGTTGGGGGTCCATGCGCAGTGTTTTCTTGCCCTGATGGGGTTGGGGTAAGTCCTTCTTGGAGGAGGCCACTTCCTGTTTCAAACCGGCCACATCCTGAACTAGCGTGGTTTGCATGGCTGACAAGGGTGAAGGTGCCGGGGCCTCCTCTTTAAAGTATGTAGGTTCAAATTTCTTGGTGACTGCCACAGTCACATCTGTTTCCTCCTGTTCCAGTGCAACTGCATTTACTACCACATTGTGGGAGGTGATGTGGGTTGCACATTAACCTCCCCTTGCAAGGCCCTCCAAACTGGGCCAGCTCTCGGGCCCATTATGAACTCATCCCTTAATACTCACTCACATCCCTCTTCTCCAGGCGCATCCACAGGTTCTGCATGGCTAACACATAATGGGTGAGATTCTCATCCTCCTGCTTTTTCCTCAGGAAGAACCCTTTGGAAGTGGTATCTTCTCCCCAAACAGACCCTCAAGGTGTGATACGACCTGTTCCAGGGTAGCTCGCTCATGCTCTGGCAGCACCATCAACATGTAGCGGGCATTGTCCCCTAGGGTGTTAATAGCCAGCTTCGCCACCAGCCAAACTGAAACCTGATACAGGCACTTGGCACTCCCTGGTCTCTCCTTCCACTCTGCCAAAGGAATGTTAGAGCCATTGAACTTCAGTATCAGAGCTAAGGCTGCTCCTAGCAGAGCCATACTGAAGCCCAATTCTCCTTCCTCACCAGCTGCCAGGATCATATTCTGACAACTGTCGCCAAGTGTAGGTGGGTTTTAGTGTGATGGGGCAGAAGAACACACTCAGTCCCAGTGCAGTGAAAAAACTTGCTTTGAAATAATGCAGAAAACATGGAAAGACAGCCCAACAGTGTGTAGACTGCAACTGACTGTCAGCATCTGTAGAGAAAGGGAGAATGTGGCCTGGCCATATTGTGCCCAACAGGCAGGTGTCTAGAGAGGTTGTGAGCACTACACTTTCCCTCCTCATCAGGAACCTTTGCCTGCTGCTAGTGCTGTCTCTAATGCCGCGTACACACGGTCGGACTTTTCGTCTACAAAAGTCCGACAGCCTGTCCGACAGACTTCCGGCGGACTTTCGGCGGACTTGCAGCAGACTTTCTAACGAACGGACTTGCCTACACACGACCACACAAAAGTCCGACGGATTCGTACGTGATGACGTACACCGGACTAAAATAAGGAAGTTCATAGCCAGTAGCCAATAGCTGCCCTAGCATGGGTTTTTGTCCGTCGGACTAGCACACAGACGAGCGGATTTCGGGGTCCGTCGTAGTTACGACGTAAAGATTTGAAGCATGTTTCAAATCTAAAGTCCGTCGGATTTGAGGCTGAAAAAGTCTGCTGAAAGTCCGGAGAAGCCCACACACGATCGGATTACCAGCCAGCTTTAGTCCGTCGGCGTCCGTTGGACTTTTGTAGACGAAAAGTCCGACCGTGTGTACGCGGCATAACAGACAGGGTACCTGTCCCTACTCTACTAACGCACAAATTAACTAAACCTGTCAGTCGGGGCCTTAAAATGGCTCTGCTTGCCCCAAGAGGGCTACCAGAGTCATATGGTGCAGCAGAATCCAAGCGGATGCTTCCCCAGTGAGCCAGGACCCAGTGCTACAGCACAGAGTGCCACTTGCAGTGAAGGAAGTAGACTGCACCTGCCTACATGCACATAGCATACTATCACATACCTCCCTAAACAGTGATTAGTAGCTCAGTTAGGCAGAGATTTAGTTAGTACAGTACTTATTTTCGTGACAAAATCATCAGCGACAGTAATTCTGCAGTCACCTCTATTGCTTAGTTACAAATCGCTGAATCAGAGCAATTTGTAGAGAACAGACAAAAATTGCCAACATAACGATGTAGAACTAGTTTGAAAAAACAATGACAAATTAGTCCTTGGTGACAAATCACCAGCAACTTTAGCAGACCTTCACTCAAAAATAAAACTTTGTAGCATTTTAATGCTTCCTCCACTCTAAGAAAACAATAATTTTAAAAACGTATTAACCTTTTATATGAAAATATTATATGAAAAAAATGCGCCGCGCCTAGGAGTGTAACTGAATAACTGTAAATCTAAGTACAAATCATAGATAATAAAGCGTGCAAATCAAATAGAGCCTAAAGCTCTGATCACTTACTAAGATCACCTGCTGTGTGAGTCCTAAAGCTCTGATCACTTACTAAGATCACCTGCTGTGTGAATCCTATGACCAAACACACTAAAAAATAACTAGTGCAATAAAACACAAAGTGCAATGTGCATAGAAAAACGTAATAAGATAAATATACAATCCACAGTGATTAAAATATAATCATTCCTAATAAGGTGTATATGCTAAAAAATGTTACACATATGTAAATCCACTGTGATTAAAATGAAAAAGAAAAAAATTAAATAAAACAATATATATATTCGTAAAACACAAACAGAGTAAATCAATCACATGCATGGGCGAATTGAAACTATAATCGCCCTAAATAAAAGTGTTCAAATCACATCCGTGAAAGAATCTTCCAATCTAGTAACATAAAGTGACCAAGTTCAAATAAAAGTCAGTGTAATGGTGATGGTTCAAAGAAAAAGTTCCGGTTTTGAATCAAACGTGCCCAAAGAAAAACATGCTGTGAAGTGCCTTGGTGACCCCCAATGTGATTGCGCTCACCTTGGAGCGTGTGACACAGGTTTTAATTGTGTCAATACACGCTTTTGGAGCCACCCCTGGGCTCAGTATTAGGTACAGCTGATTCCCACACTAGATTCTTTATGGCTCCACTCACATCAGACCATATAAAAGAAAAAGGCTAATATAGTATAATACCGTAGGATACTTTTATTAAAATCACATCCAATCCCCACATGGGGTACTCACATTTATAAGGTGCTCATGTGCATCAAACATAACATAGGAAAAAACGGCTGTGCGGCGTGCTGCGGGGTGTGAGAGCTCCACAACCCAGCTCTGTGCTGATCGCTCCGTCCTGGCCCCTCCCCTACGCGTCTTCGACACAGGGAGTCACGTGTCTTCATCAGGGGGAACCTTTTACTTACCTTTTTTCAGTTGAGCTGCTCCCTGCCTCCAATCTTGCTTAGGCAAGAATGATGTTTCTGTTTCTTCCTGCAGCCTTCTGGGATACAGTTGTCGCATATTCCAGGAGACATTACTTTGTTTCCACCATTCATAAAATACCATGTAAACACAAGTCAAGTCACAGCATCAAATATTGGTCAAAGTAATACTTTCTGGCAGATATAGCGTAAGTATCCCAGGAGATATTATTTTCAACCATTCATAGAACAACATGTTAAAAGACATGGCACCAGATCTTTGTCTGCACATGTGAAAGTTCTGGTACCACATAGTAAAAAGTAAATATATATAAAATATATTTTTCATAAAAAATATTTGTATGTTTTTTTTTTAATGTAAAATATATTTTATTTGTATTTTCTTTTTAAATATAGGATAAAACAGTCATGTAACATATCAATGGATTGCAGTTATGTAATGTGTTAGCAGTTTATTTAATGCATGGTGAATGGCATCTCAGAAGAGCCTCTGTTCCCAGTCGATGCCTCTTATGGGGAAACGCGTTGGTTGTAGCCGAATTCTGCAACGTCACTACGCATCAGCCTGCAGACAACGTCCGCGGCTGGTGAATGACATCTCAGAAGAGCCTCTGTTCCCAGTCAATGCCTCTTATGGGGAAACGCATTGGTTGGAGCCGAATTCTGTGACATCACTACACATCAGCCTGCAGACAACGTCCGCGGCTGGTTGCTTGTTCGCTTCCTTGTTGGTTTAAAGTACTGCACTATGAAGCCTCTTCCTTCTAAAATCCTTCATGAGAGAACTTACAGTGGGATGTTCCACACAGACATAGAGGACACACGAGATACACTATAACAGTGTGGAGCAGCCTTTTTATGAGGAGGTAGCGCCCTCATAGGAGCCTTAAGAGTGGAATATATTTAGTGGCTGATACATGTGCGAGTTAGATCTCTATAACTTGAGATCCAGTCCTTTTGGTAAGAGGCGTGTATTGCATGTGGGAAAAGCACTCTGAAGCACCGTTTTTGTGAATCACGTTTCACTTACAAGAGTCCGTTCAATTGGACACTTTTTCATTTATGTTATTCATTCATTTTTTTTCTCTTTCCTTTTTTCTATGGACTTAATGTGGATTTATTCAGTATATAATTTTTGGGATATTTATATATATATATTTACATTGTATGACAATTGATCTTATCACAGAGGACTTATGGGTTGCACACATATATATTATTAACATTCTATGGATTTGGCCATGTTAATATGTAAAAGAGAGTTGCCTCATTGGAGATAAATGCATATAGATAGAGGCGGGTACCATCATCCTTAATTGTCAATGATATAAAGAAGAGTTGTCTGGAGCTACTCCAATGAATGCCCCAAGACAAAAATGGGAATGGACTATCTCGGTACCCAGGGATGAAGCGATTGAATATAAAAAATTAAATTTTTATTATACATAAACAGTGTTTACACATAGGTACAAAAAGTAATTTAAAAAACTAAACCCCATGATCAAACTGTGCCATGAGCAGCGAGACCACCTGGCCTCTGATTTCTGAATAATTCAGTGTATACTCACAGGAAGAAGCAAGTAAGCCATTAATAAACTGCCAGGTCAATTACCCTATGGTATGTTTGAAGAGTGACAAAAATATATCTAGACCTGAGCTGTGGGATGAGAACTTTCAGCTTGTTCCGTTAACAATCAAGAGCATTTGTGAGAGGAATAAGGATTCTTGTTACGATCATAGCCCAACATCCCGCCAGCAGATGCTGTTAGGAGTAATGCGAATGGGGATAGAAAAGTAGAGGTAGAAGTAGAGAAATTGAGACAGAGAAAGGGGGAAGGAGCAAGGAGGAGGGCGTGGGGGTGAGGCTTCAAGGAGAGCTAGGGAATGTAGGTAGGCTGACTTCCGGTGGGCTGTCAGTGAGAAGGAACGACCTTGGGGTAAAGGGAAACTCCAATATGTTGGGCCCAGGGTTCCCAAATGTGTTTGAAAGTCTCATGTTTGTCAAGGATGGTATTAGAAGTTCTTTCCTGGTACATAATCCAGGAAATGTTTTGTTTGGTTAAATGAAAGGAAACCGTTGAGGACTTCCAAGCCCGAGCTATTGTTAGCTTAGCTCCTAGGCGGATGAAGTGAATCAGAGTTTGAGTGTATGTTGGAAGTTTGGGGATCTTTTGGTTTAGAAGGGCTATTATTGGGTCTTAGGTGACCGCTGTTCCAGTGATTTTGCGGATTAGGTTAAATAGTTTGTTCCAGTAGCCTCTGATTCTGGGGCATTGCCACATAATATGGAGGAGAGATCCCAAGTGACCGTATCCTCTGAAACATAGGGGTTATGACTGTGGATAAAATGTAGTTAGATGGAACCAGGTACCAACAGGACATGACCTTAAGGTCTGCTTCAATCAAGGAGATGTTAAGGATCCCCTTGAATGCGCTAGTGAAGTGAGAATGCCAAGTGTCCAAATCCCACTCGATCTCAAGGTCACGTTCCCAGCTCTGCATGTAAAGCTGAGTAGATCAGGGATATTCCCCCCTCATATCCATGTCTGTGGAGCACCATTGTTAATACAGGGTAACAGCTAGGGGGAGTGTATCTTGGGAAGAGATTGAGTGTAGAAAGTGGGCTATTTGGTGGAAGCAAAATTTTTCTGAGGAAGGCATTTCTAGTTTCGTAGTGTAGTAACTTAATTTAAGGGGACCATTCAAATTAAAGTAGTGCCCAATTCGATAGAGACCTTTATTTTGCCACCACTGAAATGCCTTGATATCCATCCCTGGAGGGGATATTTTTCACAACCTAGGGGGTTGTGAAAAATATGACTAAGGATGCCACCTAGACGTTATGGTGTTCAATTTATTTGGGAGTCGCATAAGGCTACTGAGTGGGATAGGGTAGGAGATAGAATCAGGGGCCTAGATCTAGGGGGGCGCCGCATTAGGAAATCAATAGTAAAATTTAGGATAGCTTGTTTTTCCATTCCTATCCAATCAGGTTTTGGGCCCCTGGGTTATACGGCTGATATTTGGCTCATTTGTGCCGCCTGGTAATACCACCAGAGGTTAGGCACTCCTAAACCTCCCTTCTGTCTGGGTCTAAAGAGGGTCTTTTAAGGAAGTTGGTGATTTGTTTTGCCCCATGTAAATCGGATTATTGCTGACTGTAGATTATTGATATGGAGTTTGGAGACCATTATGGGGAGAGAGCGGAAGAGGTAGAGAATCCTTGGGAGCAGGGTAATTTTAATAGCATTAACCCTTCCTAACCAGGACAATTTGTACAAGGACGATTGGTCAAGATCAGTCTTGAGTTTCTTGAACATGGGCGGGTAGTTGTATTTGTACAATTGGTCTATAGTGGCCGTTAGGTGAACGCCTAGGTATGGGATGGAGGTTGTACTCCAAGAGAAGGGAAAATTATTCCTCAGTCTGTCTACTAGGGACGGGGGGTTGAAATGTTGAGGGCAACAGATTTGGACATATTGCAATCCTGAGACCTGTCAAAATTTGTTTAGCAGCTGTAAGATATTAGGGGGTGAGGTGAGAGGGGAGGTGATTAAAAGGAGGACATCATCCACGAAAAGTGCACATTTGTGTATTGCTGGGCCACATTTGACTCTGTGAATATCTGGGTGACTTCTAATAGAAATAGCTAGAGTTTCTATTGCAATGGCGAAGAGGAGGGGGGTAGGGGGCAGCCCTGTCGTGTTCCTTTTGTAATAGGGAAAGGGTCTGAGAGGTGTCCTTGGAGTCTAACCTGTGCTTTGGGCAGGGAATAAAGGGCCTCTAATAAGTTGAGAAAATTTGAACCAAATCCCCACCTTTCCAGAGTGCTGAATAGGTATGGCCAGGTGACTGTGTCAAAGGCCTTTTGGAGATCTATGGATAAGAGAAAGCCCTTATACGGGGGACTGCCATCCCAGCCTGACTTCAGAAGGGATATGATGTCAACTGCCCTCCTTATCTGGTCCGGGCCCTGTCTCCCAGGGATGAAACCAACCTGGTCTTTATGTACATAAGACCCTATGAAGGATCCTAGTCTGTTGGATAGAATTTTCTTCATTGTCTTGAGGTCATTGTTAATTAACGAGATTGATCTATAATTGCTCACTTGGCTCGGGTCCTTGCCAGGTTTGGGGATGACAGAAATGTATGCTAAATTAGCAGCTGAGTCTAATGGCGATTCCCTGCTAAGGGAATTGAAAAACCGGACCAGATAAGGAGATATGACATCAACATATGTCTTATAGTACTGTGTGGGGAAGCCATCTGGGCCTGAACCCTTTTTCAGCTATTTGATGACCTCTCTAACATCGCTTTCAGAAATGGGGGCATCCATTATGGAGCGATATGGGTCAGAGATTTTGGGGAGTGGGATGTTGTCTAAAAAGATATTGAGTGTATGTGTACTGCAGGGGTTTGCTCCTGAATAGAGATTTTAATAGAATGAGTGGAATGCTTCTAGGATCTGTTTGGGGTTTTGGGTCAGAGCACCAGAAAGTGACTTAATTTTGGGCAGGGAGTGAACCCTATGCTTAGGTGAAAGCTTTGTCGCCAGTTGGGGGCCGAATTTATCTGAGTGGAGATAAAATCTGCCGCTCACCCATCTTAGGTGTTTTTCCGCACTTGACGTAAGGGCCGTATTTAGGGCAATTCTAGCTGCATCTAGTTTAGCTAGAGATGTGGGTGTAGGTTTGTTTTTGTGTGTCTTACTCGGGGACTGAAAGTCCTTCTCTAATTTGTTTACGTCTATTCTTTTTTCTCGCTTCAGGCGTGAGGCCAACTGGATACATTTACCCCTCATGACCGCTTTATGGGCTCCCCATAAGGAGCTTGGAGATATGTCCGGAGTATCATTAATGCTGAAGAATTCCTGTAGCTCTTTTTTGAGCATGGTGCAATGCACTGGGTTGGTGAGGAGAGTCTCATTAAGGCGCCACTGGGGGGGGCCCACCTGGTTGAAAAAATGATGATTCCCCAATGGATACAAATGGTTACTTTGCATCAGACATGGCCGAATGAAGACGTGCTAAACCCGAGCTCCCGATCCCCGCCTAGCTACCCCTGCTGTTTCTCACTAGCCGCTGCGGTATGCCCATTACTAGAAGGAAGAAGGCACTAGGGAGCAGTCAGAAAGTAAAGGAAACAACGAAAGCAGTAACGAAAGCAGTAAAGACAGCAGTAAACTGTGGGAAGATAGATCGCTATCTCACGGACCCTCAGCCGGCATCTCCCGCCTCTCCTGCTCATAAGATCATGGATCCACAAAGCTCACTACCCCCGGACCTTAGGGTTTTACCTACCTCTCCAATAGTACCGGCTGTCTCTGCTGTCTCTGACCCACGTCCAGGCTCCCCGACGGCCCTCAGAACAATCCCGGGACCTCCCTCTCAGCCACTTACTCTCTTGGTAGACTCGGATCTGCGAGCACTGTTACAAGCCCTGCTGACCAAGGCAGATATTGAAGCTCTTATCGGCCGCCTGGAGGAGCAGCACCGAAGAGACTTCGCTGAAGTGAGGCAGGATGTGCAAGCTTTGACGTCCTGCCTGACTACCGGCGAGACGTCTCTGGAGTGTTTGCAGCAACAAATTACCAACCTAGAGAGGCTGCAGGACACCCATGCACAGACATCTGTGTCTCTGCAGCTTCATTTGGAGGAAATGGAAGACAGGACCTGACGCAACAACTTGCGGCTCCAAGGACTCCCGGAGGCTATGGGCTCGGAGGATCTGGCGGCGACGGCAATCACGATCTTCCGGCAGCTGACAGGGGAGGTTATCCCTGCGGACCTTGAGCTGGATCGGATACATAGAGCCCTAGGACCTCGGCAGTCAGACCCAAACCATCCACGAGATGTTATATGCAGAATCCATCGCTTTTCTCAGAAGGAGATTATCGCCCGTAGGGCCTGGGAAGTAGGTTTTGTTCAATATGAGGGCGCATCGGTTAAAATCATGCCGGATTTATCAAGAGCTACGCTCCACAGACGAGGACTGCTATGACCGGCCCTGGACACAGCCCGCCGCCAGGGAGCCACATATAGATGGGGTTTTCCCCTCTCAGTTATCTTCAGGAGAGGGAAAAAATCTTTCATCCTACGTACACCAGGTGATCTGCCTGCCTCCTTTATTTTCATGGACGCCGAGCCCATTCAGATACCAGACTGGCTGCAGCCTATTCCACAGCCGATGGGTCGCTCGGGCCGTCCGGATCCAGCAACATCTTGAAGGAGTTCCCAGTCTCGGTCATAGGAGACCAAGTAGCAGTTCAGCAAAGGCACAGATTGGACTGTTGGACTCACGTGAGTTCTGCAGTGTTAGATGTTTTAACCGCTGCTGAATACTATCTGAAGTATTGTCTTGCTGTTTTTCTTGCCTCTTACTGTAGTTTTTTTTTTTCTCCTGTTCCCCTCTGTGGCTAGTAATCCCCTCTGTGGCTATTAACCACTTCCCCCCTCTCCCCCCCCCCATTGGGGAATCCCCCTATCGATGCCTCTAGTAATGCCCCTCTGGCACATGGACATATGGACATATGCTTGATACCTACAGGTGCCACCCTGGCTGGTGTTGCCTAATCCCTAACCCCTAACTGAGAACTTACTTACTAACTGAGAATTTATTGAAATCCCCTCTTTTGGTATGATCATGGGTCTTACGCCTTTGATTTTTTTTTTGTTTTTCATTTTTTTTTGACTGAAGACCCAAGGCTGATGCAGAGATTGGTTCATGAATCTTGGTGTTTAATGCTGGAAACAATTATTGTTTTATTATTGATTAATTATTAAAGTATTATATCTACCCAAAGATATTTATGTTAAACAGGACTGTGGTATAATGAGGATATGCTTATAACTTCTGCCAGGGGGTGTAGGGGCTGTACTACGGCCATACTAGTTACCTCATCGCATCTTGTTTCGATGCGATCGGGTCAGTCATGCTTATGTATGATTGACTTGTGGGATGATTAGAGGTCAATGGCCCCACACCTCCCATTCCTGTCCATGATCTTCTGTGTTACAGGGGGGTTTTAGTGCCCACGGTGCAATATAGCCCTCTCTTACTACGGGAACACGAGATGTATGGGGACCTCAAACCGAAGGTCTTGGAGAGGGGTCTCTGTTCTCCTCTGGATTGGATGGGGGTGCTGCTGGGGTTGGGAGCACTGGTGTAGGGGCACTGGAATGATAAAATGCCCCCTACGACTAGTGGCCCTGAAAATGCAGATCCCTGGTGTATTAACAATGGATTATGGATCTGGCCATTAGTAGGCCCAGAAGAAAAATTACCAACTTAATCCCAATCTACAGGGAGATGTACGCACCTGGGGTAGGGGGGACCCCCGGGGTGGGGGCAATTTTATTTTTTATATATATATTTTTTTTTTATTTGGATTGTATACGGGGGTGAGGGGAGGAAGGGGGGTTCTGAGATGTCTACCTCCCGCCCATTGGACATGCCCCCTCTTATTCTCAGGAGATATTGGGCTGGGGGAGGGACGCAGACGTCTCTAGCTAATGCTACCTTGACATGAAATATTGTTATTTGAACTGGTGGTGCTAAGACAATGAGGTTTTTTTTTTTTTTTTTTAACCATACTGTTTGATTATATAACTTTACGATGATGGGGGTGGGATGGGGGGGGTTAGGGATGCTCGTATGGAGCTTGCTCTACCCACTCCCCCATATAGGCCGTCACATAAACCCCCCAACTCATTTTGGGGTGTAGATGTGACTTATTATTTGGTGCTAACCAATTTAGTTAAGTGGTGTGTGGAACGGATTGTGTTTCCGTTTCTCGCTCCATCTCCCCCTTTTTTTTTTTTCTCTCCCTCTTTCTCCCCTCCCCTCACCCTCTCCCCCCCCCCCCCTTTTTTTTTTTTTTTTTTGGCAATGGGTAGCCTTAAGGTGTTTCCACTCAACACTAAGGGATTAAATACCCCTGAGAAACGGAAAATGCTGCTACACGATTTGAAGGTTTCTCACAATGACATAGCATTCATACAAGAGACCCATTTTAGAGGGGATAGGCTGCCCGTGCTTAAGAACAGATTTTTTCCTGTAATATATCATGCCACTAATAAAATGGCTAAATCTAGAGGTGTATCTATCCTCCTATCTAGTAAACTTTCATGGGTCTGCAGTGAGTCCTTGCTAGATGAAGGGGGATGCTTTGCGTTTATAAAAGGGCTACTTGGCGGGGTGCGTTTGACCCTAGCGACGATTTATGCACCTAATGATCACCAGGCCATCTTTATTCACCAAATTTTGGTCAAATTGATGGACTTCACAGAAGTCTCATTGATCCTGGGAGGTGATTTCAACATCTCTTTGACCCCTCAAGTAGACACGTCATCAGGGAAATCATCAGTTCCTATAGGCTCCCATAAACGGATTAATCAAGCTATACATAATGCCCAACTTATTGACGTGTGGCGCCTTCAACACTCGGGCGAAAGAGACTATTCATTCTATTCTCCCCCTCACAAGGTTTACTCGCGAATCAACTTTTTTTTAATCCCTCATGCCCAGTTGCATGCTGTTTGCGAAACTTCCATCGGTCTGATCACATGGTCAGGCCATGCTCCCATATTAATGACATATGCTTTATCAAAGGTTGCCTCACATGTGACACGTGTCTGGAAATTGAATGAAAGCCTCCTACAGATCCCAGAAGTAGAATCAGAAATTACTAAAGTACTGCCTTGATATTTCCAAACCGAACTCCTGACAGTAATCCAGGCATGGTATGGGAGGCCCACAAGACAGTCATACGAGGTATTTTTATTAAACATGGTTCCAGAATTAAAAGAGACAAGGAACGACAACTAAATCTCCTCTTGACTAAACTTCAAGCTACGGAATCTAAACATAAAGATACACCATCTCAGGTAATAGAATAGGAACTAGCTGAAATCCGGGCACAAATCAATGATCTCCTACAATATAAAGCCAAGGCGGCACTGCAGAAATGCAGGAAAACCAGCTACGCATATGGCGATAAGTGTGGGAAAATACTAGCCAGATCAATTAAGGAACAAAAACTCTAATCATACATACCACATATTATGTCCTTGAAAGACCAGAGGATAACCCTGCCCTCGGTGATTTCGGAGGTCTTCCGAGATTTCTTTGCATCCCTCTATAACATACCACCTGACACAAATTCTCAATCACCGATGGATGAATACGTGCAAGCAGCTCAGATGTCCATTATTACACCTGGAATCAAAGTGGAACTAGACAAACCGATAAGCTTAGAGGAACTAACAACAGCAGTAAACTCCACCAAATCGGGAAAGGCCCCCGGCCCGGATGGCCTTACCCTGCAATACTACAGAACCCTGCTCTCTACCTTAGGACCCTATATGGTAGATTTGTTTAACGATTTGGGCAACAATGAGGTCCTTCCTAGAGATACACATATATCCGTCATCCCGAAGGAAGGCAAGGACCCGACCCTATGTGGCAGTTATTGGCCAATTTCTCTTCTGAACGCTGATCTCAAACTGTTCACTAAAATTTTGGCGACTCGCCTAGCAACCTATCTACCAGACCTGGTGCATCTGGATCAAGTAGGCTTTGTTCCCACTAGGGAAGCGAGGGATAATACGACCAAAGTCTTAAATTTGCTTCACGTAGCTAGAACTTCCCTCACACCATGTGTTTTTCTTAGTACAGATGCTGAGAAAGCTTTCGACCGGGTGAATTGGCAATATATGTTCATGGTCCTTCGCCACCTGGGCCTAGGAGATAATATTATCCAATGAATTACTACAATCTACTCACAATCTACAGCTCAGGTTAAAGTAAATGGGGTCCTTTCTGATCTGTTTTCTATACAGAATGGCACTAGGCAGGGATGTCCGCTTTCCCCCCTGTTATTTGTCCTGTCTTTAGAACCATTCCTAAAAAGAATTCGTCTGAACCCAGACATTCAGGGCATAAGTGTTGGAGGTGATCAGTACAAAATATCAGCTTATGCAGATGATATGCTCTTTTCTTTGATAAACCCCGCTATCTCGCTCCCTAATTTACTATGCGAGTTCTAGATTTATGGATCCCTCTCCAACTTGAAAATTTATTTTCATAAATCAGAAGCTATGGGGATAGGGATACCTCTCTCTGTGCAGTCTACACTTAAATCCAGTTTCAAATTTAAATGGACAACGGCTTTGCAGTATTTAGGCACTTGTATTCCGACGGAGACATCACGCATATTTGAATTTAACTTTCCATCTCTGCTGTTCAAAACCCGCATGCTATTAGAGACTTGGAATAGGGGCCTGCATTCGTGGTTTGGTAGAATTAACTTATTAAAAATGAGTATTCTACTTAAATTTCTGTATTTACTCCAAGCTCTACCAATTAAGATCCCTATGTCTTATGCCGCGTACACACGAGCGGACTTTCTATCCTACTTGGTCCGGCACACTTTCCGACGGACTTTGTCCGCCAGGTGCGCCGGACTTTAAAACGGACGGACTTGCCCACACACGCCGGGACTTTCCGGCGGGCTAAGTCCGCCCGTCTTTCCGACGGACTTTCGCCGGAGTTCCAGCGGACTTTCAGAATGAACGGACTTGCCCACACACGGACAAGTCCGTTCATTTTGAACGTGACTCAGGTGCGACGGGACTAGAGAAGGATGTCAATCTTGCCGCTTTTATCGGCGAGATTGACACCTTGCTAGCCCCGTCGCGGGGCATACCAGGCCCTTAGGTCTGGTATGGATTATAAAGGGGAACCCCGCTACGCCGAAAAAACGGCGTGGGGTCCCCCTAAGATCCATACCAGACCCCGATCCGAGCACGCAGCCTGGCCGGTCAGGAAAGGGGGTGGGGACGAGCGAGCGTCCCCCCCCTCCTGAACCGTACCAGGCCGCATGCCCTCAACATGGGGGGTGGGTGCTTTGGGGGAGGGGGGCGCCCTGCGCCCCCCCCCCAAAGCACCTTGTCCCCATGTTGATGAGGACAAGGGCCTCTTCCCGACAACCCTGGCCGTTGGTTGTCGGGGTCTGCGGGCGGGGGCTTATCGGAATCTGGGAGCCCCCTTTAATAAGGGGGCCCCCAGATCCCGGCCCCCCACCCTATGTAAATGAGTATGGGGTACATGGTACCCCTACCCATTTACCTAGGAAAAAAGTGTAAGTAATAAAACACACTACACAGGTTTTTAAAATATTTTATTAAACAGCTCCGGGGGGGGGATCTTCCTCCGGCTTCGGGGGTCTTCTTCCGGCTTCGGGGGTCCCTCCGCTTCATCTTCTCCCGGCGTCCGGTTGGTTCTTCTCCGCTCTCCGGCCTCTTCTCCCGGTGTCGCAGGTCTTCGGCCGGCCCCTCCGCTCTCTTCATGTAGCTCTATTGCGAGCGGAGGTCCGGACTTCTGGGCTTCTTGGCTTCTTGGCTTCTCTTCTCTTCTCTTCCCCCAGATGTTGACACGACGCTCTCTCCGGCTGGACTGGTCTCTGAGGGCTGCGTTGTGACTTATATAGGCGGAGACCCCGCCCCCATATGATGTCACAGTCCCTGGGCATGCTGGGACTGTGACGTTTTAGGGGGCGTGGTCGACCACGCCCCCTAAAACGTCACAGTCCCAGCATGCCCAGGGACTGTGACATCATATGGGGGCGGGGTCTCCGCCTATATAAGTCACAACGCAGCCCTCAGAGACCAGTCCAGCCGGAGAGAGCGTCGTGTCAACATCTGGGGGAAGAGAAGAGAAGAGAAGAGAAGCCAAGAAGCCAAGAAGCCCAGAAGTCCGGACCTCCGCTCGCAATAGAGCTACATGAAGAGAGCGGAGGGGCCGGCCGAAGACCTGCGACACCGGGAGAAGAGGCCGGAGAGCGGAGAAGAACCAACCGGACGCCGGGAGAAGATGAAGCGGAGGGACCCCCGAAGCCGGAAGAAGACCCCCGAAGCCGGAGGAAGATCCCCCCCCGGAGCTGTTTAATAAAATATTTTAAAAACCTGTGTAGTGTGTTTTATTACTTACACTTTTTTCCTAGGTAAATGGGTAGGGGTACCATGTACCCCATACTCATTTACATAGGGTGGGGGGCCGGGATCTGGGGGCCCCCTTATTAAAGGGGGCTCCCAGATTCCGATAAGCCCCCGCCCGCAGACCCCGACAACCAACGGCCAGGGTTGTCGGGAAGAGGCCCTTGTCCTCATCAACATGGGGACAAGGTGCTTTGGGGGGGGGGGCGCAGGGCGCCCCCCTCCCCCAAAGCACCCACCCCCCATGTTGAGGGCATGCGGCCTGGTACGGTTCAGGAGGGGGGGGGGGCGCTCGCTCGTCCCCACCCCCTTTCCTGACCGGCCAGGCTGCGTGCTCGGATCGGGGTCTGGTATGGATTTTAGGGGGACCCCACGCCGTTTTTTCGGCGTAGCGGGGTTCCCCTTTATAATCCATACCAGACCTAAGGGCCTGGTATGCCCCGCGCTCGCCGCAATAGGAAGATTTGTTTTTCCTATTGCAGCGAGCGCGAGATGCAATACCATCCCCTCGTGTCGTATTTGGTCTGTCGGACCAGCCTACACACGAGCGGGCTTTCCGTCGGACCAGCACACACACGAGCGGACTTTCCGCCCGAAACTGAGTCCGACGGAAAGATTTCAAACATGTTTAAAATCTAGGTCCGGCGGGCTTTTGGGAAGAAGTCCGCCGGAAAAGTCCGCCGCCGCCCACACACGGGCGGATTGTCCGGCACACTCTGGTCCGCCGGACCAAGTATGCCGGAAAGTCCGACCGTGTGTACGCTGCATTACTTTAAACAAGTTAACTCACTTTTCATCAAGTTTGTATGGGCATACAAGAAACCACGACTTTCTTTTCGCTTAATGACTCTACCTAAGCAATACGGCGGGCTAGCTTTTCCGGATATCCGAGCATACTATCAGGCGATCCATGTAGGCAGAATTATCGATTGGTGCCGTCATGGCCAATCTAAATTATGGGCTCTGATAGAACAGGCCCAAACACGCATTCCACTCTCAAGGGCCCTATGGTGCTACGACCATCTACAATCACTATTGAAAAGCCACCCCCTAATGGGGACGACGCTTCGTATAGGTTCTGTAGCTATTAAACGACATTCCCTCTCCTCCGTTATTCCCCATTCTAGGGAACCCACAATTCTCTCCGGGTCTTTGTCCTCATACGTTTGGCAATTTACGTCGGTCCGTCATGATCTAAGCATCCCACTTTCTAATGAACGGCAGATGGCCCTCCATCGAGGAATTAATGATGGAGGAGGGTCCCTTTAAATTGACCTTTTGGCCAGCACTTCAGCTACGACATTTTCTGGATACCATACCTAATCCTCACAATTTTGCCCGTCCCTTGACGACGTTTGAAGAATATTGCTCTGACAAAGGCAATATAATACAGGTTCTATCCAGAACATACTCTATGCTGAACTGCCCGGCAACCTTACCACATCTGCCGTTCTTGGATAAATGGGAACAGGATCTACAACAAAAATTTACACCAGGTCAAACTCAGAACATACTTAGACTTGCTTTGAAGTGTTCAGTTTGTACGAAAATTCAAGAATTTAACTATAAACTACTGACAAGATGGTATCGTACCCCCTACCTCTTGCACCAATACTATCCTGATACCACTGACTGTTGCTGGAGATGTCAGGGAGACAAAGGCACATTACTTCATATATTTTGGTCATGCCCTAAATTGACTAACTTCTGGACGACAGTCCGGGAAGTGACTCAAAAATTCACGGAATATAAGATTCCTGGTGATCCGGCATTTTTTTTACTGCATGTTTCCAATATCCCTGCTAAATGTTATCAAAAATCAATTTTAGGACATCTCAATGCTGCAAAGTCCTGCATTCCACTCTACTGGAAAAAACAATCACCGCCAACGGTGGCTGACTGGTTGCGTAAGGTGGTAGACATTAGTAGAATGGAGGACTTGTTAGCGGCTGAGCGAAATCAACAGGACAAATATTCCACGACTTGGAGTGTCTGGAAACAGTTCATCCTGTCTAGGGAGGGGCAGCCCTCCTTGGACAGGAGAGCCATATATGAACATTACCCCTTATATGCCTTGGCTATCCAGAACCAAAGATACCTAATCCCCCTCCCTTCCTTCCTACTTGTCCTTTCTCCCCTCCACTGTTTATTTCCTTTATTTTATATTAAATTTTTTTTTTTTGTTTTGTTTTTTTTGTTTTTGTTTTGTTCTTTTGATTGGAAATAGGAAAAAGGAAACGAGTGATGTCAGACTTGCTACCTGAATCCCTTCTATACACGGCTCCTAGTAGATAACAAGGGGCGACGCTGGTCGGGGACAGGCTTTATATATGACTTGACTGATGCGTGCCGCCATATATTATATAAATTAAGTTATATTTTAGTTGTAATCTGTATGTTATATTTTCTCTTTTATTGTATTTGATCTGATTTCGCTGATTTCGCCCGTTGTGGGTTTTAATAAAAGTTATATTTGAAAGAAAAAATGATGATTTTAAGGGTTTAAGGGTGACTAAGGAGTGATCTGACCAAGGGACCGCACATATAGAGGCCTGGGATGCTAAGTGGATTTCCGAGTAGTGGAAAAAATATGATCTATGCATGCATATGTCCTATGAGGTGAAGAGAAATGTGTATAATTTTTTGCGGAGGGATTCAATCTCTCTTTAGGTATCTATCATGCCTAGGGAGTGAAAGAGCCAGGCTATGTGAGTGAGTGGATGGGGTGCATTTGGATATGACGGCCACCCCTCTTTTTTTATCGTCTGCATTGGCAAGAAAAAAGGTTGGATAGTTATGGTGCAGAAAGGTGGGGTTGAAGCTTTTAGGGAAGTGGGTTTCCGGGAGTAGGAGCACTTTTAAGCCCCTAGCCTGAAAGGCCTTATGTCTTTTAAATGGGGAATTTAAGCCTTGTGTGTTATGAGAGGCTATCTTGAGAATTGCTTGTTTTGGGGTAGGGTTAGCCATGGATATGAGGGGGTGAGTGCGAGTACATGTATATGGTTCCTACCTGGTCCATTTGTGCTGGTGTACCCACCCGGAGGTATCGGTGCGAGCCTAGAGGCCGGGTAGACCTGGTCTGGATAACTCTCCTTGAAGGCACCTGGGGAGGTGGGGAGAGAAGAGGGCAGAGGAGGTAAGAGAAGGCCAGAAAGAGAAAGGAAGAGAATGAGAGAGAATAGGTTCAGTATAGTAAAGATCCTGGACTCTTGATGTGCAGGGTTGGCCAGCCAAGTCCTGCTCCAAAGCCCTATGAATTGTAGGGATCGGTTTAAGGGCAACCCTAAATGCGGTTGCATTCCTGGTGTCACCGGGGGAGGATAGCTCCTCTAGGTCACAACAGGTGGAGTGGCAAGCAGCCCCCTGTAGGTAAAAGTTAAGGGAGGACCCCGGATAGGGATACACAAGAAAATGTATGAACTGCTTAATTGGTAACAAATAACAATATATCACCTATCCTGAGTATATAAAACAAACATGTAGTTCAACTTTAAAGTAACAGTAAGGGGGGTAAGGAAGGGAATGGAAGAAGGAGAAGAGGGGAAGGGATGGGGGGCTAGGCAAAGGGGGGGGTGGGTTTAAGGAGTGGGTGGGAGAAGGGATATGCAATTGTGGGAGGATGACTATACCAGTCCTTTTGGTCCAAGTCCCTGGCTTGTTTCTATAACACCAGCTTACAAGATAAAGCAAATTGTAAAAGATAGTGGACCTTGGGAGTATTCAAATAAAAAATATATAAAAGATGTAAGGTATGGCTAAAATGGGATGTAAAGTCCTACTAATTCAGTGCAGGACCAGGTGAGTGTAGGAGCAGCCACTACATCATCGGGGATTCTGACCATCCTCAGAAGGATTGAAAACAGGCCCAGAAGGGTCAGTCTGCCCAGAAGCTTGTCTCGTGGGATAGAGTCACAGTGTCTCTTCGATTGCTGTTTCACCCACAGCAGAGAAGGGGGCTGATTGGTGGAGGCCTTTTAGAGGAGCTAGAGCAGTTCGCCATCTGGTGGGAAAGTAGTTCCTGAGAGATGAACCCGAGTTGCAGGAGTAGACGTTCACCGTTCTGGAAGTTTGTGAAGCTGTATGATTTTTCTTTGTACTGGAACTGCAGGCGAAAAGGAAAGGCCCATCTGTACTTTATCATTTCCTGGGAAAGTATGTCCAGGAGAGGTTTGAGTGATCTCCGCTTCTGGATTGGGGCAGGGGAAATGTCCGTCAAGATTTGGATTTTATTGCCATGTATGGAGAGGTTGCCTAGATTGCAAGATTTCCTCATGATTTCCTCCTTCACCACATAGAAATGGGATTTTACCACTATGACCGTGGGAGACCATCTTGGCGGGGGGGGTTGCAGCACTCTGTGGACCCTGTCTAATTCGAGCCTGTGATTCGGGATATCTGGTATGATATCTTTTATGAATGATTTGACGTGCCTTGTACATCAATGATAGACTCGGGTACTCCTCTGATGAGAAAATTGTAACATCTGCTCCTATTCTCCAAATCATCTAACTTGGAGAGAGCCGTTTCAAGCTGCTCTTGTAACGTCTGGATGCATGTGGTATTCTAGTGCATGCTGCAGAGTCATCAACAGCCCATTCAATGGTATCCACATGGGCTCCCAGGCTCTGTAGGTCTGCTTTAATGGAGGATGTGATCTTCATAGCATTTTGTGCCAGACCCACAGCCAGCATGTCAGAGAAGCTGCTTAAGAGTTGAGCCATTTCATGGGGGTGATTGTGTAGCATAGGTGAGGCCTGCAGAGAATCAGCCAGGCTGTTAGGAGTGTTCATCAGGGGTGTATGGGTGATGCTTGCCATTGATCTGCCTAGGAGTGACTCAGTGGAGGCAGGGGACACAATAGGTTTGTGTACATTACTCACTGGGGTGGAAGCAGGCAAGGGAGGAGGTGGTGGGTCTGCTATGTTGTCCTGGTCTCCTGTGTCACTGCATAGAGCAGCTGCCATCTTGGGAGGCTCAGGTGTAGCCAGGCTGAAGTGAAGCCGACTGTGAACTTCTTTGTTTAGGTGGACCCCCAACATGCGGGCGTTGTCCGGAGAATGGGGGGGAGGGCTCACCGAGGGATCCCACTAGTTGTAGCTGGTGTGGGGGCCGCCAAAGGACTGGAGCGGTGCGGAGCTCCCGGCTAGCATGGCATTCCGGAAGTCCCACGCATGCGGACCACAGAACCTGCCCTGTAAAAATGCTGTATGGTCTTGGCCACTGTGCTGCAGCTCAGTTTCAGGGTCTTGGCAAACTTCTTATAGCATAGGCCATCTTTATGTAGAGCAACAATTCTTTTTTTCAGATAAGAGAATTTTTTGCCATGAGGTGCCAAGTTAAACTTCCAGTCACCAGTATGAGAGAGTGAGAGCAATAAAACCAAATTTAACATACCCGCTCCCCTGAGACCTTGTAACACTAATGAGTCACATGACACCGGGGAGGAAAAATGACTAATTGGGCCCAAGTCCGATATTTTCACCTAGGGGTGTACTCACTTTTGTTGCCAGCGGTTTAGACATTAATGGCTGTGTGTTGAGTTATTTTGACAGGACAGCAAATTTACACTGTTATACAAGCTGTACACTCACTACTTTACATTGTAGCAAAGTGTCATTTCTTCAGTGCTGTCACATGAAAAGATATAAACAAATATTTACAAAAATGTGAGGGGTGTACTCACTTTTGTAAGATACTGTATATTCCATGGACTCAACATTGCATGCCAGTAAATAGCTTGGGGTGTCTACTTTCCAAAAAGGGGTCATTTGGGGGGTGTTTTAACTGTCCTGGCATTTTATGCCCAACATTAGAAGCTTATGCCATACATCACCCACTCTTTTAACCAGTTCAAGACCAAGCCTTTTCTGACACTTTTTATTTACAGGAATACATTTTCTTTTGCTAGACAATTACTTTGAACCCCCAAACATTATATTTTTTTTAAAGTAGAGACCCTACAGAATAAAATGGTGGGTGTTGCAATTTTTTCATCACACAGTATTTGCGCTGTGATTTTCAAAACACTTTTTAGAATTTGAATGCACAAAAACATAATATATTGCCCAATTATTCAGTAGAATATAAAACATGATCTTATGCCGAGTACAAAGATACAGTGGCGGCCCATTATTATCATCATTATCACTAGGGGCGCAGGGGTGCCACCCCCCTGTCCATGTGTCTGGCTCCCTAATCTACATACAGGGTGCTGGATGTATGGATGTCAATGGGGGGGGTGCTTTTTTTGAAGCACGTGATTAGAGCCAGAGGCTCTAATAGGCTTCAAAGAAGGGTGGGCTCGGGGTGCAGAGCACTAAGCACTGAGCCCACCCAGTTGTGTGGTAATAGCAAATGAATATTCGCTATTCTCACACTGATCCTCCTCCCGGCCAATTAGGAAGCGGGTCGTGAGACCCGTTACCTGATTGGCTTAAAGGACAGGCAATCCTTTTGGCCGTGATGCAGAGGAGGAGGAGACGCCCATAGGATCACTGCCCGCCCGGGACCTAGATGGGGTAAGTGCTGGATGACCGACCAGGGGGGTGGTTGACCCAATGGAGCGGGGGGGTACCACTGGCCGACCAGGGGGGTGGTTGTTTGCAAAAAAAAACAGCCGCCACTGCATAGATACCAAACACGACATGTTTTACAATTGCGCACGCCTGTGCAGTGGCGATAAACTATGTACATTTTAAAAGCCTTTACAGGTTACCACTTTAGATTTACAGAGGAGGTCTACTGCTGGAACCGCTGCCCTCGATCTGCCATTTGTGATGATACCTTACATGCATGATACAATTGCTGTTTGCATACGACACAAGACCGATGCTTGCGTTACCCTTTGCGCACAAGCATAGGGGGACAGGGGTGCTTTCGTTTTTTTTTTTAACTATTTTCTCTTTAATTTTTCCACTGTTCATTTCATTTTTTTATCACTTTTATTGTTTTTCACGGGAAATGTAAATATCCCCTATAATAGCAATAGGTAGTGACAGGCACTCGTTTTTGAAAAATGTGGAGTCTTTTAGACTCTAGATTTCCCCTCTGCCCTTAAAGCATCTGACCATACCAAGATCAGTGTGATAAAATGCTTTACCAATTTAAAAGAGATGTTTTTTTATATCCGGTGAAACCAAATGATAAAATACTGGTAGCTTCCAGTTTCTTAGGCCATACTGATGATTGGAGCCATTCTGGTCTCCGATTAGCTCTATGGTCAGCTAGCGCAATCACTGGCTGCATTATCGGGTTCCGTGGTGGGACAGGTGAGCCAGAGAAAACCTTGGAAGGTGGTGGGAGGGGGGAACATCCCCTGCCACAGCTTGTAAAAACAGTCTAGTGTCTAATTAGCCACTAGAGTTGCTTTTACATGAAAGCCAACCACTGGCTAAAAAAAAACAGACCAAGATGATGCCTAAACCTACAGGCATCATCCCGGTATAAGCACTCAAAGTCCAGCGGTGTACCAGTACGCTGCTGGTCCTAGTAGGCATATATTGTAATGCTCCTTTTTTCCATACAGCCTGTGGGCTGCATGAAAAAGGAGAACCTAACAGATTCCTCCATTTACATCGATCGATGTGGATGAAGAAATCTCTGCGAGAAAAAGTATGTGGTATGCCCACCATTAGAATACACCGCCCTGCATCCACCCACTTCTAATGATGGGCATACATCATTAGAAGTAGGTATATATATATATATATATATATATATATATATATATATATATGCCAAAGCATAGGGGCAATCCACCCTCTGTCCTCCCCAGTCCCCATGCTTCCGCATATACAGTATCTCACAAAAGTGAGTACACACCTCACGTTTCTGTAAATATTTTATGCTATCTTTTCATGTGACAACACTGAAGAAATGGTACTTTGCTACAATGTAAAGTAGTGAGTGTACATCTTGTATAACAGTGTAAATTTGCTGTCTCCTCAAAATAACTCACCACACAGCCATTAATGTCTAAACTGCTGGCAACAAAAGTGAGTACACCCCTAAGTGAAAATGTCCAAATTGGGACCAAAGTGTCAATATTTTGTGTGGTCACCATTATTTTTCAGCACTGCCTTAACCCTCTTGAGCATGGAGTTCACTAGAGCTTCACAGGTTGCCACTGGAGTCCTCTTCCACTCCTCCATGACGACATCATGGAGCTGATGTTAGAGACCTTGCTCTCCTCAACCTTCCATTTGAAGATGCACCACAGATGCCCAAAAGGGTTTAGGTCTGGAGACATACTTGGCCAATCCATCAACTTTAACCTCAACTTCGTTAGCAAGAGAGTGGTCATCTTGGAGGTGTTTTTGGGGTCTTTATCATGTTGGGATATTGCCCTGCGGCCCAGTCTCCGAAGGGAGGGGATCATGCTCTGCTTCAGTATGTCACAGTACATGTTGGCATTCATTGTTCCCTCAAAGAACTATAGCTCCCCAGTGCCAGCAGCACTCATGCAGCCGCAGCCCATGATACTCCCACCACCATGCTTAACTGTAGGCAAGACACATTTGTCTATGTACTCCTCACCTGGTTGCTGCCACACACGCTTGACACCATCTGAACAAAATAAGTTTATCGTGGTCTCATCAGGCCATAGGACATGGTTCCAGTAATCCATGTTCTTAGTCTGCTTGTCTTCAGCAAACAGTTTGAGGGCTTTCTTGTGCATCATCTTTAGAAGAGGCTTCCTTCTGGGAGGGCAGCCATGCAGACCAGTTTGATGCAATGTGCGGCATATGGTCTGAGCACTGACAGGCTGACCCCCCACCCCTTCAGCCTCTGCAGCAATGCTGGCAGCACTCATACGTCAAAAAAAATAAATCATGTTCTGCGCTATTCCCTTATTGATCTGCTGAACCTGTAGAAAAAACCTAAAAAACAAAACAATGAATTAAAGTGATGTGCCTATAACTCAAATCCAAGAATATAATAAAAATATATAAACGACTGAAGTCATCATTCAGATTTCAACATCATACAGCGTGAATATATACACACATCATAAAATATAAATATTGATACAAAAGTGAACCATAAAGTGCTCAAGTGCATATAAGTCCGTGATACTCTGACCACCCAGGATCAGTTTTCAGTGTCATTAATACAGCAATAATAAACGTGACTTTATAGGTGACTGTGAATATAGCGACCTGCAGCAGTGAGCAGGTGCTCCCCACCCCAAGGTAATGGCCGCTCACCTCAGAGCGCGTGACCTTGCAATTAAGTTTGGTCAATACACGCTTTTGAATCATCAAAACGGATTCCAGGTCAGGTTACAAGGTCCAAACACTACTCAAAGATGCAGCCTCCTCACATATAAATATCAAAAAGAAACTCCATAGTGTGATACCATTTTAAAAGATTTTATTTACTACAAACAAAGCCCTATTATAGGGTACTCACATAGGTCTGGTGCGTTAGTGCACCGCTCTATAGCATGCCTTAATAGCACCAAGCCATGGATGAGATTGTGTGCTCCTACTCCATAAAATAGACCAGCTGCAAAAAAACAATGGATAAAGATAAAACACAGTAACAAAAAAACCTGAACTCAAAAAAAACTACTTTTTTTATTGCAATCTGTGCCAAAAGAGTAAAAAATATATGCCGAAGCATAGGAACAAATAAACAAATAAACAGATCAGCGCTGAAGCTGAATGGCGTAGCTGCAAAGAAAACAATGGTTAACAAAAAAAGACAGTAACAATAAAACATTACAGTATAGCAGTATAGTTTTCTGTACAGTAAAACAGTAAGAACAGAACATTCAAACAATTAATAATAACTATAGTTCTTAATGTGAATATAAAATCAATTCAAACACATAAATTAAAATAATTGACATACAACTTTTTAAACACCACCACAGTGATAAATTTTAATAGGCAACAAGGCTGCAAAATTGGAAATTTAATTAAAAGTAAAGTGAAATAAAAAAGTCCATGACAAGTCCAAATTGTTCCCAATGTGATAGTCATCCACCGTGAGTAAAGGTATCCTTTCCACCAGCATGCAAATACAACACACACTCACTGGTCTCTATTGACTCCTATTACAGGAAGTCAAATGCACAAGAAGGTAAATCCCACAGGTTGGTCACCATATATTGGAATCCAGGTCACAGCTAACATCCATCCAAATATCCAGGTAAGACTGCACTTCAACACTCCAATATCACTCCATAGAGTAGGGAAGGAGAGAGAAGCGGGCTCTCATAGTGTAGTATTATAAAAATATTTATTTAAAAACAATATTAATGCACTTAGATTAAAGTAGACAAGAATCAGCATGTAAGGTAA
The DNA here is from genome assembly GCF_042186555.1 of Aquarana catesbeiana. NCBI lineage: Eukaryota > Metazoa > Chordata > Amphibia > Anura > Ranidae > Aquarana > Aquarana catesbeiana. The sequence continues at coordinate 843,022,714 of NC_133324.1, forward strand.
TGGGAATGCCAGTTTGCATGCTACCTGCGCTCCAACTACCAGAAAGTACGTATTTTGATCAACTCCACCCAACTCCGTTTTATCAGCTTATGTCTGACGTCATCAGGGATTCATGTGCTCAGATACATCTAACACTTATATACACAAATTACAACCAGCCTGGACCTATCCCATCAAATCCCAAGCCAACAGCGGATAATGTTCTATATAAACAAATCTAATAATGGATGGTCTTATTTTTACTTTTTTTTTTATAAAAAACAATTATAAAATTTAGGATATAAATTATTCCTATTGGCATTAACCTCTATCTACCAAAAAAATGTATACATAAAGTATATGGTGATTTCTAAGTTCACCTCTAATGGTGAAAAGATGTAATGTCAATGATTTTATTCTCATGTTAGCCATATGAAGAGGACCTCTAGTGGCCACCATAGAGAGCACATCCTTTACAAATTAAGTGTTCTTGCATAGCAAGACCACTTACTGTTATCTCACATATATATTATTCTTATTATTATAGCCAAATTTACCACCCTAACTCCTCCCACAGTTTTTACACTACATAGACAAGTAATATACCGAAACGTGCGGATTGTTCCCGAATGGTGTGCTATTACTTTGTGGAACGTTTCGCCGAATGGTTCACGAAATATCGTCATTTTTGCGGCGAAATTGGTCCCATAGGAATGAATGGGGAAACTAGAGTGGGAGATGACAAAAGCTGAAAAATCAGAACATGATTTCTAAACTGCCGCCACTCCCTCATTTTCAAGCCCAGCTACACAAATCTTATATCAAAACGTTCAGCTATCCCTGCTGCCACTAAACATGTCCACGGCTAAGCCATAGTCCTGATAGTTTTCATAATATGACCATTTGTTTGTAACTCACGCCGTCCATTGACATTCATTGAAACTACACTCTAGCCCCCTCCAAATTTGAAGGGCAATTTCTAAACTGCGACCGTGCCTTCATTTTTAATATTTCAGAGACATACTATACATCAAAATCTAGGTCTGGGTCTTGTGATTCTCACAATATAAAGATCTTCGCTGTAGGATGTATAGTTTTTAAAATACGGCCATTTGTTTAGAGGTCATTTCAGGAAATTTTAGCCATTAATCAGAGTGTACTGTTAGTGTTTGTTTTGTTGCCATGGTTACCAAAGCTTCTGTTATACACAGGGGGGGAGGTGGCTGGAGCATCTCAGCTCTGATTACAGAGCCCGGGGGAGGGGACAGACACACCATGTACTGATTTATAATAGAGGAATATGATGGGGCAGTTTTGATGGGGTAATTCTGATGGGGCAGTTTTGATGAAGTAGTATTTGGGAAGCATAAACAGGGCATGAGCGTTGCTAGGAAACAGTGGTTGTAAACACAAGATGCTGAGACACTCCAAATGCATGTGACTTCATCTGCTAGACTTGATAATGCTTGTAGACTCCTCCCACAGTTTTTACACTACAGAGACAAGTAATATACCGAAACGTGCGGATTTTTCCCGATTGGTGTGCTATTACTTTGTGGAACGTTTCGCCGAATGGTCCACGAAATATCGTCGTTTTTGCGGCAAAATTGGTCCCATAGGAATGAATGGCGAAATGTTCAAAACTAGAGTGGGAGGTGACAAAAGCTGACAACCCCATGATCAGCCAAAACATTATGACCACCCCATGATCAGCCAAAACATTATGACCGCCCCATGTAAAAAAAAAAATATTTTTGAAAAAAATAAAAATTAATTTTTGAAAAAAAAAATATTTTTGAAAAAAAAAATATTTTTGAAAAAAAAAAATATTTTTGAAAAAAAAATTACTTTTGAAAAAAAAAAAAATTAAAAAAAAAATCATTTTTGAAAAAAACAAAATTCATTTTTGAAAAAAAAAATTTCATTTTTGAAAAAAAAAATCATTTAAAAAAATCATTTTTGAAAAAACAAAAAAACAAAATCATTTTTGAAAAAACAAAAAAACAAAATCATTTTTGAAAAAAAAAAAAATCACAAAGCTCTGAGGGGAATTATAGCTCCTCTCACACAGCTCTAAGGACAATTATAGCATTATAGCTCCTCCCACACAGCTTGGAGGGAAGTTATAGCTCCTCCAATACAGCTTTGAGGGGAATTATAGCTCCTCCCACACAGCTCAAAGGGGAATTATAGTTTCTCCCACACCGCTGTGAGGGGAATTATAGCTCCTCCTACACAACTCTGAGGGGAATTATAGTTTCTCCCACACCGCTGTGAGGGGAATTATAGCTCCTCCCACACAGCTTTGAGGGGAATTATAGCTCCTCCCACACAGCTCAAGGGGGAATTATAGCATTATAGCTTAGCATTATAGCTCCTCCCACACAACTCTGAGGGGAATTATAGTTTCTCCCACACCGCTGTGAGGGGAATTATAGCTCCTCCTACACAGCTCTGAGGGGAATTACAGCTTAGCATTATAGCTCCTCCCACACAGCTGAGGAGAATTAGAGCTCCTCCCACACAACTCTGAGAGGAATTATAGTTTCTCCCACACCGCTGTGAGGGGAATTATAGCTCCTTTTAAACAGCTCTGAGGGGAATTATAGCTTCTCCCACACAACTCTGATGGGAAATGTAGCTTCTCCCACACAGCTCTGAGGGGAAATATAGCTTCTCCCACACAGCTCTAAGGGGAATTATAGCTCCTCCCACACAACACTAAGGGGAATTGTATCTCCTCCCACACAGCTCTGAGGGGAATTATAGCATTATTGCTCCTCCCACACAGCTCAGAGGGGAGTCATAGCTCCTCCCACACAGCTCTGAGGCGAATTATAGCTCCTCCTCCAACACAACTTTGAGGGGAATTATAGCTCTTCGAACAAAGCTCTGAGGAGAATTATAGCTCCTTCCACAAATGTCATCATGCCATCTAAAGGAAAGAGATCTAAAGCTGCAAAGATACGCTGGACTAAACTGGATCCGGAGCCCCACAGCAGCATAGTGGATATGGAGGTTTGTGACAGTGAATGTGCCCAGGAGGTACATAGTGAACCTGTGGTGTCATTTTCATGTTCAACTCAGTGTCAAGTTCAAGAGCACAGTGACAGTGTGATGGGCACTTCTGAAAACCATGGCATGCAAAAACCATGTGTACCAAGTGAGATTTCTGTGCAGGCATCATTTCATCAGGGTCATCATGGCTATGGAAGGTTAAGGAACAAACAGTGTACATGCATGGCTCTGACATTTTTGGCATACCACAGTGAGCTTGATGATGTGAGAAAGGGTGATCTTGATCAAATACTGAAGAAGGGCAACAGCTTGTATGGCTCAACAATAAAACAGCTAAAACAAAGAAATGTCTATCAGCATCAACACTTGACAATGGAAGAAGTGCCCCTCAGAGTCAACACTGACAAATATGAGTATAACGTTGTTAAATCTCCAGTGTTATCGGGATGTATGAGAGACACGGTAGACGGTGACAACCAAGGTTGGTTTGTTGACCTCTCCACAAGACTTCAGTGCCTCAATGCAGATGTTACACATGCACTTTTTATAGTAGTGCCATATTGCATTGCATTGTTCAGAGACAAGTCTGGGAGATATGGACTGTTTGATTCTCATAGTCAAAATAAGGATGGACTTCCTGCCACTGGAAAAGGAAAAGCTGTTATGATCACTTTTACACATTTGAGTGATATGGGGGCAAGGATTTATAAGTTGTATGAATTGCTCCTTACAGACACCAGAGGCCCTATTGATGGACTGCAGTATGACTTCATGCCAGTCTCATTTCATCGTGCAAGACGTCTGTCAGATGGTTTGCTGTCCCCACTGGTGCAATCTGACAAACCACATAATGCAAAGCATGTGGAGAACAAAGTGACACAGATGACCAAAGATGTAACACACACTGGATTCCCAGCCAGCAAGCATTCTCCACGGTCAGTTGATGCGAAATCCTCACAGGGCATATGGAAGGACAGTAAGGCATTGTCCAAATTAAATGCACAGAGACGACAAAAACTGAAGACAAGACACAGAAATGAAAGAAGGCGTGATTTCAAGGCTACAAAGATGTCTGTCACCAATAAGAAAAGGACATACATCACCAGCCGATACAGAGCAGATGCTGATTTTAAGTTGAAGCAGAAGCAATATATCATTCGCAAATATGCAACAGATGCCAATTTCAACTTGAAGCAGAAGCAATACATCACCAGAAAATATGCGACAAATGCAGATTTCAACTTGAAACAGAAGCAGTACACCACCAGAAAATATGCGACAAATGCAGATTACAACTTGAAGAAGAAGCAATACATCACCAGAAAATATGCCACAAATGTCGATTTCAAGTTGAAGCAGAAGCAATACATCACCAGAAAATATCATAATGATCCTGCTTTCAGAAAACGTCACTTGCAACATTGCATGAGTTACATGAAAATGAAGCGTCAAACTCAAGCAGATTTTCGCATAACCCATAAGATGCAATGTGCCTTCAAAATAAGAATGAAATACAGACGATGGACTCGTGTCATGCGGGAATGCAGTCAACCAGTGGACAACAGCCTAATGCAGACAGCTATATCCACTTTCCATGAATGCATTAAAGCTGGGCCAACATTTGTGTGCACGATGTGTCATCGCACCCTTTTCCCTAACAAAGTGAAACATTGCATTCACAGCAATTACAAGAAGAATCTACACATTGTTGCTGCCTGTTTGACAGGGAAATATGTCCATGTGTGCAACAATCACTGTCAAGGACCTGAACAATGCACCGTACCAGATGAAAGGACCAAAGAATGGGTTTGTCACAACTGTGATTTACATTTAAAAGCAGGACACAAATCATCCATCGCTGTAGCTAACAACATGGAGCTGGCGCCCATTCCCCCAGAGCTCTGCGATTTGAATGTGCTGGAAAGACAACTTTTGGCCAAAATACTGCCATTTGCCAAGATCATCACACTTCCCAAAGGTCGACAGGCAGCTATACATGGCGCTGTAGTGTGTGTGCCATCCGAGGTGGAAACCACGGTCAATACTCTACCAAGATCGCACAGCAAATCCCAGTTACACAGAGTCAAGCTGAAAAGACGTCTGACTTACAAAGGCCACCAGCTGTTTCATTATGTCAACATGGGAAATGTAGTAGCAGGTCTGTCAAAACTCATTGACACACACCCCGACTACAGTGACATTTCAATTAGAGTGGATGAGACAATCGCTGATGATGATGATAATGATGATGGGATGGAACTCGACAGTTGTGACGAAACTGAAATGATGGAGATACTTGAACGCATCGAAAATTGTGATCCATCAGAGGTACAGTCTGCATGTTTACCGGCTGCTTCTGAGCAACAGGAAGGCCATGACCAACAACCTCCCAATGCAGAGGATGAGAAGGATACACTAAGACCTGGAATTGGCCTAGACAGTTGTTTGCAGCCATCTCACCTTGGAGAGGAAGCACTGACACACGGTGATGGAATATTCAGCATTGCACCTGCACAAGGAAACACACCTGTCAGCTTCTTTAAAGTTCCTAGGCTTGAGGCAATGGCTTTCCCTGTTCAGTTCCCTACTGGACAGAATACATTGGACCAGGCAAGACAAGTCAAACTGTCCCCGAGCATGTATTTCAATGCAAGGCTTTTTTGTGTTGATACTCGTTTTGCAAGAGACACAAGCTACCTCTTCTTTGCGCAGTTTGTCACAGAAACACACATGGCCAAAAGCAGCATGTCCATCCAGTTAAGGAAAGAAAAACCCAATACCAGGGATGGACGGAAAATATCCAACAAGCTGCTACAGGACAAGTGTGAGGTTGAGAGGTTGGTGCGAAACCGAGATGCCACAAGGTTCATGCAACCACTGAGAGGGAGTCCAGCTTACTGGGATAAAAATCTGAAGAATTTGCTAGCCATGGTCAGACAATTGGGTAAGCCAACATTTTTTCTTACCTTCTCTGCTGCAGAATTCAGATGGCCAGAGGTAATAACGGCAATAAAGGCACAACAAGGTCAAAAGGTGGATTTTGCGGGGCTAGACTGGGCTGAAAAGTGTGACATTCTTCGAGGCAACCCAGTGACCACCATGCGCATGTTTGACAAACGGGTTGATGCTCTGATGCGAGAGCTGCTGTTGGGTCCTGCACAGCCAATTGGTGAAGTTATCGATTACTTTTACCGGGTTGAATTTCAGGCGAGAGGGAGCCCTCATATACATTGTCTCTGTTGGGTAGCAGGAGCTCCTATATTTGGACAAGACAGTGATGACAAGGTGTGTGCCTTTATAGATCATAACATCTCATGCCAGCTGCCTGATGAAGCCAAACAGGCCTTACTTCACAGATTTGTAACAGAACTTCAAATGCACAGCAGATCTCATTCAAAATCATGCAAGAAAGGTAACAGAGTATGCAGATTTGGATTTCCAAAGCCACCTATTAGAAAAACGAGGATAACTTACCCGATGCCAGAAGAACAAGGAGATTGTGCAATGAAACCACAAGCAGCCAAAAACAAACTGAAACCAGTCTGGGATTTGCTTAATAACCCAAAAGTGCAGCTTGAAGACATGTCACAGCTACTGGCACAGTGTGATATGACTTTGAATCAGTACAACTCCTACATTCAGGCATTGACCTCCTCAAGCGTGATTCTAATGAAGCGTGATGTCAAGGACTGCTGGGTGAACAACTATAATCCACATTTGCTGACGGCCTGGAACGCCAACATGGACATCCAGTACATTCTTGATGAGTATGGTTGCATCATGTACATGTTGTCCTACATATCCAAGCCAGAACGGGAGCTGAGTGACTATCTCAAAACAATAGTCAAAGAAATGAGCCCAGAAACAGCGACAGAACGAGAAGAAATGAAAGAGGTTCTTCAGGCTTATTCAAAACACAGAGAGGTCAGCGCCCAGGAGTCTGTGGCCCGTACGTGCAGCCTGAAAATGAAGTCTTGCTCACGTGAGATTGTTTTTCTGCCAACTGGTGACAACGCACTGAAAATGAGTCTCCCGCTCAGTGCATTGCAGAACAAACCAGCCGATTCTCTTAATGTGTGGATGACGAGTTTTGTCGACAAATACAGAGCCAGACCTGAAACACCAGAGTTTGAGTCCATGTGTCTGGCAGACTTTGCATCCCATTACAGGGTTGTCTATGGCAAGCAGAAGGAAGATGGCAAGCAAAAGGAAGACAGCAAGCGTGTCAGCCTATTGAATGAAATGGGAATGATTCAAAAACGCACGAGAGGGAAGCCTGCAATCATCAGGTACGCACGCTTCTCAGAGAAGAAGGACCCTGAGAACTACTACGGCAGACTGCTTAAACTGTACCTCCCCCACCGTTCAGAGTCATCACTGAAAACTGTAAGGTTCCCAACACACCAGGATTTTTACAAAGGCGCCTGTGTGAGCTTACCAGGAGAAGAAGCAATCCAAGCAGTGTCTGCAATTGTTACCAGCAACCAAAAGAAGTTCGAACAACACAACAAAATTGTGGAACAAGTCTTGGATGACTTTGTAAAAAACGGACCTGTTGAAGATGCTTGGAACACCTTTGCCCCAGAAGCTGAGTTGGATAGGTTGGAATGTGTAGAGGAACGCAAAGAAGGGGAGCCATTTCATGAGAATGAACAAGATGATGTTCCGGAGTATACACGTCACAAACAAACAGGTGGAATTGCGCTTACTGTGAAAGCCCCACAAATGTGCCCTGATTTCCTTCGGAAAATGTACAGAAACCTTAACCGGACACAAGCTCAGACATTCTACTCAGTTTGTGACTGGTGCACTAACCGTGTGCGTGGCCTAAATCCTGACCCATTCTATTACTTTGTCACTGGTGGTGCAGGGACAGGCAAATCACACCTGATAAAGTGCATCTATGCTGAGGCGACAAAGATACTCTGTAAACTTACCAGACTACGTGAGGAAGCAGACATATCCATGCCCAGCGTTTTACTAACTGCATTTACAGGAACAGCAGTTTTCAACATTTCAGGCAACACATTGCATTCTCTGCTGAAGTTGCCAAGAAGCTTGAAGCCACCCTACCAAGGACTTGGAAATCTAATAGATGAAGTGAGGGCACAGCTGTCAAATGCGGAGATCATTGTTATTGACGAGGTGTCAATGATTTCAAAGCCCCTGTTTGCCTACATCAACTGGAGATTACAGCAAATCAAAGGCAGTAAGAAACCTTTTGGTGGTATGTCAGTACTAGCAGTAGGAGACTTTTACCAGGTCCCCCCGCTGGGAAAAAGTAAGCCACTCTGCGTGTTTGAGGAAAATACCAATGACGTCTGGAAAGACAACTTTCAGATGATCACGCTGACAGAGATCATGCGACAGAAGGAAGATATTTCATTTGCTGAGCTTTTGAATAGAATCAGAGTCAAGCAGAAGACTGGCACCTTAAGCAATGATGACAAAGCTCTGCTTGCTCAGGCTTTTACAGATCCCACCCACTGCCCTAATGACGTGCTACACATATTTGCCACCAACAAAGAGGTTCACAAACATAATGCTGCAACTGTGTCTGTTCTCCATTCAAACGTCACCAACATAGATGCCGACGATTACAGAAAAGACCCTAAGACAGGAGTGATGCTGAGGCAACACCAACCTTTCAAAGGACACAAAGACAATCTGATTGACACACTGCAAGCAGCTGAAGGTGCCCGTATCATGATCACAAGAAACATTGATGTAGAAGACGGGCTTGTTAACGGGACATTTGGCAAGATTGCAAGAATAATCATCCAGACTGAGAATGGTGCTACTACGGTAAACAAGCTTGGGCTTGTGCTGGACAATCCAAATGCAGGACAGAGATACCGTAACAAGTCGTCTTGTGATGCTGACAACTTGGTGTACATAGAAAGGGTAGAGGAAAACCTGAGACAGAAAGGAGTTGTTCGCAGGCAGTTCCCCCTGAAGTTGGCTTTTGGATGTACGATTCATAAGTGTCAGGGGATGTCGATACAGTCGGCAGTGGTCTCATTGAAACGGGTCTTCCAACCGGGAATGGCCTATGTTGCTCTGAGTAGAACGACTACACTACAAGGACTGTACATAACCGACTTTGATGAGAAGAAGATCTTTGCTGATCCTGAAATCACAGCTTCCCTGGATTCAATGAAGAATGCATCACTGGAAAGTGTTATGCCCCTCTTAAAGTTTCTACAGACAACAGACAAACAGCAAACATTAACAATTATCCATCACAACACGGAAGGATTACCAGCTCACATTGAAGATATCAAATCTCACCATGAGTTGACACTTGGAGATGTTTTATGTTTCACTGAAACTCATCTCTCAGGCTCTTCTGTTGCTGAAAGTCTCCAGCTGGAGGGCTACAACCTGTTCAAACGCAACAGACACCTCTCGTACACAAACCTTCCTGACATTGCAAGTAAAAGTGGCGGAGGTGTCGCCTTGTATGTCAGAAACCATTTCAAGGCCTATGAAAAGCAGTATCATCACAATGTGACTGACTTGGAGTTCTTGGTTGTCAAACTGGAGTCCCCTGTACAAGCTTTGATCGCTGTCGTTTACAGGCCACCGGATTACAGTATTGGCCAATTCCTTACTAACCTGCTGGGCCTCTTGGAATCTTTGGAAATAATGGATTGCCAACCTATAATACTCTGTGAAGATTTCAATGAAGATTTTCTGTGCAGAGAAAAGAAGCCAATATCTGACCTTCTTCACTCAAGAGGATATACTCAACTGGTCTGGGCAGCCACCACAGAAAAAAACACACTGTTGGATCACATTTACATCTCCAGGGTGCAGCAGTGTCTCCAGTCAGGAGTACTGCACAGTTATTACAGCTACCATTATCCTGTGTATTGTGTTTTGAGCAGTGGTTGTGAACACGCTTAGAGCCTGCATAAACAGGGCATGAGTGTTGCCAGGAAACAGTGGTTGTGAGACAGTGGTCATCAAACAGATAAAGTGGCAATGAGGGTCAGTTTACGTGGCCATAGTTATGTGGGACCATTTACAATTAGCTAAACATCATTCTCTATATTTCATGTTCGGTGTACTTGTTAGACACTGAACTCACTTACTCCCCCCCATCCATCACAGACATCTGTCCTCATCATATAGTAAGAGGAATACCGCGCTGTAGTGCACCCAAAAAGGGTACCTGTTCGTGAAATATTGTGAATGACCAAATAGGGGATAACCAAAATAGTGATGAAAATAACTTAGTGAAAAAAAATTAAAAAAAACTACATAATAACAAAAGCAGCCACTCTATGTGAGATACACACACTAATACAACAATATAACAAATATAGCAGCGCTGTAAATAGGAGTAAATACTAGTACCAGTGTTGAATAGGACTAATTGGTTAGAACCCAAATTAAATAACTAACACAGTTCTTGAAACCTAAATCAATAAGTGTTCACTGGACAGTCCTAACACAGTGAATAAAGTCCAAATAAATGTTGTGAAAATACATAGGCTCAGACCCCATTTTTTTAAAGCAGGAAATGTAAAATAGAAAAAATTCCTCCACCGCACCACGGTGGTAGCTGAAAATAAAATGCGCGCTTACCAAACGGCAAGCACAAGGGGGCTTGCGACCTTAACCCGGTCAGGGCCTTTCATTGGATGGGCTTGTAGGAAACGACATGCCAATTCATACAGCCAAAGATACCACTAGTCCACCAAGTCACAGGAAATCACTCTTATCATGGAGATTAATAAAAGACTCCTAGCTGGGGGGTTGTTCTCATTTAGGGGTACCCCGGGAAAAGAGAGGGAAACAACATAGCGTAATCCTGGTTTTGAGGTTTATTAAAAGAATTAAAATAACACTTACAGTGTAGCAGATTCAAATAAGCATAAGAAGCCGGCTGGCTAAAACGATCACCCGTCCTACAGACGGTAGATGCAGCACGTCAGCTCGCCCTATCACACTGTCCTCATCACACTCACCCTCTCCTTCCTGTGCTATAGCCTGCTTGCTGATTAGTAAGACAAAGAAACAGCAAGGAGCAAAACTGCAGAGAAACTGAAAATTTGTAAGGGTTTAAAGTATATGCTTTAATGAATTGCCTTGTATCCAAAAAGTTCAAAAAGTTGACTGTTCAAAATGTTAATGTTAATGTTAATGTATAACGGAAATATATCGCCAGTTCGCTTGTGATGCAATATATTGAAATTATATGTACACTGTGTAAACTGTTTTTGACACACTTGATTTTGGGACGCGAGTCCGTCAGGTGCTATGCTTTGGCTGGGGCGGAATAAATCCTGGTAACCCTTAAGTCTGTGTCCGACAAAGTCATTTACCGATATTTCTACCTTTTACATCATTAGCACTTGTGCACTTTTTAAATTTGATCAATCAATTGGTTAGTGTAATGTTTACTATCTTTACTCACTACAAACATTCCACACAGTTACTCTGCCCATCTGCCCAGTTCAACCTTTCCACAGTTACTCCAACCACACAACAGTTACTCCAGGCACTCCCCCCAGTTACTCCGCTCACTCCAGATGTAGAGGCAAGAACACTTTTCACAATTTCCCCAGAAATTGTACCTTTTCTAGTTACAATATATTATCTCTGGAGTTGATAGAGATCACCCAGATTTACAATATAATATGCCATTAATAATTAAATTAAAAATATGAAATAAAACAATTCAAATCAATTGCTATACTCAAACCTGCGGGGCTTCAAGTATTGAGGTCAAATATCCACTTGGTTTCATTCCTTGAAACAACTTGAGTCATTTTATTTCCCCTCCAGTGGTTTTCTATCTATCTATCTATCCCGCAGAATTCTAATATACTAGGATCTCTCTAATATACTAGATTATGATATAATCTAAAATGGGTTTGATAGACTGTGTTTTCGGAACCCTTTTTTGATGTTATTTATGTGTTTATTGATTCTTACTCCCAATTTTCTTGTCGTGTGACTTACATATTGTAACTCGCAGGGACAGGTCACAAGACAGGTTACATGAGTAGTCTGGCAGGTTATACATTTCTTTATTTTAAACTCTCTACTCAAACTATTTGATTTGAATGTATTTATTTTTCTTTTTCTCTTTTTTATTGTTCTATACCCCACACATCTACCACAATAGAAAAAACAGTCTGGTCCAAAAATGAGACTATTTTTTGGGGGATGATCCAATATGTTAGGGGCTAAAATATTCCTCAAATTTTGAGCTCAAATCTGTTAAAAAAAGCCACCTCACATCCCTTTCTTTTTTCTTTTCCCTTGTCTTCTAATAATAGTTCCCAATTCATTTCTCCAACCTGATTTTATAGAATTTAGTATTTTAGTGTCATACCCTTTGTTTCTAAGTCTTTCAAGTAAAGCATCTGATTGCTGTAAATAATCATTTGTTCTATTATAATTTCTGCTAAGATGCATCAATTGTCCCTTAGGGATTCCTGCTAACCACTTAGAATGGTGGCAGACTGTTCCGATCCGATATAACTGTTCAGATCGGTTTCTTTTAAGAAAGTCCTAGTGTAAACAAAGCCATCTTGTTTAAAGAGAATCAGATCTAAAAAATGTATGGTCAGCTTATCCCAATTCCCTGTGAATACCAACCCATTTTCATTTGTATTAACATTTTCCAAGAAAGCTTTCAATGTGTCTTCACTTCCTTTCCACAGAATCACTATATTGTCTATAAACCTCCTAAAAAGAACTAGCTCCAGTATAATTCTTCCAAATATAACTTTTTCTTCCCAAAAAGGTGGAAAAAAATGGAAATTAAATTAAAAGTAAAGTGAAATAAAAAAGTCAATGACAAGTCCAAGTTCTCAATGTGGTAGTCATCCACCGTAAGTAAAGTTAAAGGTATCCTCTCCACCAGCAGGCAGATACACCAAACACACTCACTGGACTCTATTGACCCCCATTACAGAGAGTCAAATGTGCAAGAAGGTAAATCCCACAGGTTGGTCACCATATTTGGAATCCAGCTCACAGCTGACATCCATCCAAATATCCAGGTAAGGCTACATTTTCAACACTCCAATATCACTCCATAGTATTAGAGTAGGGAGGGAGCGAGAAGAAGGCTCCCATAGTGTAGTAGTATAAAAAGATTTATTTAAACCAAAAATATTACACTTACATTAAAGTAGACAAGAATCAGCATTTAAGGTAATAGGAATGCTGGTTTTGCATTCCACCTGCACTCCAACTAACAGAAATGACGTATCTCGAGAAACTTCACTCAACACCGTTTCGTCAGCCTACGTCTGACACCATCATGCGTCACGTGCTTGAAAAGGACAGTGATCAGAAAAAAGATCTGTACACTGTACTAATGACACTGTAACAGGGCAGTAAAAGGGTTAACTGGGGCAATTGGGGGGTTAAACTTTATTATGGAATATATGGCGAGTCCCTTACCCTATATGGGACTAAGGCCAACTGCCGCTAACTGCTACTAATGCTATCTAGCATCACCAGTGACACTAATACAGTGTATTTCAAAAGATACGCTGCGCTAAGATGAAAATATCAATCTGGAGATTATTAATGCATATGAGGTATACTAAAAATACCGCATAAGCGGCTTATCCAGCCACAGCAAGGCACAAAGGATATATATAAAAAAACAAGTGATTTTAAGGTGCAATGTGTAAATTATATACTAGATGTATACCATTAGAATGAGATTAGCGATTACTAAACTACTAACTGTATATATAATGAATGAAAAAATCATTTATATAATCTGAAATGTACAGTGTAAAAAATATATATAAATATAGCGCAGTGATAAGTGCAAAAATACAACAAAGTGCCAAGTGCCACACAATGAGTGTGAATATCAAATCCAAGATGTGATATGTGATTATTAAAGTCCAATTTATGAAAGAAATGCACATAAAGTCCATAAAAACAGTTTATAAAAAATCCAACGTGCGTGCATTAATCTTAGTGCTTAGTGCTCAGAATTCCATGCTCAAGTGCCATCCAGTGACCCCCCCGGGGACAGCCGCTCACCTCAGAGTGTACGACTCAGCTGTGAGACTGAGTCTAAACACGCTTATGAGCCATCCCACGGCTCAGTGATGGAATCCAGATACACAGTTTTAGCAGCAACTCCACAGTTAGAAATAAAGGAAAAGAAAAACTGGATAGTGTGATATTGTTTATAAATGTTTATTAGAATAAAAGCTCCCCACATTAGGGTACTCACATTTGCAAGGTGCGTGAGTGCCTGACTGATAACAGTCTCCAAAGTTTGCCTCAAAGTTTGCCTGTCAGGAGGGAAAAGCTGTGCATCGCATCTCAGTGGAGTGAAAGGCTCCGTGCTCTGTCCTGGCCCCTCCCCTCGCATGTTCGACACAGGGTCACGTGTCTTCATCTGGGGAGTCTTCATCCTTCATCCTAATGCAGCTAGATCTTTGCTGTATGCCAGTCTAAAATGGTTCGACACACTGTGTTTGGGGAAACCATTGCGGATATTCGTTATGTGTTCACCAACACGCATGGCCAATGTTCTCGAAGTCCTGCCCACATACAGGTAGCCACAAGTACATTCCAAGACATAAGTTACGTGTCTGGTGCCACATGTTATAATTTTTTTTATAGGGTACTGTATGTTGGTTTGACGTGACTTGAAAAAAGTGCATTTTCTAGGGGCTATCTTGGTGCTTTTACAGGGTCCACATTTTCCACATCTATAGAAGCCTTCTAGATTGAACATAGTAATGGGATGTTTTTTGGGGGGGTCTGGAATATTTTTCACCAGCCTTGTTGTCAGCCCAGGAGCTCTACGATATATGAACTTTGGACTACTTGGTAGTATTTGATTTAAGATGTGATCTTTTTGTAGAGTCGGCCAATATTTCTTGAGGTTTTTTTCCAGATGTTTAAACTGTTTATTGAATCCTGTGATAAATGTAACATCATAGGCTTCTTCTTTTTTACTTTTTGTAGCCAGAAGGGTGTCTCTATTTGTGTTTCCCACTAAGTCTCTCACCTCTAATTTAGAGTTAATACCCTGTTTTGACCACTAGATGGCCACTTATTCTAATCACCATATCATTTCTGTTCACCTAGTGACTATTTTCAATGTAACTCCTAAACACATATGAACTATTACCACTGGAGGTCCTTGTAGAAGTCCAATTGCATTACATACGGATCAATATAAAATTTTTTTTTTCTTATTTTAGTGTCATTTTCCTATTAAAATAATCTAACATTATAGTACTAATGGCATACATGGTTGTATGTGTATAACTCTGAGATTGTACACACCGCCAAGGTACTAACATGTGAATGCAATATTTAATTACGGAATTTGCAGGAAATCAAGCAGCACCGCGGGCAGCGGTAATTACCACCATTGTGGGCCGATTGATTTTTCCCCAACACAAATCACCTGTTACACACGCCGGGTGCCAGGATGTTCAGACACCTTAACATGTGAGTGATATTTTTACTTTTACTTGTTTTTAAATAAACTTTTTGGAACAATATTTTGCGCAATGAGGATTTCTTTGGTTTGTCTATCTGTATGAGGCACAGCACTGCATGAGACGCCAGCAGCAGATCTCTACAGGGGTTTCCCCACACGCTTAAAGGACCATACTAGCGATAGTTGGTCAACCCCAGGGGGTAAGTTTACATCTATATATATATCAAGTTTGAGCACAAGCACTTTATATCACCATACTACTGGGACTGTTCCATACTTGTGTATATCATTTATACTAAACATAGCACAGTGGACTGTTTTCTATATTCTCTGTTGCCATTTTGACAATTTTTTACTGTAGCTGGATTGGTATTGTGCTTTCTACGTTTTATATCTATTGGCGCTTTGTTTTTATCTTTTATTATTTCACTATTTTAGTGGTTACTTTAACAGCCATGGATTTATTTGATTATATAGGAAGTAGAACTTTTGATGTGGGAGACCTTTTCAGAAAAGCTGATAATGTACAACATAATGACTTAAACCAATGGTTTAAGCAGCTAAAAATTTCCATGGACAAACAGATTCGCACATGGTAGGATATTGTCACACTAGAACAATATATAGGTGACAATATCACTCCCAGAAGTTTTAGATGGGACTTAGGTCCAAATGATGGGATGGTTGACCAACAACTTACAGATGAATGGTTAGAGTTTTTTAATCAATGTAAGACAAAGCTGCTGGGGTTAATTATACAAAGGAAAAAATGTAAACTAAAATACATTGAACAAAAAATTACTGAACTAAAGGGACATATGTTACCCTTTATAAACACGGTAGAATATCAGGAGAAACAAACTAAACCACTAGCAGCAGTGCAGAAAATAGAAAATGATACTAAAATCAAAATATTTAAAAAGTATGCAAGGGACAAAAAAGATTATGCCAATAATATAATATACAAATGGCAAGATAATCCAACTACTAATACTGAAGGCAACTCAGCAGAAAGTAGACAGGTCCAGGTCATACAAGACAGTTTCTCCAGACCCCAAGCAAATACTCCACAACGACAATTCAAACCTCCTCCTATGGGAAGAGTAGACTCAACACATCACCCCATTTCTACTTATAACTGATATGAACTGTTACAGAACGCCCAATACCAATCACCCAGCTCTTACACGGGTCCACCAGCCTACTCAAGACCATGGAGAGGCAGAGGCACAGGTAGGTGTAGAGGTAGAGCCAAATAATCAAATATAATAATAAATATCATTATACAAGAGATCCTCCAAGGGAGGGGGAGGGAAGGAGGGAGAGCCGTACAAGCCCCATCCCACTATTCACAACCCTCTGCCCCAATGGGAGCACATGGATCGAATCGTATCATAAAACGCAAACGGGGGTGTAGAGGAGGACAGTCACAGAAAAAGGAAAAGAGAAAATTAGGAGATGGCATCTTCAACCTGACAGACATTGGTTTATCAGATCAAGAGCTACTTGTAATAGACCAGGGATTAACATACGCACCTACTAAAAATATAGATAAGTTTGAGGCATTCATAGATTTACAAACGTTTGGAAGGAAATTGGGCATAAAAAGACACTTTGCCACTAAAGAGGGTGCAACTTCTACAATACCAACTAAACACACACATAGTGGCTTACGTAACAAATCTACCTTTAATACAAAAACATTGGCACATCAATATATAGATGTATTTAAAAAGATGGTAGAAGCAGATATAAGAGAAATTCCAGTACAGAGAGACTTCAAAGATAAACAAATCTGGGAAGGAATTAGAGCTATCGAACAGAGAAAAAATATTGTTATCCATCCTGTGGACAAAGGGGGTGGGTATTGTGATTTTAAATAAGATTTAAGAAGAGTATGAGACAGAGATGGTACGTATTCTCAATCATAAGAGTACATATCAAAAGATCCACTATAATCCTACTAAGAACCTGAAATTAAAGCTACAAAACCTAGTAGATAAAGCAGGGACCAATAATATTCTTAATAAAAAAGAATGATACTTAGTTCCAGATGCTCCCTTTATGCCTGTACTTTATAAAGTGCCAAAAATACATAAAAATGGAGACAAACCACCATGTAAGCCAATTTTCAGTGGTATCAACTCATTATTTTCGAGATTGGGAGAATATATTGATGATTTCCTTCAGCCTATAGTGGCCAAGAGACCTTCTTACCTGAAATACAGCAAAGATGTTCTTAACCATCTTAAACATGTAAAAATCAATGCGCATAGTATATTGGTTACAGTAGATGTGGAATCACTGTATACTAATATTTGCCAAAAAGATGCCATGAGTGCAGTAAAGTGGGCATTAAACAAGTATACTGCTTTAAAATACAAGCAGAAACAATTCATCCCACATGGCTTAAAACTTGTCATGATGAATAACTTCTTTTGGTATGGGCGCCAACAATACAACCAAATTAAAGGCGTCTCCATGAGGGCCAAATATGCCCCCAGTGTGGCGAACATCTTCCTTAACAAATGGGAGGACTAAGTCATATATGGAGACATCTGGCCAGACCTACAAGTATATTGCAGGTATATAGACGAGATTTTGCTGATATGGAAGGTGTCAGAGACCATCCTACAAGAATTTATTGACCATATCAACAACGTCTATGGCATGAAATTTACTGTAAACACCCACAGGCAACATATAGACTTCTTGGATTTATGCATATTCAAGTGTGACAATATGTTAACCACTTCAATACAGGGCATTTTCTCCCCCTTCCTGCCCAGGCCAATTTTCAGTTTTCAGTGCTGTCGCACTTTGAATGACAATTGCGCTGTCATGCAACACTGTACCCAAATTACATTTTTATCATTTTTTACCCACAAATAGAGCTTTCTTTTGGTGATATTTGATCACCTCTGAGGTGATTCACCGTTCCTGCTCTGTAACTTAAAATCTCCAAAGGACTGGCCACCATAAGAATAAATAGGACTGCCCAACCCCTTTTTTTTGTTTGTTTTAAAAATAACTAGTAAAAGATAAGTAGATTAGAGTAGATGGAAAAAATAGATATGGTTATGCTTAGTGACTAAGCACCATATCTAGTGTGAAACGCATCAACAGCTGTGCAGTTAATCTGTATTGACCTGTGATACTTTGATATTCACTTTGTTAATAAAGGTGAACTTTTCTGGAGTGCGGCTATCCAGCGTTCTATTTTTCCATTATCTCTGTTGCTAACAGAGCCAGCACCCTACCTAATTGCGGAGACAGCTGTTCTCGGGAGAGGTGATTACTCTGGAACAGTATATTCCCACATCTTACTATTCAAGAGGAAGTAAGAAGAACATTCTCATGAAGAAGGAAGAAAGATATTTGATAGCAGAGTACCGATTACCGTATTTATCGGCGTATAACACGCACTTTTTTCCCCCTTAAAATCAGGGGAAAGTCGTGGGTGCGTGTTATACGCCGATCCCCGCTATCGCTATGTGAATGTTGGCGATCGCCGCCGACATTTACATAGCGAGTAGTTTCAAATATGGCGCCGCGGACTTCGGAAGGACTCGGCGGTGCTGAACGAGCGCCGCCGAAATCACAGAGCCGAGATACACATAGTCGGGTGTATTCGGCTCTTTCCGGCGCCGCTCACTGTCACGCCCTTTCCCGCCATTGGACCTGTGTTATGTCCATCATAGGGCGGGACTGGGCGGGACTGTGAGCGGCGCCGGAAAGAGCCGAGAACCCTCGGCTATGTGTATCTCGGCGGCGTTCGTTCACTTCCGCCGGCGCCGAGTCTCTCCGAACTCCGCGGCGCCATATTTAAAACTACTTCTATGTGTATGGCGGCAGCGGCAGCGGCAGGAGGCATGGACACTAGGCTGCACTGGGGACAAGGCTGCAGGGACAAGGCTGCACTGGGGAAAAGGCTGCATTGATAAGGCTGCACTGGGGACAAGGCTGCATTGATAAGGCTGCACTGGGGACAAGGCTGCATTGATAAGGCTGCACTGGGGACAAGGCTGCATTAATAAGGCTGCACTGGGGACAAGGCTGCATTGACAAGGCTGCACTGGGGACAAGGCTGCACTGACAAGGCTGCACTGGGGACAAGGCTGCATTGACAAGGCTGCACTGGGGCAAAGCTGCACTGACAAGGCTGCACTGGGGCAAAGCTGCACTGACAAGGCTGCACTGACACTGAAAAGGCTGCAATGACACTGAAAAGGCTGCAGATGAACACTGATGAGGCTGCATTGATGGGCATTTTAATGTAAGTTTCTTTTCCTTAAACTTCCCTCCTAAAAGTTTTTTTCCTTAAAATTCTCTCCTAAACTTGGGGTGCGTGTTATACGCCGGCGCGTGTTATACGCCGATAAATACGGTATTTACACAACCCCGAAATTACAAAAAGAGCAATCAAACCCCACAGGGAGGCCAATAGTTAATGGAATTCAATCCATTAATGTGAGATTAGGGGAAAATGTTGATAGATTCCTGCAACCCTTGGTACAAAACACACAATCATATCTGAGGATTACTAAACATCTAATCCAGATATTGAATACAATTGAGGTGAATTCACAACAGATATATCTAATAGCTCCAGCTGACGTCTCATCGTTATATATAATTATAAACCACGAGGAGGCTATTCAAGCATCAAGATGGGCCTTGGATAAATTTAGTAACCTGATATCAAAACAAAAAAAGATTTATTTTGAGATGTCTGGCATTTGGTTTACAACATAACTATTTTTGGTTCAACTCTGATTACTACAGACAATTGAATGGGAGCACGATGGGAGCTAAATACGCACCAAGCGTTGCTAATATTTTTATGACAAAATGGGAAGAAGAAACTTTTCCAATATGCCGACCCAACTGATACTGTATAAAATATTTATAGACAATCTTATAATAATATGGGACGGTGACCAGGAGAGTTTGATTACATTTTTTCAGAAACGTAATATTAATCAGAAAAATATTCATCTAACTTATGAATACAATGAAAAAACTATTCATTTTTTGGATCTTGATATCAAACTAGGAGAAAACTCAATAATTACTAAAACATTTTTTAAACCAGTCGAGAGAAATAGTTATATACCAGTGGATAGCTGTCATTATGATCCATGGCTTATTGATACTCCAAAGGGACAACTGGTACGTTTGAGAAGAAATTGTAGTAGTTAGAGTGATTTTATTGAACAAGCACAATTGATAGGAAATAAATGTATCCATAAGGGTTATAATGAAGATTTTATAATGAAAAATTACGGAAAGAGAGGAAAATTCAGTAGCACCACATCCCAAATAATCACTTTAAATGTAAGAGAGGGGCATTGAGGCCATGATATGGTCCTCAGGGACTTTTTACGGTGCTTGAGTCAAATGATATATCCAACATATCATAAAATCATATTTTATTAAACAATCTTATAAAAGGAAACAGACATCATGAAGGACAATATACAAAACAAGAAAAAAGAAAAAAAAAGGGGGAAGATACCCCTTTGATACACAAATTAATACCACTTTCTCGATACACAAGTTAATACCACTTTCTCAACATGTTTCGCTTGCATAAGCTTCTTCAGGAGATATGTTTGTGATATTAAAGTCAACTATAAAAAATAGAAAATATCTGTAAATAATACATATACATGTCTGCTAATACCTCATACAGTCATGATATTAGAGTATAAACAATATACAAAATAAATCTGAAAAATGAATCTGCATATGTGTCAACATTATATATTTTATATTTAAACATGAAAAAAAAAAAAAAAAAAAAAAAAAAAAAAAAAAAAGGGGAGAGGGTTTTTTTATGCATTATCATTATGCAGCTCAAAAAGAGCTTACCTGTAGAGAAAAATCTACAATTCACATAGAAATTTGCGTAATGGCGGAAAGCTTCCTCCCCGATTCTCACCTCACTTGGGAGGCATGCAGAGAGAGATAAAAATCTTTAAGCCTAATCTCTTTGTAGAAAAGAAAAAAAAAAAAAAAAAATGGAAAGAAGTAAGTCTAGGTAATTAAAGTAATTTTCAATGATATTATGTATAAATATAAAATAATTTCAATCTAGAAATACCTCAATAGAATCAATTCAAGATAAAAAGAAGGCTACATCCAAGAGATGGTAGATTGCAAAATTGCTGACAGATGTAAGTGATGGTTCTAATATTGCAGTGAAGTAGCAAAAGCAGAGGGGGGCAGTATACGTCCATACACAGCTGATGGATAAGCTGGACCTGGAGGTATTGCTGCAAACTAACCACAGAGAACCTAAAAAATATATGTAAAAACATATTGAGAAAATGTCTCTGAGTATCATCCATATTAGAGATGCATAATTAATATAGAAAGCAAATAAGCATAGACTTACTGTGATGATCAAAGTTCTTGTTAATTTTAGAATGGCCCGTCCAGGGAGATCTCTCTGCCCCGTATGTCAAACAGGAACTGACAGAAATTTGGCAGGGGAATGAAGCCCCGCTTTTAAAACCCTCCAGCGTGACGACGTCTGACTCATCGTCACGCTGCGGACACAAGGAAGACGCCCGCGCATGCGCATACCTCCGACTTCCGTACATCGGACAGCGTGAATGACGTAAAGTAATGGCAAATGGGCTCGCGGCCATCTTTAAAAATCCTGCATCCTGAGTAAGATAGTAAGAAGGCTCGTAAGGCTCAAAAAAGAAGAGCAGTAATAAAGTTAAATTGTACTCGGTGAATGCGGTGGAATTGAATTAGAGTCAAGGATCACTAAAATAACATGGCTAAAACACAGCCATGATTGGGGATTATTGATTAATGGTCCGGAATTGAAAAAGCCCAAAGATAAAACTATCATTGATTAAATAGAAATAATGAATACCGTGTGCACGAATAATTCGGAGAAAAAAGAGGACCGCAGCGCAAGGAGTCTAGAAAACGGGCAACCGAGCAACCAAAACATTGATTAAGAAATGATTGACCAGGTGCCCGGGGTGTCCGTACATGCCAAATAGTGTAGAGGGAGAAAATCAAGGAAGAAGCATGAGCTCGTACCACATTTTAAATCAATAAAAATCAATGAATTAGGATAATAAAACCGTCAATTGATTTAATAATATATAATGCATAATACCAGGGGAAGAAAAAAAAAAAAAAAAAAAAAAAATTTTTATTTTATTACATTATTAAAAGAAATAAATTATAAAAAAGGTTTGTAACTCAAAGTATCATTTAGGCCAGGATGTTTTAGAGCATTGAGGGTGACAATCCATTTGGTTTCGCGTTGTAGCAGGATTTTATCATAATTGCCCCCTCTTTCATTTGGGGGGACGTGTTCCAAAGCGTAAAAGTGCATCAACTGATCATTAAATTGATGATGGAGGCCCATATGTCGACTTATAGGGGTCTCCATCCTCTTTTTACACACTAAGGATACATGGTCTCTAATCCTATGGAAAAAGGGGCGTTTGGTTTTGCCCACATAGTATGCGTTACATTCGCATATCATTATATAGACAATGCCTATGGACTGACATGTAGCTAAGAACTTAGGATTATATAACTGACCATTGGGAAGAGTAATATGGCTGGATGAATAGATGTATCTGCAAAAATCACATTTATGGCAAGGTCTGGTGCCTTTGTTTTTAATCTGTGTTATAGATGGTGGGACATAATGACTGTGAACTAGATGGTCTTTAATTGACCGGGATCTGCGAAAAGTGATCTCAGGGTACTCTTTAAGGTGTTTAGACACCTTAGGGTCCCCCATCAACAAATACCAGTGTTTTTGCAGCAACTCCCGCATTTGTCGATGCTGACCAGAGAAAGTAGGAATCATTATAAGGCCTGAGGTCGGTTTTGATTTTGTGGGCCCATAGATTAGTTGATTACGTGGGTTTCTTTTCGCTCTAAGATAGGCTCTTTTTAAACATTTGTTGCTATAGCCCCTTGCTCTAAGACGTTCCCTCAATGCCCTGGCCTCGGACTCAAAATGACTGTTCTCGCTGCAATTTCTCCTCAGTCTTAAATACTGTCCATAAGGGACATTATCTATAAGTGGTTGGGGATGGGAGCTGGCAGCATGCAGGAGTGAATTTCCTGCTGATGCCTTACGGAATGGATATGGAAACGATATATTGATGATGTTTTCCTAATCTGGACAGGAAGTAGAGAGGAGCTTTCATCTTTTTTTGAGAGCTTAAAGACCAATTCCTATAATTTAACTTTTACTATGGAAGCAAGTCAAACGACCTTAACATTCTTGGATGTTACTCTCTTCATTAATCCAGACAGATCGATTGGAACCACCCTTTTCCGTAAGGCATCAGCAGGAAATTCACTCCTGCATGCTGCCAGCTCCCATCCCCAACCACTTATAGATAATGTCCCTTATGGACAGTATTTAAGACTGAGGAGAAATTGCAGCGAGAACAGTCATTTTGAGTCCGAGGCCAGGGCATTGAGGGAACGTCTTAGAGCAAGGGGCTATAGCAACAAATGTTTAAAAAGAGCCTATCTTAAAGCGAAAAGAAACCCACGTAATCAACTAATCTATGGGCCCACAAAATCAAAACCGACCTCAGGCCTTAGAATGATTACTACTTTCTCTGGTCAGCATCGACAAATGCGGGAGTTGCTGCAAAAACACTGGTATTTGTTGATGGGGGACCCTAAGGTGTCTAAACACCTTAAAGAGTACCCTGAGATCACTTTTCGCAGATCCCGGTCAATTAAAGACCATCTAGTTCACAGTCATTATGTCCCACCATCTATAACACAGATTAAAAACAAAGGCACCAGACCTTGCCATAAATGTGATTTTTGCAGATACATCTATTCATCCAGCCATATTACTCTTCCCAATGGTCAGTTATATAATCCTAAGTTCTTAGCTACATGTCAGTCCATAGGCATTGTCTATATAATGATATGCGAATGTAACGCATACTATGTGGGCAAAACCAAACGCCCCTTTTTCCATAGGATTAGAGACCATGTATCCTTAGTGTGTAAAAAGAGGATGGAGACCCCTATAAGTCGACATATGGGCCTCCATCATCAATTTAATGATCAGTTGATGCACTTTTACGCTTTGGAACACGTCCCCCCAAATGAAAGAGGGGGCAATTATGATAAAATCCTGCTACAACGCGAAACCAAATGGATTGTCACCCTCAATGCTCTAAAACATCCTGGCCTAAATGATACTTTGAGTTACAAACCTTTTTTATAATTTATTTCTTTTAATAATGTAATAAAATAAAAATTTTTTTTTTTTTTTTTTTTTTTTCTTCCCCTGGTATTATGCATTATATATTATTAAATCAATTGACGGTTTTATTATCCTAATTCATTGATTTTTATTGATTTAAAATGTGGTACGAGCTCATGCTTCTTCCTTGATTTTCTCCCTCTACACTATTTGGCATGTACGGACACCCCGGGCACCTGGTCAATCATTTCTTAATCAATGTTTTGGTTGCTCGGTTGCCCGTTTTCTAGACTCCTTGCGCTGCGGTCCTCTTTTTTCTCCGAATTATTCGTGCACACGGTATTCATTATTTCTATTTAATCAATGATAGTTTTATCTTTGGGCTTTTTCAATTCCGGACCATTAATCAATAATCCCCAATCATGGCTGTGTTTTAGCCATGTTATTTTAGTGATCCTTGACTCTAATTCAATTCCACCGCATTCACCGAGTACAATTTAACTTTATTACTGCTCTTCTTTTTTGAGCCTTACGAGCCTTCTTACTATCTTACTCAGGATGCAGGATTTTTAAAGATGGCCGCGAGCCCATTTGCCATTACTTTACGTCATTCACGCTGTCCGATGTACGGAAGTCGGAGGTATGCGCATGCGCGGGCGTCTTCCTTGTGTCCGCAGCGTGACGATGAGTCAGACGTCGTCACGCTGGAGGGTTTTAAAAGCGGGGCTTCATTCCCCTGCCAAATTTCTGTCAGTTCCTGTTTGACATATGGGGCAGAGAGATCTCCCTGGACGGGCCATTCTAAAATTAACAAGAACTTTGATCATCACAGTAAGTCTATGCTTATTTGCTTTCTATATTAATTATGCATCTCTAATATGGATGATACTCAGAGACATTTTCTCAATATGTTTTTACATATATTTTTTAGGTTCTCTGTGGTTAGTTTGCAGCAATACCTCCAGGTCCAGCTTATCCATCAGCTGTGTATGGACGTATACTGCCCCCCTCTGCTTTTGCTACTTCACTGCAATATTAGAACCATCACTTACATCTGTCAGCAATTTTGCAATCTACCATCTCTTGGATGTAGCCTTCTTTTTATCTTGAATTGATTCTATTGAGGTATTTCTAGATTGAAATTATTTTATATTTATACATAATATCATTGAAAATTACTTTAATTACCTAGACTTACTTCTTTCCATTTTTTTTTTTTTTTTTTTTTCTTTTCTACAAAGAGCTTAGGCTTAAAGATTTTTATCTCTCTCTGCATGCCTCCCAAGTGAGGTGAGAATCGGGGAGGAAGCTTTCCGCCATTACGCAAATTTCTATGTGAATTGTAGATTTTTCTCTACAGGTAAGCTCTTTTTGAGCTGCATAATGATAATGCATAAAAAAACCCTCGCCCAATAAACCGAGATGCAAACTTCAGTGAGGGAACACAAAGTTGGAGGTTGCAAGATGACAGCCAGACCCTGTCCCCAACCTGGTAGGAAGGTGCAGGTAAGCGTCTGCGGTCAGCATGGAGTCTGTACCTATCATTAACATGTCACAAAGCCTTCTGGACTTGTGCCCAAGTGGAACAAAGACCACAGAGATGCTCTTCTAACACAGGAATACTCTGCAGAACAAACGAGTCAGGCAACATGGAAGGTTGGAAAACAAAATTTGCCATAAATGGGGACAATCGGGAGGCAGAATTCAAGGCACTGTTGTGAGCAAACTCTGCCCATGGTAATAGCTCTGACCAGTTGTTATGATGGTCAGAAATATAGCAATGTAGGAATTGCTCCAAGGACCTATTTGGCTCATTATGCGGCCCCATTAGACTGCAGGTGATACGCAGAGGAGAAATCAAGCTGAATTCCCAACTGTGCACAAAAAGCTCACCAGAACCGGGACACAAACTGACTACCCCTGTCCGACAATCACCTTGGGTAGTCCATGTAAGCAAAAGATCGAGCAAAAATGGAAGCCAGTACCTTAGAAGTGGGCAACTTCTTTAGTGGAATATCATGACACATCTTTCAGAACCGGTCAACCACCATAAGGATAAATGTGTTGCCCTGGGAGTTGGGAAACTCCACAATGAAATCCATAGACAGGTGGGTCCAGGGCCTCTCTTTATTGGGTAAGGGTTGTAGGACGTTTTGGAGTTGTGGTGTTGTGGAGTCTTACTCTGAGCACACACACGGAACAGGCAGCTACGAAGACAGTTACATCAGCATGTAGACTAAAGCAGTTGCAGACCAAAGGTTTTAATAAGGAGACATGAAATACATTCAAAATACGCATATTAGAAGGAAGGCCTAATGTGCAAGCCACTGGGTTAATCCTGCGGAGAATACGGAAAGGCCCAATAAACCGAGGTGCGAACTTCAGTGAGGGAACACAAAGTCGGAGGTTGCCACATGACAGCCAGACCCTGTCCCTGTTGTGGAAAATTTTATGTATTTTAATGTATTGTCATAAGTCTCCCAGTGTTTGATTTAATCGAGGAGCGCTCTAGCAGAGCAAACTTGGGTTGAATCAAGACCAGTGGTAAAAACTGAAAACCTTCTCATGGGATTTGAGACATGTTCTCTGTTCCTGTGGATGTTTGTTGGTTTGTAGGTACCAAGCGCAATGCGCTGGGCTTCTTGCCTTCAAATGACTATGCACATTAGAGAGGCGAAGTCCGCATAACGAGAGAAACCTATTACATCTCTCTCTTGCGGACTACGCTATCCATTTTTGGATACACATCTGTTTTTATAAGAGGACATTGATATCTGCCTTGTCGGTGTACTCGTACCGTACATTGGCAACAGCAGTAGCAATGTCTCCGCAGATTGTCTCAAGCCTGTAAGAACCAGTAGAATGAGCTTGCTAGATACTGTTTACTTTGAACAGTATTGGGTGGGCTCCATGCTGACTAAGAGGGGGCGTTTGCACTTCCTCCCCCTTTTCCTCCTGTGAGTGCTCTCCCCTTTACTGTTTGTCATTTTCTGTGATGTCACTTGCAATGTAAGAAGTGATTGGCTGTTGGAACCATCACTTCCTGTTTGTGAAAGCTTTGATGTAATAAAAGAGCATGGGAGCTGAAGAAAGCAGTCATGCTGAGCTGAGAATGTAAGAAGGAGCTGATGTCTGTTTACTGGGGAATGGGGAACCAGAGGGGAGACATACGATCAAAAGGTAAGATGCATTTATATCATTAGACAAAATTGTTGTTATTATTATTAGAAACAGGAGATTTGGCTGTGTGCTCTGCGTACAGCCAAATTTTGCTGACAGATGGCGAGTCAGAACCGTAGGAGTGAACAGAACCTCCTTCGCAATCAGATCATTAACATGTGTGATGTGTTGGGGAGGCTCTGCTTCACAAAAAGGACTCATTTTTCGTCTTTTTGAGATAATGCAGGAAGTTTGATCGTATGTCTGGTGTGTGTGTGTGTGTGCCTGTGTGTGTGTGATTTGTATTTGCAAGCTCGAATGTTTGTGTAAGGAGACTGTGTGTATGTGTAAGTAACTGTATGTTGTGTAATAAGTATATGAGAAATAGAAATGTATGATATGGGATTATTTGCAACATGGGAAGTGTGTGTGTGGCTGAGCAGTTTTGTAAGTAGCTGAATCTGTTTGTAAAGATGCCATGAGTTTTAGTGGAGGAGCAGGCATTGTTGTTTTTGTGTTGAAAGGGGCTACGCCCTGTGGGAAGGGAACTATAATGTTCTGAGCAGACATGCAATAATCACTGACTGTATTTCTCAATGTCCTGTTCCTGTGAAAGCTGATGTGAACTTTGTTTGAGAAAAGAGGGTATGTTTCAGCCCTGTAATTGTGGGTTATGTGGCTTTGTTGTTTCATTGGATAGCATGTGTTCCTAAGTTGTGCTTTTTCATAACTTTAACACTTTTAAATATTTGTCTAAGTGTGCATTTAGTATCTCAAATGTGTAGTTTTGTGGGGAGAAATTTTGGTTTTTGGCAGGAAAATGCGCCATTTTGTCGTGGCCTGATTTTTGTCTGCCATTTCCTATTGTTGTTGTCTGCCATTTGGCTACGGTCGGCCATTTTCAATTCCTTTGTGTGTGAAACCATGTAATGTATTGGATTTCAGCTTTGGCAGGGAAATGCACCATTTTGTTGTGGTCTGGCTTTTGTTGTAGTCACCATGTGGCCATGATCGGCGGCCATTTTGAGGACATGTGGGCCTTCCTACAGGGGAAGCTGCTCCAATTCCTTTGTGTGTGTGTGCAGCCATGCGGTCTGGGCCGCCACCTTCTCTCTAGGTACCATTTCCTTTTAAGTGAATTCTATTTTCGTACTTTTTACATACTTTTCAAGGAAGCTATTGCATTTTCTGTACTGAATATTGGTTTTGAGTGAAATCTCTACTTTGCACTGAATTTCAATGGATAACAAGACTAGCTTTAACTGTGAGTTTTTGTACTTCTAGCGTTGTGTGTTTTTAAATATTTTGGAGTTCCTCAGAGGGCAATTCATTGTTTTGAGGCTTGTATCACTTTAGCAAGGTTTGTATTGTATAGCCTGTAGTATCCCTCCCCTCCCTTTTCCTATACATTGATATGTAAATAAACCAGTTTGAGGGGTTTGTAGAGCTGGGCATGCAATAGGAAGTTCTTCTCAGCATTTTATGTATCCACAGGAAGTTGGTGGGGGGAGCTTGGGGTCCTATCACACAAGCAAATGAGATTTGTGCTTGGAAGGACAATGGGAAAATATTGGCATTTGAAAGTGTTTTAAATATCTCCCAGCTGTCTTTTTAGTTTTATACTGTAATACAGTTTTCGGTAGAGAGCAAACAGGAGGCATCCATGGTATTGCTGTAAAATCAAGGTACAGAAAGAATCCGCAGTGTTTTGTAAAAGAACCAGGCATAAGTGCTCTGTGTATATTCGTCTGGCAACGCAGTGTACGGTCATACAGCGCAATGCGCTTGTGTATGCATACACTGTGAGGGGTAGAGACATAATTTGGGGGGTGATCTGTGGTTGTTGATGAATCATTTGGCATAGTTAATAGTTGGTTGTTAAAAGAGTAGTACTCTGTAGTTGTGTGCCAAAAGTGTTGTGACAACAAGCCATAGAATTGATGACTCGTTTTAGAGTTTCTAGTTGAGTGACTAATAGTGGTTGTAGTCCGTCAATCCACTGTGAAAGAAGTCACCGGGCGGTGGTCTCCGAAATGGGTGCAAGGGTTTCCCTGGAAGCAGGGGTAAGACGATAAGCCGATTCGAATCGCCATGGGCAATGGCAGTCTGTGCAAGGGAAGGAATGCGAGGCTTCCCAAAGTCAAAGGGATGCACAGAGCATGGAGTCTAGTTCTGAGGAAAAGGCCATTAAACCCCAGAAAGCTTGACATAGGTGGTCCAAGGATACTATTTTGGGTATCCCTCTGGAGTTGATGTAGCATGACAGCGGCTTCAGAAATCTGTAATGTTGAGTGAGTTGATGGATGCGTAGTACACGTTTGTGTCATTAAAAATATACAGGCCTGTTTTTTTTTAACTTTGTGTGGCTGGTCCATGCAAAGATTTCGAGATGCTCTCGTGCTTTTCAAATTGTATTCTTTTCTATCGCTAAAAGAGTGAAGGCAGCATTCCATCTGGTCGTTTTTATTTTTTTTCATTTTCATTTTTGGGAACTATGAAATATCTCCCTCACATTTGTATCTAAATGTTTGTCTCATGTTTGCAAGTGGTAACAAGATGTTTTAACCTACCGTGACAGCCCTCTTGCATGTCGCGGCTGTTGTATTTTTAGTAAGAGTTACAGAGGGTTTAGTTATTATTGGTTTTGTGGAATGTCAAGTGACAATTTGCCAATGTACACGAATGTTGTATTGTTTACCATTCTTTGAAGGATAGAATAATAACTTTTGCTTATAAGTATCTTTTCAGGTCCAAAGAGTTTTTGAAAGTGTGCGTACAGGTGTATAAAAAGGTAAAAGTATCATAGGCTATTTCACAGTTTTATTCTGCACCATTCTAAACCCTGCATGTCTTCCTCCAGTTTGTAATGA
This sequence comes from Aquarana catesbeiana, assembly GCF_042186555.1. Classification (NCBI taxonomy): domain Eukaryota; kingdom Metazoa; phylum Chordata; class Amphibia; order Anura; family Ranidae; genus Aquarana; species Aquarana catesbeiana. The sequence goes on from NC_133324.1 coordinate 843,053,417, forward strand.
GGAGGGAAGAAAAGGGGGGATGGGAGTGGTGAGAATGACACATTTTCACACCAATAATACTAACCGCTCTAATTCTACCCAAGTTTGTGACAGGTGACTGGGTCGTTGTAAAGAAGTTTGAAGAACGGGACAACAAGGATGAGAAGTATCTTCGTTTATTTATATTTTTTTGTTTAATAAATGTTAGCAAGGGTAACGATGAAAAGCATCCCAACTAGCTAAGAAAGAGAACAGGACACATGGTCGGGTCTACTAGTGCCCCAGCGATGACGGCGGTACATGCTATATGTGATGTTCATATTGGTGTGAGGAGTTTTGACAAACTATTAAAATCCAAACAGACACCTGTCACTAGAACTCAACAAAACATTTCTAGAGGGTAAAATTAGTTATAATTTTAACAATAGCTCTGGTTCTTGCCAGCTTTGGTATCAGGATAACTAGGTAGCCCACAAGTGTGCTTCAACTGTAGTTTGGTATTAATGCGGATCTACAGCTTATAAGGTAATTCCCGTAAGGCAAGAGGTTTATGTGTGCTGGTGAAACTCGTCCCAGCATCTTATGTCGCGGCCCATCGTGAGGATCTGATGGCGCGAGAGAAGGTAAGAATGGCAGGGATAGCTGGAAGGGAATTGCTTGTACACCGTGGGGGCTTGGGCTTATGAAACAATTGAACAATTTCTAATCCTATGAGGATGGGATGTTTTCATGTAACTGTTGAAGCTACAAGGAAGTTCCCACAGTCCAAGAGGGTTTCTGAGAATTCATAAGTAAAGATTGTTATATCTTGATCGGGGATAGTAGTGACAAAGTTCAGGCTAATATGGATAAGGTTTAGATCCCTACAAGGCAAAGCCAGAGCTATAGCTAGTGAAGGTTGGAATCCTTTCAAGGGTTTGGGAATCTTTGGGGATTTAATTTTAGCGGATCATAGTTGAAGGAAGTAGGGGTATATATACCTATTCCTTCTATATGCCATGATGAGGTGCTCCTGTTGCCTGATTGGACACGTGACCAGGGCCTGAGCAGATGACCACATCTTCCCTAATGAGATGCCCCGAAGCCTGACCCACGTACAAGACACAGAGGATCCCAGACCGACCGGCGACTGCTACAGCTCATCACGTCATCTATAACAGAGTCTACATGTCAAGCCGTGTTTTTCCTTTTTATGGACTAAGAAGAAGATCAGGATTCTTCGAGGGACACATGGGATCATATGACAAGAGGAGGGACTGTTGTGGAAAATTTTATGTATTTTAATGTATTGTCATAAGTCTCCCAGTGTTTGATTTAAGCGAGGAGCGCTCTAGCAGAGCGAACTTGGGTTGAATCAAGACCAGTGGTAAAAACGGTCAGTATGAAAACCTTCTCATGGGATTTGAGACATGTTCTCTGTGTCTGTGGATGTTTGTTGGTTTGTAGGTACCAAGCGCAATGCGTTTGGCTTCTTGTCTTCAAATGACTATGCACATTAGAGAAGCGAAGTATGCATAACGAGAGAAACCTATTACATCTCTCTCTTGCAGACTATGCTATCCATTTTTGGATACACATCTGTTTTTATAAGAGGACATTGATATCTGCCTTGTCGGTGTACTCGTACCGTACATTGGCAACAGCAGTAGCAATGTCTCCGCAGATTGTCTCAAGCCTGTAAGAACCAGTAGAATGAGCTTGCTAGATACTGTTTACTTTGAACAGTATTGGGTGGGCTCCATGCTGACTAAGAGGGGGCGTTTGCACTTCCTCCCCCTTTTCCTCCTGTGAGTGCCCTCCCCTTTACTGTTTGTCATTTCCTGTGATGTCACTTGCAATGTAAGAAGTGATTGGCTGTTGGAACCATCACTTCCTGTTTGTGAAAGCTTTGATGTAATAAAAGAGCATGCAAGCTGAAGAAAGCAGTCATGCTGAGTTAAGAATGTAAGAAGGAGCTGATGTCTGTTTACTGGGGAATAGGGAACCAGAGGGGAGACATACGATCAAAAGGTAAGATGCATTTATATCATTAGACAAATTTGTTATTATTATTAGATACAGGAGATTTGGCTGTGTGCTCTGCATACAGCCAAATTTTGCTGTCATCCCCAACCTGGTAGGAGGGTGCAGGCAGGCGTTTGCGGTCAGCATGGAGTCTGTACCTATCATTAGCATGTTGCAAAGCCTTCTGGACTTGTGCCCAAGTGGAACAAAGACCACGGAGATGCTCCTCTAACACAGGAATACTCTGCAAGACAAACAAGTCAGGCAACATGGAAGGTTGGAAACCAAGATTCATCATAAATGGGGACAATCGGGAAGCAGAATTCAAGGCACTGTTGTGAGCAAACTCTGCCCACGGTAATAGCTATGACCAGTTGTTATGATCGTCAGAAATATAGCAACATAGGAATTGCTCCAAGGACTGATTGGCTCATTCTGTGGCCCCATTAGACTGTGGGTGATACGCAGAGGAGAAAGCAAGCTAAATTCCCAACTGTGCACAAAAGGCTTGCCAGAACTGGGACACAAACTGACTACCCCTGTCCGAGACAATCACCTTGGGTAGCCCATGTAAGCAAAAGATCGAGCAAAAATGGAAGCCAGTTCCTTGGAAGTGGGCAACTTCTTTAGTGGAATACCATGACACATCTTTGAGAACCAGTCAACCACAATAAGGATAACTGTGTAGCCCTGGGTGTTGGGAAACTCCACAATGAAATCTATAGACAGGTGGGTCCAGGTCCTCTCTTTATTGGGTAAGGGTTGTAGGAGGCCCACTGGAAGGTGTCGTGGAGTCTTACTCTGAGCACATACACAGAACAGGCAGCTAGGAAGACAGTTACATCAGCACGTAGACTAGGCCATCAGAATTTTTTTTTTTTCACTTCACACACCAAACATCATACTGCAGCCACCAGCTCATATAGTTTGCCCATACTTGCACCTATCCGTATGATAATTTATACATTTATTCTTGTGGTTTTGGAAGACAACAAATATGTTTTTTCCGAAAACCTTTAAAATAAATTTTTTATCATTTATATATGTTGACATAGTCAATATGAATACATTTCATTTATGCATCCATGTCTTCACCAGTGATTCCACTATAGGACGCACATTCAATCACATCAATGCCAAAAAAACCCACATAGACCAACGATCAGATGTTCAGTATCAGATAATCAATATGTTGTCATGTGGTAGATATACGATGTATATATAAGTGGTGATCACTTTCGTACAAACCAGCTATGAGTAAGCGCTCTATGGGAGCGTGAAACGCGTTAGCGGTTATGCTGCATTATTCCAACAAAGCCATGTACGGATTTTAATCATGTTATAATTTTTTCAATAAAGAGGATTTTATTTTTTCACTTTTCCAATCCGGAGTGCGGCTGTCCAGATTTTTCCATCACACATAGGCCATCAGAATTGTTGGGAAATGTCCCAAAAGAGTTGATTCTTCCCAGGGTGGCCAGCAGCCTTGGGAGAATGGTAAGTCTGGAGCACGGCAGTACGGAGACTCTCTGGGACAAAGCAGCAGTCACAAGGTTTCTCAGGAGGAGCACTGACCTGAGTAGCAAGAATTTTGTCACCTGAAGGAGAAGTGAGACTGGTATGAACTGTAGCCAGAATACAATCAGGAGGAATCACAGGAACTGGAACCAACTCCAACTTGGAAGTGGAGGAAAATTGTCGTGACAAGGCATCAGCCTTTACATTCCTAGTACCGGGTAAGAATGAGACGATGTAATTGAAACTTGACAAGAAAAGAGATATTCATCATAGAATAGGGGATTATTGCGGTGCCAAAAGAGAACTAAAGTACATAGATAAAAAATATACAATGCTTTGTTGACAAAGTTAAAAAATGATACAGTATTACATTTCAAAGGTGTGCACCAAAAAGAGGAAATATAAAAGTGCAACAATTCGTAGCAAGGTTTACAAGACTTAGCCTAGGAGTGTGATGGCCAATCCTGTAAGCAGGTAATGGAAGGTCCTACATGTTTTGCCTAAAGTGGCTTCCTCAGGGAAAGTTGGTTATACCAACTGTATAGGTCCAATTACATTTTAATATTTTAATATTTTAATAATAAAATGTAATTGGACCTATACAGTTGGTGAATCAAAATACTTTATTTAATATTGTTTTTGTTATGGTCATTACTTGATATTTTATGTACTTATTTGTTTTTTACCACTTGTGAAGTTGTTGGACCTGCTCTATCCGGGAGCACGACGAGGACGGGGCCTCCCCCCACCCCTATGGTGTGCTGGTGCTGTGTGGCTTCTGTTTTTCCTCCAGTGTCCCTGGCATTTCATTCCACCTCTGGAGCCCGAGTCCAGCCCTTCGTTCCATCTATGGGGGCTCTTTCTTCCTTTTCCCCTCCCCCTGCCCCCCCAAAATATCTCCCGGACTGTTTCCTTGCTATGTTCGGAACCTTCTCTCATACCCCTATGTGACCATCCCAGTCAGGTCCTGTGGACGGGTGGATTGGTTTCCTGTGCTATACATCCAGGCTCTCAATATCACCCCGACTGTATGGACACCCAAGGGCAGTGCTAATCCTTGGCACTTGGCCCGCCCCTTGCCACTGCTATTCAGGTGATCCACCCCCCTGACAGACTGTGAATCCGGCGAACTGTCGGCCCCACAATCTTCTGCTTCGCCCGCTGTGTGCTTACACACGCAGCGGTCTCTCTCCCCGCAAGGCTTCCTGGACCTTGTAGGCCCGGGAACTTTGCGGTCGGACGCATGCGCAGTGGCATCTCTCATCCGCTCACACGTGCAGTGACGTCAGACGCTGCGCGAGTGTGGGGGATATAAGATCGCCAGCTTCCCCAGCCACAACTCCGCCGGGGACCTCAGGACACCCATGCTTATGTCAGTGTACACTACGGTAAGCTTAATATCTCTTCACTGTTTATTTACCCGATACCTCTTATGCTACCAGCTATTTACAAGTACCCTCCCTTTATGTCTTACTGTGTTAGGATGCCTTTCTGAGCTGTTCAAGCATTCCTATGATAAGCATATAGTCCAATATATTGTTTTATCATCTTGAGATCTCTCTTGGGTAAGCTCTCCTTCCCATTTTTACATAGTACTTAGTATTCCCTGCAAATTACAATCCTCCTCACTATTTGCAAAAAAATTTTTTCCATATTTTTTCATATTCTTCTTTTTTCCCTTATTACATTTTTTAGACTATCCGTCCACTACTTGCTACCATCTGATTGTCACCTTTAAAAACATCATTGTAGTCTTCTGGGTGTCCTGTATCTAATCTCCTTTCTTCCAATATTATACATACTGTAAGTATATTCTAGAGACTATGTTAGTCCAATTTTATGCCCTATTTTTGACCTATGGATCCAGATTATTCCTGGAACCTTTTCCCCTATGTTCAAACATACATACCGTTTTTTTTACCAGGTCCTCTTATTTATCCCCTGCAGTCTTTTAATGTGCTTTGATATCCTGGAGTTGCTCCAGATTCCCTCCACGTCTGCCCCGGGTGACCTGCGGGTAGGTACTTTTCCATCTATAGGCACTTTGGGATGCCGGTTGGTGCTTGGGTGGTCTGGGTGGAGGTGATTGGATTCGGCTTGCTCCATATGGTCTGATGTATGACCATGTCTTACAACCCCACAAAATCTAAACAATTTATCTATGTTAAACACAGCGTGCATGATTTTGTTGTTACTACTTTGTATCTGACTATGAATTTTCCATTGTAGAATCTACAGTAGCGATACAGGTATAACCAACTGTTCCTGAGGAAGCCACTTTAGGCGAAACATGTAGGACCTTCCATTACCTGCTTACAGGATTGGCCATCACACTCCTAGGCTAAGTCTTGTAAACCTTGCTACGAATTGTTGCGCTTTTATATTTCCTCTTTTTGGTGCACACCTTTGAAATGTAATACTGTATCATTTTTTAACTTTGTCAATAAAGCATTGTATATTTTTTATCTATGTACTTTAGTTCTCTTTTGGCACCGCAATAATCCCCTATTCTATGATGCATATCTCAATTGTAAACCTAGTGGGATGAGGTGCCGTAATGTACCGAGGACCATCCAGTCACTCCAACTCCTTGACAAGAAAAGAGCCCATCGTGCCCTTCTGGGAGAGAGGCGTTTAGCCTTATGCCGCGTACACACGGTCGGACTTTTCGTCTACAAAAGTCCAACGGACGCTGACGGACTAAAGCTGGCTGGTAATCCGATCGTGTGTGGGCTTCTCCGGACTTTCAACGGACTTTTTTAGCCTCAAATCCGACGGACTTTAGATTTGAAACATGCTTCAAATCTTTACGTCGTAAGTACGACGGACCCCGAAATCCGCTCGTCTGTGTGCTAGTCCGACGGACAAAAACCCATGCTAGGGCAGCTATTGGCTACTGGCTATGAACTTCCTTATTTTAGTCCGGTGTACGTCATCACGTACGAATCCGTCGGACTTTTGTGTGGTCGTGTGTAGGCAAGTCCGTTCGTAAGAAAGTCTGCCGCAAGTCCGCCGAAGGTACGTCGGAAGTCTGTCGGACAGGCTGTCGGACTTTTGTAGACGAAAAGTCCGACCGTGTGTACGCGGCATTAGACAAGAATGTGAGATTCTTATGGTTAGTAAGAATGAGAACCGCCACAGTGGTACCTTCGAGGAGATGTCTCCATTCATTCAGGGCTAAAATGATCGCCAACAGCTCTCTGTCACCATTCTCGTAATTGCACTCCGCAGGTGACAATTTCTTGGAAAAGTAGCCACAAGGATGCATAGCTCTCTCAGAGGTAGGACATTGAGACAGAAGTGCGCCAACACCAGTCTCAGAAGCATCAACTTCAAGGATAAAAGGTAACATAGGATCAGGATGTGGCAACACAGGAGAAGAAACAAAGGCAGCCTTGAGACTCTCAAAGTCCTTAATGGACTCTGGAGACTAACTCTGTGGGTTACTGTCCTTTCTGGTCATATCAGTCAGGGGCTTGACCAGAGACGAGATGTTACGAATAAACCTCCGATAATAGTTGGCAAAGCCCAGGAAACGCTGCAGAGGATGTAAAGCCACAGGTCGAGGCCACTGTAGAACTGCCAAAAGTTTCTCCGCAAGCGCTTCTTAAAAGAGAGTCTTTCTCTGAGTCTGGAGTCAATGAGGATGGCAAACGTGATTGACTTCTCCAGCTCAGTGGGTATATCTCAGGCTGTTATCTCATCCTTGATGGTATCTGAGAGACCATGAGAAAAAGCAGCCATGAGGGCCTCATTGTTCCCCGCAACCTCTGCTGCCAGAGTACAGAATTCAATGGCGTAGTCGGCAACAGTTCCCACACTCTGTTCGATGGACATGAGGCACTTGGCAGCAGAAGTGGAGCGTGTGGGAATGTCAAATACCCTTTTAAACAAAGCCACAAACTCAGGGTAGCTCAAGACAACAGGTTTTTGTGTCTCCTATAGAGGGTTGCCCAGGCCAAGGCTCTCTCAAAAAGCAAAGATATCACAAAACCTATGCTTAGCTTCTGTCCATGGAAACGCCTGGTGTAGCATCACAAAGTATATCTCAACCTGGTTGAGAAACCCTCTGCATTGGACTGGATCACCCACAAATCGCTGGGGAAGCAGAGCAGAACCAGACATACCTCTTATAGAAGTAATACTTGAGGCGGGTGCCTGCACAGAGACTGGAGCAGCAGCATGGTCAGCCTGCAACATAGCTTGTACCAGGGCGGCCACAGTGGGAGATTCCAGGTGAGCCGGGTGACTCAGGAGCGTTTGTAACGCCATGGCAAAACTGATCCATGCGGTGATCCAGTTCATCCAATCTGGAAAAAATAATACCAACAAGTGGATTGACTGCATCTTCTGAATTCATGGCCTTCACCTACTGTCAGAAACCATGAAATCAGGCAGAGACAGAAGTACAGTTAAATCACACTTGTTTAATAATAAAAGTAAAAAGAACAAACATAGTCAAAACATAGCCAAAGTCCAGTAACCGGAACGGACAATCAGCCAAGCCAGAAGTCAGGGATCAATGTAGTTGAACTGCAAGCAGTATCTGGAGCCAGAAGGGATGTCAGCAAAGCAAGTCTTGAGCAGGATCACAGGAGATTGTTTCTGTGATATTGACCAAGGCAAAGGCAGAGATCCTCTGGACTGGACGGCTTAAGTGGGCAGGATTGACGAGCAGGATATCCTCAACAGCTGAGTAACTGTGGAGAGATAGGAGCTGGCAATCAGCCAACAGCTGAGCAGACAGCTCAGAGAAGGAAGGGCTGAGCCCAGCCCTGACAGTCCCAGATCCACTGATGAAATCACAAGAATTTACTTTTTTTCAAGGAAAAGGTTTTTTCCCCTGCAGAAGATACTATGCGTGTAGAAATACAAATCTTAATGGTCAAAAATGTTAAATATTTGTTTCCAGTGTCACAAAAAAGGAATACACAATTAAAGAATGTATATTGTGCAGAACAGATCTTGCAATGTCATGTTCATTGTAATATGTAGGAAGAACCAAACACCCTATGTGGAAGAAAATACAAGAGCATATACAGAATATTAGAAATGGTTTTCCGAAACAGAGTGTGTCGAGACATTTTGCACAGTGTCATGGGAAAGACCCTACTGGCTTAAAGTTTTGGTCAATTGATAAATACAAACCCCAATGGAGGGGCAGTAATAAGGTTAGAGAGTTAAGCAAGAGTGAATCCGGATGGATTTTTGAGCTTGATACTTTCTCTCCACTGGGGATGAATATTGATTTCGATTTACAGTTTTTCTCCATTGTTTTGGCTCATTTCTTGAAACAGAGATAACTTTCCAAAAACAACATGGACAAATCTCCAAACCACTTGGCAATTGTTCACAACTGAATTGAATTTCTCATTTCATTTCATCAAATTGTAAATGTCTCAGTATATGTCTCAATGTCTCAGTACATCTTTCAAATGATTAAGTACAAGTAGCTTACATTTAACACAATTTCCAAGTGAAAAGAACTTGTTGATCCAAACTGATTGTCAATTCTTATGCCGCGTACACACGGTCGGATTTTTCGTCTACAAAAGTCCGACAGCCTGTCCGACAGACTTCCGATGTACCTTCGGCGGACTTGCGGCAGACTTTCTTACGAACGGACTTGCCTACACACGACCACACAAAAGTACGACAGCCTAGTACGCGGTGACGTACACCAAGTCCGACGAGACTATAAAACGGAAGTTCAATAGCCCGTACGACACCCTTTGGGCTCCTTCTGCTAATCTCGTGTTTATCTCGTGTTAGTAGAAGTTTGGTGAGAGACGATTCGCGCTTGTGAGACTCGTATTTTTCAGTTCGTTTTAACTGTTGTTCAGTCTGTGCTTGTGAGGTTTGTATCTGCTTTTCAGTGCGTTTGGTCAGTTGGCATTGAAAAATCTTTGTTTTATTGGCCGCTCGTTCCTGATTTTCAGGTCGTTCTTCACAGGCCTTGCTGTTCTTCAGTGCGTTCTGTTTAGTGCGTTCTGACCAGCCGACCGTTTTGAAACCATGTTACCTGTACGTACTCGTCGTAGAGCTCGTGCATTGTATGTGCTTGGTGCTGTAGTTTATTCTTCAGCCCAAGACCAGTCCATGAACAGGGCGAGGAGGAGTTCATGGACCAAGAATTGGTTGCTTCAGCGTGACCAGTTCTGTCACATGCCTTTGCTCCGTGAGATCCGTGAGAATAATCCTGAGGATTTCAGGAACTTTCTCCGGATGACGGACCCCGTTTTTGACCGTTTGTTGGCTTTTCTGACCCCCTATATCAGCAGGCAGGATACCTGCATGAGGCAAGCCATCACTCCGGAGCAGAGGCTGGTCGCTACTTTGCGGTATTTGGCCACAGGGAGAAGCCTGCAGGACCTTAAGTTCTCGACAGGCATCTCCCCCCAGGCTCTGGGGATCATTATCCCAGAGACCTGTTCTGCCATCATCCAGGTCCTGCAGAAGGACTATATTAAGGTAAGATATTTTTCTTTTATTAGCATCACATGTTCTTTTATGTAATCTTTGATAATGTAATGTATTTCTTGCTTCAAACACTACTTACCATCATTGCAATATAGTGTGAATGTCCCCTTTTTATCCTCACACATGCTGGAATTTTTTCCTGTTATTTTTTGTCATGCATGTATATTTTCCTTCAATAACCTTCCCAGCACGAAGTGATGGGAACATATCCACCTAGTCTACTCATTTTGAATGTATTTTGTTTGAGTGTATTTAGTGTGCTTATAATTAGCAATTAGCTAGATTTCCCAACCCCCCCACCCACCCCCACCTAAACTCAGTCCAAATAGTGTGCTGCTAATTAGCAATTATCTTGATTTCCCAACACCCCCACCCACCCCCACCTAAACTCAGTCCAAATAGTGTGCTGCTAATTAGCAATTATCTTGATTTCCCAACCCCCCCACCCACCCCCACCTAAACTCAGTCCAAATAGTGTGCTGCTAATTAGCAAT